>NC_045612.1:44108197-44759604 GCF_009762305.2 Zalophus californianus
TCCCATCCACCAATCACAGTGGGATTCTGGCATCTTCTAAACTTCGTGTTGCCTCTATCAGAAACATGCCACATAGAGTTATAGGTCATCTGGACCACAAACTGGTTCATGCCTGCCATATGGAACAACAAATTCTACCTCTTTTTAGAGTGGCTGAACATTAGTTGAGGCTTTAACAATATACCTACAGATTAAGTCCTCCTAAACAAGGACATAATCCAAAGGCAGGCCACTGTCAGTAGTATCAATAAGCCACACTGTATCTAGTAAAGGCTTATTATCAGATATAAATTATTAAAATATGTTTAACCTATATAAGTAAGCGATAAGATACCTAAAACATGAGGAAGAAATATCTAATTACTTACAAGAGCAAAGTATTTTGAAGAAACATTTATGTTCTAGAACAGAACCTCATAACCACTGGAATAAAAGATTGAAGAAATTCTGGACAGCATATAGGACACAGCTGGATAGAGAATTGGTGAATTAAAACAGGTGGAAGAGATTGTGCAGAACACCTTATAGAGAGACAAAGAGAAAGAAAAGTTTAAAGAGAGCCCAAGAGACTTAGGAAATGGACTAAGAAGTAATAAAGTACATGTCCTAGGCATCCCAGAAGCAACACACTGGGTGAATTTTGGAAAAGGTCATACACATAAAGGTCATCCGTCACATTGGCTGATTTATGCCTACACCATTTTCACCTTAAGATGTCACCAAAGCAACCAAATTGTACTGATTTCATTTTCAGGTCCCAGAGAGAGTGTGAGTCCCATAACTAGAGTTCCCAATGCCATGAGAATGACTCTATCAGGGCCCACTGCTGGGGCATTTTCTTTCCTCCCAATATCATAACAGTATTTCATAACAATGTTATAACAGTATAAATGATATTCCACTATTTTCAGTAAATGATATTGGGAAAACTGGACAGCTATAGGCAAAAGAATGAAACTGGACCACTTTCTTATACCATGCACAGAAATAAACTCAAAATTAATTGAAAAGCTAAGTGTGAGACTTTAAATCATAGAACTCCTAAAAGAAAACATAAGCAGTAATCTCTTGGACATAGGCCTTAGCAACATATTTATGGATATGTCTCCTCGGGCAGGGAAAACAAAAGCAAAAATAAAAAGCTTTTGCACTGCAAAGGAAACCATTAACACAAGAAAAAGTCTAACTAGTGAATGGGAGAGGATATCTGCAAATGATATATTCGGTAAGTGGTGAATATCCAAAATATATAAAGAACTCAAACAACTAAAAAGGAAAAACACAATCTGATTAAAGAATGGACAGAGGACCTAAGGAGACATTTTTCCAAAGAACACATACAGATGACCAACAGACCCATGAAAGGATGCTCCACCTCATTACTCATCAGAGAAATGCAAATCAAACCACAATGTGATATCACCCCACACACCAATCAGAAGGCGAGTATCAAAAAGTCCAGAAAATACAAGTGTTGATGAGGATATAATGAAAAGGGAGCCCTCATGCACTGTTGGTAGGAACAAGACTTGGCACAAACACCGTGGAAAACAGTATGGAGGTTCCTCAAAACATTAAGAAGTAGAACTATCATATGATCCAGTAATTTCACTACTGGGTATTTACCCAAAGAAACCCAAAACCACTAATTTGAAAAGATGTGTGCAACCCTATGTTTATTGCAGCATTATTTACAATTGCCAAACTGTGGAGGCAGCCCAACAGTCCATCAGGAGATGAATGGATAAAGAAGATGTGATATGGGGGCACCTGGATGGTGCAGTTGGTTAAGTATCCAACTCTTGGTTTCGGTACAGGTTCTGATTTCAGTGTCGTAGGATGGAGCCCCATGTGGGGCTCTGTGCTCAGCGCAGAGCCTGCTTAGGATCCTCTCTCCCTCTCCCTCTGACTGCCCCCCCCCCACATGCTCGTGCACACTTGTGTCTCGTGTGTGTGTGTGTATGTGTGTGTGTCTCAAATAAGTAAATCTTTAAAAAAGAAGAAGTGTGGTACAGATATAGATAATGGAATATTATTCAGCCATAAAATATAACTAAATCTTGCCATTTGCAACAACACGGATGGAGCTAGAGAATGTATGAAAAGCAAAATAAGGCAGTCAGAGAAAGACAAATGCCATATGATTTCACTCACATGTGGATTTTAGGAAACAAAACAAATGAGCAAAGGGGTAAAAATGCGAGAGAGAGAGAGAGAGACAGAGACAGAGAGAGACAGAGACAATCCAAGAAACAGACGCTTAAATGTAGAAGACAAAGCGATGCTTACCAGAGGGGAGGTGGGGGGGGGGGATTGGTGAAATAGGTGAAGGGGATTAAGAGTACACTTATCTTGATGAGCACTGAGTAATACATTGAACTGTTGGATCACTATATTGTACACCTGAAACTAATATTTCACGGCATGTTAACTACACTGAAATTAATATTAAAAGAAAACAAGAAAAAAATTTAAAATTAACTAGAAATGGGTCAAAGATCAAAATATGAGTTTAAAATATAAAACGATTAGGAGGAAACATAGAGGTAAATCTTCATGACCTCAGATTTGGCAACAGAATTTTAGATATGATACCACAAGCAATAAAAGAAAAACATAGGTAATGTGAACCTCATGAAAATTTAAAAATTCCATGCTTCAAAAAAACATCACCAAGAAAGTGAAAACCCACAGAAGGGGAGAAAATATTTACAAGTATATGTGCATATATCCGATAAGGGACTTGTCTCTACAATATAGGAAGAACACTTACAGCTCTGTAATAAAGTGACAAATAACCACATTAACAAATGGGCAAAGGATCTGAATGCACATCTCTTCAAAGAAGATACACAAATGTCCACTAAGCAAATGAAAAGATGTTCAACATCATTAGTCACTGGGGAAAGACAAATCAAAACCACAATGAGATACCACTTCACACCTACCAGGATGGCTACAATCAAAAACACAGATAATAATAACAAAGTGTTATCGAGGATGAGGAGAAAGTGGGACTGTCATTTGTTGCCGGTGGGAAAGTAAAATCACGCAGCCACTTTGTGACCAGGCTGGCAGTTCCTCAAAACGTTAAACATAGAGATAACGTATAACCCAGCAATTTCATCCCAAAGTATATACCTAAGAGAAATGAAAATCTATGTCCACATAAAATCTTATAAAAGAATAGTTATAGCAGCATTTTTTATAATATCCAAAAAGTGGGGGAAACCCAAATGTCCAGCAACTGATGAAGGGATAAACAGATGTGGTATGAAGGGAATATTATTCAGCCATAGAAATGAATGGAGTACTGATACATGCTGCAACCTGGACGAAACTGAAGTCATTTTGTAAGTGAAAGGAGCCAGTCAGAAAACGCTACATATCGTATGATTCCATTCTTATGAAATGTCCGGAACAGGCAAAACCGCAGAGACATAAAACAGAAATAGCGGTTGCCTATAGTTGGGGAGATGAGGAGAATGGGGAGTGATGTCTCTGTTGCTGTGTCTGAAGGACTGCTACCCACCTCAGGGACCTCCTTCTGTCCATGGCTAACAGGGGAAGACAGGCTTCAGGTGGATGCAGTGGCAGGCTTGCCGGGGGACCATGTCTTTCTGCACGTGGAGTGAGAAGACCTGAGTTTGAGCCCCTCCTCAGATGCTCACACCCAGCATCCTTCAGGCAAGACACTTCCATCACATTGCTACTCAAAATGTGCCCCCTGGGCTGGTGCTGATCCACAAACTGTTACCTTCCCACAACAGCGTAAACACAGAAATTGAAAGCAGCATTTACAAACCTCGACAGCAATCTGACAGAGTGGCTTTATGGATGTTGAATTTAAGAATAAACAGGTTGTGCTCATTAAAAAAAAACTCGGCGGTGCTTCCCTCTCAATCTCCCAGGTGGAATGACCAAGGAAGACACGTATTGGCTCATCTTGAGACACCTCCTCACGTATAGGAACAATGGCGGTGGCTCAGAGGCTGCAGGTCCATCAGAGGCTGATTCAGAAGCGTGGGGCTGCACTAATCGGATGCTCCACAATACCCATAGGGTTGTAAGTAACTAAGGCCTGACCTTTCAAGAACAAAAGGTTATAGCCTGAAAAGAACAGTCAGGTAAATCTGAATGACTTAAGAGTAGCAGCCTCAGTTGGGAGGGGTCCTGAATACTTGTTGTTTCTTGAACTTTTGGATTTAGATATTTCCGTACTGAGTTTGGGTCCTTGCTTATGCTTTTCAAAGAATTTCACACTATGACTAGCATTGAAAAAGTCTGATTCGTATATGCCTGTCCTATTACTGCTATTTCCCCCGTGTTGTTGCTTATACTTTGTTAGTGAAGCAGTAGTCATTCCCTTACTTCATCTCAGTAACCACAGCATTACACCATGATTGCTCACTAGGTACCTTTTACTTCAATCATCCACTCATAGGAATAATCGGATGTACTCCTTTCCCACTCTGGTCTTCAACATCAAACCCCATTTTCCTTTCTCCTTCCCAGATTTCATGTGTATCTCTCACACTTCCACTCCAGATGTCCCATCCACAGTCCAAATATGGTGCATTTAATGTTGTTTCCCAGTCCTCCCAATTGATTTCCGAAATTACAAACGCAACACACACACACATACTCTAGTGGATTGAGGTTCTGAAAATTACATTTTACATACTACAACGTGTATGACACCGATATGCATGAGTAACTTTGAAAAGTATCCATATGTCATATTGACAAACATGGGCATTTTGAACCACTAGCATTTAGCTTGATTGAATTTAAGAGACTTAGTGAAATTCAGTTTTCCTTTTCTGAACGGTCCACAGTTCTTTCTCTGAAAAGGCAAACGGCTCCGCAAGGAGTCTTAGGCTTCTAAAATTTTCTTCACACTATATATGGCAATTTCTAGGTACCACCCACAAGGATTTACTTCCACTGGATTTCGTTGAGGCTTTTCTAGGGTTTTTATGAAGCAAGCTCTTTTTCTCCCCCCTGGAATGCTTTTGGCTTTTTCTCTCTTCTAACGGGCTCCAGAAAAGGTTGGATTGCTATAATTTACCTAGCTTTTGTTTCGGGGAATGACATCTTTCACAGGTTTCTACATTCAAATCAAAGGTTATTTAGAATTTAGTTTAGAAGTTCACATGGAACACATAGCAAACATAAAAAAAAATAGTGGGTTTTCTTGCAACTTGTAACAAATTGCCAAGGATTGGAGTTCCCACCCCAACCCTGCCACTGTGTTCTCTCTTCACAGGTATATAGGAAGCTAGAAATCATTGAAATGCAAAGCTCTTGGATAATCACCAACTACTTTGCAATTCAGCATGTACCTATAGGAAAAGGGAAGAAAGGAAGAAAAAAAGGCCATGCACCAAGAAGGAAAACACAATGGGTATTAAAGTGCATTACCATTATCCTAAGCCCTCCTACCCATCAAATCACTTGAGGTTAGAGGAAGGAGTCACCTTTGTCCTCTTAATTGCCAAAGGGCCTCCTCTTATTTTGATGCAAAACGATAGGGACAGGTCCCACTGTGACATCTGCATGTTTCCACTTCCACCACCCTGGTTAAAAGGAAGAGCTTCAACAGAAACCCATAGGCAGGCAATCACACCACCTTCCCCCTCAATCTCCAGGCTGCATGACACGGGAAAGCTGTTATTGGTTCAGCCCTGGTCACCCCACCACCCTTGGGGCCAGTGGCTGTGGATCCTGCGCTGCCAGTTGCTTATTGGCTGCTGCTAGGGGAGGAGGCTGGGAGCACAGCTGCTCTCACTGGACGTCCCCGTCATCCAGGCAAAATTGCAGGGCAGGAAGCCCTTTGTGTCAAAGGGAAGATGGTAGGCTACCAAGGCGCAGAATCAGAGAAATTTGAATGAAGCAAAGTAGGCCTTTCACAAGGTCAGGGGCTTGAGCATGGCATTTTCCTAGACAGTTTGATTGAGTTTTCTGCACGGTGTCTGGGTCCTCTTTTATGCATTTATGTGAATTCGGATAACGGGATATGTTAAAGGAGTCTGAATGGGGTAAGTGTGATTGTTTTAACTGCTACTGCACTTTCATTATTGCTATACCACACATTTTGAAAACAAAATCTCTCGGTGATACGACTGTACACAGGTGGGAGAATGACAATGCGTGAGGTAAATAAAATTCTTGTGCAAATAGTTTTGACCGTAGAGATCCCTGAAGAGGCTGACCTAAGGGAATACCTAATAGAAATGACCATTTTGAAAAGTGCTGAAATGCAGTATGGTTAAGAAAAATTCATAACAAACTGCACTGAAGACATATATAAAGTTGAGCGGATAATGTTTTTAACATTTCTTTCACAATAAGAATTTTTAAAACTCGGCAGAACGGCACAGGTCCAACACTAGAGTCGACTGCACTTTGGAGGGCCACAGGTCTTTTTCTGCCATGTGAGGTGGCTCAGAAAAGAGCCTTTGGTTTGCGGTGTGGTCAGGTGCTCCTGAGGGAGCTCATTGGCCTCTGGTGTACCGAATGACGTCCTCAGTGGCCTCAGACACGGCATGCTTGCCAGTTTTCCTGGGCAAGAGCAGGTGTTCCGCTGTCTGGATCTCTCCGGAGGTGATGGCAGAGTACTTCCTGTAGTGGTATGAGGTGATGTCCTTGGACACAACCCATTATCCAAGTGATTCATAATCCTGTGTTTAGTTCTATCTTGTTAACATTTTTCTTAAATTGCCATAATCAGTATAATTATTTTATGCCATCAAAGTATCATTTACCTCATTTGCCAGTTCATTCTATTATCATTCCTTCTTACATCCCACATCTTCTTCTATCATCCTCAATTACATTCTTTACAATTTGTGTTCATTTGGTGTCAGTTGGTGTAATACTCTGAGTTATCATTTTTTCTTAAATGTCTTTACTTCCGAGTTAAAGTCTTAAGGTAACCAGAATTGAGATGGGGTAAGGTGTGCAGGGCATTAAATAGGTATTTAATCTTCTGAAATCCTGAAAGGTGTCAATTATGTACCTACCTCTTCTTATGCGATATTCCTACAGAGGCAATGGTGAAAAATGTTAACCCATGGGAAATGGAATTAGACAGGGTCCATATCACTTTGGGTGGCTTTGAGGCTAAACCGGGTATATTGTCACACACCCGTGGGAATTTTGGTTAAGGAAAAACCACGTGCATAATTATTGTGCTGATTATAATAATTGGACTGGCATAATGAATATTCTTTCCCTTTTAGGAACTCAGTGTTCTTCCTCACATGGGGTAATTTCAGACATTGGAGAAAAATGGAGATATGGGGATCTCAGCTTTCCCATTCCTCGACAGCATCAGTGATTAGATGGTGGTTCGTGAAAAAAACCCATCTGGGAGACCTCTCCATTCCACTGAGGCGGCGCTAGCCCTAGTGTCAACCAAACAACCAAGCAGAGCAGAATTACACAAGAAGTGAAGGAAGTCAAATTCCTTTTCCCTGCATCATTCCATCCCTCAAGCTAGCATTGTTCTGGGCCAAGAAGAAATGTCCCAGCTAGTAAGAATTCCTCTCACCAGGGAAGGAAATGTGGAGTGAGTGCCCAGCTTCTCTAGACTGTCCTGGCACTGCATGAAGGTCTACCGTCAGTTTTACCACACCAGTGGCAGCAAAGAGAGTTGGCGAGGGACAAGGAATAAAAGCAGAGACTATTATTAGCACATACACAGCTGGACTGACTGCAGTTTATGGAGAATTTTGTGCAGACAAACTCAGCAGCTTCCACCACTGATGGATTCACTGGCTGGGTACACAGATGCTGACAACCATCCCCGTGATATTTAGGTTCCTAAAGCCAGGCATACGTCAGCATGTGGGCCTCCCTTGCCCCGGACCTCTCTCCAAACAACACCCCTACACAGACCCCACCCTGCCAGTGCCCAGAAACACATGAGTAACCATCCAAACTCTCTGAAGCTGCACAAGAATAGAACAATAGCCACCTGGATCCTTTCCCACCTCAACCAGAATCCAGGAGTTAAGCTTACAGGCAATCCATTTTTCTAGCAGCTGTGCAAGAGCAAGACACCATCTTAGGTACCCTTGTCAGACCCACCAGCTTGCATGCACTTGGGGCTAGCCCCTCTAACTATCTATGCACATGCATGCCATGGCCTGGTGCCTGTCATTGACATCTGCTATGGCAGGTATGCACACAGAGGGGACTGTGCAGTGATGGGTGAACACTCTAACAGCCAGGCCCCTGCCAACAGCTGCTTATGGATTGGAATCATGCTCAGGCTCCTGTCACTGCCCTGCAACACCATGCCCAACTACAGAGAGCACCTCTAGAAGGCTCACTCTGGCAGATCTCCCACCACTGGCACTCACTGTACCGCACAGGCACAGGAGAAAGATGGTGTGGCCACAGGACAGCATACTGACATCTAGGAACCCCCTCCCCCAATGTCCTCGTGGGTCTGTTTCAGGCCCTGTCATCTGTTACTGGCCAGCAATACCACACACACCTGTAGATAGTCCCTGGAGCTGTGTACCTTTAGACCCCGAGCCCTACCTCCATCACTGGCTTTCAACTCAGTATGCAGGCCCAGGGGAAGAGACTGCAGCTGTACAAGAGCCCACCATCATCCAGGGTCCCTGTAGCTGACTGTGGGCTCAGATCAGGCTCTGCCATCTGTCAGTGGCTGACATCACCATGACCATGGGTAGCTTTTCCCTCCAGGTTTGGACCCGCATGACCCTCAACCAGACCCCATCACTGGACTCCACTGCTGTCTCCATACCTGGGGGTAGAGCATGAAGCCACTGGCACCCAGGCACTCTACAGATGCCACTGAATGTACAGTTCGCCTTGGCTTTTGCTACCTCCCTGGCCCCCATCACCACAAATGTGTCTGCAGGTGACACCTGCAGTAGACCCTCACAGCCTAGTGTGTGTACACCACTGGCTCTGGCCACCATTACTGCCTACCCTGGTCCCTAGCTATGGGTCCTGGGGTCACCACTTATGAGCCCAACAGCCCTTCTAGACACTGCATTCTCTCCGCCATGCTCATCGACAAACACACAGATGTTGACACTGTGGACACTCAGTGCCCTGAACTGAAGAGACATCAAGCCCCCTATGTCCTGCTGCTGCCATGTGCCCCTATACATAGCACCCTGTGCCAGTAGATGCAGGGGCATAGAACAAGCCAGTATGCTGCACATCCATACTGCATAATCACTCCATAAAGTCTGGAAGACCTGACTGCTTCCTCAAATGCACAGACACTTACACAAGGCAACAGTGATGAGAATGAGGGAAACCTGTGTCTACCAAAGGAATACCATAAACCTCCAGTAACTGGCCCCAAAGAAGTGGAGATCCGGGAATCCTCTGACGAACAATTCAACCCAAATTGTTCTATAAAGACTCACAGGGCTATAAGAGAACACAAATAAACAAATTAATGATATCAGGAAAACAATGCAAGAACAAATCTGAGAAGTTCAACAAAGAGAAAGAAAAAGAACTAACCTGAAAATTTGGAGCTAAAGAACACAATGAACTGAATAATTCAATAGAGAACGTCATCAGCAGACTTGAATGATCAAAGGGGAGACTCAGTGAGCTCAAAGATATATCAATTGAAATTATACAACTAGAAATGGGAAAAGAATAAAAAACAATGAAAAGAAATGAAGAAAGCCTATGTGAGTTATGGGATACCATCAAAAATAATAATGTGGGAATCATTGGCACCCCAAAGGAGAAGAGAGGGAAAAAGGAGTACAAAGCTTATTGAAAGAAATAATGACTGAAAACTCCCCAAACATGGGGAGAGATGTGGATATCCAAGTTCATGAAGCTAATAGGTCACCTCAAAATTACAATCCAAAACATGCTTCACTGAGACACATAACAATCAAATTGTCTAAATCCAAAATCAAAGAGAGAGTTTTAAAAGCATCAAGAGAAAAAAATTTTTTCTCTCATACAAAGGAAACCACATAAGGGTATCAGTGGAGGGCGCCTGGGTGGCTCAGTTGGTAAGCGACTGCCTTCGGCTCAGGTAATCAACCTGCGGTCCCAGGATCGAGTCCCGCATCAGGCTTCCTGGTCAGCGAGGAACCTGCTTCTCCCTCTGGCCCTCCCCCCTCTCATGTGCTCTCTCTCTCTCATTCTCACTCTCTCAAAATAAATAAATAAATCTTTAAAAAAAAAAAGGCTGTCGGTGGATTTTTCAGCAGAAGGCTTAAAGGCCAGGAGAGGATAGGATGATTGATATATTCAAACAGCTAAAAGAAAGAAACTGCCCACCAAAAATACTTGACCCAGCAATGCTGTCCTTCAGAATTGAAGGTGAAATAAAGACTTTCCCTAATAAATAAGAGCTGAGGGAACCTGTCATGACTAAACCTGGATCACAAGAAATGCCGAAAGGAGTTCGTCAAGCTGAAAAAAAAGGACACTAATTGGAACACCAATACATTTTACACACTGGTAAAGGCAAGCATATAGTCAGATTCAGAATACCCAAATACTGTGAATGCGCAGAGGTGCTGACTGGGTAACCTAAGAATAAAGGATAAGAGATAAATGGATTGAAATTTGCGTAGTTTTAACAAATTGTTAATGGATACACAGACACACACACAGAGACACACACCCAAACAATGATGTAATAAAAGTAAAAGGGTGGGGAATAACAATATGGAGTTGGGGCTGTGACCAAAGTTAAGCTGTTCTCAGTGTAAAAGAGAATGTTATACCTACAAGATGTTGTATGTAAACCTCACAGGAGTCACAAAGCAAGGATCTACCATAGATACACAAAAGGTAAAGAGAAAGGAATCAAAGCACACCAGTATGGAAAATGGTCAATTTACAAAGGAAGGCAACAAGAAAGGAAGAAGGGAAAAGTAGAATTACAAAACAGCCAAGAAACAAATAATAAGGTGGCATTAGTAAGTCCTATCAATAATTACTCTTTTAATGGAGTGAATTCTCCAATCAAAAGACGTACAGTGGCTTAGTGATCAAAAAGCAAGATTTAACGAAAGGCTGCCTACAAGAGACTCACCTCAGCTCTAAGGACACAGAGAGGTAAAAAGTGAAGGGTTGGCAAAAGATATTCCATGCAGGTGGAAACCAGAGAGAGCAGGGTTAGCTATACTAATGTCGGACAAAATAGACTTTAAGCCAAAATGTTAACAGGAGACAGAGATGGTCATTAGGTAATGACGAGGGGATCAATTCTTCAGGAAGATATAACAATCATAAATATGCACTCCACACTGGAGCAACGAAATATATTGAGCAAATCCTTAAAAAACCGAAAGGAAAATAGAAAATAATACAATAATAAAAGGAGACTCCAATATACAAATTTCTTAAATTTTATTTATTCATTGGACAAAGAGAGTGGGTACAAGCAGGGAGATTGGCAGGTAGACGGAGAGGGAGAAGCAGGCTCCCGACTGAGTAGGGAGCCCAACGAGTGGCTCGATCTCAGGAACCTGGGATCATGATCTGAGCTAAGACAGACACTTAACTGACTAAGTCATCCAGGCGCCTCCAATAGCCCACTCTCAATATTGGATGGGTCCTCCAGACAGAACATCAATAAGGAAACATTGGACTTGAGCCATTCTGTAGGCAAAACGGACTTAAAAGACATATATGGAACACTTCATCCAACAACAACAGAATACACATTATTCTCAGGTGCACACAGAGCGTTCACCAAGATAGATCGCAAAACAACCCCTAGCAAATGTAAGAATATTAAAATCATACTATTTTTTCCAACTACAAGCGTATGAAATGAGATATCACTAACAGGCAAAAAGGTAGAAAATTCACCGGTATGTGGAAATTAAACAACATGCTTCTTGATAACACTTGGGTCAAAAAGAAATCAAAAGGGGAAATCCAGAAGCAAATGCAAATGAAATCACAGCATATCAAAGCATATAGGTTGCTGCTAAAGCCGTTCTAAGAGGGAAACATACAGTGACAAACACCTACATTAAGAAACAAGAATGACCTCAACCTAACTTTTCACCTCAAGGTGCTAGGAAAAAGAAGAACAAACTAAACACAAAGGCAGGAGAAGGGAGAAAGTAACAAAGATTCGAGAGGAAATAAATGTACCAGAGAAAGGAGGAAAGGATGGACAACATAAGTGAAAGTAAGAGCTGGATATTTGAAAAGAGAAATAAAATTGGTGAAACTTTTGCTAGGCTAGCTCTGAAAAACAGAGAGAGGACTCAAATGAATAAAATCAGTAATCAAAGAGGAGACATTACAACTGACACCACGGAAATACAAAGGACCATGAGAGATTACTACAAATGGTTATATGCCAACAAATGGATCACCTAAAAGAAATGGATAAATTCCCAAAACACACAACCCACCAAGACTGAATCATGAAGAAAGAGAATCTGACAGGCCAATATCAAGTACAGAGATTGAATCATTACTCAAAACCTGCCAAAGCAGAAAATCCCAGGAACAGATGTGTCCCTGGTGACTTCTACCTAAACTTTTAAAGAACCAGCACCAACAGTTCAGAAATTCTTCCCAAACACTGGAGAGGAAGGAATCCTCCCAAACTCATTTTACAAGGACAGCATTACTCTGACCCCAAAACTGGATCAGACCACTATAAGAAATGAAAATGACAGACTAATATCCCTGATGAATATTGACACAGATATCCTCAATAAAAGAAAAACCATTAGCAAACGGAATCCAAGAGCACATTAAAAAAAAATCATTCACCAGGATCAAGTTGAATTGATCTCTGTGATTCAAGGATGGTGCAACATAGGCAAATCAATAATTGTGATACACAGCATTAACCAGACAAAAGATAAAATCATATAACCGTCTTAGTAGATGCAGCAAAAAGTATTTGATAAAACTTAATACCCTTTTCTGATTTCAATAAATAAAAATAAAACCTCTCAGGAAGTGGGGATGGAAGGGACACACCTCAACATAGTAAAGGCCATGTGTGACAAGCACAGAGCCAACATCATACTCAATGGTGAAAAGCTGAAAGCAATTTCTCTGAGATCAGAAACAAGATCAAGACGCCCAAATTGCCACTTTTATTCTACAAAATA
The DNA here is from genome assembly GCF_009762305.2 of Zalophus californianus. Taxonomy (NCBI): domain Eukaryota; kingdom Metazoa; phylum Chordata; class Mammalia; order Carnivora; family Otariidae; genus Zalophus; species Zalophus californianus. The sequence goes on from NC_045612.1 coordinate 44,121,316, forward strand.
TTGAAAGTTCTAGCCAGAGCATTTAGGCCAGCAAAGAAATGAAAACCCATCCAAATTGTAAGGGAAGAAGTAGAACTGTCACTATTTGCAGATGACTTAATATCACATATAGAAAACCCTAGAGACTCCACCAAAACACTGTTACAACTAATAAATGCATTCAGTAAAGTTACAGGAAAATCAAACTGCAAAAATCTGTTGGATTTCTGCACACTGAAAATGACCTATAAGAAAGAGAAATCAAGAAACCAATCCAACTACACTCGTATCATAAGGAAGAAAATAACCGGGATTAAATTTAACCAAGGAGGCAAAAGACCTGTGCACTGAAAACTATAAGATGATGAAGAAAAAATTGAAGAAGACACAAATAATTGGAAAGATATTCCATCTTCGGGGATGGGAAGAGTTGGTATTGTTAAATGTCTAACCTACCCAAAGCAATCTACCAGTGCACTACCCAGTGCAATCTTTACCGAAACTCAATGGCATTTTTCACAAGAACAGAATAAAGAATCCTAAACTTTGTATGGAACCACAAACAATCGATCAATCAAACAAACACAAACCCGAAAATAGGCAGCGCAGTCCTGAGAAAGAAGAACAAAGCTGGAGGCCTCACACTCCTGGAATTCAAACACTTTACAAAGCTATAACAAACAAAACAGTATGCTATCGGCATAAAAACAGATGCCGATAGCAACCGATGAGACTATAGAGAGCTCAGAAAGAAAGCCATACATATACGGTCAATTAATTTAGAAAAGGAACCAAGAATATACAACGGAGGAAAGAACAGTCCCTTCAGTGCTATTGGGAAACCTGAACAGCCACATGCAAAAGAATGGGATGGGATCACCGCCTTACACCATGGGCTAAAGATTAAACGTAAGACGGGAAACCATAAAACGCCTGGAAGAAATCATAGGTGGTAAGCTTCTTGACACCAGTGTTGGCAATGTATTCATTTATTTATTTTGGAGCTGACGCCTAGCGGAAGGACAATGGCAACAAATATAAACACATGGTGCTACATCAAACTAAAAAGCTTCTGCACAGCAAAGGAAATTGTCAACAAAATGAAAAGGCAACCTGTCCAAGGGGAGAAAATACTTGCAAATCATGTATCTGATAAAGGGTTAATATCCAAAATACAAAATGACGTCCAAAAACTCAAGAGCATGAAAAAGAAAAATCAAACAACTTGATTAAAAACTGGGCAAAAGATCCGAATAGACATTTTTTTCACAGAAGCCTTACTGATTCCCAACAGTTACGTGAGAAGGTCTTGTATATCACTAATCAAGGAAAGACAAATGAAAAGCACAACAAGGAAAAACTTCCCACCAGTTAGAATAGCTATAACCAAAAAGACTAGGAATAGCAAATGCTTGTGAACAGGACGGAGGGAAAAAGGAAGTCTCGGGCACTGTCGGTAATGTATGCAATGTAAATTGGTGCACCACTGTAGAAAACAGCATGGAGGGTCCTCAAAAAATTAGAAGTACCGTATGATGCAACCATTCCACTTTGGAGGTATTTACCAGAGAAAACGGGTACAATGGGCACTAACATGTACATTGCAGCATCATTTACGACAGCCAAGATATGGAAACATCCTAAGTATCTCTTTCAGTCCGCAGGATATAGCCTGGTTTTACATGATATGAAGTCAGACCGACCTGGGTACAAATCCTAGCTTTACTATTTACCAGTTGTATGCCACTAGGGAAGTTGCCTGAGCCTGTGTTGTCTCATCAGTAAAAAAGGGAATGAAAGTAGTACCCACCTCAGAGGGTGGTTATGAGCATTAAATGAGATGGTGGAAGTAAAAGGCTTAACACAAAAGAGGTAATGAGCACTCAATAAATTTCGGCTGTACCATTTCCTCCCACATGGCACAGGAAGGCAGCCCATTCACCCAGGCCTGGCCTTCCTCTCCACAGTCTGGTTAATTTCCCTCAACCAGGTCCCTGGGAAGTGGGTATAAGGAGGGCTTTGTTGGACGCTAAGCACCCTCAAACACTCCCTTCACCTGTGAGGTTTTAGCCTTGGCAGAAAAGGTGTACATGGCTTGCTTTTGCATTCCAACCAGTAAAACTCAGTGTTTTACTGACAACTGTGGTGGGTTGAGATCTCTGACATGTCTTTCGAGCACGATCCAAGGCTATCCTGCCAACTCCAGCAGGCACTTTACCAGTTGGCCCCTCCTGTTCTTCAGCACATGTTTTAGTAGAGAGCCCACTCTGCTACTCTTCTCCTTCCTAAGACAGTAGTGTTTTGCCACAAAACTAAAACGTTCTAAAAGAGTCGATCAGTGTTTTCGTTAGCTCTGCTGTGTATGGTGAATGATTCCCTGGAACTAGCCGTCCACTTCTCCCCACCAAACATCACTGCAATGCAAGTAATGTTCTGACCAGTGGGTTGTGAGCAGCCTAGGAACTACACTCAATGTACGTCTCTCTGAGTCCAGGAAGGAAACCAACATCCCCTGTGATTTTTAGGAAAAGGGGTCTGAACAGAACTTTGGGGATGAAGGGTGGGCCGTGGGTGAAAAGTGTTATGGAAGGCAATACATCCCCAAGTGTGGTATACATGCCCCTGCAGGCACACGAGATGGTTTTAAGTGGCACACAGATTTTTTTTCTTACACTTAAGCAGTTTACTTAGTGTGAATTTAAAATACACAAACACCATGTTATCCTGTGACGTTGCAGATATTACGGCTTAGGAAAATGTTTTCAAATATCTTGAAAATAAGTTCCTTAAAATAGCTCTATTCAATAAACAATTGGATTGGTGATATGCACATGTAGCAAAAAGCTTGAAACTGACTTTACATGCCATCCAAATGGTTATAAGCTTCCGAGTCAGAGAAACCTCATTCAAACCTGGTCTACCACTTACCAGCTGTGTGACTTTAGGAAAGTAACCTAATTTCTCTGAGCCTCAGGGGAAAATGGAGGAGAATAATAGTAGCAGCTTCACTAGACTGTTGTCAAGCTGAAGCCAGGAGCTTTACACTGTAGTGGTGTGAGGGCCCAAAACCTAGCGCCGGGTGTTCTGGGTTCCAATGCTACCTCTTCTGCTGAATAGCTCATTGAAATTGAGGAACTTACTTCATCTTTCTGTGCCTTAGTCTCCCCGTCTGGAACATGGGACTCTTAGAGGGTAAAATGAGTTACCACATTTGAAGTGCTTAGAAATATTTCTAGTATATATGAGGCATTATGTGTTTCTTAGATTAAAAATACCTGCATATAAAGCTCCTGACACCTGACTCCTAGTAAGTCCTCCTGAAATGTTCCCCATTGCTGGTGCTTTGTGTTGCCAGCGCCTGGAACAAAGAAATGTACAGTCAGAGTTTGATTAAGAAGCAGCATTTAATTGCTGAATGCCACACAGCCTATACATGACAGAGCTCGGAAGAATGCTATCTTGATGGAGAACTTGCAGCCCAAGTGGAGGAATAGAGAACTGGTGCACTGGGGTTCTGATGAAAGGAGTAATTAACGGAAATTCCTATGGTAGAGGTATGGTGATGATGATATTAATGTAACAGCAACACCATTACCTGAGATTCAGCCAGTATTACAGACTACCTCTAGACATTTTCCTATCTCCCAGTCCTAAAATAAAGCCCCTCTTCTGTGATACCATTAACACTCTCTTCCTACTTCCTGACCGGTATCCCTTTTCCTTGAAAGAGTACCCGATTTCTATCTCCATTCCTCATCTACCTCATCTCACTCCTCAACCCAATGCGGTTTGCATTTTCTATCCCAACCCATCACCGCCTCTTCTGGGACTCTAGAACATCTGCTCTCATCCGTCTTCCCGTATTTATTCACCAACTACTGAGTCCCTACCAAGAGCCATACATGGTACTCCCTCCTGATATATGACAGCAAAGGAGACAAGGTCTCTCTTCTCAGGAAGTTCACATTCCCGGTAAAAACAAAACTTGGATCTGCTGACTGAGTGCTCTCAAAAGTAGTTCACTCGATGATGGAGACGATCACTAACAGCGGGGCACATGATGGTCATACCCTCAGAATAGATAATGTCATCAGGCTGAACCTGTTTGAGCACCTTCTAAAGGTAGGTACAGCAGAAAGCTTCAGGCAGCACATTGACATTCTTAATCTTAGGGCATCTTGGAGCCCTTCGTGTGAGAAAATGCAAAATCACTCACTCAGGGATTGTGACAACAACTCCTTTTGAAGAAAGAGGAATGAGTTGGAGAATGAAGCAGGGTGATTAGTTTCGGGCTTGCATTTCAATGAGGTTAAGAAATAGTTGTGAATGCTCATAAAATTGGGAGTAATGAAAGAGCTCAGATGAACTTACAGCTTTCAGATCACTTCTGATTGGGGAAGGTAGGCCTAAACGACATCAGCAAACAAACCATACAATACCTATGTCCGGGCTACAAACTTCTTCGAAGTGCCTCCGATGAAGGGGTTCCCTTCCACAAATTTAAGGAAATTTTAATATTGGAACATCGATAACTTACTTAAATAAACCAAGAGAAAAGAGTGTTTGCAATGGCTGCTGAAGCTACTGGAAGGGCATGTTGGATATCTAGTAAGTTACCTGAAATGTCTTAGAAAAGCAAAATTGTCATTCTGAGCACATAGATCTCAAACAAAATCTTAATACCACCTATGCTGATGAAATGCTCCTATCCTTCTTATTAGAGCCAGAAAGTGACAAGAAATCTCTTGATCAGCATTACAGTCGAAAGGTATCTGTGAATATTTGGAAATTAAATTTTAAAAAGATGTAAACGCTAAAAAAAAAAGAGAACCTAAATAGTTTTAGTTGATCTGATGGCCCTGCAAATGAGTAAATACCTAGGACAGCTTTATCTTGGGAAACTTTACGCCTCTTAGAAAGAAACAGGAACCTTAGCGTACTGTAAGCAAATGCAACCTGAAGTAGGGATGGCTCTTATGTTTGTTTGTTTGTTTGTTTGTTTGTTTACACATAGACATATTTGCAGTGTCTATTCCAGATATAGGAGATACCAAGGATTCTGTTGAGTGAATGAATGAGTCATATTTTCAATCTTAAGGTAGTAAGAATGGTGGGGGTGGGGTGAGAAGATAAAGGAGATGACGAATTTAAATGAGAGGTAAGAAGTAACCAAATACAGTTTTCTTCAGCACCAGGAAAATTACATCAATTGTATCTCTTTTCTCCACATTTTCTTATGGACCCTGGTGAAGCGCGTGGCTCTCCTGCCTTCAAGAACTGACCTTGCACTTACGAGTCTTGGGAGTCTGTGCTCTCTGGATCTGAGTTGCTTCTGTAATAAACTAGTTATGATGGCATTGTTGTAAACACCAGATAAAATAGTACCTGTACAATTATGCTGTAAACTAACAAACATTGTATAGTGCTATGGTGATATTATCACAAATAGGACAGTACTGCTTTCTCTGCTGTTGAAATAAAAGACCTGATTAAAAAAACACACAAAACAAAAAACAAGTAAATAAATAAAGAGGAACCACCGAAGCTGTACTGTCAATAACATCTGCCAATATTTACTGTACAAAACATTAAGACAGAAATGTTCATATGTATTCCAGAATCCATTTAAAAATTATACTAGGAACCCATTATATCACGTTAACATAAATTTCAAATGCATATGAAAAATATCTTTTCTATAAGAGCATAAAGGAGATTGACGTTGCTTCAGATACTTAAAAATCCCTTCAATAACCCGCCTAACAGAAGTCAGACAGATTCTGATTTCAGCTTCTGCACTTTATCTGTTGCCATATCACCCATAACGAACCTCTGGAAAATTCACCACACGCTCATGAGAGAATGAGAGAGAAAAAGGTAAACATCATTATAACAAAAATAACCCCCATTATGGCGGACCTACAGAAACATCGAACAGAAATGACCGCGTAGGAAAGCCAAGAAAAGCGGCATGGTTAAGCAGAGTCCACAGTGGTCCAAAGGAAAAACTGCACGCAAATATAGATGAAAGCAGTGCCGATCATGTTTGGTTCAAAGTAAAGCTACTTTAAATATCCACAGAATGCCACAACGAGAACAAAAACTCTAGAGTTTGTCCCACTTTTTAAAGCCTACAGGCCTTTTCCCGCCAAGTGAGGTGGCTCTGAAAAGAGCCTTTGGTTTGCAAGGTGGTCAGGTGGTCTGGAGGCAGCTCATCGGCAGACGGTGTACCTGATGATGGCTTTGGTGGCCTCGGACTCGGCGTGCTTGCCAATCTCCCCGGGCAGCAGCAGGCGCACGGCTGTCTGGATCTCCCTGGTGGTGATGGTGGAGCACTTGGTGGAGCGGGCCAGGCGAGAGGCTTCGTCGGCGATGCGCTCGAAGATGTCCTTGACGAACGAATCCAAGATGCTCACGGTCTTCTGCGAGAGGCTCAGGCCCTCGTGAACCTGCTTCAGAACCCTGGGGAAGTAGGCGGCGAAACTGTTGGGGCGGCGGCGGCGGCGGCGGTGGCGGCGGCGGCGGCGGCATTGGCGGCTTGGCTGCTCGTGCTTCGGGCTCTTCGGGTCCGCTGCTGTGGGTTCCTCCGTGCCCGGGCATTCCCCAGAAGGGGTCTCACAGCCAGGCTCAGCCATGTGGGGCTCGCCTTCCCGACAGCCTGGAAGGAAGGACAATGGCGGCTGCCGAGGGGGCGCTGGCCCATTTACAGTCGCTGCATTTCCTGACGTCACGGGCAACCTCCATATCTGATTGGACAAAATGCAACGCAGGGGAGCGGGACTCTATGCCAGGCCGTGTCCCCTGTGACGGCATACCCTCGAGCTTCACATCACATCGGACAATCGGAGAAGGAATTCGCCCATTCCAGCAACAATGCAAAGGCCAAATTTCATCTAAATATCCTGTACACCAGATGAGGGTGCATTTCCAGCTCTGATTAATGCTGAGGCGTAATTCCTGCCCAGCTGAGAATGTGTGACAGGAGACAAGAAGTTACCTGCTGCCAAAACACAATGGACGGACAGGCACAGGACAGTCACTACTATTCCAAAATCAAGGTATTGGAAAGGGAAACAAGGGTTCGTGGGCCCAGAGCAAGTTTGGGTCCTAGTAGGAAACATTATATTAGATCATAAGGGTGGAAAAGAATCCTCTTTGGCTCTAGGTCCCGAGCTCTGCTCCCAAAAGGGGTGGCAGCCCCACACTCTTTGCCATGGGAAGTGACGGCCTCCAACCTATCCAGGGCTGCTGCAGTACCTTCTTCTGAAGGCCAAGTATTCCTAAACTTTGGAACCCAGGAGGTGGCCTCGTTCTCAGGAATCAAGGAGAAGATGGCTCTACAGATCCTGGCATTGCGCCTCTGGGTCTGTAGTGGCAGTGGCAGCCCTGCCAGCCACTGAACCTTCTGTGGGGTCATTTGCCCCCTTTCCTGAAGAATAGCCCATGTTCCCAGTGAGATATAGCTGTGGGCCCTTTTCTCGCCTGCCGAATCCCAGCAGTCCCAACAGTCTTCCTTCGTGTTGTCTGTCCCATCTCTTTCCCTTGAGTTCCGGCTAGCCACCTTTCAGCCAGCATCAAATTCTCAGAATAAGACACCTGTTGGCTTTCCCTACATTCCAAAGGGTTCAAGCTATTGCACAGTAGGGTCCTCCACACGTTTGTCTTGCATAACAGTATCTCCATTCCTGGCTCCTGCTGAGATGGTCGATTGGACCCACGTGTCACATGCCTAAGCTCCCAACTGATCGTTTTCCAGGCACGCCCGTGGCCCTTTTTCCAAAGCAGGCTACCTGGTTAGGCTGAGAAGGTTGCAAATCATCGCATGCTAGTTTCATCTCATTTCACGCTACATTCTTCAATTTAGGTCTCTCCTCTGGCATTTACTATGAGCAGCAAGGGGAGACCAGGCCATGCCTTCAACCCTGTGCTTACAAATCCCCTCAGCTTATCTGTCCCAGCTCATCATGTGAACGTTCTAGTCTTCACCAAACACAAAACACTGGCACATGGTGAGGGCAAATACTCTGTCACCTGATAACAAGGATGGCCATTCCTCAAGTTTCCAATAACATGCCTCTAATTTCCATCTGCTATCTCAGCAGAAGCACCCTTCTCACTCACATTTCTAGCAACATAATTTTCATGATGCTCTATGTATTCTCTAAGATGATAAAGTCTTTCCCCATAGCTCTCCTCTTTTCTGTATGAGCCCTCACCTGAAATACACTTCATGTCCATATTTCAACCAAAAGTCCCTCCAAGCAATCTCAGCTTGTTCTGCCATGTATCTCAAAATGCTACCATCCTTACCCATTACCCAGTTTCTTCCCGCCCTCACATTACCCAGTTTCAGAGTCACTCCCAACTCCCTAAGCCTTTGTTAAAACATCATCCCACTTCGGCATCAAGGTCTGCATAAGTGTGCTAAGTCTATCCTTACAAAGTACCACAGACTGGGAAGCTTAACAGAAATGTATTGTTTCAGTTCTGGAGGTTAGAAGTCCAAATCAAGGGTTGTGGGCCAGGTTACATCCTTCTGAGATGTGTGAGAGAAGAATCAGATCCTGGTACCTCTCTCTCGGGCTCGTAAATTACTGACTCTTCCTATTGTTTTGTTTTGTTTGTTTTTCCACATTTTCTTCTCTATGCGCATGTCTTTGTGTTAACATTCCCCCCTTTTATACAGGCAAAAATCATTTTGGATTAGTGTCCATACGAAAGACGGTATTTTAGCTTGATTGCCTCATTAAGGATTCTATCTCCAAATATGATCCCATTGGAGGTCCTGGGGGTTAAGGATGTCTTCATATGATTTTGGTGCAGGTGGAGGGTGGGATGGGGTATAGAACAACCCATCTGAGATGCGAAAACCGAGCTGTACATGGGCACATGCACTGCTTCTTCCATCATATAGATTACTTGTTGTCCCGTTAGAGAAGTGAGGTGACCTCATTCACCACCTTTTTCCTGAAGATGGTATTAATGTTGCTTAATTTTATCATATTTTTCATTTTTCTAGCTTCCAATCTCTGCAAAAGTGAATATACTCTGATTTCAATTTTTAGAAATTGATTACGGTATTTTTGGCAATCCATCTTTGGTCGATATTTTGAGAATGGCTTTTGTACTCTTGAAATACTTTGTAAATGCCCCTGTGAACGATGACATTCCCTGCCAAACAAATCTGGATAATCTCCAAAAATCCAAAAACTTTCCTTAGCCCATCAGAAGTGCCCCAGGAACCTCCTGAAGTGTCACATCACAAAATTTATTTAGCTATGGCAGAACAATATGACTTCCAGAAAAATAGGGTGGGCAGTTGCAGAAAACGAAGGATACCAGAGAAGGCTTTTGTGTGTAGCAAAGACGTGAAGGGGTGCAATGCCTCTTCCATCACTAGGTGCCAAGTCCGGGTTCTTTGTTGTTGTTTTGTTCTTTGTTTGTTCCAATGTAGAAGAACTCGGATGAGCCATTATATGTCCGGAGTTCTCCTTGGGATCGTTACAGTAAGAATTTAAGATCAGTGGCCACCCTCGCAAGGTTTCTTGCTTATTGTTTCTCTGGAATAATTAAAAAATCTAATGAAAGGATTTGGAAAAGTATGGAATGTATTCTCTAAGGCCAGTGGGAAACATTATGAGGAAATCACAGCCAGTAATTTGTCCTTGGTAGTGCCTCAAGATGGGGAAAACTATTTGGGGAGCTAAAGGCTCTTCACCACCATGCCCGTTTTCAAAGATACAACGGTGAGCCTCTTTGCTTAAGCAGCATTCAACTGAGGCACTTCCTTTCTGTCATGCTCATTGTTGCTGTTTCAAAGTCCCCGTGTTTGTCCATGTGACACACAAAGGTTTTCCGTCTTGCTCTTACATACCAGTCTCATATGTAGCGTTTTATGTGAGAAGTCATAATAAGAAATGGAATCCATTAGGACAGTATGGCACTCCTTTGGGTGCTTTGGTCCGTACTTTCAGAAATCAAATAGGAGCATGAGTAAAACAACACTGAATGCACCACATAGACCGAGAAGACTGGGAGTGTGAAGGTGAGGGACAGATACAAACTCCAAGATGCAGTGAGGGAAAATGGATGTTGAGGCCTAGGCAAAATGGAAATGAGTACCCCTGATCACTTCTGAAGGCAACTGAGGACACAGGCCATCTGGTGAGCATTCATTCTCTAATAGTGTGGTTAACGGTAAAGACTGATTGAGAGAAGTGGATTTGTCACTTAAGTAACAAATTATAAGCAACAACCCTGGGAAACTAGTACTAATAAGTCGACCATCCCCAATCAAACTTTTTTTTAAAGGATTTATTTATTTATTTGATAGAGAGCGAGAGTGCAAGTGTGAGGACAAGTAGGCAGAGCAGCAGGCAGAGGGAGAGGAGAGGCCGGCTCCCCACTGACCAGAGAGCGTGATGAGGGGCCTGATCCCAGGACCCTGGGATCATGACGTGAGCCAAAGGCAGCCGCTTAAACAACGCAACCCCCACGTGCCCCCCCAATCCAACTTACTCAACATTACTTTTCTTATGGAATTCATGGAAAAACAGAAGACAGGACCCAATCTAGGTACAGAAATCGCTAAATCAGAAAGTTCAGGAAACAATTCCTATTCTAGGGTCCCTAGTAACTGGAGCTAACACTTTAAGTAGGCCAGATTTAGCTAATTCTATTCTTCCCAAGGCTGTAATCTTTTCTTGTGGAAATCACAAACCTTCAGGATTTGCAGATGGGATTCATGAGGATGATGGAGGCTTCTAGGCAAGGCAACTCAAGCTTCAGTCAGCTGTGAGTTAGCCATTCAGAGATGTGGAGCCGCTGACCCGCAGCATTGGGCCTAGGGTGCGGTCAGGTGTCTCAGGCTGAACCAGTAAGAGTCCTACTGGGTACTCAGCCTCTGTGATTGAGTGGGAAATTGGAATTATACTTTACCTGCTGTTTGTTTCTTTGTTTGACTAGTTGTATGCTTTTAACCATGAGGAGAAGGATATGAATTCAGGCCTGTGCGTGGACGTCTCTCTCACCACTTCCATCAGGTCAGAGGAGAATTGCTCAGATTAATAGTAGTAAAACGATTTCCCTTGATGCCGACCATGTATCTGAACTCAGGCTATTTGAATGTACACTTTGTTATTATTGTTGTTGTTGTTGTTTACCTCTTGCTACATGGGCCTGAGCAAGTAAGACCCATCGCATTACATACTCGGCTTTGCGTGAAGTGGTGCTTGAATGACCACAGACTTTGAGAAAACTGGACTCTTTCCTACTGGGAAAAGGAGATGCCAAGGAAAATTCTATTCCCGGTCCTTAGGTCTGAGAGAGGGGGGGAAAAATTCCCTGAGAATGTGCTTTCACACGAGTGTCCTGGTGTAGCTCTGGGGTTCGGGTTAGCACTGCCAGCATGATGCCAACAGTTCCTAGTCAGAAACCCAGACACATGGCAAATGCACTTCTAATCCTTCCTGGAGGAGTAACCTTAATTGAGGCTGTTACAGGATTCCTGCAGATAAAGTCCTCCTACACAAGCACACAATCCCAAAACAAGCCGCCCCTCTCAAAATCAAACAAGAAACCAAACTGGAAAGTTCCAAAGAATTATGACCAAATGCCAACTTCCAAACACGGTTAAAACTTTCATATAAATAATTAGGAGAGGGACGCCTGGCTGGCTCCCTCGGTTAAGCATCTGCCTTCAGCTCCGGTCATGATACCAGGGTCCTGGGATCGAGTCCCACATCACGTTCCCTGTTCAGCGGGGAGCCTGCTTCTCCCTCTGCCTGCCGCTCCCCCTGCTTGTGCGCTCTCGCTCTCTGACACATGAATAAGTAACATCTTGAGAAAATAATTACAAGACATGTAAAATGTGAGTAGGAAGCGACTCGTTATCAAAAATGTCTTAAATGGTTGTCTAGTCTTGAAAATACTAAGCGCTAGATTAAAAGATCCACCAAAGTTTACACAACAAAGGACACATACCAGATAGAGAGAATGGGTGTGCTAGAAGAGAAGTGAAAGAAATAAGACAGAACGCCTCATAGAAGGATAAAGACAAAAATGGGATGGAAGTGAGGCAAAGAGACTTAAGGAAAGGGGTAAGTAGTTATTAAATGCATCTCAGCGGCATTCCAGAAGCAGAAACTTGGATGAATTTTGGAAGAATAATATTCAAAGACAAATGTCTGGTAATTTCCCCAAATTTAAGGCAGCCATGATATCCCTGATTCAGGAAGCACACGTGGATGCATTGTAGTAAAGCCAGGATATAAGCATAGAGAGCAAGCTAGCAGACCACAGGGCACGGTGCCTAAAAATGGAATACCAAACAATGTGATAACATACCTCTTTTCACCAAGAAATGGAAGCCAAAGCTAGTGCTGAGAGAAAACCACTGTCAAACTACGGTTGCCTGGGTGGCCAGAGTATCATTTGATAATGAGGCTATCATAGACATGAAGATGTTCCAACCAGAACTCTCCTCAAAGACAGACTCTGCTTCAGCTGCTGAGAGTGCAGTCAGCTGGTAGTCCTCGGCCATTAGCCCTTTTAGGCGCTCCCTCCACTACAGAGAGCTGCCTTGTCTGAGCTCTGGGACTTCCCCTGCTGGCCACATCCAATGTCGGATCAACAAGAGTTGAGTAATATAGGTCCCTCTGGTGGTTTCCTAGACAATTTGGGTAAATTGGTGTTTTGTTTTGTTTCGTTTCGTTTTGTTTTGTTTTGTTTTCCAGCCAACAACACTTATATTTGGTCAGCAATTCTAGTGTGCGGGTATTGTTTTTACAACCTAACTACTGTTAAGAAAACAATTTTAAACTTGGAAAATGCTGATAAAATCACTAAAAACCTTTCTGGTGTTTTTATCTGTATGACTACCTCTTTGTGTGCTGTGTTTGGAGACTATGGTCTTTGCCGTTTCTCCTGAGGGTCTCTGTCAGGACTCGGGGCAGGGGCTCGTCAATTATGTCTCTTGATTTGCACCAGCACTCTGCTGGCCATGGGAGAGTTCCTGCCCAAGCCATGGTGACTTAGCCCAGGACAACAGTCCATTCTGAGTAGTAGGAGAAATGGCCCCAAATTGGCCAGTCATTCCTCTGGAACTAGGGGCCTGGGATATGGAGGTCAGACTCTCTCAGTAAGCCAAAGCTGAAAAGCCTACAATTTTGGTGCTTCTGGTGAAGTCTTCCCGAAGCTCCCCTGCTGGGGCATCAGGGAACAAGTGTTGTTGGTTGACCTTTCTTCTCACTGGCGTGCTTTTGTGGTACTTCTGAGAAAGGGAACAGGAAGCTTAATACCAACTCTGATTAGTTGATACAATGCCTGGAAAGCCAGAAGAGGGGAAAGGATCTTCAGGGGGACCCATCTGTGCTAGCTGCAGGTTCCAGGCTGTCAGGAGGAAGAGGACTTTGCAGTACACTGGGAATGCGCCCTCTGGGACTTGTCCTTCTCCCTCTCCTCTCCTGTAGTGGCACCTGTTGGGTTAGGCTGAGCAGCTGACAATGATAGTAGTGGCTTGGAAAGGTAAGTAAACCGGTCCTGACAAACTGGCCTGTGTGCCCAGGCCTGTTCTGATTTATTTGTGAGTAGTGGTTTTGCCATCTGAGAAGATCAGCATCTGGTTGCTTGGCAAGAAAATTGAAAAGGTATGCCAGTGACTGTGACAGAATGGAGGCTCGCTGGGGATTCGTGGCTGCTTGACTTTCTCTCCATTCTACTCTGGGCACTACTGGGCACTACGCTGGTCTTGCCCCACCGGGGCAGGTCAGGCACGCACAGGAGAGCTCTGCTTGAGAATTTCTGGGATCTTTGGTTATCTCTTGTGGACACACCTGAAGGATCACAGGGCCCCAGGCATTTCAGCATTTCGACAGACAGCCACCCCAATCTCATATCCTCACCTCTCGCTTTGTGCAGAAAACATGGGGAAATAAGATTCAGCTCTGGTGTATCCCATTCTGCTGGCCCTTCCTTATAGCATTTACAAACTAGCACCACCAGGAGCTATTATAAGATGTGTAATTACTTATGACCAGTTGAAATACCCCCCCACACACCTCTTAATTGTAATTTCTTAATATACTGCCTTTGGGTAGATAAATGAAAATGGACTTGTCCAATTTATGCCTCTCTTTCTTGTGTGCTGCTCCCCACCTGCCAAAAAATTTGCCCCCCCCCACACACAAAGCAATTGAATAGAAAGGGAAGGTGCTCCAATATTGCTACCTCCTGTTACACATGCCTGTTTAAACCCAGGCATCATTTTCTTCCTCTCTCCCTATGTACTCATGTGTTTCCAACACCACCACTTTACATTTGGTGTCATTTTAAGAGATGGACACATTGACTCTGGGTCTCCAGAGCGTCCTGGTTCCTAGCATGTCCTGATCCAATGGCACTTACTGCTTATCAGAAATATGGTAATGATGTGCAATATAACGTATTCCAATAAAAACAGGACTCTCCTAAGATCTGTTACTGTTTTGATGTTGAAAATGAGCAGACAAAAGGCACAATGAAATGGAATGTTTGAAAGATCTTCTAACCGAAGGCCCAACAAGTTAAGTGGGCACTGGATCCTTCTCTGATTGTCCGATGTGATGTGAAGCTCGAGGGTATGCCGTCACAGGGGACACGGCCTGGCATAGAGTCCCGTTCCCCTGCGTTGCATTTTGTCCAATCAGATATGGAGGTTGCCCGTGACGTCAGGAAATGCAGCGACTGTAAATGGGCCAGCGCCCCCTCGGCAGCCGCCATTGTCCTTCCTTCCGAGTTGTCGAGAAGGCGAGCCCCACATGGCTGAGCCTGGCTGTGAGACCCCTTCTGGGGAATGCCCGGGCACGGAGGAACCCACAACAGCGGACCCGAAGAGCCCGAAGCACGAGAAGCCAAGCCGCCAATGCCGCCGCCGCCGCCGCCGCCACCGCCGCCGCCGCCGCTGCCCCAACAGTTTCGCCGCCTACTTCCCCAGGGTTCTGAAGCAGGTTCACGAGGGCCTGAGCCTCTCGCAGAAGACCGTGAGCATCTTGGATTCGTTCGTTAAGGACATCTTCGAGCGCATCGCCGACGAAGCCTCTCGCCTGGCCCGCTCCACCAAGTGCTCCACCATCACCACCAGGGAGATCCAGACAGCCGTGCGCCTGCTGCTGCCCGGGGAGATTGGCAAGCACGCCGAGTCCGAGGCCACCAAAGCCATCATCAGGTACACCGTCTGCCGATGAGCTGCCTCCAGACCACCTGACCACCTTGCAAACCAAAGGCTCTTTTCAGAGCCACCTCACTTGGCGGGAAAAGGCCTGTAGGCTTTAAAAAGTGGGACAAACTCTAGAGTTTTTGTTCTCGTTGTGGCATTCTGTGGATATTTAAAGTAGTTTTACTTTGAACCAAACATGATCGGCACTGCTTTCATCTATATTTGCGTGCAGTTTTTCCCTTGGACAACTGTGGACTCTGCTTAACCATGCCGCTTTTCTTGGCTTTCCTACACGGTCATTTCTGTTCGATATTTCTGTAGGTCCGCCTCAATGGGGGTTATTTTTGGTATAATGTTGTTTAACTTTTTCTCTCTCATTCTCTCATGAGCGTGTGGTGAATTTTCCAGAGGTTCGTTATGGGTGATATGACAACAGATGAAGTGCAGAAGCTGATATAAGAATCTGTCTGAGTTCTGTTAGGCGGGTTATTGAAGGGATTTTTAAGTATCTGAAGCAACGTCAATATCCTTTATGCTCTTATAGAAAAGATATTTTTCATATGCATTTGAAATTTATGTTAACGTGATATAATGGGTTCCTAGTACAATTTTTAGATGGATTCTGGAATACATATGAACATTTCTGTCTTAATAATTTGTTCAGTAAATATTGGCAGATGTTATTGACAATACAGGTTTCGTGGTTCTCTTTATTTATTTACTTGTTTTTGTTTTGTGTGTTTGTTTCATCAGGTCTTTTATTTCAACAGCAGAGAAAGCAGTACTGTCCTATTTGTGATAATATCACTGTAGTACTATACAATGTTAGTTTACAGCATAATTGTACAGGTACTATTTTATCTGGTAGTTACAACAATGCTATCATAACTAGTTTATTACAGAAGCAACTCAGATCCAGAGAGCACAGACTCCCAAAACTCGTAAGTGCAAGATCAGTTCTTGAACGCAGGAGATCCACACGCTCCGCCAGGGTCCATAAGAAAATGTGGAGAAAAGACATACAATTGAAGTCATTTTCCTGCTGCTGAAGAAAACTGTATTCGGTTAATTCTTACCACCTCTCATTTAAATTCGTCATCTCTTTTATCTTCTCACCCCACCCCCACCATTCTTACTACCTAAAGATTGAAAATATGGCTCATTCATTCACCCAACAGAATCCTTAGTATCTACTCTATCTGGAATAGACAGTGCAAATATGTCTATGTGTAAACAAACAAACAAACATAAAAGCCATGCCTGACTTCAGGTTGCATTTGCTTAGAGTCTGCTAAGGTTCCTGTTTCTTTCTAAGAGTGTAAAGTTTCCCAAGATAAAGCTCTCCTAGGTATATACTCATTTGCAGGGCAATCAGATCAACTAAAACTATTTAGGTTCTCTTCTTTTTTAGCGTTTACATCTTTTTAAAATTTAATTTCCAAATATTCACAGATACCTTTCGACTGTAATGCTGATCAAGAGATTTCTTGTCACTTTCTGGCTCTAATAAGAAGGATAGGAGCATTTCATCAGCATAGGTGGTATTGAGATTTTGTTTGAGATCTATGTGCTCAGAATGATAATTTTGGTTTTCTAAGCCATTTCAGGTAACTTACTAGATATCCAACATGCCCTCCAGTAGCTTCAGCAGCCATTGCAAACACTCTTTTCTCTTGGTTTATTTAAGTAAGTTATCGATGTTCCAATATTAAAGTTTCCTTAAATTTGTGGAAGGGAACCCATTCATCGGAGTCAATTTGAAGAAGTTTGTAGCCCGGAGATACGGATTGTGTGATTTGTTTGCTGATGTCGTTTAGGCCTACCTTCCCCAATCAGAAGTGATCTGAAAGCTGTAAGTTCATCTGAACTCTTTCATTACTCGCAATTTTATGAGCATTCACATCTATGTCTTAACCTCATTGAAATGCAAGCCCGACACTAATCGCCCTACTTCATTCTCCAACTCATTCCTCTTTCTTCAAAAGGAGTTGTTGTCACAATCCCTGAGTGAGTGATTTTGCATTTTCTGACACGCAGGGCTCCAAGATGCCCTAAGATTAAGAATGTCAATGTGCTGCCTGAAGCTTTCTGCTGTACCTACCTTTAGAAGGTGCTCAAACAGGTTCTCCCTGATGACATTATCTGTTCTGAGGGTATGACCATCATGTGCCCCACTGTTAGTGATCGTCTCCATCATCGAGTGAACTGCTTTTGAGAGCACTCAGTCAGCAGATCCAAGTTTTGTTTTTACCGGGAATGTGAACTTCCTGAGAAGAGAGACCTTGTCTCCTTTGCTGTCATATATCAGGAGGGAGTACCATGTATGGCGCTTGGTAGGGACTCAGTAGTTTTTGAATAAATACGGGAAGACGGATAAGAGCAGATGTTCTAGAGTCCCAGAAGGGCGGTGATGGGTTGGGAAAGAAAAGGCAAACCGCAGTGGGTTGAGGAGTGAGATGAGGAAGATGAGGAATGGAGATAGAAATCGGGTACTCTTTCAAAGAAAAGGGATACCGGTCAGGAAGTAGGAAGAGAGTGTTAATGGTATCACAGAAGAGGGGTTTTATTTTAGGATTGGGAGATAAGACAATGTCTAGAGGTAGTCAGTAATAGTGGCTGAATCTCAGTTACTGGTATTGCTGTTACATTACTATCATCATCACCATACCTCTACCATAGGAATTTCCGTTATTTACCCCTTTCATCAGAATCCCAGTGCACCAGTTCTCTATTCCTCCACTTGGGCTCTGAGTTCTGCTTCAAGATAGCATCCTACCGAGCTCTGTCATTTATAGGCTGTGTGGCGTTTGGCGGCCTGCTTAATTTCTCTGAAACTTAATTTCCTTTTCTATTCATTGGAATGACCCACACCTATTTTAACAAGATAAAGAAAGCTAGCTTGGGGCCTCTCTCCAACCCCACTCCTGACAGTCCTTTAAGAAGGCCCACCCTCCATGGCCACGGCCCTGTGTTTTGATTTTTACTGCAGAAGGGTGCTGGGCCCTGTCCATTCTGCATGAGTCCTGGGCAATTAAATGCTGCTTCTTAATCAAACTCTGACTGTACAGTTCTTTGTTCCAGGTGCTGGCAACACAAAGCACCACCAATGGGTACTGTTTCATGAGGACTTACTAGGAGTCAGGTGTCAGGAGCTTTACATGTAGGTATTTTTAATCTATGAAACACATAATGCCTCATATATACTAGAAATATTTCTAAGCACTTCAAATGTGGTAACTCATTTAACCCTCTAAGAGTCCCATCTTCCAGACAGGGAGAGTAAGGCCCAGAAAGATGCAGTAAGTTGCTCAATGACAATGAGCTAGTCAGCAGAAGAGGTAGCATCGGAAACCAGAACACCCGGCGCTAGATTTTGGGCCCTCACACCACTAAAGTGTAAAGCTCCTGGCTTCAGCTTGACAACAGTCCAGTGAAGCTGCTACTATTATTCTCCTCCATTTTCCCCTAAGGCTCAGAAAATTTAGGTTCCTTTCCTAAAGTCACACAGCTGCTAAGTGGTAGACCAGGTTTGAATGAGGTTTCTCTGACTCGGAAGCTTATAACCATTTGGATGGCATGTAAAATCCTTCCTCTAACAGTTTCAAGCTTTTTGCTACATGTGCATATCACCAATCCAATTGTTTATTGAATAGAGCTATTTTAAGGAACTTATTTTCAAGGTTTTTGAAAACATTTTCCTAGCCATAATATCTACAACGTCTCAGGATAACATGGTGTTCGTATATTTTATATTCACACTAACTACACTGCTTAAGTGTAAGAAAAAAAATCTCTGTGCCGCTAAAACCATCTCATGTGCCTGCAGAGGCAGGTGTACCAGACGTAGGGATGTATTGCATTCCATAACGGTTTTCACCCACGGCCCACCCTTCATCCCCCAAGTTCTGTTCAGACCCCTTTTCCTAAAAACCACGGAGGATGTTGGTTTCCTTCCTGGACTCTGGGAGACGTACATTGAGTGGATTTCCTAGGTTGCTCACAACCCACTGGTCAGAACATTACTTGCATTCCAGTGATGTTTGGTGGGGGGAGGTGGATGGCTAGTTCCAGGGAATCATTCACCATATACAGCAGAGCTAACGAAATCACTGATCGACTCTTTTAGAATGTTTTAATTTTGTGGCAAAACACTGCTGTCTTAGGAAGGAGAAGTGTAGCAGAGTGGGCTATCTATTAAAACATGTGCTGAAGAACAGGAGGTGCCAACTGGTTAAGGCCTGCCGGAGTTGGCAGGATAGCCTTGGATGGTGCTCGAAAGACATGTCAGAGATCTCAACCCACCACAGTTGTCAGTAAAACACGTGTGGCGAGGAGTGCAAAAGCAAGCCATGTACACCTTTTCTGCCAAGGCTAAAACCTCACAGGAGAAGGGAGTGTGGGAGGGTGCTTAGCGGCCAACAAAGCCCTCCTTATAACCACTTCCCAGGGACCTGGTTGAGGGAAATTAACCAGACTTTGGAGAGGAAGGCCAGGCCTGGGTGAATGGGCTGCCTTCCTGTGCCATGTGGGAGGAAATTATTCAGCCCAAATTTATTGAGGGCTCAATATTAAGACAGCAATGTTCATATGTATTCCAGAATCCATTTAAAAATTGTACTAGGAACCCATTATATCACGTTAACATAAATTTCAAATGCATATGAAAAATATCTTTTCTATAAGAGCATAAAGGAGATTGACGTTGCTTCAGATACTTAAAAATCCCTTCAATAACCCGCCTAACAGAAGTCAGACGGATTCTGATTTCAGCTTCTGCACTTCATCTGTTGCCATATCACCCATAACGAACCTCTGGAAAATTCACCACACGCTCTTGAGAGAATGAGAGAGAAAAAGGTAAACATCATTATAACAAAAATAACCCCCATTGAGGCGGACCTACAGAAATATCGAACAGAAATGACCGCGTAGGAAAGCCAAGAAAAGCGGCATGGTTAAGCAGAGTCCACAGTTGTCCAAGGGAAAAACTGCACGCAAATATAGATGAAAGCAGTGCCGATCATGTTTGGTTCAAAGTAAAACTACTTTAAATATCCACAGAATGCCACAACGAGAACAAAAACTCTAGAGTTTGTCCCACTTTTTAAAGCCTACAGGCCTTTTCCCGCCAAGTGAGGTGGCTCTGAAAAGAGCCTTTGGTTTGCAAGGTGGTCAGGTGGTCTGGAGGCAGCTCATCGGCAGACGGTGTACCTGATGATGGCTTTGGTGGCCTCGGACTCGGCGTGCTTGCCAATCTCCCCGGGCAGCAGCAGGCGCACGGCTGTCTGGATCTCCCTGGTGGTGATGGTGGAGCACTTGGTGGAGCGGGCCAGGCGAGAGGCTTCGTCGGCGATGCGCTCGAAGATGTCCTTAACGAACGAATCCAAGATGCTCACGGTCTTCTGCGAGAGGCTCAGGCCCTCGTGAACCTGCTTCAGAACCCTGGGGAAGTAGGCGGCGAAACTGTTGGGGCGGCGGCGGCGGCGGCGGTGGCGGTGGCGGCGGCGGCATTGGCGGCTTGGCTGCTCGTGCTTCGGGCTCTTCGGGTCCGCTGCTGTGGGTTCCTCCATGCCCAGGCATTCCCTAGAAGAGGTCTTACAGCCAGGCTCAGCCATGTGGGGCTCACCTTTCCGACAGCTCGGAAGGAAGGACAATGGCGGCTGCCGAGGGGGCGCTGGCCCATTTACAGTTGCTGCATTTCCTGACGTCATGGGCAACCTCCATATCTGATTGGACAAAATGCAACGCAGGGGAACGGGACTCTATGCCAGCCCGTGTCCACTGTGACGGCATACCCTCGAGCTTCACCTCACATCGGACAATTGGAGAAGCAATTCAGGTGCGCACTAAACTTGTTGGGACCTCGGTCAGAATATCTTTCAAAATTCCTATGATAGAGGTATGGTGATGATGATAGTAATGTAACAGCAATACCAGTAACTGCGATTCAGCCACTATTACTGACTACCAATAGACATTGTCCTATCTCCCAATCCTAAAATAAAACCCCTCTTCTGTGATACCATTAACACTCTCTTCCTACTTCCTGACCGGTATCCCTTTTCTTTGAAAGAGTACCCGATTTCTACCTCCATTCCTCATCTACCTCATCTCACTCCTCAACCCACTGCGGTTTGCCTTTTCTTTCCTGACCCATCACCGCCTCTTCTGGGACTCTAGAACATCTGCTCTCATCCATCTTCCCGTATTTATTCAACAACTACTGAGTCGCTACCAAGTGCCATACATGGTACTCCCTCCTGATATATGACAGCAAAGGAGACAAGGTCTCTCTTCTCAGGAAGTTCACATTCCCGGTAAAAACAAAACTTGGATCTGCTGAGTACTCTCAAAAGCAGTTCACTCGATGATGGAGACGATCACTAACAGCGGGGCATATGATGGTCATACACTTAGAATAGATACTGTCATCAGGGCGAACCTGTTTGAGCACCTACTAAAGGTAGGTAGAGCAGAAAGCTCCAGGTAGCACATTGACATTCTTAATCTTAGGGCATCTTGGAGCCCTTCCTGTGAGAAAATGCAAAATCACTCACTCAGGGATTGTGACAACAACTCCTTTTGAAGAAAGAGGAATGAGTTGGAGAATGAAGTAGGGCGATTAGTGTCGGGCTTGCATTTCAATGAGGTTAAGAAAGAGATGTGAATGCTCATAAAATTGGGAGTAATGAAACAGCTCAGATGCACTTAAAACTTTCAGATCACTTCTGATTGGGGAAGGTAGGCCTAAACGACATCAGCAAACAAACCATACAATACGTATCTCCGGGCTACAAACTACTTCGAAGTGCCTCCGATGAAGGGGTTCCCTTCCACAAATTTAAGTAAATTTTAAAATTGGAACATCGATAACTTACTTAAATAAACCAAGAGAAAAGAGTGTTTGCAATGGCTGCTGAAGCTACTGGAAGGGCATGTTTGATATCTAATAAGTTACCTCAAATGCTTAGAAAACCAAAATTGTCATTCTGAGCACACAGATCTCAAACAAAATCTTAAAACAACCTTTGCTGATAAAATGCTACTATCATTCTTATTATAGCCCGAAAGTGACAAGAAATCTCTTTATCAGCATTACAGTTGAAAAGTATCTGTGAATATTTGGAAATTAAATTTTAAAAAGATGTAAACGCTAAAAAAAAAGAGAACCTAAATAGTTTTAGTTGATCTGATTGCCCTGCAAATGAGTAAATACCTAGAACAGCTTTATCTTGGGAAACTTTACACTCTTAGAACGAAACAGGAACCTTAGCCGACTCTAAGCAAATGCAACCTGAAGTCAGGCATGGCTATTTTGTTTGTTTGTTTGTTTGTTTGTTTGTTACCCATAGACATATTTGCAGTGTCTATTCCAGATACAGTAGATACCAAGGATTCTGTTGAGTGAATGAATGAGCCATATTTTCAATCTTTAGGTAGTAAGAATGGTGGGGGTGGGGTGAGACGATAACGGGGATGACAAATTTAAATGAGAGGTGGAAAGAAGTAACTGAATACAGTTTTCTTCAGCACCAGAAAAATGACTTCAATTGTATGTCTTTTCTCCACATTTTCTTATGGACCCTGGTGGAGCCTGTGGATCTCCTGCATTCAAGAACTGATCTTGCACTTACAAGTTTTGGGACTCTGAGCTCTCTGGATCTGAGTTGCTTCTGTAATAAACTAGTCATGATAGCATTGTTGTAAACACCAGATAAATTAGTACCTGTAAAAATATGCTGTAAACTATTAAACATTGTATAGTGCTACGGTGGTATTATCACAAATAGGACAGTACTGCTTTCTCTGCTGTTGAAATAAAAGACCTGATTAAAAAAACACACAAAATAAAAACAAGTAAATAAATAAAGAGGAACCACCGAAGCTGTACTGTCAGTAACATCTGCCTATATTTACTGTACAAAATATTAAGACATAAATGTTCATATATTTTCCAGAATCCATTTAAAAATTGTACTAGGAACCCATTATATCATGTTAATATAAATTTCAAATGCATATGAAAAATATCTTTTCTATAAGAGCATAAAGGAGATTGACGTTGCTTTAGCTACTTAAACATCCCTTCAATAACCCGCCTAACAGAAGTCAGACGGATTCTGATATCAGCTTCTGCACTTCATCTGTTGCCATATCACCCATAACGAACCTCTGGAAAATTCACCACACGCTCATGAGAGAATGAGAGAGAAAATGGTAAACATCATTATACCAAAAATAACCCCCATTGAGGCGGACCTACAGAAATATCAAACAGAAATGACCGTGTAGGAAAGCCCAGAAAAGTGGCATGTTTAAGCAGAGTCCACAGTTGTCCAAGGGAAAAACTGCACGCAAATATAGATGAAAGCAGTGCCGATCATGTTTGGTTCAAAGTAAAACTACTTTAAATATCCACAGAATGCCACAACGAGAACAAAAACTCTAGAGTTTGTCCCACTTTTTAAAGCCTACAGGCCTTTTCCCGCCAAGTGAGGTGGCTCTGAAAAGAGCCTTTGGTTTGCAAGGTGGTCAGGTGGTCTGGAGGCAGCTCATCGGCAGACGGTGTACCTGATGATGGCTTTGGTGGCCTCGGACTCGGCGTGCTTGCCAATCTCCCCGGGCAGCAGCAGGCGCACGGCTGTCTGGATCTCCCTGGTGGTGATGGTGGAGCACTTGGTGGAGCGGGCCAGGCGAGAGGCTTCGTCGGCGATGCGCTCGAAGATGTCCTTAACGAACGAATCCAAGATGCTCACGGTCTTCTGCGAGAGGCTCAGGCCCTCGTGAACCTGCTTCAGAACCCTGGGGAAGTAGGCGTAGAAACTGTTGGGGCGGCGGCGGCAGCGGCGGTGGCGGTGGCGGGGGCATTGGCGGCTTGGCTGCTCGTGCTTCGGGCTCTTCGGGTCCGCTGCTGTGGGTTCCTCCATGCCTGGGCATTCCCCAGAAGGGGTCTCACAGCCAGGCTCAGCCATGTGGGGCTCGCCTTCCCGACAGCTCGGAAGGAAGGACAATGGCGGCTGCCGAGGGGGCGCTGGCCCATTTACAGTCGCTGCATTTCCTGACGTCACGGGCAAGCTCCATAACTGATTGGACAAAGTGCAACGCACGGAATTGGGGCTCTATGCCAGACCGTGCCCCCTGTGATGGCATACCCTCGAGCTTCACATCACATCGGACAATCGGAGAAGGAAATCAGGTGCCCAGTAAACTTGTTGGGACGTCGGTCAGAAGATCTTTCAAACATTCCATTTCATTGTGCATTTTGTCTGCTGAGTTTCAACATCAAAACAGTAACAGAACTTAGGAGAGTCCTGTTTTTATTGGAATACTTTATATTGCA
The DNA here is from genome assembly GCF_009762305.2 of Zalophus californianus. Taxonomy (NCBI): domain Eukaryota; kingdom Metazoa; phylum Chordata; class Mammalia; order Carnivora; family Otariidae; genus Zalophus; species Zalophus californianus. The sequence continues at coordinate 44,145,828 of NC_045612.1, forward strand.
CATCATTACCTTATTTCTGATAAGCAGTAAGTGCCATTGGATCAGGACATGCTAGAAACCAGGACGCTCTGGAGACCCAGAGTGAATATGTCCATCTCTTAAAATGACACCAAAGGTAAAGTGGTGGTGATGGAAACACATGAATACATAGAGAGAGAGGAAGAAAATGATGCCTGGGTTTAAACAGGCATGTGTAACAGGAGGTAGCAATATTGGAGCACCTTCCCTTTGTATTCAATTGCTTTGTGTGTGGGGGGGGCAAATTTTTTGGCAGGTGGGGAGCAGCACACAAGAAAGAGAGGCATAAATTGGACAAGTCCCTTTTCATTTATCTACCCAAATACAGTATATTAAGAAGTTACTATTAAGAGGTGGGGGGGGATTTCAACTGGTCATAAGTAATTACACACCTCATAATAGCTCCTGGCAGGGCTAGTTTGTAATCGCTGTAAGTAAGGGCCAGCAGAATGGGATAAACCAGAGCTGAATCTTATTTCCCCATGTATTCTGCACAAAGCGAGAGGTGAAGATAGGAGATTGGGGTGGTTGTCTGTGGAACTGCTGAAATGCCTGGGACCTTGTGATCCTTCAGGTGTGTCCACAAGAGATAACCGGAGATCCCAGAAATTCTCACGCAGAGCTCTCATGTGTGTGCCTGGCCTGCCCCGGTGGGGCCAGACCAGTGTAGTGCCCAATAGTGCCCAGAGTAGAATGGAGAGAAAGTCAAGCAGCCACGAATCCCCAGCAAGCCTCCATTCTGTCACAGTCATGGGCATACCTTTTCTTTTTTCTTGACAAGCAACCAGATGCTGATCTTCTCAGATGGCAAAACCAATACTCACAAATAAATCAGAACAGGCCTGGGAACACAGTGCCCTTTGGCAGGTCTGGTTTACTTACTTTTCCAAGTCACTACTATCATTGTCAGCTGCTCAGCCTAACTCAACAGGTGCCACTACAGGAGAGGAGAGGGAGAAGGACGAGTCCCAGAGGGCCCATTCCCAGTGTACCAAAAAGTCCTCTTCCTCTTGACAGCCTAGAATCTGCAGGTACCTCAGATGGGTCCCCCTGAAGATCCTTTCTCCTCTTCTGGCTTTCCTGGCATCGTATCAACTAATCAGAGTTGGTATTAAGCTTCCTGTTGCCTCTCTCAGAAGTACCACAAAAACACGCCAGTGAGAAGAAAGGTCAACCAACAACACTTGTTCCCTGATGCCCCAGCAGGGGAGCTTCGGGAAGACTTCACCAGAAGCACCAAAATTGTAGGCTTTTCAGCTTTGGCTTACTGAGAGAGTCTGACCTCCATATCCCAGGCCCCTAGTTCCAGAGGAATGACTGGCCAATTTGGGGCCATTTCTCCTACTACTCAGAATGGACTGTTGTCCTGGGCTAAGATGCCATGACTTGGGCAGGAACTCTCCCATGGCCTGCAAAGTGCTGGTAGAAATCAAGAGATATAATTGACGAGCCACTGCCCCGAGTTCTGACTGAGACCCTCAGGAGAAATGGCAAAGACCATAGTTTCCAAACACAGCACACCAAGAGGTAGTCATAGAGATAAAAACACCAGAAAGGTTTTTAGTGTTTTTATCAGCATTTGCCAAGTTTTAAAATTGTTTTCTTAACAGTAGTTAGGTTGTAAAAACAATACCCGCACAACTAGAATTGCTGACCAAATATAAGTGTGGTTGGCTGGAAAACAAAACAAAACAAAACAAAACACCAATTTACCCAAGTTGTCTAAGAAACCACCAGAGGGACCTATATTACTCAACTCTTGTTGATCAGACATTGGATGTGGCCATCAGGGGAAGTCCCAGAGCTGGGACAAGGCAGCTCTCTGTAGTCGAGGGAGCGCCTAAAAGGGCTAATGGCCGAGGACTGCCAGCTGACTGCACTCTCAGCAGCTGAAGCAGAGTCTGGTTTGAGGAGAGTTCTGGTTGGAACATCTTCATGTCTATGATAGCCTCATTATCAAATGATACTCTGGCCACCCAGGCAACTGTAGTTTGACAGTGGCTTTCTCTCAGCACTAGCTTTTGGCTTCCATTTCTTGGTGAAAAGAGGTATGTTATCACATTGTTTGGTATTCCATTTTTAGGCACCGTGCCCTGTTGTCTGCTAACTTGTTCTCTATGCTTATATCCTGGCTTTACTACAGTGGATCCACGTGTGCTTCCTGAATCCGGGATGTCATGGCTGCCTTAAATTTGGGGAAATTACCAGACACTTGTCTTTGAATATTATTCTTCCAAAATTCATCCAAGTTTCTGCTTCTGGAATGCCGCTGAGATGCACTTAATAACTACTTACCCCATTCCTTAAGTCTCTTTGCCTCACTTCCATCCCATTTTTGTCTTTATCCTTCTATGAGGAGTTCTGCCTTATTCCTTTCACCTCTCTTCTAGTTCACCCATTCTCTCTATCTGGTATGTGTCCTTTGTTGTGTAAAATTGGTGGATCTTTTAATCTAGCAGTTAGTATTTTCAAGACTAGAAAACGATTTAAGACATTTTTGATAACGAGTCGCTTCCTACTCACATTTTACATGTCTTGTAATTATTTTTTCAAGATGTTACTTATTCATGTGTCAGAGAGAGAGAGCACACAAGCTGGGGGAGCAGCAGGCAGGGGGAGAAGCAGGGCCCCGCTGAGCAGGGAGCGCAAAGTGGGACTCCATCCCAGGGTCCTGGGATCATGACCGAAGCTGAAGGCAGATGCTTAACCGACGGAACCACCCAGGCGTCCCTCTTGTAATTATTTATATGAACGTTTTAACCGTGTTTGGAAGTTGGCATTTGGTAATAATATTTGGAACCTTCCAGTTTGGGTTCTTGTTTGATTTTGAGAGGGGCAGCTTGTTATGGGATTGTGTGCTTGTGTAGGAGGTCTTTATCCCCAGGAATCCTGTAACAGCCTCAATTAAGGTTCCTCTTCCAGGAAGGATTAGAAGTGCATTTGCAATGTGTCTGGGTTTCTGACTAGGAACTGTTGGCATCATGCTGGCAGTGCTAACCTGAACCCCAGAGCTACACCAGGACACTCGTGTGAATGCACATTCTCAGGGAATTTGTTTTCCCCCTCACTCAGACCTAAGGACCATGAATAGAATTTTCCTTGGCATCTCCTTTTCCCAGTAGGAAAGAGTACAGTTTTCTCAAAGTCTGTAGTCATTCAAGCACTAATTCATGCAAAGCCGAGTATGTAATGCCATGGGTCTTACTTGCTCAGGCCCATGTAGCAACAGGTAAACAACAACAACAACAACAAAGTGTATATTCAAATAGCCTGACTTCAGATACATGGTCGACATCAAGGGAAATCTTTTTAATACTATTAATCTGAGCAATTCTCCTCTGACCTGATGGAAGTGGTGAGAGAGACATCCACACACAGGCCTGGATTCATATCCTTCTCCTCATGGTTAAAAGCATACAACTAGTCAAACAAAGAAACAAACAGCAGGTAAAGTATAATTCCAATTTCCCACTCAGTGAAGAGGATGAGTACCCAGTAAGAATCTTACTGGTTCAGCCTGAGACACCTGACTGTACCCTAGGCCCAATGCTGTGGGTCAGCGGCTCCACATCTCTGACTGGTTAAATGACAGCTGACTGAGGCTTGAGTTGCCTTGACTAGAAGCCTCCATCATCCTCATGAAGCCGATCTGCAAGTCCTGAAGGTTTGTGATTTCCACAAGAAACGATTACAGGCTTCGGAATTATAGAATCAGCTAAATCTGGCCTACTTAAAGTGTTAGCTCCAGTTACTAGGGACCCTGGAATAGGAATTGTTTCCTTAACTTTCTGATTTAGCGAATTCTGTACGGAGTTTGGGTCCTGTCTTCTGTTTTTCCATGAATTCCATAACAAATTAATGTTGAGAAAGTTGGATTGAGGGGGCACGCGGGGGCTGTGTTGTTTAAGCGGCTGGCTTTGGCTCATGTCATGATCCCAGGGTCCTGGGATCAGGCCCCTCATCAGACTCTCTGCTCAGTGGGGAGCCGGCTTCTCCTCTCCCTCTGCCTGCCGCTCTGCCTACTTGTCCTCACTCTCGCACTCTCGCTCTCCATCAAATAAATAATTAAAAGCTTTAAAAAATGTTTGATTGAGGATGGTCGACTTACTAGTACTAGTTTCCCAGGGTTGTTGCTTATAATTTGTTACTTAAGTGACAAATTCACTTCTCTCAATCAGTCTTTACTATTAACCACACTATTAGAGAATGAATGCTCACCGGATGCCCTTTGTCCTCAGGTGCTGTCAGAAGTGATCAGGGGTACTCATTTCCATTTTGTCTAGGCCTCAACATCCATTTTCCCTCACTGCATCTTGGAGTTTGTATCTGTCACTCACCTTCACACTCCCAGTCTTCACAGTCTATGTGGTGCATTCAGTGTTGTTTTACTCATGCTCCTATTTGGTTTCTGAAACTCTGGAGCAAAGCACCCAAAGGAGTGCCAAAGTGTCCTAATGGATTCCATTTTTTAATATGACTTCTCACATAAAATGCTACATAAGAGACCAGTATGTAAGAGCAAGACACAAAAGCTTTGTGTGTCACATGGACAAACACGGGGACTTTGAAACACCAGCAGTGAGCATGACAGAAAGGAAGTCCCTCAGTGGAATGCTGTTTATGCAAAGAGGCTCACCGTTGTATCTCTGAAAATCTGCATGGTGGTGAAGAGCCTTTGCTCCCCAAATATTCTTCCCCATCTTGAGACACTACCAAGGACAATTACTGGTTGTTTATTTCCCGGTAATGTTTCCCACTGGCCTTACAGCATAAATTCCGTAATTTTCCAAATCCTTTCATTAGATTTTTCAAATATTCCAGAGAAACAATAAGCAATAAACCTTATGAGCATGACCACTGATCCTAAATTCTTACTGTAATGATCCCAAGGAGAGCTCCGGAGTTATAATGGCTCATCCGAGTTCTTCTACATTGGACCAAACAAACAACAAAATAACAACAAAAATCCAGACTTGGCACCTAGTGATGGAAGAGGCATTGCAGCGCTTCACGTCTTTGCTACACACAAAAGCTTTCTCTGGTATCCTTCGTTTTCTGGAACTGCCCACCCTATTTTTCTGGAAGTCATATTGTTCTGTCATAGCTAAATAAGTTTTGTGATGTGACACTCCAGGAGGTTCCTGCGGCACATCAGAAGGGCTAAGGAAAGTTTTTGGATTTTGGAGATTATCCAGATTTGTTTGGCAGGGAATGTCATCATTCACAGGGGCATTTACAAAGTATTTTAAGAGTACAAATGCCATTCTCAAAATATCGACCAAATATGGATTGCCAAAAATACCATAATCAATTTCTAAAAATTGAAATCAGAGTATATTCACTTTTGCAGAGATAGGAAGCTAGAAAAATAAAAAATACGATAAAATTAAGCAACATTAATACCGTCTTGAGGAAAAGGTTGGTGAATGAGGTCACCTCACTTCTCTAACGGGACAACAAGTAATCGATATGATGGAAGAAGCAGTGCATGTGCCCATGTACAGCTCGGGTTTCTTATCTCACATGGGTTGTTCTATCCCCCACCCCACCCCCCACCTGCACCAAAATCATATGAAGACATCCTTAACTCCCAGGACCTCCAATGGGATCATATTTGGATATAGAATCATTAATGAGGCAATCAAGCTAAAATACCCTCGTTCGTACGGACACTAATCCAAAATGACTTTTGCCTGTATGAAAGGGGGGAAATGTTAACACAAAGACATGCACATAGAGAAGAAAATGTGGGAAAAAAAAAACAAAACCAAACAATAGGAGAAGTCAGTAATTTAAGAGCCCGAGAGAGAGCGACCAGGATCTGTTTCTTGCCTCACACATCTCAGAAGGAAGTAACGTGGCACATAACCCTTGATTTGGACTTCTAACCTCCAGATGTGAGACAATACATTTCTGTTAAGCTTCCCAGTCTGTGGTACTTTGTAAGGATAGACTTAGCACACTCATGCAGATTTTGATGCCAGAAGTGGGATGATGTTGTAACAAAGATTTAAGGACTTGGGAGTGGCTCTGAAACTGGGTAATGTGGGGGCGGGGAGAAACTGGGTAATGGGTAAGGATGGTAGCGTTTTGAGATACATGACAGAACAAGCTGAGATGCTTTGAGGGACTGTTGGATGAAATATGGACATGAAGTGTATTTCAGGTGAGGGCTCATACAGAAAAGAGGAGAGCTATGGGGAAAGACTTTATCATCTTAGAGAATACATAGAGCATCATGAAAATTATGTTGCTAGAAATGTGAGTGAGAAGGGTGCTTCTGCTGGGATAGCAGATGGAAATTAGAGGCATGTTATTGGAAACTTGAGAAATGGCCATCCTTGTTATCAGGTGACAGAGCATTTGCCCACACCATGTGCGAGTGTTTTGTGTTTGGTGAAGACTAGAAGGTTCACATGATGAGCTGGGACAGATAAGCTGAGGGGATTTGTAAGCACAGGGTTGAAGGCATGGCCTGGTCTCCCCTTGCTCCTCATAGTAAATGCCAGAGGAGAGACGTAAATTGAAGAAGGTAGCGTGAAATGAGAAGAAACTAGCACACAATGATTTGCAACCTTCTCAGCCTAACCAGGTAGCCTGCTTTGGTAAAAGGGCCAAGGGTGTGCCTGGAAAGCCATCAGTTGGGAGCTTAGGCATGTGACACGTGGGTCCAATCGACCATCTCAGCAGGAACCAGGAATGGAGATAGGGTTATGCGAGAAAAACGTGTGGAGGACCCTACTGTGTGATAGCTTGAACCCTTTGGATTGTAGGGAAAGCCAACAGGTGTCTTATTCTGAGAATTTGATGCTGGCTGAAAGGTGGCTAGCCGGAACTCAAGGGAAAGAGATGGGACAGACACCACGAAGGAAGACTGTTGGGACTGCTGGGATTCGGCAGGCGAGAAAAGGGCCCACAGCTATATCTCACTGGGAACATGGGCTATTCTTCAGGAAAGGGGGCAAATGACCCCACAGAAGGTTCAGTGGCTGGCAGAGCTGCCACTGCCAATACAGACCCAGAGGCGCAATGCCAGGATCTGTAGAGCCATCTTCTCCTTGATTCCTGAGACCGAGGCCGCCTCCTGGGTTCCAAAGGTTAGGAACACCTGGCCCTCAGAAGATGGTACTGCAGCAGCCCTGGATGGGTGGGAGGCCGCCACTTCCCATGCAGAGAGTGTAGGGCTGCCACCCCTTGTGGGAGCGGAGCTCGGGGCCTAGAGCCAGAGAGGATTCTTCTCCATCCTTATGATCTAGTATAATGTTTCCTACTAGAACCCAAACTTGCTCTGGGCCCACGAACCCTTGTTTCCCTTTCCAATACCTTGATTTTGGAATAGTAATGACTGTCCTGTGCCTGTCTGTCCATTGTGTTTTGGAAGCAGGTAACTTCTTGTCTCCTGTCACACGTTCTCAGCTGGGCAGGTATTACGCCTTCAGCATTAATCAGAGTTGGAAATGCACCCTCATCTGTTGTACAGGATATTTAGATGAAATTTGGCCTTTGCATTGTTGCTGGAATGGGCGAAGACTTTTGGTGACATTCATATAGGATGAATGCACTGTGGACATGAAGACATGAATTTGGGGGGCGAGAGGGCTGACTCTTATGGGTTGAACTTTGTGCTCCGATAATGGATATGTTGTATTCCTGATCCCTCGTTCTTCTAAATGTGACCTTATTTGATGGTAGACTACTACCCTGGCATTACCCTGGTGGTCGTGTGCAGGTGAAATCATTAAGGTAGGCCTCACCCAATAGGACTGTTGTCCTTAGGAAAAGGAGACATTTGGAGTCACAGACACTCACAGAGGGAAGACCATATGAGTAGATATTTTGAGAATGTGGCTATTTTAGGACAAAGAGAACGACTTATGAAAGATGCTTGCCTCATAGCCCAGAGACTCACCCACCCATCAGACAATGAGTTTGGACCTCTAGCCTCCAGGACTGTGAGGCAATAAATGGACATGTCATTTAAGTTGACCAGTCCCTGGTATTTGATTTAGCAGCCCTACAAAGCTAATATTACACCTTAAATCAACACGATTAAAACACCTATGACTAAGCCATCAAGCAAATAAGAAATAGCCGGTAAAGACTAACAGCTCTTTCCCCCATCCTCCCCCCCCACCGATCTCCAAGGTGGCACAACCAAGGAGGTCTCCTGTGGCTCACTTTGGGACAGCTTCTCACACATGGGGCCAATAGCTGTGTCTCAGAGGATGTAGGTCCCCTCCTTGGCTGACTCAGAAGAGTGTGGGGCTTGAGCTGCTCTGAACAGAGTCTCCCATCATCCCCATGATGAGGTGTTGCACGTCATGAAATTTTAAGTTTCTCAAATACAAAAGTTTGTAGCCTGAAAGGAACAGAGTCAGATAAGTCTGGATGTGTCAGAACAGTAACTTCAGTTTCTAGGGAGCCTGAATAGGTTTTCCTTCTTGAACTTTTGGATTTAGGTATTTCTGTACTGGGTTTCAGTCCTTGCTTCTGTTTTCCAATGAATTGCAATGAATTCCAGTGAATTCCAATGAAGCAATTCCAATGAATTGAATTAATATGAGTAGTGCTTAGAAGAAATTGACTTGGGGGGCATCTGCGTGGCTCAGTCGGTTGGGTGTCTGCCTTCAGCTCAGGTCATGATCCCAGGGTCCTGGGATCAAACCTGGCATCGGGTTCCCTGCTCATTAGGGAGCCTGCTTCTCCCTCTCCCTCTGTGGCTCCTCCTGTTTGTGTGCTCTCTCTCTCTCTCTCTCTCTCTCTCTCAAATAAATAAATAAATCTTAAGAAAATAAAAGAGAAGAGATTGACTTGGGTATGCTTGTCCTATTAATACTATTTTCCGGTGTTGATGCTTATGACGTATTAGCGAAGCAGGAGCCCTTCCCTTATATCGTCTTCTTGGTAACCACAGCATTAGACCATGACTGCTCACCAGGTACATTTTTCCTGACTCACCCACTGAAGGGAATAGTCAGACGTATTCACTTTCCACTCTGGACTTCAACATCGAACCCCATTTTTTTCTCCTTTCCCAGATTTCGTGTGTGTCACTCACACTTGCATTCCCAGTCTTGCATCCACAGCCCATTTTAGGTGCATTTTAACCTTGTTTTCCTAGCACTGCCATTTGATCCGAAATTACAAATGCAAAAGAGCCCACGTGTGCCCTCCCTCCCCGACACACATCACACATATCCTAATGGATTCCCATTCTTTTTTTTTTAAGTTTTTGTTTTAATTCCAGTTGGTTAACACACAGTGTTAGATGAGTGCAGAGTCAGCTGACTTTCAAAGCTCCAGGCTCTAAGACCCACTGGTTTTACAAACTCAGGGTATTCAGCCTTTCTGGTTTACACAGCCAAACAGTATGGGTATTAGCTTCCCCCGTGTGAGCTCCCTGGTGCGAGGGCCCATTTCTCTGCCCTCTCCCCATGCACAGCTCCCTCCTTCCTGTGGGCACCCTCCCTCTACGTTTCTGACCTTCCTAACCTTTCAGATGCAGCTTCCTCCCTATATTTAGTTATGGGGTTTCTTCTTCCTGTCCTTGGGGTGCTCTCTGGTTTATTTAATTTTTCTGGATGATATCTAGTTTTAAATGTGGGATGGGGTGAGCTCAGGCTCCTCCTACTCTGCCATCTTCCCAAGCTCCTCTGGATTCGCAGTCTTAAAATGACTTTTTAAATAACATGATATGTATGAGACCAATGTGCATGAATAACTTTGAAAAACCACTGTAAGTCATGTGGACAAAAAGGGCCTTTTGACCCAGCAGCAATCAGCAGGATAGAAATTAAGTGACTTCGTGAAACAGGATTTTATTTTTCTAAATGGTCCCCAGTCCTTTCTCTGAAAAGGCATATGGCTCTGAAAAGAGCTTTTGGCTTCCAAACTTCAGTTCCCCATGTAAATGTCCATTTCTAAGGACCACCCACAGGGATTTACTGGCACTTCATTTTATGGTAGCTTTCCTTGGGTCTTTATGCAGCAAGTCCCCCATCCCTTTCCATATCCCGTTGGCTTTATCTCTCATCTAATGGGCTCAAGAAAAGTTTTGATTGTTGTAGTTTACCGAGCTTTTGTCTCACTGTTTGGCTCAGAGTGACACCATTCACCGGCTTCTACATTCAAATCAAATGTCATTTAGAATTTATTTTAAGAGTTCACAGGGAACACAGGGGAATCATAACGAAATAGTGGGTTTTCATGCAACATGTAACAAATTTCAAAGGATGAAGCCCCACAACCCAGCCCTAGAGTGTGTTCTCCGTTCACAGATATATAGGAAGCTGGAAATCAATTAAATGGAAAGCACTTGGATAATCACCAACCACTTTGAAATTCAGCATGTACCTGTAGGAAAACTAAACAAAGAAAGGAAAAAAGCCCATGCACTAAGAAGAAAAACACCATGAGTGTTAGAGTGCATTACCATTACCCTATGTCTTCCCATCAAATCACTTGAGGTAGAGGAAGGAGTCACCTTAGTTCCCTTAAATGCCAAGCAGCCTCCTCTTATTTTGATGCAAAATTACGGGGACAGGTCCCACTCGGACATCTGCATGTTGACACTTCAACCACCCTGGTTCAAAGGAAGCGCTTCAACAGAAACCCACAGGCAGACATGTCGACGATCACACCACCTTGCCCCTCAATCTCCAGGCACAGGAAGGCTATTATTGGTTCAGCCCTGGTCACCCCACCACCCTTTGGGCCAATGGCCGTAGATCCTGCGTTGCCAGTTGCTTATTGGCTGCTGCCAGGGGAGGCTGGAAGCACAGCTGCTCTCATTGGATGACCCTGTCATCCAGGCATAATTGCAGGGCAGGAAGCCATTTGTGTCAAAGGTAAAGATGGCATGCTACTAAGGCACAGATTCAGATAAATTTTTAATGAAGTAAAGTCCTTTTTTTAAAATTTTATTTATTTCTGTTAAGTTATTCACCTAAAGTAGGCCTTTCACAAGGTCAGGAGCTTGACTAGGGCACAGTGCTAGATAGGTTGAGTTTTCTGCACAGTGTATGGGTCCCCTTTTATGTATTTAACTGAATTAGGATGAGGGGGTACGTTGAGGGAATGTGAATGTGGTAAGGGTGCGTTTTGTATCTGCTACAGTGCTTCACTTGTTGCTGTATCAACACACTCGGAAATTCTCTATAGGATGCTATTCGAAACAAGTGGGAGAAGGAGAATACAAAAGGCAAATAAAATTATTGTATACCAAGCTGTGACCGTAAAGAGTCATGGAGACGCTGACCTGAAGGACTGGGCCACTTAGGAATGTGATGAAATGTGACATGATCAGGGAAATCGTAACTGACTGCACCACACACATGTATTAAAGTGGACTTCTCAAGGTAAAGGTGTTTTAAGAGCAGCCAGAATGGCACAGGTTCAAACACTAGAGTGGGCGGGTCTCTGGAGAGTTACAGGTCTCTTGTGCCAAGTGAGGTGGCTCTGAAAAGTGCCTTTGGTTTGCGAGGTCGTCAGGCCGTCCGGAGGCAGCTCATTTGCGTCCATAGAACCTGATGACTGCCTTCACGGCCTCGGACATGGCATGCTTGCCAATCTCCCCAGGCAGCAACAGGCGCACAGCTGTCTGGATCTCCATGGTGGTGATGGTGGAGCGCTTGGTGGAGCAGGCAAGGCGAGAGGCCTCCTCAGCGATGCGCCCGAAGATATCCTTGACGAACGAATCCATGACGCTCACGGCCTCCTGCGAGAGCCTGAGGCCCTCGTGAACATGCCTCAGAACCCTGGTGAAGTAGGTGGCGAAACTGTCGAGGCGGCGGCGGTGGCGGCGGCTGACACGGCGGTGGCAGCCGCGGCCACTGCCACGGCAGCAGCCTCCGCGCCTGGGCTGCTTCTGCTTCGGGGTCATCGGGTCCGCTGCTGTGGGCTCCTCGGTGCTGAGGCTTTCCTCAGAAGAGGTCTCACAGCCAGGTCCAGCCATGTGGGGCTCACCTTGCCGACAGCTCAGATGGAAGAGCACTGGCGGCAGCTTGAGCAGCAAGGGCCCATTTATAGTCGCTGCATTTCCTGACGTCACCGGCAAGTCCTATCTGATTGGACAACATGCAAAGCTAAGAAGCACGTCACTGCGCCAGGTCTTGTCAGATCCGACTGCTTGCCCTCGAGCTTGACGTCTCTTCAGTCAGAGTCGGAATCAGGCGTCCTCTAATTTTTTGTGACGGCCACTAGAAAAATGTTCAAACATTCCATGTAAAGGTGTAGTTTCCTCCAGATTTCCAACATGAAATTTTTTTTCAAGGAGAGTCAGAGAGAGAGGGAGGGCAGTAGTGGAATGGGCAGGGGGAGAGGGAGCGACTCCCAAGCGGGGTCCAAGCTCAGCACAGAGCCTGATGTTACTCTGTATTTCACAAACCTGAGACCGTGACCCGACATCTGGAGGTAAACTACAAGTTTACATGGAATGTTTGAACGGATTTCTGGCGGCCGCCACAAGAAAATTAGAAGCAACTGGTTTCGATGTCAAGCTCGAGGGAAGCAATCAGATCTGACAAGACTTGGCTCAGTGACTCGCTTCTTGTCTTTGCATTTCGTCCAATCAGATAGGACTTGCCCGTGACGTCAGGAAATGCAGCGAGTATAAATGGGCCCTTGCTGCTCAAGCTGCCGCCAGTGCCCTTCCTTCTGAGCTGTCGGGAAGGCGAGCCCAACATGGCTGAACCTAGCTGTGAGACCTCTTCTGAGGAAAGCCTCGGCACCGAGGAGCCCACGGCAGCGGACCAGAAGAGCCCGAAGCAGAAGCAGCCGAGGCGCAGAGGCCACCGTGGTGGTCGCCGCTGCCGCCACTTTGTCCGTCTCCACCGCCGCCGCAGCCCGGACAGTTTCGCCACCTACTTCCCCAGGGTTCTGAAGCAGGTTCACGAGGGCCTGAGCCTCTCACAGGAGGCCGTGAGCGTCATGGATTCGTTCGTCAAGGACATCTTTGAGCGCATTGCCGAGGAGGCCTCTCGCCTGGCCCGCACCACCAAGCGATCCACCATCTCCACCAGGGAGATCCAGACAGCCGTGCGCCTGCTGCTGCCCGGGGAGATTGGCAAGCACGCCGAGTCCGAGGCCACCAAGGCCATCATCAGGTTCACCTTCCGCCAATGAGCTGCCTCCACACAGCCTGACCACCTCGGAAACCAAAGGCTCTTTTCAGAGCCACCTAACTTGGCACAAGAGACCTGTAACTCTCCAGACACCCACCTACTCTAGCGTTTCAACCTGTGCCATTCTCCCCGTTCTTAAAACACCTTTACTGTGAGCAAGTCCACTTTAATATATGTGTGTGGTGTAGGCTGTTATGATTTACCTTGACCATGTAGCATTTCATACCTTTCTTAAATGGTCCCTTCCCTCAGGTCAGCATCTTCGGGACTCTTTACGGTCACAGCTGGGGCCACAATAATTTTACTTGCCTTTAGTATTCTCCTTCTCCCACTTGTGTCGAGTAGTGTCCTATAGAGAATTTCCGAGTATGTTGATACAGGAACAAGTGAGGCACTGTAGCAGATACAAAACTCACCCTTACCCCATTCACATTCCCTCAACGTATCCCCTCATCCTAATTCAGTTAAATACTTAAAAGAGGACCCAAATACCGTGCAGAAAACTCAAACTATCTAGAACCGTGCCCTACTCAACTGCCTAAACTTGTGAAAGGCCTACTTTAGGCAATTAACCTAACACAAAAAAATAAAAATAAATAAATTAATTAATTAATTAAATAAAATACTAGGCATACTTCACTTCCGTCAAATTTATCTAATTCTGTGCCTTGGTAGCCTACCACCATTCCCCTTTGACACAAAAGCCTTCCTGCCCTGCAATTAAGCCTGGATGACTGGTTAGTCCAATGAGAGCAGCTATGCTCCCAGCTTCCGCTGGCAGCAGCCAATAAGCAACTGGCAGTACAGGATCCACGGCAATTCGCCATGTGACACACAGAGGTTTTGCATCTTGCTCTTACGTACCAGTCTCATATGTATCGTTTTATGTGAGAACTCATATTAAGAAATGGAATCCGATAGGACAGTTTGGCACTCTTTTGGGTGCTTTGCTCCAGAGTTTCAGAAACCAAATAGCATGAGTAAAACAACACTGAATGCACCACATAGACCGTGAAGACTGGGAGTGTGAAGTGAGTGACAGATACAAACTCCAAGATGCAGTGAGGGAAAATGGATGTTGAGGCCTAGAAAAATGGAAATGAGTACCCCTGATCACTTCTGAAGGCAACTGAGGACACAGGGCATCTGGTGAGCATTCATTCTCTAATAGTGTGGTTAATGGTAAAGACTGTTTGAGAGAAGTGGATTTGTCACTTAAGTAACAAATTAAAAGCAACAACCCTGGGAAACTAGTACTAGTAAGTCGACCATCCCCAATCAAACTATTTTTAAAGGTTTTATTTATTTATTTGATGTAGAGCGAGAGTGCGAGAGTGAAGAAAAGTAGGCAGAGTGGCAGGCAGAGGGAGAGGACTAGCTGGCTCCCCACTGAGCAGAGAGCTTGATGAGGGGCCTGATCCCAGGACCCTGGATCATGACGTGAGCCAAAGGCAGCCGCTTAAACAACGCAGCCCCCACGTGCCCCCCCAATCCAAATTATTCAACATTACTTTTGTTATGGAATTCATGGAAAAACAGAAGAGGACCCAAACTCAGTACAGAAATCGCTAAATCAGAGTGTTCAGGAAACAATTCCTATTCCAGGCTCCCTAGTAACTGGAGGTAACACTTTAAGTAGGCCAGATTTAGCTGATTCTATTCTTCCCAAGCCTGTAATCTTTTCTTGTGGAAATCAGAAACCTTCAGGACTTGCAGATCGGCTTCATGAGGATGATGGAGGCTTCTAGGCAAGGCAACTCAAGCCTCAGTCAGCTGTGAGTTTCCCAATCAGAGATGTGGAGCGGCTGACCCGCAGTATTGGGCCTAGGGTGTGGTCAGGTGTCTCAGGCTGAACCAGTAAGAGTCTTACTGGGTACTCAGCCTTTGCGATTGAGTGGGAAATTGGAATTATAGTCTACCTGCTGTTTGTTTCTTTGTTTGACTAGTTGTATGCTTTTAACCATGAGTAGAATGATATGAATCCAGGCCCGTGCGTGGACGTCTCTCTCACCACTTGCATCAGGTCAGAGGATAATTGCTCAGATTAATAGTAGTAAAAGGATTTCCCTTGATGCCGACCATGTATCTGAACTCAGGCTATTTGAATGTACACTTTGTTGTTGTTGTTGTTGTTGTTTACCTCTTGCTACATGGGCCTGAGCAAGTAAGTCCCATTGCATTACATACCCGGCTTTGCGTGAAGTGGTGCTTGAATGACTACAGACTTTGAGAAAACTGGACTGTTTCCTACTGGGAAAAGGAGATGCCAAGGAAAATTCTATTCCCGATCCTTAGTTCTGAGTGAGGGGGGAAAAAAATTCCCTGAGAATGTGCATTCACACGAGTGTCCTGGTGTAGCTCTGGGTTTCAGGTTAGCACTGCCAGCACGATGCCAACAGTTCCTGGTCAGAAACCCAGACACATGGCAAATGAACTTCTAATCCTTCCTGGGGGAGTAACCTTAATTGAGGCTGTTACAGGATTCCTGCAGATAAAGTCCTCCTACACAAGCAGACAATCCCAAAACAAGCCGCCCCTCTCAAAATCAAACAAGAAAACAAACTGGAAAGTTCCAAAGAATTATTACCAAATGCCAACTTCCAAACACGGTTAAAACGTTCATATAAATAATTACAAGAGGGACGCCTGGGTGGATCCGTCAGTTAAGCATCTGCCTTCAGCTCCGGTCATGATCCCAGGGTCCTGGGATCGAGTCCCGCATCACGCTCCCTGCTCAGCGGGGAACCTGCATCTCCCTCTGCCTGCCAGACCCCTGCTTGTGCACTCTCTCTCTCTGACACATGAAAAAGTAACCTCTTGAAAAAATAATTACAAGACATGTAAAATGTGAGTAGGAAGCGACTCGTTATCAAAAATGTCTTAAATAGTTTTCTAGTCTTGAAAATAGTAACCGCTAGATTAAAAGATCCACCAAAGTTTACACAACAAAGAACACATACCAGATAGAGAGAATGGGTGAGCTAGAAGAGAGGTGAAAGTAATAAGACAGAACGCCTCATAGAAGGATAAAGACAAAAATGGGATGGAAGTGAGGTAAAGAGACTTAAGGAATGGGGTAAGTAGTTATTAAGTGCAGCTCAGCTGCATTCCAAAGCAGAAATTGGATGAATTTTGGAAGAATAATATTCAAAGACAAATGTCTGGTAATTTCCCCAAATTTAAGGCAGCCATGACATCCCGGATTCAGGAAGGACACGTGAATGCATTGTAGTAAAGCCAGGATATAAGCATAGAGAACAAGTTAGCAGACAACAGGGCACGGTGCCTAAAAATGGAATACCAAACAATGTGATAACATACCTCTTTTCACCAAGAAATGGAAGCCAAAAGCTAGTGCTGAGAGAAAACCACTGTCAAACTACGGTTGCCTGGGTGGCCAGAGTATCATTTGATAATGAGGCTATCATAGATATGAAGATGTTCCAACCAGAACTCTCCTCAAAGACAGACTCTGCTTCAGCTGCTGAGAGTGCAGTCAGCTGGCAGTCCTCGGCGATTAGCCCTTTTAGGCGCTCCCTCCACTACAGAGAGCTGCCTTGTCCCAGCTCTGGGACTTCCCCTGATGGCCACATCCAATGTCGGATCAACAAGAGTTGAGTAATATAGGTCCCTCTGGTGGTTTCTTAGACAACTTGGGTAAATTGGTGTTTTGTTTTGTTTTGTTTTGTTTTCCAGCCAACAACACTTATATTGGTCAGCAATTCTAGTGTGCGGGTATTGTTTTTACAACCTAACTACTGTTAAGAAAACAATTTGAAAACTTGGCAAATGCTGATAAAAACACTAAAAACCTTTCTGGTATTTTTATCTGTATGACTACCTCCTGGTGTGCTGTGTTTGGAGACTATGGACTTTGCCATTTCTCCTGAGGGTCTCCGTCAGAACTCGGGGCAGGGGTTCGTCAATTATATCTCTTGATTTGTACCAGCACTCTGCTGGCCATGGGAGAGTTCCTGCCCAAACCATGGTGGCTTACCCCAGGACAACAGTCCATTCTGAGTAGTAGGAGAAATGGCCCCAATTTGGCCAGTCATTCCTCTGGAACTGGGGGCCTGGGATATGGAGGTCAGACACTCTCAGTAAGCCAAAGCTGAAAAGCGTACAATTTTGGTGCTTCTGGTGAAGTCTTCCCGAAGCTCCCCTGCTGGGGCATCAGGGAACACCCGTTGTTGGTTGACCTTTCTTCTCACTCGTGTGTTTTTGTGGTACTTTTGCGAGAGGCAACAGGAAGCTTAATACCAACTCTGATTAGTTGATACGTTGCCTGGAAAGCCAGAAGAGGGGAAAGGATCTTCAGGGGGACCCATCTGTGATAGCTGCAGGTTCCAGGCTGTCAGGAGGAAGAGGACTTTGCGTTACACTGGGAATGGGCCCTCTGGGACTCGTCCTTCTCCCTCTCCTCTCCTGTAGTGGCACCTGTTGGGTTAGGCTGAGCAGCTGACAATGATAGTAGTGACTTGGAAAGGTAAGTAAACCAGTCTTGACAAACGGGCCTGTGTTCCCAGGCCTGTTCTGATTCATTTGTGAGTAGTGGCTTTGCCATCTGTGAAGATCAGCATCTGGTTGCTTGGGAAGAAAAAAGAAAAGGTATTCCAGTGACTGTGACAGAATGGAGGCTCGCTGGGGATTCGTGGCTGCTTGACTTTCTCTTCATTCTACTCTGGGCACTACTGGGCACTACTCTGGTCTTGCCCCAGCGGGGCAGGCCAGGCACGCACAGGAGAGCTTTGCTTGATAATTTCTGGGATCTCCGGTTATCTCTAGTGGACATACCTGAAGGATCACAGGGCCCCAGGCATTTCAGCAGTTCCACAGACAACCACCCCAATCTCATATCCTCACCTCTCGCTTTGTGCAGAAAACATGGAGAAATAAGATTCAGCTCTGGTTTATCCCATTCTGCTGGCTCTTCCTTACAGCGTTTACCAACTACCACCACCAGGAGCTATTATGAGATGTGTAATTACTTATGACCGGTTGATATACCCCCCCACCTCTTATTTCTAACTTCTTAATATACTGTTTTTGGGTAGATACATGAATAGGGACTGGTCCAATTTATGCCTCTCTTTCTTGTGTGCTGCTCCCGACCTGCCAATAAATTTGCCCCCCCAATACACAAAGCCATTGAATAGAAAGGGAAGGTGCTCCAATATTGCTACCTCCTGTTACACATGCCTGTTTAAACCCAGGCATCATTTTCTTCCTCTCTCCCTATGTACTCATGTGTTTCCATCACCACCACTTTACCTTTGGTGTCATTTTAAGAGATGGACATATTCACTCTGGGTCTCCAGAGCATCCTGGTTTCTAGCATGTCCTGATCCAATGGCACTTACTGCTTATCAGAAATAAGGTAATGATGTGCAATATAAAGTATTCCAATAAAAACAGGACTCTCCTAAGATCTGTTACTGTTTTGATGTTGAAAATCAGCAGACAAAATGCACAATGAATTGGAATGCTTGAAAGATCTTCTGACCGAGGTCCCAACAAGTTTAGAGGGCACCGGATTTCCTTCTCCGATTGTCTGATGTGATGTGAAGCTCGAGGGTATGCCATCACAGGGGACACGGCCTGGCATAGAGTCCCGTTCCCGTGCGTTGCATTTTGTCCAATCAGATATGGAGGTTGCCCGTGACGTCAGGAAATGCAGCGACTGTAAATGGGCCAGCGCCCCTCGGCAGCCGCCACTGTACTTCCTTCCGAGCTGTCGGGAAGGGGAGCCCCAAATGGCTGAGCCTGGCTGTGAGACCCCTTCTGGGGAATGCCCGGGCACGGAAAACCCACAGCAGTGGACCCGAGGAGCCCGAAGCACGAGCAGCCAAGCCGCCAATGCCGCGGCCGCCACCACCGCCGGCGCCGCCCACGCCGCCCACGCCGCCCAAACAGTTTCGCCGCCTACTTCCCCTGGGTTGTGAAGCAGGTTCACGAGGGCCTGAGCCTCTCGCAGAAGACCGTGAGCAACTTCGATTCGTTTGTTAAGGACATCTTCGAACACATCGCAGACGAAGCCTCTCGCCTGGCCCGCTCCACCAAGTGCTCCACCATCACCACCAGGGAGAGATCCAGACAGCCGTGCGCCTGCTGCTGCCCAGGGAGATTGGCAAGCACGCCGAGTCCGAGGCCACCAAAGCCATCATCAGGTACACCGTCTGCCGATGAGCTGCCTCCAGAGCATCTGACCACCTTGCAAACCAAAGGCTCTTTTCAGAGCCACCTCACTTGGCGGGAAAAGGCCTGTAGGCTTTAAAAAGTGGGACAAACTCTAGAGTTTTTGTTCTCGTTGTGGCATTCTGTGGATATTTAAAGTAGTTTTACTTTGAACCAAACATGATCGGCACTGCTTTCATCTATATTTGCGTGCAGTTTTTCCCTTGGACAACTGTGGACTCTGCTTATCCATGCCGCTTTTCTTGGCTTTCCTACACAGCCATTTCTATTCGATATTTCTGTAGGTCCGCCTCAATGGGGGTTATTTTTGGTATAATGATGTTTATCATTTTCTCTCTCATTCTCTCATGAGCGTGTGGTGAATTTTCCAGAGGTTCATTATGGGTGATATGGCAACAGATAAAGTGCAGAAGCTGAAATCAGAATCCGTCTGACTTCTGTTACGAGGGTTATTGGAGGGATTTTTAAGTATCGGAAGCAACATCAATCTCCTTTATGCTCTTATAGAAAAGATATTTTTCATATGCACTTGAAATTTATGTTAACGTGATATAGTGGGTTCCTATTACAAATTTAAATGGATTCTGGAATACATATGAACATTTCTGTCTTAATATTTTGTATAGTAAATATTGGCAGATGTTATTGACAGTACAGCTTCAGTGCTTCCTCTATTTATTTACTTGTTTTTGTTTTGTGTGTTTGTTTAATCAGGTCTTTTATTTCAACAGCAGAGAAAGCAGTACTGTCCTATTTGTGATAATATCACCGTAGCACTATACAATGTTTGTTAGTTTACAGCATAATTTTACAGGTACTATTTTATCTGGTGTTTACAACCATGCTATCATAACTAATTTATTACAGAAGCAACTCAGATCCAGAGAGCACAGAGTCCCAAAACTCATAAGTGCAAGGTCAGTTCTTGAACTCAGGAAATCCACACGCTCCACCAGGGTCCATAAGAAAATGTGGAGAAAAGACATACAATTGAAGTCATTTTCCTGGTGCTGAAGAAAACTGTATTCGGTTAATTCTTACCACCTCTCATTTAAATTCGTCATCTCCTTTATCTTCTCACCCCACCCCCACCATTCTTACTACCTAAAGATTGAAAATATAGCTCATTCATTCACTCAACAGAATCCTTGGGATCTACTATATCTGGAATAGACAGTGCAAATATGTCTATGGGTAAACAAACAAACAAACAAACAAACAAAATCCATGCCTGACTTCAGGTTGCATTTGCTTAGAGTCTGCTAAGGTTCCTGTGTCGTTCTAAGAGTGTAAAGTTTCCCAAGATAAAGCTGTCCTAGGTATTTACTCATTTGCAGGGCAATCAGATCAACTAAAGCTATTTAGGTTCTCTTTTTTTTTAGTGTTTACATCTTTTAAAATTTAATTTCCAAATATTCACAGATACTTTTCGACTGTAATGCTGATAAAGAGATTTCTTGTCACTTTCGGGCTATAATAAGAATGATAGTAGCATTTCATCAGCAAAGGTTGTATTAAGATTTTTTTGAGATCTATGTGCTCAGAATGACAATTTTGGTTTTCTAAGCCTTTCAGGTAACTTATTAGATATCAAACATGCCCTTCCAGTAGCTTCAGCAGGCATTGCAAACACTCTTTTCTCTTGGTTTATTTAAGTAGGTTATCGATGTTGCAATATTAAAATTTCCTTAAATTTGTGGAAGGGAACCCCTTCATCAGAGGCACTTCAAAGAAGTTTGTAGCCCGGAGATACATATTGTGTGGTTTGTTTGCTGATGTCGTTTAGGCCTACCTTCCCCAATCAGTAGTGATCTGAAAGCTGTAAGTTCATCTGAACTCTTTTATTACTCCCAATTTTATGAGCATTCACATCTCTTTCTTAACCTCATTGAAATGCAAGCCCTACACTAATCGCCCTACTTGGTTCTCCAACTCATTCCTCTTTCTTCAAAAGGAGTTGTTGTCACAATCACCGAGTGAGTGATTTTGCATTTTCTCACAGGAAGGGCTCCAAGATGCCCTAAGATTAAGAATGTCAATGTGCTGCCTGGAGCTTTCTGCTCTACCTACCTTTAGTAGGTACTCAAACAGGTTCACCCTGATGACATTATCTATTCTGAGGGTATGACCATCATGTGCCCCGCTGTTAGTGATCGTCTCCATCATCGAGTGAACTGCTTTTGAGAGCACTCAGTCAGCAGATCCAAGTTTGTTTTTACCGGAAATGTGAACATCCTGAGAAGAGAGACCATGTCTCCTTTGCTGTCATATATCAGGAGGGTGTACCATGTATGGCGCTTGGTAGGGACTCAGTAGTTGTGGAATAAATATGGGAAGACGGATGAGAGCAGATGTTCTAGAGTCCCAGAAGAGGCGGTGATGGGTCGGGAAAGAAAAGGCAAACTGCAGTGTGTTGAGGAGTGAGATGAGGTAGATGAGGAATGGAGGTAGAAATCGGGTACTCTTTCAAAGAAAAGGGATACTGGTCAGGAAGTAGGAAGAGAGTGTTAATGGTATCACAGAAGAGGGGTTTTTTTTTAGGATTGGGAGATAGGACAATGTCTATAGGTAGTCAGTAATAGTGGCTGAATCTCAGTTACTTGTATTGCTGTTACATTACTATCATCATCACCATACCTCTACCATAGGAATTCCGTAAAATAACCCTTTCATCAGAACCCCAGTGGACTAGTTCTGTATTCCTCCACTTTGGCTGTGAGTTCTGAATCAAGATAGCATTCTACCGAGCTCTGTCATTTATATGCTGTGTGGCATTAGGCAGCTTGCTTAATTTCTCTGAAACTTAATTTCCTTTTCTCTTCATTGGAATGACCCACACCTATTTTAACAGGATAAAGAAAGCTAGCTTGGGGCCTCTCTCCAACCCCACTCCTGGCAGTCCTTTAAGAAGGCCCACTCTCCGTGGCCACGGCCCTGTGTTTTGATTTTTACTGCAGAGAGGTGCTGGGCCCTGTCCATTCTGCATCAGTCCTGGGCAATTAAATGCTGCTTCTTAATCAAACTCTGACTGTAGAGTTCTTTGTTCCAGGCGCTGGCAATACAAAGCACCACCAATGGCTAACATTTCACGAGGACTTACTAGGAGTCAGGTGTCAGGAGATTTACATGAAGGTATTTTTAATCTAAGTAGCACATGATGCCTCATATATAGTAGAAATATTTCTAAGCACTTCAAATGTGGTAACTCATTTAACCCTTTAAGAGTCCCATGTTCCAGACGGGGAGACTAAGGCCCAGAAAGATGAAGCAAGTTGCTCAATGTCAATGAGCTAGTCCGCAGAAGAGGTAGCATTGGAAACCAGAACACCTGGCACTAGATTTTGGGCCCTCCCACCACTACAGTGTAAAGCTCCTAGCTTCAGCTTGAAAACAGTCCAGTGAAGCTGCTACTATTAGTCTCCTCCTTTTTCCCCTGAGGCTCAGAGAAATTAGGTTACTTTCCTAAAGTCACACAGCTGGTAAGTGGTAGACCAGGTTTGAATGAGGTTTCTCTGACTCGGAAGCTTATAACCATTTGGATGGCATGTAAAGTCCTTCCTCTAATAGTTTCAAGCTTTTTGCTACATGTGCGTGTCACCAATGTAATTGTTTATTGAATAGAGCTATTTTAAGGAACTTATTTCAAGATTTTTGAAAACATATTCCTAAGCCATAATATCTGCAACGTCTCAGGATAACATGGTGTGTGTATATTTTAAATTCACACTAACTACACTGCTTAACTGTAAGAAAAAAATCTCTGTGCCACTAAAACCATCTCGTGTGCCTGCAGAGGCAGGTGTACCACACGTAGGGATGTAATGCATTCCATAACACTTTTCACCCATGACCCTCCCTTCATCCCCAAAGTTCTGTTCAGACCCCTTTTCCTAAAAACCACAGGGGATGTTGGATTCCTTCCTGGACTCTGGGAGACCTACATTGATTGGAGATCCTAGGTTGCTCACAACCCACTGGTCAGAACATTACTTGCATTGCAGTGATGTTTGGTGGGGGGAGGTGGACGGCTATTTCCAGGGAATCATTCACCGTACACAGCAGAGCTAATGAAGACACTGATCAACTCTTTTAGAATGTTTTAGTTTTGTGGCAAACCACTGCTGTCTTAGGAAGGAGAAGTGTAGCAGAGTGGGCTATCTATTAAAACATGTGCTGAAGAACAGGAGGTGCCAACTGGTTAAGGCCTGCCAGGGTTGGCAGGATAGCCTTGGATGGTGCTCGAAAGACATGTCAGAGATCTCAACCCACCACAGTTGTCAGTAAAACACGTGTGGTGAGGCGTGCAAAAGCAAGCCATGTACACGTTTTCTGCCAAGGCTAAAACCTCACAGGAGAAGGCAGTGTGGGAGGGTGCTTAGTGGCCAAGGAAGCCCTCCTTATACCAACTTCCCAGGGACCTGGTTGAGGGAATTAACCAGACTGTGGAGAGGAAGGCCAGGCCTGGGTGAATGGGCTGCCTTCCTGTGCCATGTGAGAGGAAATTATACAGTCCAAATTTATTGAGTGCTCATTACCTCTCTTGAGCTAAGCATTTTACTTCCACCATCTCATTTAATGCTCATGACCACCCTCTGAGGTGGGTAGTACTTTCATTCCCGTTTTTACTGATGAGACAACACAGGCTCAGGCAACTTCCCTAGTGGCACACAACTGGTTAATAGTAAAGCTGGGATTTTTGCAAGGTCGGTCTGACTTCAAATCATGTAAAACCAGGCCATATCCTGCGGACTGAAACGGATACTTAGGATGTTTCCATATCTTGGCTGTCGTAAATGATGCTGCAATGAACATGTTAGTGCGCATTCATTGTACCCGTTTTCTCCGGTAAATACCCTCAAGGCGGAATGGTTGCATCATTTGGTACTTCTAATTTTTTGAGTAACCTCCATGCTGTTTTCTACAGTGGTGCATCAATTTATATTGCATACTTTACCGACTGTGAACGAGACCTCCTTTTTCTCTCCGTCCTCACAAGCAGTTGTTATTCCTAGTCTTTTTGTTTATAGCTCTTCTAACTGGTCGGAAGTTTTACCTTGTTGTGGCTTTTATTTGTCTTTCCCTGATTAGTGATATAGAAGACCTTTTCACGTACCTGTTGCGCATCTGTAAGGCTTCTGTGGAAAAATGTCTATTCGGATCTTTTGCCCAGTTTTTAAACAAGTTGTTTGATTTTTATTTTTCTGCTCTTGTGATTTTGGATGTCATTTTATATTTTGGATATTAACCCTTTATCAGATGCATGATTTGCAAGTATTTTCTCCCGTTGGCCAAGTTGCCTTTTCATTTTGTTGACAATTACCTTTGCTGTGCAGAAGCTTTTTAGTTTGATGTAGCACCATGTGTTTATATTTGTTGCTGTTGTCCTTCCCCTAGTTGCAGCTCCAAAATAAATAAATGAAAAAATTGCCAAGACTGGTGTCAAGAAGCTTGCCACCTATGATTTCTTCCAGGCATTTTATGGTTTCGCGTCTTATGTTTCATTTTTAGCCCATGGTGTGAGACGGTGATCCCATTCCATTCTTTTGCATGCGGCTGTCCAGGTTTTCCAATACCACTGAAGGGACTGTTCTTTCCCCCATTGTATATTCTTGGCTCCTTTTGTAAATTAATTGACCGTATATGTATGGCTTTCTTTCTGAGCTCTCTATAGTCTCATCGGTTGAGCTGGGCATCTGATTTATGCCGATAGCATACTGTTTTGATTGTTATAGCTTTGTAAAAGTGTTTGAAATCCAGGAGTGTGAGGCCTCCATCTTTGTTCTTCTTTCTCAAGACGGCACTGCCTATTTTCGGGTTTGTCTTTGTTTGATTGAACGATTGTTTGTGGTTCCATACAAAGTTTAGGATTGTTTGTTCTATTCTTGTGAACAATGCCATTGAATTTTGGTAGAGATTGCACTGCCTCTCTAGATTGCTTTGGGTAGAAGAGACATTTAACGATACCAACTCTTCCCGTCCCCAAGGATGGAATATCTTTCTATTTATTTGTGTCTTCTTCAATTTTTTTCTTCACCATCTTATAGTTTTCAGTGCACAGGTCTTTTGCCTCCTTGGATAAATTTAATCCTGGTTATTTTCTTACTTATGATACGAGTGTAAATGGATTGGTTTCTTGATTTCTCTTTCTTATAGGTCATTTGCAGTGTGCAGAAATGCAACAGATTTTTGCAGTTTGATTTTCCTGCAGCTTTACTGAATGCATTTCTTAGTTCTAACAGTGTTTTGGTGGAGTCTCTAGGGTTTTCTATATGTGATATTAAGTCGTCTGCAAATAGTGACACTACTACTTCTTCCTTTACAATTTGGATGCCTTTTCATTTCTTTGCTGGCCTAAATGCTCTGGCTAGAAATTTCAATATTTTGTAGAATAAAAGTGGCAAATTGGGCGTCCTGATCTTGTTTCTGATCTCGGAGAAATTGCTTTCAGCTTTTCACCATTGAGTATGATGTTGGCTGTGGGCTTGTTACACATGGCCTTTATTATGTTGAGGTGTGTCCACTCCATCCCCATTTCCTGAGAGGTTATATTTTTATTTTGTTTAAATCAGAAAAGGGTATTAAGTTTTATCGAATACTTTTTGCTGCATCTACTAAGACGATTATATGATTTTATCCTTTGTCTCGTTAATGCTGTGTATCACAATTATTGATTTGCCTATGTTGCACCATCCTTGCATCACAGAGATAAATTCCCCTTCATTCTGGTGAATGATTTTTTTTGAATGTGCTCTTGGATTCCGTTTGCTAATGGTTTTTCTTTTATTGAGGATATCTGTGTCTATATTCATCAGGGATATTAGTCTGTCATTTTCTTTCCTTATAGTGGTCTCATCCAGTTTTGGGGTCAGAGTAATGCTGGCCTTGTAAAATGAGTTTGGGAGGATTCCTTCCTCTCCAGTTTTTGGGAAGAATTTCTGAAGTGTTGGTGCTGGTTCTTTAAATGTTTAGGTAGAAGTCATCAGGGACACATCTGTTCCTGGGATTTTCTGCTTTGGCAGGTTTTGAGTAATGACTCAATCTCTGTACTTGATACTGGCCTGTCAGATTTTCTGTTTCTTCATGATTCAGTCTTGGTGGGTTGTGTGTTTTGGGAATTTATCCATTTCTTTTAGGTGATCCATTTGTTGACATATAACCATTTGTAGTAATCTCTCATGGTCTTTTGTATTTCCGTGGAGTGAGTTGTAATGTCTCCTCTTTGATTACTGATCTTATTCATTTGAGTCCTCTCTCTGTTTTTCAGAGTTAGCCTAGCAAAAGTTTCACCGATTTATTTCTCTTCAAATATCCAGCTCTTAGTTTCACTTATCTTGTCCATCCTTTCCTCTGGTCTCTGGTACATTTATTTCCTCTCACATCTTTGTTACTTGCTCCCTTCTCTTGTCTTTGTGTTTAGTTTGTTTTTCTTTTTCCTAGCTCCTTGAGATGAAAAGTTAGGTTGAGGTCATTCTTGTTTCTTAATATAGGTATTTGTCACTGTAAGTTTCCCTCTTAGAACGGCTTTAGCAGCAACCTATATGCATTGATATGCTGTGATTCCATTTGCTTTTGCTTCTGGATTTCCCCTTTTGATTTCCTTTTGACCCAAGTGTTATCAAGAAGCATGTTGTTTAATTTCCACATACTGGTGAATGTTCTACCTTTTTGCCTGTTAGTGATATTTCGTACGTTTGTAGTCGGTATAGATAGTATGATTTTAATATTGTTACGTTTGATAAGGCTTTTTTTTAATCTACCTTGGTGAATGCTCTGTGTGCACCTGCGAAGAATGTGTGTTCTGCTGCTATTGGATGAAATGTTCCATATATGTCTTTTAAGACCGTTTTGCCTACAGTATGGCTCAAGTCCAATGTTTCCTTGTTGATGTTCTGTCTGGAGGACCCATTCAATTTTGAAAGTGGGCTTTTGGAGGTGCCTGGGTGGCTTAGTCGGTTAAGTGTCCGTCTTAGCTCAGGTCATGATCCCAGGGACCTGGGATCGAGCCCCATGTTGGGCTCCCTACTCAGTGGGGAGCCTGCTTCTCCCTCTCCCTCTACCTGCCACTCTCCCTGCTTGTGCTCACTCTCTCTGTCCAATAAATAAACAACATCTTAAGAAATTGGGGTATTGGCGTCTCCTTGTATTATCATATTATTGTCTATTTCTCCTTTCAGTTTTTTAAGGATTTGCTTAATATATTTCTGTGCTCCAGTGTGGAGTTCATATTTATGATTGTTATATCTTCCTGAAGAACTGATCTCCTCGTCATTACCTAATTATCATCTCTCTCTCCTGGTACCATTTTGGCTTAAAGTCTATTTTGTCCGACATTAGTATAGCTAACCCTGCTCTCTCTGGTTTCCACCTGCATGGAATATCTTTTGCCATCCCTTCACTTTGTACCTCTATGTGTCTTTAGAGCTGAGGTGAGCCTCTTGTAGGCAGCATTTGGTTAGATCTTGCTTTATGAACACTAAGGCACTGTAGGACTTTTGATCGGAGAATTCACTCCATTAAGAGAGTAATTATTGATAGAACTTACTAATGCCAACTTATTATTTGTTTCTTGGCTGTTTTGTAATTCTACTTTTCACTTCTTCCTTTCTTGTTGCCTTCCTTTCTAAATTGACCATTTTCCATACTGGTGTGCTTTGATTCCTTTCTCTTTACTTTTTGTGTATCTATGGTAGATCCTTGCATTGTGCCTCCCGTGAGGTTTACATACAACATCCTGTAGGTGTAACATTCTCTTTTATACTGAAAACAGCTTAACTTTGGTCACAGCCCCAACTCCATCCTGTTATGGCTCACCCTTTCACTTTTCTTACATCATCGTTTACGTGTGTGTGTGTGCGTATCGATTAACAAATTGCTGATACTATGGCAGATTTCAATACCTTTATCTTTTATCCTTTATTCTCAGGTTACCCGGTCAACCCCTCTCCGCATTCACAGTATTAGGGTATTCTGAATCTGACTATATGCCTATCTTTACCAGTGTGTTGTATATTTTCATATATTTGGTGTTACTAATTAGTGTCCTTTTGTTTCAGCTTGAAGACCTCCTTTCGGCGTTTCTTGTGATCCAGGTTTAGTCACGACAGGTTCCCTCAGCGCTTAATTATTAGGGAAAGTCTTTATTTCACCTTCAGTTCTGAAGGACAGCATTGTTGGGTCAAGTATTTTTGGTGGGCAGTTTCTTTCTTTTAGCTGTTTGAATATATCAATCATCCTATCCTCTCCTGGCCTTTAAGGCTTCTACTGAAAACTCCACCGATACACTTATGGGGCTTCCTTTGTATGAGAGAAATTTTTTTTTTCTCTTGCTGCTTTTAAAACTCTCTCTTTGAATTTGGATTTAGACAATTTGATTGGTATGTGTCGCAGTGAAGCATGTTTTGGATTGTAATTTTGAGGTGACCTATTAGCTTCGTGAACTTGGATGTCCACATCTCTCCCCATGTTTGGGGAGTTTACAGTCATGATTTCTTTTAGTAAGCTTTCTACTGTTTTTCCCCCTCTTATCCTCCTGGGGTGACAATGATTCCTACATTATTATTTTTGATGGTATCTCATAACTCACATAGGCTTTCTGCATTTCTTTTCATTGTTTTTTTTCTTTTTGCATTTCTAGTTGTATAATTTCAATTGATATGTCTTCGAGCTCACTGATTCTCCCCTTTGCTCATTCAAGTCTGCTGTTGATGTTCTCTATTGAATTATTCAGTTCATTGTGTTCTTCAGCTCCAAATTTTCAGGTTAGTTCTTTTTCTGTCTCTCTGTTGAACTTCTCAGATTTGTTCTTGAATTGTTTTCCTGATATCATTAATTTGTTTATTTGTGTTCTTTTATAGCCCTGTGAGTCTTTGTAGAACAATTTGGGTTGAATTCTTGTCAGAGGATTCCGGGATCTCCACATCTTTGGGGCCAGTTACTGGAGGTTTACAGTATTCCTTTGGTAGACAGGTTTCCCTCATTCTCATCACTGTTGCGTTGTATAAGTGTCTGTGCATTTGAGGAAGCAGTCACATCTTCCAGACTTTATGGAGTGATTATGCTGTATGGATGTGCAGCATACTGGCTTGTTTTATGCCCCTGCATCTACTGGCACAGGGTGCTATGTACAGGGGCACATGGCAGCAGCAGGACGAAGGGGGCTTTGATGTCACTTCAGTTCAGGGCACTGAGGGTCCACAGTGTCAACATCTGTGTGTTTGTCGATGAGCATGGCAGAGAGAATGCAGTGTCTAGAAGGGCGGTTGGGCTCCTAAGTGGTGACTCCAGGACCCATAGTTAGGGACCAAGTTAAGCAGTAATGGTGTCCAGAGCCAGTGGTGTACACACACTAGGCTGTGCTGGTCTACTGCAGGTGTCACCTGCAGACACACTTGTGGTGATGGGGGCAGGGGGAGGTAGCAAAGGACAAGGACTACTGTGCACTCACTGGCTTCTGTAGAGGGCCTGGGTGCCAGTGTACTCTCCTATGGTTTCACACTCTACCCCCAGGTTTGCAGACAGTAGTGGAGTCCAGTGATGGGGGTCTGGCTGAGGTTCATGTGGGTCCACACTGGAGGGAAAAGCTACCTGTGGGCATGGTGATGCCAGCCAGTGACAGGTGGCAGAGCCTGATCTGAGCTCACTGACAGCTACAGGGGCTCTCAGTGATCAGGGGCTCTTGTATAGCTGCAATCTCT
Source organism: Zalophus californianus (assembly GCF_009762305.2). Taxonomy (NCBI): domain Eukaryota; kingdom Metazoa; phylum Chordata; class Mammalia; order Carnivora; family Otariidae; genus Zalophus; species Zalophus californianus. The sequence continues at coordinate 44,175,856 of NC_045612.1, forward strand.
TGCCCTGGGCCTGCATACTGAGTTGAAAGCCCTTGATGGGTTTCGGGCTGGGGGTATATAGGTTCACAGCAGCAGGGACTATCTACAGTTGTGTGTCGTATTCCTGGCCAGTAACAGATGACAGGGTCTGATACAGACCCACGAGAACATTGGGGTTGGGTCCTCAATATCAGTATGCTGTCCTGTGGCCACACCATCTTTCCCCTGTGCCTGTGCAGTACAGTGAGGGCCAGTGGTGGGAGACCTGCTAGAGTGAACCTTCTAGAGGTGCTATCTGTAGGTGGGCATGGTGTTTCAGGCCAGTGACAGGAGCCTGAGCATGATTCCTATCCATAAGCAGCTGTTGGCAGGGGCCTGGCTGTCAGAGTGTTCACCCATCACTGCACAGTCCCCTCTGTGGGCATACGTGCCGTAGCAGATGCCAATGACAGGTACCAGTCGATGGCATGCCGGTACATAGAAAGTTAGAGGGGCTAGCCCCAAGTGCACGCAAGCTGGTGGGTCTGACAAGGATACCTATGATGGTGTCTTGCTCTTGCACGACTGCTAGGAAAATGGATTGTCTGTGAGCTTAACTCCTGGATTCTGGTTGAGGTGGGAAAGGATCCAGGTGGCTACTGTTCTATTCTTGTGCAGCTGCAGATGGTTTGGATGGTTACTCATGTGGCTCTGGGCTCTGGCAGGGTGGGGTCGGTGTAGGTGTGTTGTTTGGAGAGAGGTCCGGGGCAAGGAGGGCGCAAATGCTGACGTATGGCTGGCTTTAGGGACCCAAATATCACTGGGACGGTTGTCAGCATCTGTGCACCCAGCCAGTGACTCCATCAGTGGTGGAAGCTGCTGAGTTTGTCTGCACAAAATTCTCCATAAACTGCAGTCAGTCCAGCTGTGTATATGCTAATAATAGCCTCTGCTTTTATTCCTTGTCGCTAGCCAACTCTCCTTGCTGCCATGGGTGTGGTAAAACTGAAGGTAGACCTTCATGCAGTGCCAGGACAGTCTAGAGAAGCTGGTCACTCACTCCACTGTTCCTTCCCTGGTGAGAGGAATTCTTACTAGCTGGGACATTTCTTCTTGGCCCAGAACAATACTAGCTTGGGGGATGGAATGATGCAGGGAAAAGGAAGTTGACTTCCTTCACTTCTTGTGCAATTCTGCTCTGCTTGTTTGTTTGCTTGACACTATGGCTAGAGCCGCCTCAGTGGAATGGAGAGGTCTCCCAGATGGGTTTTGTTCACGAACCACCATCTAATCATTGATGCTGTCGAGGAATGGGGAAGCTGAGATCCCCATATCTTCATTTTTCTCCAATGTCTGAGATTACCCCATGTGAGGAAGAACACTGAGTTCCTAAAAGGGAAAGAATATTCATTACGCCAGTCCAATTATTTTAATCAGCACAATAATTATGCACATGATTTTTCCTTAACCAAAATTCCCAGGGGTGTGTGACAATATACCCGGGTCAGCCTCAAAGCCACCCAAAGTGATATGGACCCCATCTAACTCCATTTCCCATGAGTTAACATTTTTCACCATTGCCTCTGTAGGAATATCACGTAAGAAGAGGTAGGGACATAATTGACACCTTTCAGGATTTCAGAAGATTAAATACCTATTTAATGCCCTGCACACCTTACACCATCTCAATTCTGGTTACCTTAGGACTTTAACTCGAAAGTAAAGACCTTTATTCAAAAATGATAACTCAGAGTATTTACATCAACTGACACCAAATGAACACAAATTGTAAAGAATGTAAATGAGGACGATAGAAATAGATGCGGGATATAAGAAGGATTGATAATAGAATGAATTGGCAAATAGGGGTAAATGATACATTGACGGCCTAGGATAATTATACTGATTATGGCAACTTAAAGAAAAAAGTTAACAAGATAGAACTAAATGCAGGATTATGATTCACTTGGATAATGGGTTGTGTCCAAGGACAGCACCTCATACCACTACAAGAAGCACTCTGCCATCACCTCCGGAGAGATCCAGACAGCCGTGCACCTGCTGCTGCCCAAGAAGACAGCCAAGCATGCCATGTCTGAGGCCACTGAGGCCGTCATTAGGTACACCAGAGGCCAATGAGCTCCCTCAGGAGCACCTGACCACACCGCAAACCAAAGGCTGTTTTCTGAGCCACCTCACATGGCAGAAAAAGACCTGTGGCCCTCCAAAGTGCAGTCTACCCTAGTGTTGGACCTGTGCCGTTCTGCCAAGTTTTAAAAATTCTTATTGTGAAAGAAATGTTAAAAACATGATCCGCTCCACGTTATATATGTCTTTAGTGCAGTTTGCTATGATTTTTCTTAACCATACAGCATTTCATCACTTTTCTAAATGGTCATTTCTATTAGGTGTTCCCTTAGGTCAGCCTCTTCAGGGATCTCTACGGTCAAAACTATTTGCACAAGAATTTTATTTACCTCACGCATTGTCATTCTCCCACCTGTGTACAGTCGTATCATCGAGAGATTTTGTTTTCAAAATGTGTGGTATAGGAATAATCAAAGTTCAGTAGCAGCTATAACAATCAAACTTACCCCATTCACACTCCTTTAACATATCCCGTTGTCCGAATTCACATAAATGCATAAAAGAGGACCCAAACACCGTGCAGAAAACTCGTTCAAACTGTCTAGGAAAATGCCATGCTCAAGCTCCTGACCTTGTGAAAGGCCTACTTTGCTTCATTCAAATTTCTCTGATTCTGCGCCTTGGTAGCCTACCATCTTTCCCTTTGACACAAAGGGCTTCCTGCCCTGCAATTATGCCTGGATGACGGGGTCGACAGTGAGAGCAGCTGTGCTCCCAGCCTCCTCCCCTAGCAGCAGCCAATAAGCAACTGGCAGCGCAGGATCCACAGCCACTGGCCCCAAGGGTGGTCGGGTGACCAGGGCTGAACCGATAATAGCCTTCCTGTGCCTGGAGATTGAGTGGTAAGGTGGTGTGATCGTCGACATGTCTGCCTGTGGGTTTCTGTTGAAGCTCTTCCTTTTAACCAGGGTGGTGGAAGTGTGAACATGCAGATGTCACAGTGGGACCTGTCCCTATCGTTTTGCATCAAAATAAGAGGAGGCCCTTTGGCAATTAAGAGGACTAAGGTGACTCCTTCCTCTACCTCAAGTGATTTGATGGGTAGGAGGGCTTAGGATAATGGTAATGCACTTTAATACCCATTGTGTTTTCCTTCTTGGTGCATGGCCTTTTTTTCTTCCTTTGTTTCCTTTTCCTATAGGTACATGCTGAATTTCAAAGTAGCTGGTGATTATCCAAGAGCTTTCCATTCCAATGATTTCTAGCTTCGTATATATCTGTGAAGAGAGAACAGAGTGGCAGGGTTGGGGTGGGAACTCCAATCCTTGGAAATTTGTTACAAGTTGCACAAAAACCCACCATTTTGTTACGTTTCCTATGTGTTCCATGTGAACTTCTAAAATAAATTTATTTTTTTTTATTTTTTTAAAGGTTTTACTTATTGATTTGACAGAGAGAGAGAGAGAGCGCGCGCGAGAGTAGGAACACAAGCAGGGGGAGTGGGAGAATGAGAAGCAGGCTTCCAGCTGAGCAGGGAGTGCGATGCAGGGCTTGATCCCAGGACCCTGGGATCATGACCTGAGCCGAAGGCAGACACTTAACGACTGAGCCACCCAGGCGCCCCTAAAATAAATCTAAATAACCTTTGATGTGATTGTAGAAACCTGTGAAAGATGTCATTCTGAGCCAATCGGTGAGACAAAATTAGGAAAATTACAGCAATCCAACCTTTTCAGGAGCCCATTAGAAGAGAGAAAAGGCCAAAGGCAGTTGAGGGGGGAGAGAAAGAGCTTGCTTCATAAAAATCCTACAAAAGCCACAAGGAAATCGAGTGGAAGTAAATCCTTGTGGGTGGTACCTAGAAAATGCCATACATAGCGGGAAGAAATTTTAGAAGCCTAAGGCTCCTTGCGGAGCCCTTTGCCTTTTCAGAGAAAGAACTGTGGACCGTTTAGAAAAGGAAAACTGAATTTCACTAAGTCTCTTAAATTCAATCAAGCTAAATGCTACTGGTTCAAAATGCCCATGTTTGTCAATATGACATATGGATGTTTTTCAAAGTTACTCATGCGTATCGGTGTCATACACGTTATAGTAGGTAAAACGTTATTTTCAGAACCTGAATCCATTAGAGTATGTGTGTGTGCGTGTGTGTGTGTGTGTGTGTGTGTGTGTGTGTGTGTTGCGTTTGTAATTTCGGAAATCAAATGGGAGGACTGGGAAAACAACATTAAATGCACCATAATTGGACTGTGTATGGGACATCTGGAGTGGAAGTGTGAGAGATACACATGAAATCTGGGAAGGAGAAAGGAAAATGGGGTTTGATGTTGAAGACCAGAGTGGGAAAGGAGTACATCCGATTATTCCTATGAGTGGATGATTGAAGTAAAAGGTACCTAGTGAGCAATCATGGTGTAATGCTGTGGTTACTGAGATGAAGTAAGGGAATGACTACTGCTTCACTAACAAAGTATAAGCAACAACACGGGGGAAATAGCAGTAATAGGACAGGCATATACAAATCAAACTTTTTCAAAGCTAGTCATAGTGTGAAATTCTTTGAAAAGCATAAGAAGGACTCAAACTCAGTACGGAAATATCTAAATCCAAAAGTTCAAGAAACAACAAGTATTCAGGACCCCTCCCAACTGAGGCTGCTACTCTTAAGTCATTCAGATTTACCTGACTGTTCTTTTCAGGCTACAACCTTTTGTTCTTGAAAGGTCAAGCCTTAGTTACTTACAACCCTATGGGTATTGTGGAGCATCCGATTAGTGCAGCCCCACGCTTCTGAATCAGCCTCTGATGGACCTGCAGCCTCTGAGCCACCGCCATTGTTCCTATACGTGAGGAGGTGTCTCAAGATGAGCCAATACGTGTCTTTCTTGGTCATTCCACCTGGGAGATTGAGAGGGAAGCCTCCGAGTTTCTTTTTAAAGAGCTCAACCTGTTTATTCTTAAATTCAACATCCATAAAGCCACTCTGTCAGATTGCTGTCAAGGTTTGTAAATGCTGCTTTCAATTTTGTGTTTACGCTGTTGTGGGAAGGTAACAGTTTGTGGATCAGCACCAGCCCAGGGGGCACATTTTGAGTAGCAATGTGATGGAAGTGTCTTGCCTGAAGGATGCTAGGTGTGAGCATCTGAGGAGGGGATCAAACCCAGTCTTCTCACTCCAGGTGCTGAAAGACGTGCTCCCCCGGCAAGCCTGCCACTGCATCCACCTGAAGCCTGTCTTCCCCTGTTAGCCATGGACAGAAGGAGGTCCCTGAGGTGGGTAGCAGTCCTTCAGACACAGCAACAGAGACATCACTCCCCATTCTCCTCATCTCCCCAACTATAGGCAACCGCTATTTCTGTTTTATGTCTCTGTGGTTTTGCCTGTTCCGGACATTTCATAAGAATGGAATCATACGATATGTAGCGTTTTCTGACTGGCTCCTTTCACTTACAAAATGACTTCAGTTTCGTCCAGGTTGCAGCATGTATCAGTACTCCATTCATTTCTATGGCTGAATAATATTCCCTTCATACCACATCTGTTTATCCCTTCATCAGTTGCTGGACATTTGGGTTTCCCCCACTTTTTGGATATTATAAAAAATGCTGCTATAACTATTCTTTTATAAGATTTTATGTGGACATAGATTTTCATTTCTCCTGGGTATATATTTTGGGATGGAATTGCTGGGTTATACGTTATCTCTATGTTTAACGTTTTGAGGAACTGCCAGCCTGGTCACAAAGTGGCTGCGTGATTTTACTTTCCCACCGGCAACAAATGACAGTCCCACTTTCTCCTCATCCTTGATAACACTTTGTTATTATTATCTGTGTTTTTGATTGTAGCCATCCTGGTAGGTGTGAAGTGGTATCCCATTGTGGTTTTGATTTGTCTTTCCCCAGTGACTAATGATGTTGAATATCTTTTCATTTGCTTAGTGGACATTTGTGTATCTTCTTTGAAGAGATGTGCATTCAGATCTTTTGCCCATTTGTTAATGTGGTTATTTGTCACATTATTACAGAGCTGTAAGTGTTCTTCCTATATTGTAGAGACAAGTCCCTTATCAGATATATGCACATATACTTGTAAATATTTTCTCCCCTTCTGTGGGTTTTCACTTTCTTGGTGATGTTTTTTGAAGCATGGAATTTTTAAATTTTCATGAGGTTCACATTACCTATGTTTTTCTTTTATTGCTTGTGGTATCATATCTAAAATTCTGTTGCCAAATCTGAGGTCATGAAGATTTACCTTTATGTTTCCTCCTAATCGTTTTATATTTTAAACTCATATTTTGATCTTTGACCCATTTCTAGGTAATTTTAAATTTTTTTCTTGTTTTCTTAAAATTTTAATTCCAGTGTAGTTAACATGCCGTGTAATATTAGTTTCAGGTGTACAATATAGTGATCCAACAGTTCAATGTATTACTCAGTGCTCATCAAGATAAGTGTACTCTTAATCCCCTTCACCTATTTCACCAATCCCCCCCACCTCCCCTCTGGTAAGCATCGCTTTGTCTTCTACAGTTAAGCGTCTGTTTCTTGGATTGTCTCTGTCTCTCTCTGTCTCTGTCTCTCTCTCTCTCTCTCGCATTTTTACCCCTCTGCTCATTTGTTTTGTTTCCTAAAATCCACATGTGAGTGAAATCATATGGCATTTGTCTTTCTCTCACTGCCTTATTTTGCTTTTCATACATTCTCTAGCTCCATCCGTGTTGTTGCAAATGGCAAGATTTTGTTATATTTTATGGCTGAATAATATTCCATTATCTATATCTGTACCTCACTTCTTTTTTAAAGATTTACTTATTTGAGACACACACACACACACACACACACACACACACACGAGACACAAGTGTGCACGAGCATGTGGGGGCTGTCAGAGGGAGAGGGAGAGAGGATCCTAAGCAGGCTCTGCGCTGAGCACATAGCCCCACGTAGGGCTCCATCCTACGACACTGAAATCAGAACCTGTACCGAAACCAAGAGTTGGATACTTAACCAACTGCACCATCCAGGTGCCCCCATATCACATTTTCTTTATCCATTCATCTCCTGATGGACTTTTGGGCTGCCTCCACAGTTTGGCAATTGTAAATAATGTTGCAATAAACATAGGGTTGCACACATCTTTTGAAATTAGTGGTTTTGGGTTTCTTTGGGTAAATACCCAGTAGTGAAATTACTGGATCATATGATAGTTCTACTTCTTAATTTTTTGAGGAACCTCCATACTGTTTTCCACGGTGTTTGTGCCAAGTCTTATTCCTACCAACAGTGCATGAGGTCTCCCTTTTCATTATATCCTCATCAACACTTGTATTTTCTGGACTTTTTGATACTAGCCCTTCTGATTGGTGTGAGGTGATATCACATTGTGGTTTGATTTGCATTTCTCTGATGAGTAATGAGGTTGAGCATCCATTCATGGGTCTGTTGGTCATCTGTATGTGTTCTTTGGAAAAATGTCTCCTTAGGTCCTCTATCCATTCTTTAATCAGATTGTGTTTTTCCTTTTTAGTTGTTTGAGTTCTTTATATATTTTGGATATTCACCACTTACCGAATATATCATTTGCAAATATCCTCTCCCATTCACTAGTTAGACTTTTTCTTGTGTTAATGGTTTCCTTTGCAGTGCAAAAGCTTTTTATTTTTGCTTTTGTTTTCCCTGCCCGAGGAGACATATCCATAAATATGTTGCTAAGGCCTATGTCCAAGAGATTACTGCTTATGTTTTCTTTTAGGAGTTCTATGATTTAAAGTCTCACACTTAGCTTTTCAATTAATTTTGAGTTTATTTCTGTGCATGGTATAAGAAAGTGGTCCAGTTTCATTCTTTTGCCTATAGCTGTCCAGTTTTCCCAATATCATTTACTGAAAATAGTGGAATATCATTTATACTGTTATAACATTGTTATGAAATACTGTTATGATATTGGGAGGAAAGAAAATGCCCAGCAGTGGGCCATGATAGAGTCATTCTCATGGCATTGAGAACTCTAGTTATGGGACTCACACTCTCTCTGGGACCTGAAAATGAAATCAGTACAATTTGGTTGCTTTGGTGACATCTTAAGGTGAAAATGGTGTAGGCATAAATCAGCCAATGTGACGGATGACCTTTATGTGTATGACCTTTTCCAAAATTCACCCAGTGTGTTGCTTCTGGGATGCCTAGGACATGTACTTTATAACTTCTTAGTCCATTTCATAAGTCTCTTGGGCTCTCTTTAAAATTTTCTTTCTCTTTGTCTCTCTATAAGGTGTTCTGCACAATCTCTTCCACCTGTTTTAATTCACTAATTCTCTATCCAGCTGTGTCCTATATGCTGTCCAGAATTTCTTCAATCTTTTATTCCAGTGGTTATGAGGTTCTGTTCTAGAACATAAATGTTTCTTCAAAATACTTTGCTCTTGTAAGTAATTAGATATTTCTTCCTCATATTTTAGGTATCTTATCGCTGACTCATATAGGTTAAACATATTTTAATATATTTATATCTGATAATAAGCTTTTACTAGATATAGTTTGGCTTACTGATACTACTGACAGTGGCCTGCCTTTGGATTATGTCCTTGTTTAGGAGGACTTAATCTGTAGGTATATTGTTAAAGCCTCAATTAATGTTCAGCCACTCTAAAAAGAGGTAGAATTTGTTGTTCCATATGGCAGGCATGAATCAGTTTGTGGTCCAGATGACCTATAACTCTATGTGGCATGTTTCTGATAGAGGCAACACGAAGTTTAGAAGATGCCAGAATCCCACTGTGATTGGTGGATGGGACGCAGAAGGGTGTGCAATCAAATGCACATGTGACGTGGCCTGACATAGCGACGTGTTCCCTGCATTGCACTTTGTCCATTCAGATGTGGAGGTTGCCCATGACGACAGGAAATGCAGCGCCTATAAATGGGCCAGTGCCCCCAGCCGCCGCCATTGTCCTTCCTTTCGAGCTGTCGGGAAGGTGAGTCCCACATGGCTGAGCCTGGCTGTGAGACCTCTTCTTAGGAAAGCCTGGGCACAGACGGAGGATCCCACGGCAGCCGACCCGAAGAGCCCGAAGCAGAAAGAGCCAACGTGCCAGTGCTGCCGCCACTGCTGCCACCACCACCCTCTCAACAACACTGCCCCCCACCCCCGCTACAGTTTCACCACCTATTCCCCAGGGTTCTGAGGCATGTTCACAAGGGCCTGAGCCCCTCGCAGAAGACCGTGAGCGTCATGGATTCGTTCGTCAAGGACATCTTCGAGCACATCGCCGACGAGGCCTCTCGCCTGGCCCGCTCCACCAAGCGCGCCACCATCACCTCCAGGGAGATCCAGACAGCCGTGCGCCTGCTGCTGCCCGGGGAGATTGGCAAGCACGCCGTGTCCGGGGCCACCAAGGCCATCATCAGGTACACCTTCCGCCAGTGAGCTGCCTCCGGACCGCCTGACCACCTCGCAAACCAAAGGCTCTTTTCAGAGCCACCTCACTTGGCACAAAAAGACCTGTAACTCTCCAGAGACCCACCTACTCTAGCGTTTGGACCTGTGCCATTCTGCCCATCCTTATAACACCTTTGTCGTTTATGAAACATTACCAATTGTATCAACCCCACCTTAATGTATGTCTTTAGTGCAATTTGTTCCAAGCAAAATCATCAATTTCCTTTAACCACGTTGCAATCATTTCTTTGCGTAGAGTGCCATTTCGGTCAGTTATTGGACCTGTGCCATTCTGCCGATTTTTATCTCATTTGTGCCATGAATGAAACAGTATGAAACATCACAGCTCGACTTTAATATATGACTGTAGTGCAGTTTGTTCCAAGGAAAATCAGAATTTTCCTTAACCATAATGATTTTCATGGCTTTCCTAAATGGTCATTTCTCTTAATTATTTCTCCAAGTCAACCTTATGGGGATATTTTCTTAATGGTCTTTACCCTTTCCCTTTTATTCTCTCACTAGTGCATGGTGGAATTTTTGAGAAGTTCATTATGTCTGATATGGCAACAGATAAAATGCAGAAGTAGACGTAAAAATACATCTGAGTTCTTTAGGCTAGATATTAAGGAGATTTTCAGATATCTGAAACGATGTCAGTCTCCACTCTACTTTTTTAGAAAACATGTTTTTCACATGCACTTATATCATCATGATGTCATGGGTTTTTAAAAATTATTTAAAATAAATTGACCAAAATTTCTATTCTAATGTTTTGTTAAAGTAAACACTGTCAGATACAGCTGGCGCAAAAGTTCTTTGGCTTCCTATTAATTTTGAGACGTGTAAAGTTGTCCTGAGCCCAGAAATGGTTCTAGAGATTTACTCATTCTGGTGCAATCAGGTCAACTGAAAATAGCCTCTTTTCGGTGGTCAACTTTCAAAAACAATTCAATGCCTAATATCCATCAAAACTTCCAAATCATATTGCTAACTTAAACGTACTTTATAGAATCTTCAGTTGACTTTGGCTCCTTGGACTAATGCAAAATGAAGGGAATTAGTAATCTTAGTTTATCTGGAGACTTCTGTTGAATTAAATCTCACAAGTACACCCAACACAAAGTTGGGGGGGGTGAGGGACATTCAAATCATGATGTTGACAGAAACTTTCTTGTCACCTTCCTGACTGAAATAGGAACGACAGTAGCATTTCATCCGCAAACATGATATTAGGCTTTCGCTTGAGGTCTATGTGTTCACAATAACATCTTTGGTTTTCAAAGTGTTTTAGGTAACAGAATGGATCTAAAACATTCGCACGAGCTGTTTTACCACCTATCGAGATTAACATTTTTTTATATCGTTTGGCTTATTCCCATAAATCATATTATAAATTTTCCAATAGTAAATACTGCTAGCATTCTTGGAAGTAAATCCCGCTAGCATTCTTGGAAGTAAATCCCTTCCTCCTGGATGGCTTTTTCTCGACATTATTTGGGTCCTTTCCTGTGCTTGTTCCTGTGTGTAGTCAGCAACAGACTATAGAGCTCGGATTTCTCATGACTTCTGCACCCTTGGCCACTTGCTTTTCTCAACGGTCCCCAAGGTCTTACTGTGTCCTGGGGGCTTCAATTTCCCAGAAGCAGCCCGGACCCAAGGCTTAGTTGGGCTCCCTCTGCAGCAAGAGCGTGGACTGTGATAGAAGGCAAACCGGGGGCTAGTGGAGTGGGCTTGACCCCTTAGTCTTTCCTTCACCTGTTTATGTCTGGGTGTCCAACTCTCCATGCTCCTCATATGTGAGGCACAGCTGTGCTTGAGAGAGCCAGCTGTGCTCAGCCCTTCCTGCCCCCAACTAGGGCAAGTTCTGCATTCCAGGCCTTCCCCTACCTCTGTTCCTTGACCCTCCAGCCCCAAGAAGCTGGATTGTACTAGGAATCCCCTGAAAGCCACATTCTTAGTTTGTTTATCCCTTATTTCCTCTTCAAAGAGAGGCTGGCTACTCCTCCCAGGTCGGACCCCACCCTCACGCAGCAGATCATTGTCCAGCACATGTGTCAGGGTTGCCAACGGGCCTGAGGTGTGAGGTAGGGTGACCGTATAATTTCATGTCCAATTAATGCCGACGGTTTTGAGAGTAAAAGGGGTGCTCTACATAATTGTGCTGGGACAGCAGGCAAAATCAGGACACGAGGACTCCCTTCTAGGGAAAAGGTCTGGAGACAGAATAAGGGCATCTCTTGGGGCTTAGGGATTTGCAGAGCACAAAGTTTCGTAGGAAGATGAGAGTGCATCACCTTTTCCATAATCTGTTCTCTTTGAAGTGCGGGTGCCTTTGTTTCCTGGGGAAAAGTAGTGTGTTACGAGGCTGCACTGACAGGGAAAGGAGACACAACATGGTCAGCACAGCTGTTTGAATCCTACAGCTGCTGGGAACTAGTGGGACTGGGCTCTACAGCAAGAGTGATTAAGGGCACAGGTTCTGGAGTCAGATTAGACCTGGGTTCAAACCCCAGCTGTGCCTCTCCCTAGCTGTGGTGTCTTGGGTAAGTGACTTGACCTCTTTGAACCTCAGTTTCCTCCTCTGGACAATAGGGTCTACAAGATAGTTGAGAGGATTCAGTGGGATAATGCAGACAGAGGGCTCAGTGAATGGTGGCTATACTTATTCTCAGTCCTGAGAGGCATGCCCTGAGGCAGTTGGAGGGGTGGGGGGCGATGTGATTTGATGCCAGGCAGCTGTAGGGACTTGCTCTCCTGGCTACCTTGGTCCCATCTGTTTGCTTAAGGCTGATGGTGAGATAAGGGAGGACGACTCTTGCTTTCCTGAGCCTCTGTTAGTAAAGTTGCAGAGATAATGCTGCTCTGAGTTGCAAGGGGAAGTTGCTAGGGAGCAGTTGGAAAGTGTGCCTTGTTACCTTGCTAGCTTTGGGCATTGCTGACTCAGGCTTTTGTTGGCAAGCTGTTCCTCCTCACTCCCACTCACCCTCTCCCACTCACCCTCTCCCTATCCAAGTGCCATTCACCTTGCAAGTCTTGGCTCAGATCCTACCTCCTCTGTGAAGACGACCTGACCATCCCAGCCTACAGTGACTTCTCCCTCCCTGAGCCTCAGTACCTCCAACTGCAAAAGCGGGTGTATTCTTTATAATGCCCCTCCGGAAGGGCCATGATTAGGGCTGAACGAGGGAACAGATGTCGCATGCCAGGTGCAGTGTCTGGTACAGGCCTATGGTGAGTTCCCTGCTCCTTCTCTTCATACGCGTTGAACCCCCCACAATGTGTGCATCCTGGTCTTGATCAGATGCAGCTTTCTATTGGTAGTCATTTAGGAGTATGCCTGTGGTAGGTCTCTGTTCAATTGCAATGTCGCAGAAGTTAGGGGGCCGCATCCTACCCTTCCTCACCTTCCAGGATCTAGCACTACACAAATCTCCATAAGAACCTTTTTATTTTTTTTTTTAAATTGAGCTCTGGAAGACTCTACGCGGCAGGCACTCTCCTGTGTCTGTTTTACACACAGGTCCAGTCTTTACCCTTTGCCCCCATATTTTCCTTACAGGACAGGCAGGCATAATTCCTTCTGCTGAGAAAAGGGAGCCCCAGAGAGGTTGGGTTATCCACTACCCCAGCTCACCTACCTAACGCGTGGCCTAGCCAGGAATCAAATCCAGCTTTGACTCCTGTGCTAGACTGGGTCCAGTGAATGCCTGTGAATGTGGGGACGGGAGGATGCACAGAAGTAGAGGCCAGAATAGGAGTGCCTGCACCTTTACTTTTCCTTAGTAGAGGGAGGCTTGCTTGAGAAAAGCCTATAGGTAGTAAAGATTTAGGATTCAGAGGGTCCCCAAGCCCAGGTAAGGTCCCTCTTGGACAGGAAAAAGGAGGGCGGGGAGTGATGGGTCAAGCTAAGGCACAGGGAATTCCACAGTGGCTCCAAGATCCCAAAAATTAGCAGCGGAGGAGGTGAATAAGCAGGTGTCAAATGAGCCTCCTTTGAAGAGGCTTATTAACCCAGAAAGTTTTGAATTCCCTTGGAGTCAAGGCTGAGCATTTCACTCCAATAGAATACCGATCATGGGACCTATGATTAGGTGTGGAGATAAGCTCTGCTGCACTCTGGCATCAGGGGAGAGGATGGGCAAAGCAGAGGGGATAGGCCATTTAATTCAGCAGACCTCAAATCTGGTAGGACTTCAGACTGACCTGGGAACCCGTGGCTATGACCTCTCACAGCAGGCTCGGAGGCTGGTAATCTGAGGCTAAAACACAGTCTGAGTCCTAAACCTCCAGCCCGCGGCCTGAGCACTTCAGGGCCATGGGACTGTGCTCAGCCAGGCTTCACCTAGATCTAGTAGAGCTAGGCCTCCTACAGGTAAGTGCCTCAGGGGTCCACGAGCTGTGTCTTTGGTCCCGTCACATCTTCCAGAGGCCTCACTCGGGTCAGAGGGAAAAGCCCTTCTCTGGCTGAGCTCCAGGATTTCCAGCTCTATCCCTGCCCTGCCTCCCAGGGATTAGGATGCTGGCAGCCTCAGCGAGGGAGCCCGGGATATCCAGGCTCTCCCCCTGCCTCAACTGGTCTGCCACAGCAGCATCCAGCTACACTACCTGCTTCCATTCACAGGACCCCTCCAGCCCCCACCCCAGTCCGGGAAGCAGCAAGCTGGAAGAATCTAGGCTGCGTGTTAGGTAGAACAGAGGTCTAATCCTGGCTTACCTGCTTCCTGAACTGTGTGACACATGGCAATTGACTCAACTTTCTAATCCTAGGTTTATTCTTTGTCCATCCGGGATCTAGCCAGTCCTTACGTCATAGGGCTTTAGAGGTCCATGAGGGACATTATCATGCCCTCCCTCCCCACCTAACTTCCCAGAAGGGAGGAAAATCCACTGGCAGAAATGCAATAAAACTGTCACATCTGGGGGAGGTCATCTATCTAAACTGTACAACTTGGGATAGTAGTTTTTGTCGTTCCCTGCAACAGGATAAACATCCCCTTTTCCCTTAAGATCGGGGAAAAACAAAGGAAAACCTGGAATCGCCACTTTCAAGTAATTTTCAGCTCTCCAACCACCATAGTTTAGCCAGGCTATCCCCAAGAAGGGTCAGGAAATCTCAGGTTCGGGTTTACAGCACAGCCTGCATTCATCTATTCATTTATGCAACAAACATTTGCTGAGTACCTACTACATCAGGCACTGCTAGGTGGGGCGAATCACAGAAGGATAAGCTGAGAGCCCATAAACTGGTTAGAGTCTAGAGGGGGGAGGCAGATACTTTGGTCACAGAGATATAATATATTAAATGCTATGACAGAGACGTGCTCAGGTTATTTCGGGAACCTAGAGGAAGGGCATCGAACCCAGTCCAGGGGCTAGTTAGGAAACTCTTTCCGGAAGAGATAAAGTATAAGTTATGTGGGTTTTGTAGTGTTTTTCACGTTTCACGTCATATTTTGTTTGTTTTTTTGTTTTCAGTCCTGTTTTCAGAACGAGGAGGCAAGAGGAAAGGCAGATGTCTCAAGCGCAGAAACAGTATTTCCTCCCAATGTCATTTATCTGCAAATAGTGAAAGTTTGACGTCTTCCTTGCCAATTTGGATGCCTTTTATTTCTTTTCATGGTCTGATTGCTGTGGCTAGGACTTCCAGTACAATGTGGAGTAAAAGTGGTGAGAGTGGACATCCTTGTCTTGTTCCTGACCTTGGGGGGAAAGCTCTCAGTTGCTCTGCATTGAGGGTGATGCTAGCATGGGTTTTTCATACATGTGAGTTTTTTCATGGTAGCTGTGTGTTTTTTTTTAAGATTTTATTTATTTATTCATGAAAGACAAAGAGAGAGAGCAGGGAGAGGCAGAGGGAGAAGCAGGCTGCCTGCAGAGCAGGGAGCCCAATGCGGGACTCGATCCCAGGAGTGTGGGATCATGACCTGAGCCGAAGGCAGACTCTTAACGGAATGAGCCACCCTGGCGTCCTGAGCTCTGGGTTTTTATGGCTTTTCTTATGTTGAGGCATGTTCCCTCTAAACCTACTTTTGTTGAGGGTTTTTATCATGAGTGGATGTTGTACTTTGCCAAATGCTTCTTCTGCATCTATCGAAATGATCATAGGTTTCCTATCCTTTGTCTTTTGATGTGATGTATCATGGTGATCGATTTGCAAATATCGAGCCACCCTTGCATCTGGAGAATAAATCCCACTTGATAGTGGTGAATGATTTTTGTGCTTGTGTTGTTGGATTCGGTTTGCTAGTACGTTATGGAGGAATTTGTGCGTCTATGCTCAGCAGGGATGTGGGATACTGGCCTGGAATGCTCTTCTTTAGTGGTGTCTTTATCTGGTTTTGGTATCAGGATAATTTTGGCCGCATGGAATGAATTTGGAAGTTTTCCTTCCTTTTCTATTTTTTTGGAGTAGTTTGAGAAGAATAGGTATTAACTCTTCTTGAAATGTTTGGTAGAATTCACCTGTGAAGCCATCTGGCCCTGGACTTGTGTTTGTTGGGAGTTTTTTAATTACTGATCCGATTCCTTTGCTGGTTATTGGTCCGTTCATAGTTTCCATTTCTTCCCATTTCACCTTGGTAGTTTATATGTTTCCCTCGGAATTTAGCCATTTCTTCTAGGTCATTCAATTTGTTGGCAGAGTTCTTCATAATATTCTCTTAAAATTGTTTGTATTTCTGTGGTGTTGGTTGTTATTTCTCCTCTCTTTTGTGTGATTTTATCTATTTGGCTCCTTTCTCCTTTTCTCTTGATAAGTCTGACTAGAGTTTTCGCAATTTTACTGGTTTCCCACCACCCCAAACAACCAGCTCCTGGTTTCATTGATCGGTTTCATTGTTTTCTTCGCTTCTATATCATTTATTTCTGCTCTAATCTTTATTATGTCCTTCCTTCTGCTCGTTTTAGGTTTTGTTTGTTGTTCTTTTTCTAGCTCATTTAGGTTTTATTTGATATTTTTCTTGCTCCTTGAGGTAGGCCTGTAATTGCTATACACTTCCATCTGAAGTGCTTTTGCTGCATCCCAGAGGTATTGGACCACTAGGTTCTCATTTTCATGTGTTTCCATGTACCTTTTTAATTTCCTTTTTTATTTCCTGGAGAAGGAATTCAGGTGCGCACTAAACTTGTTGGGACCTCGGTCACAATATCTTCCAAACATTTCATTTCATTCTGCATTTTGTCTGCTGATTTTCAACGTCAAAACAGTAACAGATCTTAGGAGAGTCCTGTTTTTATTGGAATACTTCATATTGCACATCATTACCTTATTTCTGATGAGCAGTAAGTGCCATTGGATCAGGACATGCTAGAAACCAGGATGCTCTGGAGACCCAGAGTCAATGTGTCCATCTCTTAAAATGACACCAAAGGTAAAGTGGTCGTGATGGAAACACATGAGTACATAGGGAGAGAGGAAGAAAATGATGCCTGGGTTTAAATAGGCATGTGTAACAGGAGGTAGCAATATTGGAGCACCTTCCCTTTCTATTCAATTGATTTGTGTTGGGGGGGCAAATTTTTTTGGCAGGTCGGGAGCAGCACACAAGAAAGAGAGGCATAAATTGGACCAGTCCCTTTTCATTTATCTACCCAAAGACAGAATATTAAGAAGTTACAAATAAGAGTTGGGGGGTATTTCAACTGGTCATAAGTAATTACACATCTCATAACAGCTCCTGGTGGTGCTAGTTTGTAAACGCTGTAAGGAAGGGCCAGCAGAATGGGATAAACCAGAGCTGAATCTTATTTCCCCATGTTTTCTGCACAAAGCAAGAGGTGAGGATATGAGATTGGGGTGGTTGTCTGTGGAACTGCTGAAATGCCTGGGGCCCTATGATCCTTCAGGTGTGTCCACAAGAGATAACCGGAGATCCCAGAAATTCGCAAGCAGAGCTCTCCTGTGCGTGCCTGGCCTGCCCCGGTGGGGCAAGAGCAGAGTACTGCCCAGTAGTGCCCAGAGTAGAATGGAGAGAACGTAAAGCAGCCACGAATCCCCAGCGAGCCTCCATTCTGTCACAGTCACTGGAATACCTTTTCTTTATTCTTGCCAAGCAACCAGATGCTGATCTTCACAGATGGCAAAACCAATACTCACAAATAAATCAGAACAGGCCTGGGCACACAGGCCAGTTTGTCAGGACCGGTTTACGTACCTTTCCAAGTCACTACTATCATTGTCAGCTGCTCAGCCTAACACAACAGGTGCCACTACAGGAGAGGCGAGGGAGAAGGACGAGTCCCAGACGGCGCATTCCCAGTGTACCGCAAAGTCCTCTTCCTCCTGACAGCCTGGAACCTGCAGCTATCACAGATGGGTCCCCCTGAAGATCCTTTCCCGTCGTCGGGCTTTCCAGGCATTGTATCAACTAATCAGAGTTGGTATTAAGCTTCCTGTTGCCTCTCTCAGAAGTACTACAAAAACACGCCAGTGAGAAGAAAGGTCAACCAACAACACGTGTTCCCTGATGCCCCAGCAGGGGAGCTTCGGGAAGACTTCACCAGAAACACCAAAGATTGTAGGCTTTTCAGCTTTGGCTTACTGAGAGAGTCTGACCTCCATATCCCAGGCCCCTAGTTCCAGAGGAATGACTGGCCAATTTGGGGCCATCTCTCCTACTACTCAGAATGGACTGTTGTCCTGGGCTAAGCCACCATGGCTTGGGCAGGAACTCTCACAAGGCCAGCAGAGTACTGGTGCAAATCAAGAGATATAATTGACGAGCCCCAGCCCCGAGTTCTGACCAAGACCCTCAGGAGAAATGGCAAAGACCATAGTCTCCAAACACAGCACACAAAGAAGTAGTCATAGAGATAAAAACACCAGAAAAGTTTTTAGTGTTTTTATCAGCATTTGCCAAGTTTAAAATTGTTTTCTTAACAGTAGTTAGGTTGTAAAAACAATACCCACACACTAGAATTGCTGACCAAATATAAGTGTTGTTGGCTGGAAAACAAAACAAAACAAAACACCAATTTACCCAAGTTGTCTAAGAAACCACCAGAGGGACCTATATTACTCAACTCTTATGATCAGACATTGGATGTGGCCATCAGGGGAAGTCCCAGAGCTCGGACAAGGCAGCTCTCTGTAGTCGAGGGAGCGCCTAAAAGGGCTAATGGCCAAGGACTGTCAGCTGACTGCACTCTCAGCAGCTGAGGCGGAGTCTGTCTTTGAGGAGAGTTCTGGTTGGAACATCTTCATATCTATGATAGCCTCATTATCAAATGATACTCTGGCCACCCAGGCAACTGTAGTTTGACAGTGGCTTTCTCTCAGCACTAGCTTTTGGCTTCCATTTCTTGGTGAAAAGAGGTATGTTATCACATTATTTGGTATTCCATTTTTAGGCACCGTGCCCTGTTGTCTGCTATCTTGCTCTCTATGCTTATATCCTGGCTTTACTACAATGCATCCACGTGTGCTTCCTGAATCCGGGATGTCATGGCTGCCTTAAATTTGGGGAAATCACCAGACATTTGTCTTTGAATATTATTCTTCCAAACTTCATCCAAGTTTCTGCTTCTGGAATGCCGCTGAGATGCACTTAATAACTACTTACCCCATTCCTTAAGTCTCTTTGCCTCACGTCCATCCCATTTTTGTCTTTATCCTTCTATGAGGTGTTCTGTCTTATTTCTTTCACCTCTCTTCTAGCTCACCCATTCTCTCTATCTGGTATGTGTCCTTTGTGTAAACTTTGGTGGATCTTTTAATCTAGCGGTTAGTATTTTCAAGACTAGAAAACCATTTAAGACATTTTTGATAACGAGTCACTTCCTACTCACATTTTACATGTCTTGTAATTATTTTTTAAAGATGTTACTTATTCATGTGTCAGAGAGAGAGAAAGCGCACAAGCAGGGGGAGCGGCAGGCAGAGGGAGAAGAAGGCTCCCCACTGAGCAGGGAGCCTGATGTGGGACTCGATCCCAAGACCCTGGGATCATGACCGGAACTGAAGGCAGATGCTTAACCGATGGAGCCACCCAGGTGTCCCTCTTCTAATTATTTATATGAAAGTTTTAACCGTGTTTGGAAGTTGGCATTTGGTCATAATTCTTTGGAACTTTCCAGTTTGGTTTCTTGTTTAATTTTGAGAGGGGCGGCTTGTTTTGGGATTGTCTGCTTGTGTAGGAGGACTTTATCTGCAGGAATCCTGAAACAGCCTCAATTAAGGTTACTCCTCCAGGAAGAATTAGAAGTGCATTTGCCATGTGTCTGGGTTTCTGACCAGGAACTGTTGGCATCATGCTGGCAGTGCTAACCTGAACCCCAGAGCTACACCAGGACACTCGTGTGAATGCACATTCTCAGGGAATTTTTTCCCCCCTCACTCAGAACTAAGGACCGGGAATAGAATTTTCCTTGGCATCTCCTTTTCCCAGTAGGAAACTGTCCAGTTTTCTCAAAGTCTGTAGTCATTCAAGCACCACTTCACGCAAAGCCGAGTATGTAATGCGATGGGTCTTACTTGCTCAGGCCCATGTAGCAAGAGGTAAACAACAACAAGAACAACAACAACAAAGTGTACATTCAAATAGCCTGAGTTCAGATACATGGTCGGCATCAAGGGAAATCGTTTTACTACTATCAATCTGAGCAATTCTCCTCTGACCTGATGGAAGTGGTGGGAGAGACGTCCACGCACGGGCCTGGATTCATATCCTTCTCCTCATGGTTAAAAGCATACAACTAATCAAACAAAGAAACAAACAGCAGGTAAAGTATAATTCCAGTTTCCCACACAATTGCAGAGGCTGAGTACCCAGTAAGACTCTTACTGGTTCAGCCTGAGACATCTGACCGCACCCTAGGCCCAATGATGTGGGTCACTAGCTCCACATCTCTGATTGGCTAACTCACAGCTGACTGAGGCTTGAGTTGCCTTGACTAGAAGCCTCCATCATCCTCCTGAATCCGATCTGTAAGTCCTGAAAGTTTTTGACTTCCACAAGAAAAGATTACAGTCTTGGGAAGAATAGAATCAGCTAAATCTGGCCTACTTAAAGTGTTAGCTCCAGTTACCAGGGAGCCTGGAATAGGAATTGTTTCCTGAACTTTTTGATTCAGCGATTTCTGTACTGAGTTTGGGTCCTGTCTTCTGTTTTTCCATGAATTCCGTAACAAAAGTAATGTTGAGAAAGTTGGATTGGTGGGGCACGTGGGGGCTGCGTTCTTTAAGCGGCTGCCTTTGGCTCCCGTCATGATCCCAGGGTCCTGGGATCGGGCCCCTCATCAGGCTCTCTGCTCAGTGGGGAGCCGGCTTCTCCTCTCCCTCTGCCTGCCGCTCTGCCTACTTGTCCTCACTCTCGCACTCTCGCTCTCCATCAAATAAATAAATAAAACCTTAAAAAAAAAAGTTTGATTGGGGATGGTCGACTTACTAGTACTAGTTTCCCAGGGTTGTTGCTTATAATTTGTTACTTAAGTGACAAATCCACTTCTCTCAATCAGTCCTTGCCATTAACCACACCATTAGAGAATGAATGCTCACCAGATGCCCTTTGTCCTCAATTGCCTTCAGAAATGATCAGGGGTACTCATTTCCATTTTGGCTAGGCCTCAACATCCATTTTCCCTCACTGCATCTTGGAGTTTGTATCTGTCACTCACCTTCACACTCCCAGTCTTCACGGTCTATGTGGTGCATTCAGTATTGTTTTACTCATACTCCTATTTGGTTTCTGCAACCCTGGAGCAAAGCACCCAAAGGAGTGCCAAGCTGTCCTAACGGATTCCATTTATTAATATGAGTTCTCACATAAAAAGCTACATATGAGACCGGTACGTAAGAGCAAGACGCAAAACCTTTGTGTGTCACATGGACAAACACGGGGACTTTGAAACACCAGCAGTGAGCATGACAGAAAGGAAGTCCCTCAGTGGAATGCTGTTTATGCAAAGAGGCTCACCGTTGTATCTCTGAAAACGGGCATGGTGGTGAAGAGCCTTTAGCTCCCCAAATATTTTTCCCCATCTTGAGGCACTACCAAGGACAATTTACTGGTTGTTGATTTCCTGATAATGTTTCCCACTGGCCTTAGAGAATAAATTCCGTACTTTTCCAAATCCTTTCATTAGATTTTTCAAATATTCCAGAGAAACAATAAGCAATAAACCTTACGAGGGTGGCCACTGATCCTAAATTCTTAGTGTAATGATCCCGAGGAGAACTCCGGAGGTATAATGGCTCATCCGTGTTCTTCTACATTGGACCAAAGAAACAACAAAACAACAACAAAAACCCAGACTTGGCACCTAGTGATGGAAGAGGCATTGCACCCCTTCACGTCTTTGCTACACACAAAAAGCTTCTCTGGTATCCTTCGTTTTCTGGAACTGCCCACCCTATTTTTCTGGAAGTCATAATGTTCTGCCATAGCTAAATAAGTTTTGTGATGTGACACTCCAGGTGGTTCCTGGGGCACTTCTGATGGGCTAAGGAAAGTTTTTGGAATTTTGTTGGAGATTATCCAGATTTGTTTGACAGGGAATGTCATCGTTCACAGGGGCATTTACAAAGTATTTCAAGAGTACAAAAGCCATTCTCAAAATATCGACCAAATATGGATTGCCAAAAATACCGTAATCAATTTCTAAAAATTGAAATCAGAGTATATTCACTTTTGCAGAGATAGGAAGCTAGAAAAATAAAAAATACGATATTTTAAAATACAAAAAAATTCAGCAATATTAATACCGTCTTGACTAAAAGGGTGGTGAATGAGGTCACCTCACTTCTCTAACGGGGCAAAAAGTAATCGATATGATGGAAGAAGCAGAGCATGTGCCCATGTACAGCTCGACTTTCGTATCTCACATGGGTTGTTCTATCCCCCACCCTACCCTCCACCTGCACCAAAATCATATGAAGACATCCTTAACCCCCAGGACCTCCAATGGGATCATATTTGGAGATAGAATCATTAATGAGGCAATCAAGCTAAAATACCCTCTTTCGTACGGACACTAATCCAAAATGACTTTTGCCTGTATAAAAGGGGGGAATGTTAACACAAAGCCATGCGCATAGAGAAGAAAATGTGGAAACAAAACAAAACAAAACAATAGGAGAAGTCAGTAATTTAAGAACCCGAGGGAGAGGGACCAGGATCTGATTCTTCCCTCACACATCTCAGAAGGAAGTAACATGGCCCATAACCCTTGATTTGGACCTCTAACCTCCAGAACTGTGAGACAATATATTTCTGTTAAGCTTCCCAGTCTGTGGTACTTTGTAAGGAGAGACTTAGCACACTCATGCAGATTTTGATGCCAGAAGTGGGATGATGTTGTAACAAAGACTTGAGTTGGGTGTGGCTCTGAAACTGGGTAATGTGGAGGGCGGGGAAGAAACTGGGTAGTGTGTAAGGAGCTTAGCGTTTTTGAGATACATGATAGAACAAGCTGAGATTGCTTTGAGGGACTGTTGGATGAAATATGGACATGAAGTGTATTTCAGGTGAGGGCTCCTACAGAAAAGAGGAGAGCTATGGGGAAAGACTTTATCATCTTAGAGAATGCATAGAGCATCATGAAAATTATGTTGCTAGAAATGTGAGTGAGAAGGGTGCTTCTGCTGAGATAGCAGATGGAAATTAGAGGCATGTTATTGGAAACTTGAGAAATGGCCATCCTTGTTATCAGGTGACAGAGTATTAGCCCCCACCATGTGCCAGTGTTTTGTGTTTGGTGAAGACTTGAAGGTTCACATGATGAGCTGGGACAGATAACCTGAGGGGATTTGTAAGCACCGGGTTTAAGGCATGGCCTGGTCTCGCCTTGCTGCTCATAGTAAATGCCAGAGGAGAGACGTAAATTGAAGAAGTTAGCGTGAAATGAGAAGAAACTAGCATGCGATGATTTGCAACCTTCTCAGCCTAACCAGGTAGCCTGCTTTGGAAAAAGGGCCAAGGGTGTGCCTGGAAAACCATCAGTTGGGAGCTTAAGCATGTGACACGTGGGTCCAATCGACCATCTCAGCAGGAGCCCGGAATGGAGATATGGCATTGGCGGCTTCGCTGCTTCTGCTTCGGGCTCTTCGGGTCTGCTGCTGTGGGTTCCTCCGTGCCCGGGCATTCCCCAGAAGAGGTCTCACAGCTAGGCTCAGCCCTGTGGGGCTCGCCTTCCCGACAGCCTGGAAGGGAGGACAATGGCGGCTGCCGAGGGGGCGCTGGCCCGTTTACAGTTGCTGCATTTCCTGACGTCACTGGCAACCTCCATATCTGATTGGACAAAATGCAACGCAGTGGAGCGGGCCTCTATGCCAGGCCGTTCCCCCTGTGATGGCATACCCTCGAGCTTCACATCACATCGGACAATCAGAGAAGGATCCAGTGCCCACTTAACTTGTTGGGACTTAGGTCAGAAGATCTTTCAAACTTTCCACTTCATTGTGCATTTTGTCTGCTGATTTTCAACATCAAAACAGTAACAGATCTTAGGAGAGTCCTGTTTTTATTGGAATACTTTATATTGCACATCATTACCTTATTTCTGATAAGCAGTAAGTGCCATTGGATCAGGACATGCTAGAAACCAGGATGCTCTGGAGACCCAGAGTCAATGTGTCCATCTCTTAAAATGACACCAAAGGTAAAGTGGTGGTGATGGAAACACATGAGTACATAGGGAGAGAGGAAGAAAATGATGCCTGGGTTTAAACAGGCATGTGTAACAGGAGGTAGCAATATTGGAGCACCTTCCCTTTCTTTCAAATGCTTTGTGCGAGGGGGGGTGGCAAATTTTTTGGCAACACAGGATCCACAGACATTGGCCAAAAGTGTGGTGGGGTGACCAGGGCTCAACCAAAAATAGCCTTCCTGTGTCTGTAGATTAAGGGGAAGGTGGTGTGATAGTCGACATGTCTGCCTGTGGGTTTCTGTTGAAGCATTTCCTTTGGACCAGGGTGGTTTAAGTGTCAACATGCATATGTCACAGTGGGACCTGTCCCAATCATTTTGCATCAAAATAAGAAGATCCTTGGCAATTAAGAGAACTAAGGTGACTCTTTCCTCTACCTCAAGTGATTTGATGGAGAGGTGGACTTAGGGTAATGGTAATGCACACTAACACTCATTGTGTTTTTCTTCTTGGCGCATGGGCTTTTTCCTTTCTTTGTTTCCTTTTCCTATAGGTACATGCTGAATTTCAAAGTAGATGTTGATTATCCAAGTGCTTTCCATTTAATTGATTTCCAGCTTCCTATATATCTGTGAAGGGAGAACGCACTGTAGGGCTGGGGCGGGGGGGGGCTTCAATCCCTTGAAATTTGTTACAGGTTGCACGAAAACAATATCTACTCACATGGTCTTCCCTCTGTGAGTGTCTGTGACTCCAAATCTCTCCTTTTCCTAAGGACAACAGTCCTATTGGGTGAGGCCTACCCTAATGATTTCACCTGCACATGACCACCAGGGTAATGCCAGGGTAGTAGTCTACCATCAAATAAGGTCACATTTAGAAGAACGAGGGATCAGGAATACAACATATCAATTATGTGAGCACCAAGTTCAACCCATAAGAGTCAGCCCTCTCGCCCCCCAAATTCATGACTTCACGTACAAGTGCATTCATCCTATGTGAATGTCACCAAAATCTTCCCCCATTCCAGCATCAATGCAAAGGCCAGATTCATCTAAATATCCTGTACACCAGATGAGGGTGCATTTCCAGCTCTGATTAATGCTGAGGCGTAATTCCTGCCCCGCTGAGAACGTGTGACAGGAGACAAGAAGTTACCTGCTGCCAAAACACAATGGACGGACAGGCACAGGACAGTCACTACTATTCCGAAATCAAGGTATTGGAAAAGGAAACAAGGGTTCGTGGGCCCAGAGCAAGTTTGGGTCCTAGTAGGAAACATTATATTAGATCATAAGGTTGCTTCTTCCATCATATCGATTACTTCTTGTCCCGTTAAAGAAGTGAGGTGACCTCATTCACCACCCTTTTCCTCAAGACGGTATTAATGTTGATTAATTTTATCATATTTTTTATTTTTCTAGCTTCCTATCTCTGCAAAAGTGAATATACTCTGATTTCAATTTTTAGAAATTGATTACGGTATTTTTGGCAATCCATATTTGGTCGATATTTTGAGAATGGCTTTTGTACTCTTGAAATACTTTGTAAATGCCCCTGTGAACGATGACATTCCCTGTCAAACAAATCTGGAGAATCTCCAAAATTCCAAAAACTTTCCTTAGCCCATCAGAAGTGCCCCAGGAACCACCTGGAGTGTCACATCACAAAACTTATTTAGCTATGGCACAACATTATGACTTCCAGAAAAATAGGGTGGGCAGTTCCAGAAAACGAAGGATACCAGAGAAGCCTTTTGTGTGTAGCAAAGACGTGAAGGGGTGCAATGTCTCTTCCATCACTAGGTGCCAAGTCTGGGTTTTTGTTGTTGTTTTGTTGTTTCTTTGGTCCAATGTAGAAGAACACGGATGAGCCATTATACCTCCGGAGTTCTCCTCGGGATCATTACACTAAGAATTTAGGATCAGTGGCCACCCTCGTAAGGTTTATTGCTTATTGTTTCTCTGGAATATTTGAAAAATCTAATGAAAGGATTTGGAAAAGTATGGAATTTATTCTCTAAGGCCAGTGGGAAACATTATCAGGAAATCAACAACCAGTAAATTGTCCTTGGTAGTGCCACAAGATGGGGAAAAATATTTGGGGAGCTAAAGGCTCTTCACCACCATGCCCGTTTTCAGAGATACAACGGTGAGCCTCTTTGCATAAACAGCATTCCACTGAGGCACTTCCTTTCTGTCATGCTCACTGCTGGTGTTTCAAAGTCCCCGTGTTTGTCCATGTGACACACAAAGGTTTTGCGTCTTGCTCTTATGTACCGGTCTCATATGTAGCGTTTTATGTGAGAAGTCATATTAAGAAATGGAATCCGTTAGGACAGTTTGGCACTCCTTTGGGTGCTTTGCTCCGTAGTTTCAGAAACCAAATAGGAGCATGAGTAAAACAACACTTAATGCACCACATAGACCATGAAGACTGGGAGTGTGAAGGTGAGTGACAGATACAAACTCCAAGATGCATTAAGGGAAATTGGATGTTGAGGCCTAGAAAAAATGGAAATGAGTACCCCTGATCACTTCTGAAGGCAACTGAGGACAAAGGGCATCTGGTGAACATTCATTCTCTAATAGTGTGGTTTATGGTAAAGACTGATTGAGAGAAGTGGATTTGTCACGTAAGTAACAAATTATAAGCAAGAACCCTGGGAAAATGGTACTAATAAGTCGACCATCCCCAATGAAACTTTTTTTTAAAGGTTTTATTTATTTATTTGATGGAGAGAAAGAGTGCGAAAGTGAGGACAAGTAGGCAGAGCGTCAGGCAGAGGGAGAGGAGAAGCAAGCTCCCCACTGAGCAGAGAGCCTGATGAGGGGCCCGATCCCAAGACCCTGAGATCATGACCTGAGCCAAGACAGCCACATAAAGAACGCCGCCCCCACGTACACACCCAATGCACCTTACTCAACATTAATTTTGTTATGGAATTCATGGAAAAACTGAAGACAGGACCCAAACTCAGTACAGAAATCGCTAAATCAAAACATTCAGGAAAGAATTCCTATTCCAGGCTCCCTAGTAACTGGAGCTAACACTTTAAGTAGGCCAGATTTAGCTGATTCTATTCTTCCTAAGACTGAAATCTTTCCTTGTGGAAATCACAAACCTTCAGGACTTGCAGATCGGCTTCATGAGGATGATGGAGGCTTCTAGTCAAGGCAACTTAAGCCTCAGTCAGCTGTGAGTTAGCCAATCAGAGATGTGGAGCCGCTGACCCACAGCATTGGGCCTAGTGTGCGGTCAGGTGTCTCAGGCTGAACCAGTAAGAGTCTTACTGGGTACTCAGCCTCTGCGATTGAGTGGGAAATTGGAATTATACTTTACCTGCTGTTTGTTTCTTTGTTTGACTAGTTGTATGCTTTTAACCATGAGGAGAAGAATATGAATCCAGGCCCGTGCGTGGACGTCACTCTCACCACTTCCATCAGGTCAGAGGAGAATTGCTCAGATTGATAGTAGTAAAACGATTTCCCTTGATGCCGACCATGTATCTGAACTCAGGCTATTTGAATGTACACTTTGTTGTTGTTTACCTCTTGCTACATGGGCCTGAGCAAGTAAGAACCATCGCATTACATACTCGGCTTTGCGTGAAGTGGTGCTTGAATGACTACAGACTTTGAGAAAAATGGACTGTTTCCTACTGGGAAAAGAAGATGTCAAGGAATATTCTATCCCCGTTCCTTAGTTCTGAGTGAGGGGAAAAAAAAATTCCCTGAGAATGTGTATTCACACAAGTGTCCTGATGTAGCTCTGGGGTTCATGTTAGCACTGCCAGCATGACGCCAACAGTTCCTGGTCAGAAACCCAGACACATGGCAAATGCACTTCTAATCCTTCCTGGAGGAGTAACCTTAATTGAGGCTGTTATACGATTCCTGCAGATAAAGTCCTCCTACACAAGCACACAATCCCAAAACAAGCCGCCCCTCTCAAAAGCAAACAAGAAACCAAACTGGAAATTTCCAAAGTATTATTACCAAATGCCACCTTCCAAACACGGTTAAAATGTTTATATAAATAATTACAAGAGGGACGCCTGGGTGGCTCTGTCGGTTAAGCATCTGCCTTCAGCTCCAGTCATGATCCCAGGGTCCTGGGATGGAGTCCCACATTGCACTCCCTGCTCAGCAGGGAGCCTGCTTCTCCCTCTGCCTGCCACTGCCCCTGCTTGTGCGCTGTCTCTCTCTGACACATGAATAAGTAACATCTTTAAAAAATAATTACAAGACATGTAAAATGTGAGTAGGAAGCGACTCGTTATCAAAAATGTCTTAAATGGTTTTCTAGTCTTGAAAATACTAACCGCTAGATTAAAAGATCCACCAAAGTTTACACAACAAAGGACACATACCAGATAGAGAGAATGTGTGAACTAGAAGAGAGGTGAAACAAGTAAGACAGAACGCCTCATAGAAGAATAAAAACAAAAATGGAATGGAAGTGAGGAAAAGAGACTTAAGGAAAGGGGTAAGTAGTTATTAAATGCATCTCAGCGGCATTCCAGAAGCAGAAACTTGGATGAAGTTTGGAAGAATAATATTCAAAGACAAATGTCTGGTAATTTCCCCAAATTTAAGGCAGCCATGACATCCCGGATTCAGGAAGCACACGTGGATCCATTGTAGTCAAGCCAGGATATAAGCATAGAGAGCAAGATAGCAGACAACAGGGCACGGTGCCTAAAAATGGAATACCGAATAATGTGATAACATACCTCTTTTCACCAAGAAATGAAAGCCAAAAATAGTGCTGAAACAAAACCACTGTCAAACTACGGTTGCCTGGGTAGCTAGTGTATCATTTGATAATGAGGCTATCATAGACATGAAGATGTTCCAACCAGAACTCTCCTCAAAGACAGACTCTGCTTCAGCTGCTGAGAGTGCAGTCAGCTGGCAGTCCTCAGCCATTAGCCCTCTTAGGCGCTCGCTCAACTACAGAGAGCTGCCTTGTCCGAGCTCTGGGACTTCCCCTGATGGCCACATCCAATGTCTGATCAACAAGAGTTGAGTAATATAGGTCCCTCTGGTGGTTTCTTAGACAACATGGGTAAATTGGTGTTTAGTTCTGTTTTGTTTTGTATTCCAGCCAACAACACTTATATTTGGTCAGCAATTCTAGTGTGTGTGTATTGTTTTTACAACCTAACTACTGTTAAGAAAACAATTTTAAACTTGGTAAATGCTGATAAAAACACTAAAAACCTTTCTGGTGTTTTTATCTCTATGACTACTTCTTTGTGTGCTGTGTTTGGAGACCATGGTCTTTGCCATTTCTCCTGAGGGTCTCGGTCAGAACTCGGGGCAGGGGCTCATCAATTATCTCAGTTGATTTGCACCAGCACTCTGCTGGCCATGGGAGAGTTCCTGCCCAAGACATGGTGGCTTAGCCCAGGACAACAGTCCATTCTGAGTCCCAATTTCTGGGATCTCTGGTTATCTCTTGTGGACACACCTAAAGGATTACAGGGCCCCAGGCATTTCAGCAGTTCCACAAACAACCACCCCAATCTCATATCCTCACCTCTTGCTTTGTGCAGAAAACATGGGGAAAAAAGATTCAGCTC
This sequence comes from Zalophus californianus, assembly GCF_009762305.2. Taxonomy (NCBI): domain Eukaryota; kingdom Metazoa; phylum Chordata; class Mammalia; order Carnivora; family Otariidae; genus Zalophus; species Zalophus californianus. The sequence continues at coordinate 44,205,522 of NC_045612.1, forward strand.
TGGTTTATCCCATTCTGCTGGCCCTTCCTTACAGCATTTACAAACTAGCACCACCAGGAGCTATTATGAGATATGTAATTACTTATGACCAATTGAAATACCCCCCCACCTCTTAATTGTAAATTCTTAATATACTGTCTTTGGGTAGATAAATGAAAAGGGACTTGTCCAATTTATGCCTCTCTTTCTTGTGTGCTGCTCCCCACATGCCAAAAAATTTGCCCCCCCCACACACAAAGCAATTGAATAGAAAGGGAAGGTGCTCCAATATTGCTACCTCCTGTTACACATGCCTGTTGAAACCCAGGCATCATTTTCTTCCTCTCTCCCTATGTACTCATGTGTTTCCATCACCACCACTTTACCTTTGGTGTCATTTTAAGAGATGGACACATTGACTCTGGGTCTCCAGAGCATCCTGGTTTCTAGCATGTCTTAATCCAATGGCACTTACTGCTTATCAGAAATAAGGTAATGATGTGCAATATAACGTATTCCAATAAAAACAGGACTCTCCTAAGATCTGTTACAGTTTTGATGTTGAAAATGAGCAGACAAAATGCACAATGAAATGGAATGTTTGAAAGATCTTCTGACCGAGGTCCCAACTAGTTTAGTGGGCACTGGATTTCCTTCTCCGATTGTTCGATGTGATGTGAAGCTCGAGAGTATGCCGTCGCAGGGGACACGGCCTGGCATAGAGTCCCGCTCCCCTGCGTTGCACTTTGTCCAATCAGATATGGAGGTTGCCCGTGACGTCAGGAAATGCAGCGTCTGTAAATGGGCCAGCGCCCCCTCGGCAGCCGCCATTGTCCTTCCTTCCGAGTTGTCGAGAAGGCGAGCCCCACATGGCTGAGCCTGGCTGTGAGACCCCTTCTGGGGAATGCCCGGGCACGGAGGAACCCACAGCAGCGGACCCGAAGAGCCCGAAGCACGAGCAGCCAAGCCGCCAATGCCGCCGCCGCCGCCGCCACCGCCGCCGCCGCCGCTGCCCCAACAGTTTCGCCGCCTACTTCCCCAGGGTTCTGAAGCAGGTTCACGAGGGCCTGAGCCTCTCGCAGAAGACCGTGAGCATCTTGGATTCGTTCGTTAAGGACATCTTCGAGCGCATCGCCGACGAAGCCTCTCGCCTGGCCCGCTTCACCAAGTGCTCCACCATCACCACCAGGGAGATCCAGACAGCCGTGCGCCTGCTGCTGCCCGGGGAGATTGGCAAGCACGCCGAGTCCGAGGCCACCAAAGCCATCATCAGGTACACCGTCTGCCGATGAGCTGCCTCCAGACCACCTGACCACCTTGCAAACCAAAGGCTCTTTTCAGAGCCACCTCACTTGGCGGGAAAAGGCCTGTAGGCTTTAAAAAGTGGGACAAACTCTAGAGTTTTTGTTCTCGTTGTGGCATTCTGTGGATATTTAAAGTAGTTTTACTTTGAACCAAACATGATCGGCACTGCTTTCATCTATATTTGCGTGCAGTTTTTCCTTTGGACAACTGTGGACTCTGCTTAACCATGCCGCTTTTCTTGGCTTTCCTACGCGGTCATTTCTGTTCGATGTTTCTGTAGGTCCGCCATAATGGGGGTTATTTTTGTTATAATGATGTTTACCTTTTTCTCTCTCATTCTCTCATGAGCGTGTGGTGAATTTTCCAGAGGTTCGTTATGGGTGATATGGCAACAGATAAAGTGCAGAAGCTGAAATCAGAATCCGTCTGACTTCTGTTAGGCGGGTTATTGAAGGGATTTTTAAGTATCTGAAGCAACGTCAATATCCTTTATGCTCTTATAGAAAAGATATTTTTCATATGCATTTGAAATTTATGTTAACGTGATATAATGGGTTCCTAGTACAATTTTTAAGTGGATTCTGGAATACATGTGAACATTTCTGTCTTAATATTTTGTACAGTAAATACTGGCAGATGTTATTGACAGTACAGCTTCGGTGGTTCCTCTTTATTTATTTACTTGTTTTTTGTTTTGTGTGTTTTTTTAATCAGGTCTTTTATTTCAACAGCAGAGAAAGCAGTACTGTCCTGTTTGTGATAATATCACCGTAGCACTATACAATGTTTGTTAGTTTACAGCATAATTGTACAGGTACTATTTTATCTGGTGTTTACAACAATGCTATCATAACTAGTTTATTACAGAAGCAACTAAGATCCAGAGAGCACAGACTCCCAAGACTCGTAAGTGCAAGGTCAGTTCTTGAACACAGGAGAGCCTCACGCTCCACCAGGGTCCATAAGAAAATGTGGAGAAAAGAGATACAATTGAAGTAATTTTCCTGGTGCTGAAGAAAACTGTATTCCGTTACTTCTTACCACCTCTCATTTAAATTCGTCATCTCCTTTATCTTCTCACCCTACCCCCACCATTCTTACTACCAAAAGATTGAAAATATGGCTCATTCATTCACTCAACAGAATCCTTGGTATCTACTGTATCTGGAATAGGCACTGCAAATATGTCTATGTGTAAACAAACAAACAAACAAACATAAAAGCCATGCCTGACTTCAGGTTGCATTTGCTTAGAGTCTCCTAAGGTTCCCTGTTTCTTTCTAAGAGTGTAAAGTTTCCCAAGGTAAAGCTGTCCTAGGTGTTTACTCATTTGCAGGGCAATCAGATCAACTAAAACTATTTAGGGTCTCTTTTTTTTTTTTAGCGTTTACATCATCTTAAAATTTAATTTGCAAATATTCACAGATACCTTTCCACTGTAATGCTGATAAAGAAATTTCTTGTCACTTTCTGGCTCTAATAAGAATGATAGTAGCATTTCATCAGCAAACGTGGTATTAAGATTTTGTTTGAGATCTATGTGCTCAGAATGACAATTTTGGTTTTCTAAGCCATTTCAGGTAACTTACTAGATATCAAACATGCCCTTCCAGTAGCTTCAGCAGCCATTGCAAACACTCTTTTCTCTTGGTTTATTTAAGTAAGTTATCGATGTTCCAATATTAAAATTTCCTTAAATTTGTGGAAGGAAACCCCTTCATCGGAGGCACTTCGAAGAAGTTTGTAGCCCGGAGATACGTATTGAGTGGTGTGTTTGCTGATGTCGTTTAGGCCTACCTTCCCCAATCAGAAGTGATCTGAAAGCTGTAAGTTCATCTGAGCTCTTTCATTACTCCCAATTTTATGAGCATTCACAACTATTTCTTAACCTCATTGAAATGCAAGCCCAACACTAATCGCCCTACTTCATTCTCCAACTCATTCCTCTTTCTTCAAAAGGAGTTGTTGTCACAATCCCTGAGTGAGTGATTTTGCATTTTCTCACACGAAGGGCTCCAAGATGCCCTAAGATTAAGAATGTCAATGTGCTGCCTGGAGCTTTCTGCTCTACCTACCTTTAGAAGGTGCTCAAACAGGTTCTCCCTGATGACAGTATCTATTCTGAGGGTATGACCATCATGTGCCCCGCTGTTAGTGATCGTCTCCATCATCGAGTGAACTGCTTTTGAGAGTACTCAGTCAGGAGATCCAAGTTTTGTTTTTACCGGGAATGTGAACTTCCTGAGAAGAGAGACCTTGTCTCCTTTGCTGTCATATATCAGGAGGGAGTACCATGTATGGCTCTTGGTAGGGACTCAGTAGTTGTTGAATAAATACGGGAAGACGGATGAGAGCAGATGTTCTAGAGTCCCAGAAGAGGCGGTGATGGGTTGGGAAAGATAAGGCAAACCACAGTGCGTTGAGGAGTGAGATGAAGTAGATGAGGAATGGAGATAGAAATTGGGTTCTCTTTCAAAGAAAAGGGATACCGGTCAGGAAGTAGGAAGAGAGTGTTAATGGTATCACAGAAGAGGGGTTTTATTTTAGGATTGGGAGATAGGACAATGTCTAGAGGTAGTCAGTAATACTGGCTGAATCTCAGTTAATGGTATAGCTGTTACATTACTATCATCTTCACCATACCTCTACCATAGGAATTTCCGTAAAATACCCCTTTCATCAGAACCCCAGTGCACCAGTTCTCTATTCCTCCACTTGGGCTGTGAGTTCTGCTTCAAGATAGCATTCTACCGAGCTCTGTCATTTATAGGCTGTGTGGCATTCGGCGGCTTGCTTAAAAAATTTCGCCAAACTTAATTTCCTTTTCTCTTCATTGGAATGACCCACACCTACTTTAACAGGATAAAGAAAGCTAGCTTGTGGCCTCTGTCCAAACCCACTCCTGGCAGTCCTTTAAGAAGGCCCACCCTCCATGGCCACGGCCCTGTGTTTTGATTTTTACTGCAGAGAGGTGCTGGGCCCTGTCCATTCTGCATGAGTCCTGGGCAATTAAATGCTGCTTCCTAATCAAACTCTGACTGTAGAGTTCTTTGTTCCAGGCGCTGGCAACACAAAGCACCACCAATGGGGAACATTTCAGGAGGACTTACTAGGAGTCAGGTGTCAGGAGCTTTATATGCAGATATTTTTAATCTAAGAAACACGTAATGCCTCATATGTACTAGAAATATTTCTAAGCACTTCAAATGTGGTAACTCATTTAACCCTCTAAGAGTCCCATCTTCCAGACAGGGAGACTAAGGCCCAGAAAGATGAAGTAAGTTGCTCAGTGTCAAGGAGCTAGTCAGCAGAAGAGCTAGGATTGGAAACCAGACCGCCTGGCTCTAGGTTTTGGGCCCTCACACTACTACAGTGTAAAGCTCCTGGCTTCAGCTTGACAACAGTCCAGTGAAGCTGCTACTATTATTCTCCTCCATTTTCCCCTGAGGTTCAGAGAAATTAGGTTCCTTTCCTAAAGTCACACAGCTGGTAAGTGGTAGACCAGGTTTGAATGAGGTTTCTCTGACTCGGAAGCTTATAACCATTTGGATGGCATGTAAAGTCCTTCCTCTAACAGTTTCAAGTTTTTTCTACATGTGCATATCACCAATCCAATTGTTTATTGAATAGAGATATTTTAAGGAACTTATTTTCAAGATTTTTGAAAATATTTTCCTAAGCCATAATATCTACAACGTCACAGGATCACATGGTGTTCGTATATTTCAAATTCACACCAACTACACTGCTTAACTGTAAGAAAAAAAATCTCTGTGCCACTTAAAACCATCTCGTGTGCCTGCAGAGGCACGTGTACCAAACGTAGGAATGTAATGCATTCCATAACACTATTCACCCACGGCCCACCCTTCATCCCCAAAATTCTGTTCAGACCCCTTTTCCTAAAAACCACAGGGGATGTTGGTTTCCTTCCTGGACTCAGGGAGATGTACATTGAGCGGAGTTCCTAGGTTGCTCACAACCCACTGGTCAGAACATTACTTGCATTGCAGTGATGTTTGGTGGGGGGAAGTGGACAGCTAGTTCCAGGGAATCATTCACCATACACAGCAGAGCTAAGGAAAACACTGATCAACTCTTTTAGATCGTTTTAGTTTTGTGGCAAAACACTGCTGTCTTAGGAAGGAGAAGAGTAGCAGAGTGGGCTATCTATTAAAACATGTGCTGAAGAACAGGAGGTGCCAACTGGTTAAAGCCTGCCGGGGTTGGCAGGATAGCATTGGATGGTGCTCGAAAAACGTCAGAGATCTCAACCCATCACAGCTGTCAGTAAAACGCGTGTGGCGAGGCGTGCAAAAGCAAGCCATGTACACCTTTTCTGCCAAGGCTAAAACCTCACAGGGGAAGGGAGTGTGGGAGGGTGCTTAGCGTCCAACAAAGCCCTCCTTATACCCACTTCCCAGGGACCTGGTTGAGGGAAATTAACCAGACTGCAGAGAGGAAGGCCAGGCCTGGGTGAATGGGCTGCCTTCCTGTGCCATGTGGGAGGAAATTATACAGGCCAAATTTATTGAGGGCTCATTACCTCTCTTGTGCTAAGCCTTTTACTTCCACCATCTCATTTAATGCTCATAACCACCCTCTGATGTGGGTACTACTTTCATTCCCTTTTTTACTGATGAGACAACACAGGCTCAGGCATCTTCCCTAGTGGCATACAACTGGTAAATAGTAAAGCTGGGATTTGTACCCAGGTCGGTCTGACTTCAAATCATGTAAAACCAGGCCATATCCTGCGGACTGAAAGAGATACTTAGGATGTTTCCATATCTTGGCTGTCGTAAATGATGCTGCAATGAACATGTTAGTACCAATTCATTGTACCCGTTTTCTCCGGTAAATACCCCCAAGGTGGAATGGTTGCATCATACGGTACTTCTAATTTTTTGAGGAACCTCCATGCTGTTTTCTAGAGTGGTGCACCAATTTACATTGCATACATTACTGACAGTGCACGAGACTTCCTTTTTCCCTCCGTCCTCACAAGCATTTGTTATTCCTAGTCTTTTTGGTTATAGCTCTCCTAACTCGTAGGAAGTTTTCCCTTGTTGTTGCTTTTATTTGTCTTTCCCTGATTAGTGATATAGAAGACCTTTTCACGTACCTGTTGGGCATCTGTAAGGCTTCTGTGGAAAAATGTCTATTCGGATCTTTTGCCCAGTTTTTAAACAAGTTGTTTGATTTTTCTTTTTTCTCCTCTTGTGTTTTTGGACATCATTTTGTATTTTGGATATTAACTCTTTATCAGATACATGATTTGCAAGTATTTTCTCCTGTTGGACAGGTTGCCTTTTCATTTTGTTGACAATTTCCTTTGCTGTGCAGAAGCTTTTTAGTTTGATGTAGCCCCATTTGTTTATATTTGTTGCCGTTGTCCTTCCGCTAGGTGTCAGCTCCAAAAATAAATAAATGAATACATTGCCAACACTGGTGTCAAGAGGCTTACCACCTATGATTTCTTCCAGGCGTTTTATGGTTTCGCGTCTTATGTTTAATCTTTAGTCCATGGTGTAAGACGGTGATCCAATTCCATTCTTCTGCATGCGGCTGTCCAGGTTTCCCAATACCACTGAAGGGACTGTTCTTTCCCCTGTTGTATATTCTTGGCTCCTTTTGTAAATTAATTGACCGTATATGTATGGCTTTCTTTCTGAGCTCTCTATAGTCTCATCGGTTGATCTGGGCATCTGTTTTTATGCCGATAGCATACTGTTTTGATTGTTATAGCTTTGTAAAGTGTTTGAAATCCAGGAGTGTGAGGCCTCCAGCTTTGTTCTTCTTTCTCAAGACTGCGCTGCCTATTTTCAGGTTTGTGTTTGTTTGATTGAATGACTGTTTGTGGTTCCATACAAAGTTTAGGATTGTTTGTTCTATTTTTGTGAACAATGCCATTGAATTTCGGTAGAGATTGCACTGCCTTTCTAGATTGCTTTGCGTAGGATAGATATTTAACGATACCAACTCTTCCCATCCCCGAGGATGGAATATCTTTCCATTTATTTGTGTCTTCTTCAATTTTTTTCTTCACTGTCTTATAGTTTTCAGTGCACAGGTCTTTTTCCTTCTTGGTTAAATTTAATCCCAGTTATTTTCTTCCTTATTATATGAGTGTAAATGGATTGGTTTCTTGATTTCTTTTTCTTATAGGTCATTTGCAGTGTGCAGAAATGCAACAGATTTTTGCAGTTTGATTTTCCTGCAGCTTTACTGAATGCATTTATTAGTTCTAACACTGTTTTGGTGGAGTCTCTAGGGTTTTCTCTATGTGATATTAAGTCATCTGCAAATAGTGACAGTTCTATTTCTTCCATTACAATTTGGATGCCTTTTCATTTCTTTACTTGCCTAAATGCTCTGGCTAGAACTTTCAATATTTTGTAGAATAAAAGTGGCAAATTGGGCGTCCTGATCTTGTTTCTGATCTCGGAGAAATTGCTTTCAGCTTTTCACCATTGAGTATGATGTTGGCTGTGGGCTTGTCACACATGGCCTTTACTATGTTGAGGTGTGTCCCCTCCATCCCCACTTCCTGAGAGGTTTTATTTTTAGTTTTTGAAATCAGAAAATGGTACTAAGTTTTATCAAATACTTTTTGCTGCATCTACTAAGACGATTATATGATTTTATCCTTTGTCTCATTAATGCTGTGGATCACAATTATTGATTTGCTTATGTTGCACCATCCTTGCATCACAGAGATAAATTCCACTTGATAATGGTGAATGATTTTCTTTTAATTGTGCTCTTGGATTCTGTTTGCTAACTGTTTTTCTTTTATTGAGGATATTTGTGTCTATATTCATCAGGGATATTAGTCTGTCATTTTCTTTCCTTATAGTGGTCTGATCCGGTTTTGGGGTCAGAGTAATGCTGGCCTTGTAAAATGAGTTTGGGGGGAATCCTTCCTCTCCAGTTTTTGGGAAGAATTTCTGAAGTGTTGGTGCTGGTTCTTTAAAAGTTTAGGTAGAAGTCACCAGGGACACATCTGTTCCTGGGATTTTCTGCTTTGGCAGGTTTTGAGTAATGATTCAATCTCTGTACTTGATATTGGCCTGTCAGATTCTCTTTCTTCATGATTCAGTCTTGGTGGGTTGTGTGTTTTGGGAATTTATCCATTTCTTTTAGGTGATCCATTTGTTGGCATATAACCATTTGTAGTAATCTCTCATGGTCCTTTGTATTTCCGTGTGTCAGTTGTAATATCTCCTCTTTGATTATTGATTTTATTCATTTGAGTCCTCTCTCTGTTTTTCAGAATTAGCCTAGCAAATGTTTCACCGATTTTATTTCTCTTTTCAAATATCCAGCTCTTAGTTTCACTTATGTTGTCCATCTTTTCCTCTGGTCTCTGGTACATTTATTTCCTCTCGCATCTTTGTTACTTTCTCCCTTCTCCTGACTTTGTGTTTAGTTTGTTCTTCTTTATCCTAGCTCCTTGAGGTGAAAAGTTTGGTTGAGGTCATTCTTGTTTGTTAATGTAGGTGTTTGTCACTGTAAGTTTCCCTCTTAGAACCGCTTTAGCAGCACCTATATCCTTTGATATGGTGTGATTTCATTTGCATTTGCTCCTGGATTTCCCCTTTTGATTTCCTTTTGACCCAAGTGTTATCAAGAAGCATGTTGTTTTCCACATACTTGTGAATTTTCTACCTTTTTGCCTGTTAGTGATATCTCATTTCATACGCTTGTAGTCGGAAAAGATAGTATGATTTTAATATTCTTACATTTGCTAAGGCTTGTTTTGCCATCTATCTTGGTGAACGCTCTGTGTGCACCTGAGAAGAATGTGTATTCTGTTGCTCTTGGATGAAGTGTTCCATATATGTTTTTTAAGTCCTTTTTGCCTACAGTATGGCTCAATTCCAATGTTTCCTTGTTGATGTTCTGTCTGGAGGACCCATCCAATATTGAGAGTGGGCTATTGGAGGCGCCTGGGTGGCTTAGTCGGTTAACTGTCCGTCTTAGCTTAGGTCATGAACCCAGGGACCTGGGATCGAGCCCCTCGTTGGGCTCCCTACTCAGTCGAGAGCCTGCTTCTCCCTCTCCCTCTACCTGCCACTCTCCGTGCTTGTGCTTACTCTCTCTGTCCAATGAATAAATAACATCTTAAGAAATTGGGGTATTGGAGTCTCCTTGTATTATCGTATTATTGTCTATTTCTCCTTTTGGTTTTTTAAGGATTTGCTTAATATATTTCGGTGCTCAAGTGTGGAGTGCATATTTATGATTGCTATATATTCCTGAAGAATTGACCCCCTCGTCATTACCTAATGACCATCTCTGTCTCCTGTTACCATTTTGGCTTAAAGTCTATTTTGTCCGACATTAGTGTAGCTAACCCTGCTCTCTCTGGTTTCCACCTGCATGGAATATCTTTTGCCATCCCTTCACTTTGTACCTCTGTGTGTCCTTAGAGCTGAGGTGAGTCTCTTGTAGGCAGCAGTTGGTTAGATCTTGCTTTTTGATCACTAAGCCACTGTAGGTCTTTTGATTGGAGAATTCACTCCATTAAGAGAGTAATTATTGATATACTTAGTAATGCCACCTTATTATTTGTTTCTTGGCTGCTTTGTAATTCTACTTTTCACTTCTTCCTTTCTTGTTGCCTTCCTTTGTAAATTGACCATTTTCCATACTGGTGTGCTTTGATTCCTTTCTCTTTACCTTTTGTGTATCTATGGTAGATCCTTGCTTTGTGGCTCCCGTGAGGTTTACATACAACATCCTTTAGGTACAACAGTCTCTTTTACACTGACAACAGCTTAAATTTGGTCACAGCCCAACTCCGTCCTGTTATTCCCCCCCTTTTACTTTTCTTACATGATCATTTACGTGTGTGTGTGTGTGTGTCAGTGTGTGTATCCATTAACAAATTGTTGAAACTATGGCAAATTTCAATACCTTTATCTTTTATTCTTTATTCTCAGGTTACCCGGTCAGCACCTCTCTGCATTCACAGTATTAGGGTATTCTGAATCTGACTATATGCTTAACCTTAGCAGTGTGTTGTATATTTTCAAATGTTTTGGTGTGACCAATTAGTGTCCTTTTCTTTCAGCTTGAAGAACTCTTCGGCATTTCTTGTGATCCACGTTTAGTCACGACAGGTTCCCTCAACTCTTATTTATTAGGGAAAGTCTTTATTTCACCTTCAATTCTGAAGGACAGCATTGATGGCTCAAGTATTTTTGGTGGGCATTTTCTTTCTTTTAGCTGTTTGAATATATCAATCATCCTATCCTCTCCTGGGCTTTAAGGCTTCTGCTGAAAAATCCACCGATACCCTTATGGGGCTTCCTTTGTATGAGAGAAAAAATTTTTTTCTCTTGCTGCTTTTAAAACTCTCTCTTTGATTTTGGATTTAGACAATTTGATTCTTATGTGTCTCAGTGAAGCATGTTTTGGATTGTAATTTTGAGGTGACTTATTAGCTTCATGAACTTGGATGTCCACATCTCTCCCCATGTTTGGGGACTTTTCAGTCATTATTTCTTTCAATAAGCTTTGTACTCTTTTTCCCTCTCTTCTCCTTCTGGGGTGCCAATGATTGCTACATTATTATTTTTGATGGTATCCCATAACTCACATAGGCTTTCTTCATTTCTTTTCATTGTTTTTTTTTTTCTTTTGGCATTTCTAGTTGTATAATATCAATTCATATGTCTTTGGGCTCACTGAGTCTCCCCTTTGCTCAGTCAAGTCTGCTGTTGACGTTCTCTATTGAATTATTTAGTTCATTGTGTTCTTCAGCTCCAAATTTTCAGGTTAGTTCTTTTTCTGTCTCTTTGTTGAGCTTCTCAGATTTGTTCTTGAATTGTTTTCCTGATATCATTAATTTCTTTATTTGTGTTCTCTTATAGCCCTGTGAGTCTTTGTAGAACAATTTGGGTTGAATTCTTTGTCAGAGGATTCCCGGATCTCCACTTCTTTGGGGCCAGTTACTGGAGGTTTACAGTATTCCTTTGGTAGACACAGGTTTCCCTCATTCTCATCACTGTTGCCTTGTGTAAGTGTCTGTGCATTTGAGGAAGCAGTAAAGTCTTCCAGACTTTATGGAGTGATTATGCAGTATGGATGTGCAGCATACTGGCTTGTTCTATGCCCCTGCATTGACTGGTGCATGGTGCTATGTACAGGGGCACATCGCAGCAACAGGACCTAGGGGGCTGTGATGTCTCTTCAGTTCAGGGCCCTGAGGGTCCACAGTGTCAACATCTGTGTGTTTGTCGATGAGCATGGCAGAGAGAATTCAATGGCTAGAGGGGCTGTTGGGCTCCTAAGTGGTGACTCCAGGACCCATAGCTAGGGACCAGGGCAGGCAGTAATGGTGGCCAGAAACAGTGGTGTACACACACTAGGCTGTGAGGGTCTACTGCAGGTGTCACCTGCAGACACATTTGTGGTGATGGGGGCCGGGGAAGGTAGCAAAGGCCAAGGCCAACTGTGCACTCACTGGCATCTGTAGAGGGCCTGGGTGCCAGTGTACTCTCCTATGGCTTCACACTCTACCCCCAGGTATGCAGATAGCAGTGGAGTCCAGTGATGGGGTCTGGCTGAGGGTCATGCGGGTCCACACCTGGAGGGACAAGCTACCCGTCGGCATGATGATGCCAGCAAGTGACAGATGGCAGAGCCTGATCTGAGCCCACTGTCAGCTACAGGGACCCTGGATGATGGTGGGCTCTTGTACAGCTGTAGTCTCTTGCCCTGGGCCTGCATACTGAGTTGAAAGCCAGTGATGGGGGTCGGGCCGGGGGTCTATAGGTACATAGCTGCAGGGACTATCTACAGGTGTGTGTGGTATTGCTGGCCAGTAACAGATGGCAGGGCCTGATACAGACCCATGAGGACATTGGGTAGGTGGGTCATGGATGTCAATATGCTGTCCTGTGGCCACACCATCTTTCCCCTGTGCCTGTGCAGTAGAGTGAGGGCCAGTGGTGGGAGACCTGCTAGAGTGAACCTTCTAGAGGTGCTATCTGTAGGTGGGCATGGTGTTGTAGGCCAGTGACAGGATCCTGAGCATGATTCCTATCCATAAGCAGCTGTTGGAAGGGGCCTGTTTCTTAGTTTGTCTCTCTCTCTCTCTCTCTCACATTTTTTTCAATTCTGCTCATTTGTTTTGTTTCTTAAAATCCACATGTGAGTGAAATCATATGGCATTTGTCTTTCTCTGACTGGCTTATTTTGCTTAGCATTTATTCTCTGGCTCCATCTGTGTTGTTGCAAATGGCAAGATTTTGTTATATTTTATGGCTGAAAAATATTCCATTATCTATGTCTGTATCTCACATCTTATTTTTACAGATTTACTTATTTGAGAGAGAGAGACACACACACACACAAGACACAAGTGTGCATGAGCATGTGGCGTGGGTGGTCAGAGGGAGAGGGAGAGAGGATTCTAAGCAGGCTCTGTGCTGAGCACATAGCCCCACGTAGGGCTCCATCCTACGACACTGAGTTCAGAACCTGTACCGAAACCAAGAGTTGGATACTTAACCAACTGCACCATCCAGGTGCCCCCATATCACATCTTCTTTATCCATTCAACTCCTATGGACTCTTGGGCTGCCTCCACAGTTTGGCAATTGTAAATAATGCTGCAATAAACATAGGGTTGCACACATCTTTTCAAATTAGTGGTTTTGGGTTTCTTTGGGTAAATACCCAGTAGTGAAATTACTGGATCATATGATAGTTCTACTTCTTAATTTTTTGAGGAACCTCCATACTGTTTTCCACGGTGTTTGTGCCAAGTATTATTCCTACCAAAAGTGCATGAGTGCTCCCTTTTCATTATATCCTCATCAACACTTGTATTTTCTGGACTTTTTGATACTCGCCGTTCTGATTGGTGTGAGGTGATATCACATTGTGTTTCTGATTTGCATTTCTCTGATGAGTAATCAGGTTGAGCATTTTTCATGGGTCTGTTGGTAATCTGTATGTGTTCTTTGGAAAAATGTCTCCTTAGATCCTCTGTCCATTCTTTAATCAGATTGTGTTTTTCCTATTCAGTTGTTTGAGTTCTTTATATATTTTGGATATTAACCACTTACCGAATATACCATTTGCAAATATCCTCTCCCATTCACTAGTTTGACTTTTTTTTGAGTAATGGTTTCCTTTGCGGTGCGACAGCTTTTTATTTTTGCTTTTGTTTTCCCTGCCCGAGGAGACATATCCATAAATATGTTGCTAAGGCCTATGTCCAAGAGATTACTGCTTATGTTTTCTTTTAGGAGTTCTATGATTTAAAGTCTCACACTTAGCTCTTCAATTAATTTTGAGTTTATTTCTGTGCATGGTATAAGAGAGTGGTCCAGTTTCATTCTTTTGCCTGGAGCTGTCCAGTTTTCCCAATAGCATTTACTGAAAAGACTGTCTTTTCCCCATTGTAGATTCTGGCCTCCTTTGTTATAGATTCATCAAGCATCAGTGATACTTTCCTTGCTATCTGTTCTTTGATTAGTTATAGGTTTTTAATCATGGAAATTGAAGGATATTATATTAGTTTCTAGTGATGTTATTTTAGTTTCCTAAGCCTGCTAAACCAAATAGCAGGGACTGGCCAAATCAAATAACGTATCATTTACGACCTCACACTCCTGGATGCTAGAATTTGAAAATCATGGGTCAGAGGGTTGGGTGAGTCTCAGCACTATGAGGCAAGCATCTTTTACATTGGCTTAAAATAGCCATGTCCTCACAATATGTGCTTAAATTAGCCATGTCCTCACAACATGTGCTCACATGGTCTTTTCTCTGTCGGTGTCTACAACTCCAGTTTTTCCCTTTCTATAAGGACACCAGTAATATTGGGATGAGGCCTACCCCAATGATTTCACTTGAACATGAATACCTCGGTAAATTCCCTATCACCAAATAATCTCACCTCCTGAAGGACTAGGGGTTAGGATTACAGCATCTATATTTTAGGAGCACAAAATTCAATCCATGATAGTCAGCCTCTGGACCCCCAAAATTCACATTCTCTACACACAGTACATTCATTCTATGCAAATATCACCAAAAGGCTTCACCCCAGTCCAGCATCAATGCTAAGGTGAAATCTCATCTAAATATGCTATACATCAGATAAGGGTGAGCTTCCAGCTAGGGTTAATGCTGAGGCAAATTTCCTCTCCAACTGAGAATGTGTGACAAAAGAACAGAAATTATCTGCTTCCAATGTACAATAACTGAACAGGCCCAGGATAGATGTCACTATTCCAAAATCAAGAAATTGGAAGGAAAAAAGGGCTCATTGGTCCAGAGAAAGTTTAAAACTAGTAGGGGAAATTATATTAGATTTTAAGGATTGGGAAGAATCCTCTTTGGCTCTAGGCTCTGACCTCTGAGCCCACAAGGGTGACAGCCCCACATTCTCTGCCCCACATTCTCCCACCCATCCAGCGCTGCTGTAGTACCTTCTACTGAACAACATAGTTGGTCCTAAACTTTGCAGTCCAGGGGGCGGCCTCAGTCTCAGGAATCACAGAGGAGATGGCTCTACAGACCTTGGCATTGTGCCTCTGGGTCTGTAATGGCAGTGGCAGCCCTGCCAACCACTGAACCTTCAGTGGGATCCTTTGCCCCCTTTCCTGAAGAATAGCACCTGTTCCCAGGGAGATATAGCTGTGGGCCCTTTTCTTGCCTGTAGAATTCCAGCACTCCAACAGTTTTCCTTCCTTTTGCCCCTTCTGTTTCCCCTTCAATCCAAGCTGGCCTTGTTTCTCCTGGCATTAAATCCACAAAATGAAACACCTGTTGGCTCCCCCTGAGCTTCAGAGATTTCAAGCCATCACACAGGAGGGTCCTCCACACATCTTTCCTGGATAACCATATCTCTATCCCTGGCTTCTGCTGAGATGTTTGATTGGACCCACGTCTCACATGCCTAAGTTGGTAATGGTTTTCCCCAGGCACACCCTTGGCCCTTTTCCCAAAGCAGGCTACCTGGATAGGCTGAGAAGGTTGCAAAGTATTATGTGATCATTTCTTTTTGTTTCATGGCACCTTCTTTAATTTATCTCCGCTGGCATTTTTATATTGCAGGAAGTAGTAACTGGGCTGCTTCTTCAACCCTGTGCTTTGAAATCTCCTCAGCTTACTGTCCTAGTTTGTCATGTAAAAGTTCTACTTTCCACGAAACCCTAGAACACAATTCAGCCAAGTGGTCTGCCACTTGATAACAAGGATGGCCATTTCTCAAGTTTCCAATAACATGCTCCCAATTTCCATCTGCTATCTCACCCTTGACACTCACATTCCTAGCAACATCTTTTTCATGATGATATATGCATTCTGTAAGCTGATGGAGGGTTTCCCTACAGCTCTCCTATTTTCTGTATGAGCCCTCACCTGAAATACATTTAATGCCCCTATTTCAGCCAACAGTCCTCTAAGGCAATCTCGGCTTGTTCTATCGTGCACCTTGAAATTCTACCACCTTAAGCCATTGCCTAATTTCAGAGCCGCTCCCAATTTATTGTTTGTTACATCATCACCCCGCTTCTGGAAACAAAATCTAGTGTACTAGAACTATCATTTTAAAGTTCCACAGACTGGGGAGCTTAAGAAGAACAGAAACATGTGATCTCACGGTTCTGGAGGTTAGAAGTCCAAACCAAGATTTGTGGGCCAGGTTGCATCCTCCTGAGTTGTGTGAGGGGAGGTTCTTTCCTTGGCCTCTCTCCTAGGCTCTCAGATGGCTGACTCCTCCCATTGTCTTGTCCCATTTTCTTCTCTATACACATGTCCCTGTGTCCACATGTCCTCTAAGGAAATGTTGTTTTAGGTTAAGGCCCATGCTAAAGAGTGTATTCTAACTTGATTGTCTTGTTAAAGACCCTGTCTCCAAATATGCTCCCACCTGAGGTACCGAGTGTTAGGACTGCATCATATGAATTTGGTGGGACAGAATGCATCCCACATGAGATAAGATACCTGAGCTGTACATGGGCCTAGGCAGTGCCTCTTCCATTATATTGATTATTTGGTGTCCCATCGGAGAACTAAGGGGACCTCATTCACCCTCTGTTTACTCAAGATGATTGCAATGTTGCTTAATTTTATTGTATGTTTTATTTTTTTTCTAGTTTCCTACCTCTCTGATGGAAGAAGATACTCTGATTTCAATTCTTAGAAATCGATTAGAATTTCTTTTAGCAACCAACATTAGGTCAACTATTTAAGAATGGCATTTGTGCAATTTAAAGAATTTGCAATTCCCCCACGAAGGATGACGTATTCAGCCAGCCAAAGAGACAAATCTGGATAATCTACAAAAATCAAAAAAACTATGCTTTAACCTATCAGACAGAAGAGGAATAGGACCCCCCCCCCCAGAGAGACAGATCACAAATTTTATTCAGCATCATCAGAACACAACAAGTTCATGAGAAAGATGGTGGGGAGGGAAGGATACTAGAGAGGGCTTTTCTGAGTAGCAAAGGTGTGAAGGTGTGCAATGCCTGCTCCAGTACTGGGTGGAAAGTCTGGTTTTGTTTTGTTCTCGTCCAATGTGGGTGATCGCTGATGAGCCATTAGAACTTCAGAGTTCACCTTACGATCATTAGAGTAAGGATTTAGGATAGAGAGGTACCCTCATAAGGATTATTATGTATTATTATCCTGAAATCTTTGAAAAATCTCATTAAGGATTTGAGAAGAAGGAAGTTGTATGCAGGGAAATCAGGAACAATTGTCATAAAATCAACTAGAAGTGAACGGTCCTTGGGAGGACCTCAAACTGCCATACACAAAGGAAACAAATTTGGAAAGCCAAAGGCTCTTTACAAACCATGCTTATTTTGAAAGGTAGTATTGTTGAGCAGTTTTGCATAAAGAGCACTTCACTAAGTCACTGAATTTTTATCATGCTCGTTGCTGCTGTTTCAAAATCTCAACGTTTGTCCATGTGACATACCAACGCTTTAGATATAGTTTTAAGTGAGACATCATCTATGCGTGGGATGTTTGTGTACTTTATTTGGGCTTTGCCTCTCTATTCTCAGAGATCAAATAGAAGCATGAGTGAAATAAGGTTGAAAATGCACCACATAGCCTCTAAAGCCTGGGAGTGTGAGGTAAGGGACAGATATAAAATCTAGGGTAGGGAGAAAGAAGATGGATTTGCTGTTGAAGACAGGGATAGAAAGGGAATACATCTGATTATTCACTTCAGAAGGTGATTGAGGGCAAAGAGCACTAGGTGAGCATCATTATCTATCTAACAGCGTACTTAATGGTAAAGACTACTGGAGGGAAAAGGATTCGTTGCTTAAGGAACAAAGTATAAGCCACAACCCTGGGAAAATAGTATTAATAAGTCAAACATTCCTCTAATCAAGCTTAGTCAACATTATTTTTGTTACGGAATTCATGGAGAAACAGAAGAGAAAACCCAAACTCAGTGCAGAATTCGCTAAATCAAAAAGTTCAGGAAACAACTCCTACTCCAGGCTCCCTAGTACCTGGAGCTACCACTTTAGGTAGCCCAGATTTATCTGATTCCATTGTTCCCAAGCCTGTAATCTTTTCTTGTGGAAATCGCAAACCTTCAGGACTTGCAGATCGGCTTCATGAGGATGATGGAGGCTTCTAGACAAGGCCTCAGTGAGCTGTGAGTTAGCCAGTCAGGGATGCGGAACCACTGACTCTCAGCCTTGGGCCCAGTGTGCAGTCAGGTGTCTCAGACTGAACCAGTAAGAGTCTTACCAGGTACTCAGCCTCTGCGACTGAGTGGGAAATTGGAATTATACTTTACTTGCTGTTTGTTTCTTTGTTTGACTAGTTGTATGCTTTTAACCATGAGGAGAAGGATATGAATCCAGGCCTGTGCGTGGACGTCTCTCTCAACACTTCCATCAGGTCAGAGGAGAATAGTTCGAATTAATAGTAGTAAAACGATTTCCCTTGATGCCAACCATGTATTCTAACTCAGGCCATTTGAATGTTCAGGTTTTTTTTGTTTTGTTTTTGTTGTTTTACCTCCTATGCACATGGCCCTGAGGAAATAAGAGGCATCCCCAGTACATACTCAGCTTTGCATGAAATGGTGCTTGAATGACTACAACCTTTGAGAAAAGTGGACTCTTTCCTACTGGGAAAAGGAGATGCCAAGGAAAATTCTATTCCCGGTCCTTAGTTCTGAGTGAGGGGAAAAAAAAATTTTCTCCGAGGATGTGCATTCACACGAGTGTCCTTGTGTAGCTTTGGGGTTCAGGTTAGCACTACCAGCATGATGCCAACAGTTCCTGGTCAGAAACTCAGACACATGGCAAATGCACATCTAATCCTTTCTGGAGGAGTAAACTTAATTGAGGTTTTTACAAGATTCTTGCACATAAACTCCTCTTGTATAAGTACACAATCCAAAAATAAGCCACCCTTGTCAAAATCTAACAAGAAACCAAACTGGAAAGCTCCAAAGTATTATTACAAAATGCCAAATTTAAAAAATCGTTAACACATGTATATAAATAACTACAAGACTTGTAAAATATGAGTAAGAAGTGGCTAGTTATCAAAAATGTGTTAAATGGTTTTCTAGTCCTGAAAATCATAACCAGTAGATTAAAATATCCATGAAATTGTACACAACAAAGGACACCTACTGGATAGAGAGAATGGGTGAACTAGAAGATGGGTGAAAGAAATAACACAGAACCCCTCATAGATGGATAAAGAGAAAAATAGGATGAAAGTGAGGCAAAGAGGCTTAAGGAATGGAGTAAGTAGTAGTTAAGTGCCTCTCACTGGCATTCCATGAGGAGGAAATTGGGCAAATTTGGAAAATAATATTCAAAGACAAATGCCTGGTAATTTCCCCAGAATTTAGGGAAATCGTGAATTTCTAGATTCAGGAAGCACAGCTGGAGACTTCCTAGTAAGGCTACGATGTAAGCATAGAGAGCACAATAGCAGACAAAAGGACGCTGTGCCTGAAAACAATACCAGGTAGTGTGACAGCATACCTCTTTTGATCAAGAAAAGCATGTGCTGAGAGAAAATACCTGTCAAGCCGCAGTTGCATACTTAGTCAAGGTATCATTTGATAATGAGGCTGTGATAGACATAAAGATGGACCGTCCAGAACCCCCCTCAACAAAGACTTTCGGCTTTGGTTACTTAGAGTGCAGTCAGCTGGATGTCCTTAGCCATTACACCTTTCAGGCATTTTGTCAGCTGCAGAGAGCTGCCTGGCCCAAGTTCTGGGGCTTCCCTGAGGGCCACATTTTATGTCTGATTAAGGAGAGGTCATTAATAAATGTCTGGTGCCTTCCTCAGTTATCGAACCTGATTAAATGCCCTGCACACTTAACCCCATCTCAATGCTGGCTACCTTAAAAACTTAACTCAGCAAAAAGACATTTGAGAAAAATGGTAACTCACAGTGTTTCCACCATCGGATACCATATTAGAGGAGCTTCTAAAGAAGATGGGCACCGGGTATATACACAACTAATAAATTGTTGAATGCTACATCAAAAACTAATGATGTATTACATGTCAGCTAATTTAACATAAAAAAAAGAAAGAATACAGTTAAGGAGATGGAAGATGATCTCAGCTGTGAGTAAGAAGGGTAACAGAATGAATTAGTAAATAGAGGTAAGTGAAACTAATGACTGTATGAAACAGTTGTAATAATGGTAATGACAAATTTGAAGAAAAAATTTAACGGGATAGAACTGAATATAGTAATCACAAATCACTTGGATAATGGGAGTTCCCAATGAGAGCAATTTATACCTTAAGCTTCATATTGGTTCAACCTATGACAGATTTACCACCCCTGAGCCACAGCCGTTGGCCCAAAAAGTGAGAAGTTAACCCAGGATTAGCCAATAAGAGCATTCTTAGGAGCTTCCCTCTTGGGGATTGTGGAGAAAATTGGAGGGACTCCTTCCCTGTTGTTTGTTTGCTAGCTGGCTTCTAATCATCGTGCTTTAATGATATAAATTCATAGGTGGTGGTGGACATATCTGTTTTCCCTTGCATCCAGATAAGTGAAGTATTTGATTACTAATATTTCAAGTAAATTTTTTGTATCCTCATGTGTAAATGGGACTCTACAAAAATCAGAATAGCAAGCCTTCTTTACTTGTATTTTCTAATAATAAAAATGAGATATTTTTTCTCCTTTCATGATTGGAACTGTTCTACTTGCAGTAGTTAGCTGTTCATTAAAGGTCCAAATGGAAATGACTTTGGAAGCCTGAACATTTGGGATTAAAACACATCATTGACCCCCCAAATTCTTTAGTTCTTCTTAAGTCCCTTTGTTTGGTTCAGGTTCTGTAGTTTATTTGTATGTGAATATATTTAAGAAATGCCTTTACCTGTATTATCATATGTTTTTGAAGGAATGTGCTTTAAATTTTAAAGTATTTTGCATTTCTTGACTCTACTTTCCTCCCTATGGTGGTTTCTTAGAGAATTAGGGTAATCATTTTTTCCAATCTGCAGCTTTTGTATTTATCCACCAATTCAACTATGTGGGGTGTATTTTGGGGCCCTAAGTAATGTAAAGAAAACAACTTTATACCTGTTGAGACCTGATTTGTGACCCAGTATGTGATCTATTCTGGAGACCGTTCCATGTGCCCTCGAGAAGAATGTGTATTCTGTTGCTTTAGGAAGAAATGCTCTGACTATATCTGTTAAGTCCATCTGGTCCAGTGTGTCATTCAAAGCCCTTGTTTCCTTATTGATCAAGATAAAAAGCTTTTGCACAGCAAAGGAAAGAGTCAACAAAACTAAAAGGCAGCCTACGGAATGGGAGAAGATATTTGCAAATGTCTTATCAGACAAAGGGCTAGGATCCAAAATCTATATAGAATTATCAAACTCAACACCCAAAAACCAAAAACTCCACTCAAGAAATGGGCAGAAGACATGAACAGACATTTCTCCAAAGAAGACATACAAATGGCCAACAGACATATGAAAAAAATGCTCAACATCACTCGACATCGGGGAAATACAAATCAAAACCATGAGGAGATACCACCTCACACCAGTCAGAAGAGCTAAAATGAACCACTCAGGAAGCAACAGATGTTGGTAAGGATGGGGAGAAAGGGGAACCGACTTACATTGTTGGTGGGAATGCAAACTCATGCAGCCACTCTGAAAAAGAGTATGGAGGTTGCTCAGAAAGTTAAAAATAGAGTTACCTTATGAGCCAGCAATTGCACTACTACGTATATATCCAAAAGATACAAACACAGTGAATCAAAGGGGCACATGCCATGCACCCCAATGTTTATAGCAGCAATGTCCACAATAGCCAAAATATGGAAAGAGCCCAGATGTCCATCGAAAGATGGATGGATGAAGAAGATGTGTTTTATATATATATATATATATATATATATATATATATATACACAATGGAATATTACTCAGCCATCAAAAGAATGAAATCTTGCCATTTGCCATGATGTGGATGGAACTAGAGGGTATTTCTTTAAAGATTTTATTTATTTATTTATTTGAGACAGAGAGTGAGAGAGAGAATGAGCAGAGGGAGAGTGGCAGAGGGAGAGGGAGAAGCAGACTCCTGGCTGAGCAGGGAGCCTGATATGGGGCTCGATCCCAGGACGCTGGGATCGTGACCTGAGCCGAAGGCAGACGCCTAACCAACTGAGCCACCCAGGCACGCCCCACCCCCCCTTTTAAAGATTTTATTTAAGAACTAGAGGGTATTAAGCTAAGCGGAATAAGTCAGTCAAAGAAAGACAACTACCATAGGATTTCACTCTTATGTGGAATTTAAGAAACAAAATGTTGAACAGAGGGAAAGGGGAGGAAAAATAAAAGAAGATGAAAATTGAGAGGGAGGCAAACCATAAGAGACGCTGAACTCTAGGAAACAAACTGAGGGTTGCTAGAAGGGTGGTGGGGGGGGAAGATAATTGGGTGATGGACATTGGAGGGCACTGGATGTAATATGCAACTGATGAATCACTAAATTCTACCTCTGAAACTAATTTTAAATAAAGAAAACAATTTTAAATTTAGGAAAATATTTAAGTATTTTTAATGATTTTACAAGGATCTCTTTTTGTATTTGAATTCTGACTTTGAAGCAAATGGTTTGACCATATCCTTGTTTGGATTTTTTCTTTTTTTTTTTTTTTGAAGGGGAGTGAATTTTTAATTAAAATTGTATTAGCCACCTTATAGTACATCATAAGTTTCAGATGTCGTGTTCAATTATTTATCAGTTGCGTATAACACCCAGGGCTCATCACATCACGTGCCCTCCTTAATGCCCATCACCCAATTACCCCAATCCCCCATCCACCTCCACTCCAGCAACCCTCAGTTTGTTTCCTATAGTTAAGAGTCTCTCATGGTTTTTTACCCTCTCTGATGAGTTCCAATTCAGTTTTCCCTCCCGTCCCCAATGGTCCCCTGCGCTGTTTCTCATATTCCACCTACGAATGAAGCCCTATGATAATTAACTTTCTTTGATTAACGTATGTATGCTTATTAACTTATTTCACTCAGCATAATACCCTCCAGTTCCATCCACATCGATGTAAATGGTAAGTAGTAATCCTTTCTGATGGCTGAGTAATATTCCATTGTGTGTGTGTGTATGTGTGTGTGTGTGTGTGTGTATAAATAGATAGATAGATATAGATAGATATACCACATCTTCTTTACCATTCATCTGCTGATGGACATCTCAGTTCTTTCCACAGTTTGGCTATTGTGGACATTGCTGTCTTGTTTTCTGATTCATGTTTTTATCAGAACTGGAGGCACTGGTTGGTCAGTTATGTCACATGATTTCCAAGAGCACTTGCTGCCCATGTGAGACAGTTCCTGCTCAAACCACGGTGGCTCAGAGAAAACGGTAGATGCTAGGAGGAAAGAAAATGGCCCAGCCGTGGGCCATGATAGAGTCATTCTCTTGACAGTGAGAACTCTACTTATGGGACTCACACTCTCTCTGGGACCTGAAACTGAAATCATTACAATTTGGTTGCTTTGGGTGACATCTTAAAATGAAAATGGTGTAGGCATAAATCAGCCAATGTGACGGATGACTTTTATCTGTATGACCTTTTCGAAAATTCACCCAGTGTGTTGCTTCTGGGATGCCTAGGACATGTACTTTATAACTTCTTAGTCCATTTCATAAGTCTCTTGGGCTCTCTTTAAACCTTTCTTTCTCTTTGTCTCTCTATAAAGTGTTCTGCACAATCTCTTCCACCTGTTCTAATTCACCAATTCTCTATCCAGCTGTATCCTATATGCTGTCCAGAACTTCTTCAATCTTTTATTCCAGTGGTTATGAGATTCTGTTCTAGAACATAATGGTTTCTTCAAAATACTTTGCTTTCATAAGTAGATATTTCTTCCTCAAGTTTTATGTATCTTATCACTTACTTATATAGGTTAAACATATTTTAATAGTTTATATCTGATAATAAGCCTTTACTAGATACAGTTTGGGTTATTGATACTACTGACAGTGGCCTGCTTTTGGATTATGTCCTTGTTTAGGAGGACTTAATCTGTAGGAATATTGTTAAAACCTCAATTAATGTTCAGCCACTCTAAAAAGAGGTAGAATTTGTTGTTCCATATGGCAGGCATGAATCAGTTTGTGGTCCAGATGACCTATAACTATGTGGCATGTTTCTGATAGAGGCAACACGAAGTTTAGAAGATGCCAGAATCCCACCGTGATTGGTTGATGGGATGCAGAAGGGTGTGCAATCAAATGCACATGTGACATGGCCTGACATAGCGACATACTTCACTGTTTTGCACTTTGTCCATTCAGATGTGGAGGTTGCCCGTGACATCAGGAAATGCAGCGACTATATATGGGCCAGTGCCCCTCAGCCGCCGCCATTGTCCTTCCTTTCGAGCTGTCGGGAAGGCGAGCCCCATATGGCTGAGGCTGGCTGTGAGACCTTTTCTTAGGAACGCCTGGGCACAGACGGAGGATCCCACGGCAGCCGACCTGAACAGCCCAAAGCAGAAGCAGCCCACGTGCCAGTGCTGCCGCCGCTGCTGCCACAACCACCCTCTCACCAACACCACCCCCCCACCCCCGGTACAGTTTCACCACCTACATCCCCAGGGTTCTGAGGCATGTTCACAAGGGCCTGAGCCTCTCGCAGAAGACATGCTAGGGAGCAATTGGAAAGTGCCTTGTTACCTTGCTAGCTTTGGGCATTGCTGACTCAGGCTTTTGTTGGCAAGCTGTTCCTCCTCACTCCCACTCACCCTCTCCCACTCACCCTCTCCCTATCCAAGTGCCATTCACCTTGCAAGTCTTGGCTCAGATCCTACCTCCTCTGTGAAGACGACCTGACCATCCCAGCCTACAGTGACTTCTCCCTCCCTGAGCCTCAGTACCTCCAACTGCAAAAGCGGGTGTATTCTTTATAATGCCCCTCCGGAAGGGCCATGATTAGGACTGAACGAGGGAACAGATGTCGCATGCCAGGTGCAGTGTCTGGTACAGGCCTATGGTGAGTTCCCTGCTCCTTCTCTTCATACGCGTTGAACCCCCCACAATGTGTGCATCCTGGTCTTGATCAGATGCAGCTTTCTATTGGTAGTCATTTGGGAGTATGCCTGTGGTAGGTCTCTGTTCAATTGCAATGTCGCAGAAGTTAGGGGGCCGCATCCTACCCTTCCTCACCTTCCAGGATCTAGCACTACACAAATCTCCATAAGAACCTTTTTATTTTTTTTTTTAAATTGAGCTCTGGAAGACTCTACGCGGCAGGCACTCTCCTGTGTCTGTTTTACACACAGGTCCAGTCTTTACCCTTTGCCCCCATATTTTCCTTACAGGACAGGCAGGCATAATTCCTTCTGCTGAGAAGAGGGAGCCCCAGAGAGGTTGGGTTATCCACTACCCCAGCTCACCTACCTAATGCGTGGCCTAGCCAGGAATCAAATCCAGCTTTGACTCCTGTGCTAGACTGGGTCCAGTGAATGCCTGTGAATGTGGGGACGGGAGGATGCACAGAAGTAGAGGCCAGAATAGGAGTGCCTGCACCTTTACTTTTCCTTAGTAGAGGGAGGCTTGCTTGAGAAAAACCTATAGGTAGTAAAGATTTAGGATTCAGAGGGTCCCCAAGCCCAGGTAAGGTCCCTCTTGGACAGGAAAAAGGAGGGCGGGGAGTGATGGGTCAAGCTAAGGCACAGGGAATTCCACAGTGGCTCCAAGATCCCAAAAATTAGCAGCGGAGGAGGTGAATAAGCAGGTGTCAAATGAGCCTCCTTTGAAGAGGCTTATTAACCCAGAAAGTTTTGAATTCCCTTGGAGTCAAGGCTGAGCATTTCACTCCAATAGAATACCGATCATGGGACCTATGATTAGGTGTGGAGATAAGCTCTGCTGCACTCTGGCATCAGGGGAGAGGATGGGCAAAGCAGAGGGGATAGGCCATTTAATTCAGCAGACCTCAAATCTGGTAGGACTTCAGACTGACCTGGGAACCCGTGGCTATGACCTCTCACAGCAGGCTCGGAGGCTGGTAATCTGAGGCTAAAACACAGTCTGAGTCCTAAACCTCCAGCCCGCGGCCTGAGCACTTCAGGGCCATGGGACTGTGCTCAGCCAGGCTTCACCTAGATCTAGTAGAGCTAGGCCTCCTACGGGTAAGTGCTTCAGGGGTCCACGAGCTGTGTCTTTGGTCCCGTCACATCTTCCAGAGGCCTCACTCGGGTCAGAGGGAAAAGCCCTTCTCTGGCTGAGCTCCAGGGTTTCCAGCTCTATCCCTGCCCTGCCTCCCAGGGATTAGGATGCTGGCAGCCTCAGCGAGGGAGCCCGGGATATCCAGGCTCTCCCCCTGCCTCAACTGGCCTGCCACAGCAGCATCCAACTACACTACCTGCTTCCATTCACAGGACCCCTCCAGCCCCCACCCCAGTCCGGGAAGCAGCAAGCAGGAAGAAGCTAGGCTGCGTGTTAGGTAGAACAGAGGTCTAATCCTGGCTTACCTGCTTCCTGAACTGTGTGACACATGGCAATTGACTCAACTTTCTAGTCCTAGGTTTATTCTTTGTCCATCGGGGATCTAGCCAGTCCTTACCTCATAGGGCTTTAGAGATCCATGAGGGACGTTATCATGCCCTCCCTCCCCACCTAACTTCCCAGAAGGGAGGAAAATCCACTGGAAGAAATGCAATAAAACTGTCAAATCTGGGGGAGGTCATCTATCTAAACTGTACAACTTGGGATAGTACATTTTGTCGTTCCCTGCAACAAGATAAACATCCCCTTTTCCCTTAAGATCGGGGAAAAACAAAGGAAAACCTGGAATCGGCACTTTCAAGTAATTTTCAGCTCTCCACCCACCATAGTTTAGCCAGGCTATCCCCAAGAAGGGTCAGGAAATCTCATGTTCGGGTTTACAGCACAGCCTGCATTCATCTATTCATTTATGCAACAAACATTTGCTGAGTACCTACTACGTCAGGCACTGCTAGGTGCCGCGAAATCACAGAAGGATAAGCTGAGAGCCCATAAACTGGTTAGAGTCTAGAGGGGGGAGGCAGATACTTTGGTCACAGAGATATAATATATTAAATGCTATGACAGAGACGTGCTCAGTTTATTTCGGGAGCCCAGAGGAAGGGCATCGAACCCAGCCCAGGGGCTAGTCAGGAAACTCTTTCCGGAAGAGGTAAAGTATAAGTTATGTGGGTTTTGTAGTGTTTTTCACGTTTCATGTCATATTTTGTTTGTTTTTTTTTTGTTTTCAGTCCTGTTTGCAGAACGAGGAGGCAAGAGGATAGGGAGACATCTCAAGCGCAGAAACATTATTTCCTCCCAATGTCATTTATCTGCAAATAGTGAAAGTTTGACGTCTTCCTTGCCAATTTGGATGCCTTTTATTTCTTTTCGTGGTCTGATTGCTGTGGCTAGGACTTCCAGTACTATGTGGAGTAAAAGTGGTGAGAGTGGACATCCTTGTCTTGTTCCTGACCTTGGGGGGAAAGCTCTCAGTTGCTCTGCATTGAGGGTCATGCTAGCATGGATTTTTCATAGCTGTGGGTTTTTTTCATGGTAGCTGTGGGTATTTTTTTTAAGATTTTATTTATTTATTCATGAGAGACAGAGCGAGAGAGAAGGCAGAGGCAGAGGGAGAAGCAGGCTCCCTGCAGAGCAGGGAGCCCAATGCGGGACTCGATCCCAGGAGCCTGGGATCATGAACTGAGCCGAAGGCAGACGCTTAACGGAATGAGCCACCCTGGCGCCCTGAGCTCTGGGTTTTTATGGCTTTTCTTATGTTGAGGAATGTTCCCTCTAAACCTACTTTTGTTGAGGGTTTTTATCATGAGTGTACGTTGTACTTTGCCAAATGCTTCTTCTGCATCTATCGAAATGATCATAGGTTTCCTATCCTTTGTCTTATTGATGTGATGTATCATGTTGATCGATTTGCAAATATCGAGCCACCCTTGCCACCCGAGAATAAATCCCACTTGATTGTGGTGAATGATTTTTTTGGATGAGTTGTTGGATTCGGTTTGCTAGTATTTTATGGAGGAATTTGTGCGTCTACGCACAGCAGGGATGTGGGATACTGGCCTGGAATGCTCTTTTTTAGTGGTGTCTTTATCTGGTTTTGGTATCAGGATAATGTTGAACTCATAGAATGAATTTCGAAGTTTTCCTTCCTTTTCTATTTTTTGGAGTAGTTTGAGAAGAATAGGTATTAAGTCTTCTTGAAATGTTTGGTAGAATTCACCTGTGAAGCCATCTGGTCCTGGACTTGTGTTTGTTGGGAGTTTTTTGATTACTCATCCAATTTCTTTGCTGGTTATTGATCGGTTCAAAGTTTCCACTTCTTCCCGTTTCAGTTTTGGTAGTTTATATGTTTCCCTCGGAATTTAGCCATTTCTTCTAGGTCATTCAATTTGTTGGCACAGTTTTTCATAATATTCTCTTATAATTGTTTGTATTTCTGTGGTGTTGGTTGTTATTTCTCCTCTCTCATGTGTGCTTTTATCTATTTGGGTCCTTTCTCCTTTTCTCTTGATAAGTCTGGCAAGAGGTTTGGCAATTTTACTGGTTTCCCGCCACCCCAAATAAACAGCTCCTGGTTTCATTGATCGGTTCTATTGTTTTCTTTGTTTCTGTATCATTTATTTCTGCTCTTATCTTTATTATGTCCTTCCTTCTGCTGGTTTTAAGTTTTGTTTGTTGTTCTTTTTCTAGCTCGTTTAGGTTTTATTTGAGATTTTTCTTGCTTCTTGAGGTAGGCCTGTAATTGCTATACACTTCCCTCTTTGAACTGCTTTTGCTGCATCCCAGAGGTATTGGAACATTAGGTTTTCATTTTCATGTGTTTCCATGTACCTTTTTAATTTCCTCTTTTATTTCCTGGTTGAACCATTCATTGTATAGTAGCATGTTATTTAACCTCCCCGTATCTGTGGTCTTTCCAGGTATTTTCTTGTGGTGGACTTCTAGTTTCATAGAGTTGTGGTCAGAAAAGATGCAGGGTATGACTTTGACTTCTTGAATTTGTTGAGGCTGGCTTTGTGGGCTAAGATGTGATCTATTCTGGAAAATGTTCCCTGTGTACTTGAAAAGAATGTGTATTCTGCTGCTTTAGGATGGAATGTTCTGAATATATCTGTAAAACCTGTCTGTCCAGTGTGTCATTCAAAGCCTTTCTTTTCTTGTTGATATTCTGTTTAGATCACCTGTCCATCGATGTAAGTCAGGCGTTAAAGTCCCCTACTACTGGTTGCCTGGGTGGCTCAGTTGGTTAAGCGACTGCCTTCGGCTCAGGTCATGATCCTGGAGTTCCGGGATCGAGTCCCACATCGGGCTTCCTGCTCAGCAGGGAGTCTGCTTCTCCCTCTGAACCTCTTCCCTCTCGTGCTTTCTATCTCTCATTCTGTCTCTCTCTCAAATAAATAAATAAAATCTTTTAAAAAAAAAAGTCCCGTATTACTATTGTATTAATATCGATTAGTTCCTTTGTGCTTGTTATTCACTGTTTTATGCATTTGGGTGCTCCCATGTTGGGTGCATAAATATTTACAATTGTTATATCTTCGTATTGCAGTGTCCTCTTTATTATTATATGGTGTCCTCTTTGTCTCTTGTTGCAGGCTTCTTTTTTTTAATTGTGCTATGATAGTCACCATACAGTACCTCAGTAGTTTTTGATGTAGTGTTCATGATTCATTATTTGCATATAACACCCATTGCTCAACACAACACGTGCTTTCCTTAATACCCATCACCCGGCTCCCCCATCCCCCACCCCCCTCCACCTCTGAAACCCTCAGATTGTTTCCCAGTGTCCATAGTCCCTCACGGTTCGTCTCCCCCTCTGATTCCCCTCCTTCAGTCATCCTTTCCTTTCGATAATGTCCTCCATGCTATTCCTTATGTTCCACAGATGAGTGAAACTGTGAAGTTTAGTTTGTTTGATAGAAGTATTGCTACTCCAGCTTTATCTTGACATCCATGTGCATGATGGATGTTTCTCCATCCCCTCACTTTCCAACTGCATGTGTTTTTAGGTCTAATATGAGACTCTTATAGGAAGCATATAGATGAGTCTTTTTTTTTTTTAATCCATCCTGTCGCCCTATGTCTTTTGGGATTGGAGCATTGAGTCCATGTACATTCAAAGTAATTATTGATAGATATGTATTTATTGCCATTTTATTACCTGATTTGTGGTTGTTTCTGAAGTTTTTCTCTGCTCTTTTCTTGTCTTTCTCTCTTTTGTGTTTTGCTGATTTTCTTTAATGATGTATTTGGATTCCTTTCCCCTTATTCTTTGCCTGTTTCTTAGTGGTTTTTGATTTGTGGTTACCGTTAAGTTTGTATATAACCTCTTCTGTATATAGCAATCTATATTTAGTTGATGGTCCCTTAAGTTTGAACCCATTCTTTTTTTTTTAATTTTTTTAAGAGTTTATTTATTTATTTGACAGAGAGAGACAGCAAGAGCAGGAGCACAAGCAGGGGCAGTGGGAGAGGGAGAAGCAGGCTTCCCACTAGCAGGGAGCCCGATGTGGGACTCGATCCCAGGACCCTGGGATCATGACCTGAGCTGAAGGCAGATGCTTAACGACTGAGCCACCCAGGCACCCATGTTTGAACCCATTCTTGACTCCTCTCCTCCCCATGTTTTAGGTATATGTTGTTACAATTTAGTTTTTATTTATTTTTAGTTTTATTTTTCTTAGAGGAGGAGAGAGTGGGGAGGGGAAGAATGAGGAGGAGAGAGAGAATCATAAGCGGGTTCCACACTGGCCATGGAGCCCAACGTGGGGCTCGATCCCACACCCCTAAGATCATGACCTGAGCTGAAATCAAGAGTCAGACGCTCAACCGACTGAGCCACCCAGGCGCCCCTATGTTGCTACATTTTAAATCCTTTTATTTTGTGAATTCCTTGACTGACTTTTTACAAAAATACTCAAATTTTCATGCTTTTGTGTTTTTTCTACCTTTATACTGTCTCTTTTCGTCTCTCCTTTCCACTCAAAGAGTCTCCTTTAATATTTCTTGCAGGGCTGGTTTAGTGGTCACAAACTCCTTTAGTTTGGGTTTGTCTGGGAAACTCTCTACCTCTCCTTCTATTCTCAATGGTAGCCGTGCCGGTTAGAGTCTTCTTGGCTGTAGGTTCTTCCCTTTCAGCACTCTGCATATATCATGCCACTCACTTCCGGCTTGCAAACTTTCCCTTGCAACGTCTCCTGCTAGCCTTACGGGTTTCGGTTTTCCCTTGTAAATACTGTCTTCTTTTGTCTTTCTGCTTTTCAAATTTTCCTTTATCACTATATTTTGCCAACTTAATTACATATGTCTTGGCGTGGGTCTGTTTCTGTTGATTTTAATGAGAGTTCTCTGTGCCTCGTGAATCTGGATGTCTGCCTCCTTCCCCAGGTTAGGGAATGTCTCAGCTATTATTTCTTCAAATAAATGCTCTGCTCCTTTTCTCTCACTTCTTCTTCTAGGACTCCTATAATGTGAATGTCATTACACTTGATGGAGTCCCTGGGGTCCCTAAGTCTATTCTCGTTTTGCATAGTTCCTTTTTATCTCTGTTGTTCAGCTTGATTCCTTTCCATTACTCTGTCTTCTAGGTCACCAATTCATTCCTCTGCTTCTTCCATCCTGCTGTTCACTCCATCAAACCTGTTTCTCATTTCATTTACTGAGCCCTTTATCTCTGCTATCTTACTCCTTATCTCTCTGTTAGTCCTTATCATGTGTCTCACTCATGTCTTCCACTCTTTTCCTAAGTACAGTGAGTATCCTTACTGATCATTGCTTTAAATTCTCTATCAGGCCTGTTACTTACCTCTGTTTTGCTTAGATCTCTGGCCATCGCCTTGTCCCCTTCTTTCATATGGGATAAAGTTCTCGATCTCCTCGTTTTGTCTTCCTCTCTGTATCTGTTCCTGCGTGTTACAAAAGTCCAGCTACGTCTTCTGCTCTTGAAAGTAGTGACTTTAGAAAGAAGGAGTCCCAGAGTGCCATGCAGTGCAGTGTCCCCTGTTCACCAGAACCTGGCACTTTAGGAGAATATCCTATGTGTGTTGCTTATGCCCTGCTGTTGTGTCTGAGTCACTTTCCTTTCAGTGCAGTCATCTGCACTGACTCTCTGTCTGCGGCAGGATGTGCTGCTTCTCTGTAGTGTTACTGGGACCCAGGCAGGCCAGCTCTGGGGACAGGGGACATGTGCCCACCAGGGAACTTGGGAGTAAAATTTGCATTGGGCCACCAGTCCTATGCTGGATTCCCCCAAGCGCTGTGGCGGCTGGGTCTGTGCCTGGGGTTGGCCAGGGGCATGAGGCTGGGTGTTGCTCGAGGCAATGGCTGGGTGCAGCTGGGCCATGCCCAGAATGGTGGCTGTGGGTGCAAGGCTGGGTGAGGCATGAGAGCTGGGCATAGTTCAGCAGCAGAGCAGGGAAGCAGCTGTGCACCCGGCAGCTGGGTGGGGTATGCACCGCTTTAACAAAATTTGCCCTGAACCCACGGCTGAGCCCGGTAGGCCTGGAGTGGGCAAGTCCTCAGGAGAACTGGTGGGCATGGCACACTGCTAGCAGGTTAGGTAACAAGTGTCTGTGCAGTGCTCAGATGGCGCCGTGTTTATGCTAGGGGGCAGGGGAGGAAAATGGCCCCTGCAGCTCCTCCCTCTTCAGAGAGGTCCCAAACCACACTCCAAAATCAGTATGAACAGTTCCGTCTCCCATTTGCCCCTGGCATGGTGCAAACTGCCATTATTATGTCGCCCCTCCACACAGGCTGCTCTCTCTTTAAGGATGGTGACCCAGCTGTCACTCACCCTCCTGGCTTGCCCAGTGTGGAGTCAGCTGACTTTCAAAGCTCCAGGCACCAAGTCCCACTGGTTATACAAACTCACGGTATTCAGCCCTTCTGGTTTTCACAGCCAAAAAGTATGGGTATTAGCCTCCCCCGTGTGAGCTCCCTAGTGCGAGGGCCCATTTCTCTTCCCTCTACCCATGCCCAGCTCTCTCCTTCCTGCGGGCAGCCTCCCTCCACGTTTCTGACCTTCCTAACCTTTCAGATGCAGCTTCCTCCCTATATTTAGTTGTGGGATTTGTTCTTCCAGTCCTTGGGGTGCTCTCTGGTTTATTTAATTTTCTGGATGATATCTAGTTTTAAATGTGGGACGGGGTGAGCTCAGGCTCCTCCTACTCTGCCATCTTCCCAAGCTCCTCTGGATTCGCAGTCTTAAAATGACTTTTTAAATAACATGGTATGTATGAGACCAATGTGCATGAATAACTTTGAAAAACCACTGTAAGTCATGTGGACAAAAAGGGCCTTTTGATCCAGCAGCAATCAGCATGATAGAAATTAAGTGACTTCGTGAAACAGGATTTTATTTTTCTAAATGGTCCACAGTCCTTTCTCTGAAAAGGCATATGGCTCTGAAAAGAGCTTTTGGCTTCAAAAATTCAGTTCCCCATGTAAATGGCCATTTCTAAGGACCACCCACAGGGATTTACTGGCACTTCATTTTCTCGTAGCTTTCCTTGGGTATTTATGCAGCAAGTCCCCCATCCCTTTCCATATCCTTTTGGCTTTATCTCTCGTCTAATGGGCTCAAGAAAAGGTTGGATTGCTGTAGTTTACCTAGCTTTTGTCTCACTGTTTGGCTCAGAATGACACCATTCACAGGCTTCTACATCCAAATCAAAGGTTATTTAGAATTTTTTTTAAGAGTTCACAGGGAACACATGGCAAACCTAACAAAATTGTGCATTTTCGTGCAACTTGTAACAAATTTCAAAGGATGGAAGCCCCCCCACCCCATCCCTACACTGTGTTCTCCCTTCACAGATATATAGGAAGCTGGAAATCAATTAAATGGAAAGCACTTGGATGATCACCAACCACTTTGAATTTCAGCATGTACTTATAGGAAAAGGAAACAAAGAAAGGAAAAAAGCCCATGCACCAAGAAGAAAAACACAATGAGTGTTAAAGTGCATTACCATTACCCTTCATCCTCCTACCCATCAAATCACTTGAGGTAGAGGAAGGAGTCAACTTAGTTCCCTTAATTGCCAAGCAGCCTCCTCTTATTTTGATGCAAAATGATAGGGACAGGTCCCACTGTGACATCTGCATGTTTACACTTCCACCACCCTGGTTAAAAGGAAGCGCGTCAACAGAAACCCACAGGCAGACATGTCGACGATCACACTACCTTGCCCCTCAATCTCCAGGCACAGGAAGGCTATTATTGTTCCAGCCCTGGTCACCCCACCACCCTTTGGGCCAATGGCCGTGGATCCAGTGCTGCCAGTTGCTTAATGGCTGCTGCCAGCGGAGGCTGGGAGCACAGCTGCTCTCATTGAACGACCCTGTCATCCAGGCATAATTGCAGGGCAGGAAGCCTTTTGTGTCAAAAGGGAAAGATGGTAGGCTACCATGGCACAGAATCAGATAAATTTGAAGGAAATGTAGTAGACCTTTCAGTAGGCCTTTCACAAGGTCGGGAGCTTGAGTAGGGCATGGTTCTAGATAGGTTGAGTTTTCTGCACGGTGTTTGGGTCCTCTTTTATGTATTTAACTGAATTAGGATGAGGGGATACGTTGAGGGAATGTGAATGGGGTAAGTGTGAGTTTTGTATCTGCTAAAATGCTTCACTTGTTGCTGTATCAACACACTCGGAAATTCTTTATAGGATACTACTCAACACAAGTGGCGAAGGAGAATACAAAAGGCAAGTAAAATTATTGTAGACCCAGCTCTGACGGTAAAGAGTCCCAAAGACACTGACCTGAAGGAATGGGCCACTTAGGAATGGGAGGAAATGCGACATGGTCAAGGAAAATCATAACAGACTGCACCACACACATATATTAAAGTGGACTTGCTCACGGTAAAGGTGTTTTAAGAGCGGGCAGAATGGCACAGGTCCAAACGCTAGAGTAGGTGGGTGTCTGGAGAGTTACAGGTCTTTGTGCCAAGTGAGGTGGCTCTGAAAAGAGCCTTTGGTTTGAGAGGTGGTCAGGCGGTCCAGAGGCAGCTCCTTTGCGTCTGTAGAACCTAATGACGGCCTTTGATAGCCTCGGACACAGCGTGCTTGCAATCTCCCCAGGCAGCAGCGGGCGCACGGCTGTCTGGATATCCCTGGTGGTGATGGTGGAGCACTTGGTGGAGTGGGCCAGGTGAGAGGCCTCGTCAGCGATGTGTTCGAAGATGTCCTTGATGAACGAATCCATGACGCTCACGGCCTCCTGCAAGGGGCTCAGGCCCTGGTGAACCTGCTTCAGAACCCTGAGGAAGTAGGTGGCGAAACTGTCGGGGCGGCGGTGGCGGCGGCAGACAAGGCGGCGGCACCCGCGGCCACGGCCACGGCCACGGCGGCGGCCTCCGCGCCTGGGCTGCTTCTGCTTTGGGCTCATCGAGTCTGCTGCTGTGGGCTCCTCAGTGCGTAGGCTTTCCTCAGAAGAGGTCTCACAGCCAGGTTCAGCCATGTGGGGCTCACCTTCCCGACAGCTCAGAAGGAAGGGCACTGGCGGCAGCTTGAGCAGCGAGGGCCCATTTATAGTCGCTGCATTTCCTGACGTCACCGGCAAGTCCTATCTGACTGGACAACATGCAAAGCCAAGAAGCAGGTCACTGAGCCAGGTCTTGTCAGATCTGACTGCTTGCCCTCGAGCTTGCTGTCTCTTCAGTCAGAGTCGGAATCTGGCGTCCTCTAATTTTCTTGTGAGGGCCACTAGAAAAATGTTCAAACATTCCATGTAAAGGTGTAGTTTCCTCCAGATTTCCAATATGAAATTTTTTTTTAAAGAGAGTCAGAGAGAGGGAGGGGAGTAGTGGAATGGGTAGGGGGAAAGGGAGTGATTCCCAATCGGAGTACAAGCTCAGCACAGAGCCTGAAGTTGCTCTGTATTTCACAACCCTGAGACCGTGACCCGACATCTGGAGGTAAACTACAAGTTTACATGGAATGTTTGAACGTTTTTCTGGCGGCCGTCACAAGAAAATTAGAAGCCGCCTGATTTCGATATCAAGCTCAAGGGCAAGCCATCAGATCTGACAAGACTTGGCTCAGTGACTCGCTTCTTGTCTTTGCATTTTGTCCAATCAGATAGGACTTGCCAGTGACATCAGGAAATGCAGCCACTATAAATGGGCTGGCACCCCTCAAGCCGCCGCCAGTGCCCTTCTGAGCTGTCAGGAAGGCGAGCCCCACATGGCTGAACCTGGCTGTGAGACCTCTTCTGAGAAAAGCCTCGGCACCGAGGAGCCCACGGCAGCAGACCCAAGGAGCCCGAAGCAGAAGTAGCCGAAGCACGGAGGCCACCGCCACGGCTGCCGCCTCCACCACTGCTGCTCCGACAGTTTCGCCACCTACTTCCCCAGGGTTCTGAAGCATGTTCACGAGGGCTTGAGCCTCTCGCAGGAGGCCATGAGCGTCATGGATTCGTTCGTCAAGGACATGTTCGAGCACATCGCCAAGGAGGCCTCTCGCCTGCCCCGCTCCACCAAGTGCTCCACCATCACCTTCAGGGATATCCAGAAAGCCGTGCGTCTGCTGCTGCCCGGGGAGATTGGCAAGCACGCTGTCTCCGAGGCCACGAAGGCTGTCATCGTGTTCAACAGACGCGAATGAGCTGCCTCTGGATCGCCTGACCACCTCGCAAAACAAAGGCTCTTTTCAGAGCCACCTAACTTGGCACAAGAGACCTGTAAATCTCCAGAGTGTCACCTACTCTAGCGTTTGGACCTGTGCCATTCCGCACATCCTTAAAACAACTTTACTGTGAGCAAGTCCCTTCAATATATGTGTTTGGACAGTCTGTTATGATTTTCCTTGACCCTGTCGCATTTCATCACTTTCCTAAGTGGCCCATTCCTTCAGATCAGCGTCTTCGGGACTCCTTACGGTCACAGCTGGGTCCACAATAATTTTACTTGCCTTTTGTATTCTCCTTCTCCCACTTGTATCGAGTAGTATCCTATAAAGAATTTCCGAGTGTGTTGATACAGCAACAAATGAATCACTGTAGCAGATACAAAACCCCATTCACATTCCCTCAACGTATCCCCTCATCCTAATTCAGTTAATTCAGTTAATAAAAGAGGACCCAAACACCGTGCAGAAAACTCAACCTATCTAGAACCATGCCCTACTCAAGCTCCCGACCTTGTGAAAGGCCTACTTTAGGTGATTAACATAACATAATAAAATAAAAATAAATAAATGAGCAAATAAGTAAATCAACAAATAAATAAAATAAGAAAAGAAATCCCTACTTTACTTCATTCAAATTTATCTGATTCTGTGCCTCCGTAGCCTACCATCTTTCCCTTTTGACACAAAAGGCTTCCTGCCCTGCAATTATGCCTGGATGACAGGGTCATCCAATGAGAGCAGCTGTGCTCCCAGCCTCCGCTGGCAGCAGCCAATAAGCAACTGGCAGCGCAGGATCCATGGCCATTGGCCCAAATGGTGATGGGGTGACCAGGGCTGAACCAATAATAGCCTTCCTGTGCCTGGAGATTGAGGGGCATGGTGGTGTGTTTGTCGACATGTCTGCCTATGGGTTTCTGTTGAAGCGCTTCCTTTTAACCCGGGTGGTTGAAGTGTAAACATGCAGATGTCACAGTGAGACCTGTCCCTATCGTTTTGAATCAAAATAAGAGGAGGATGTTTGGCAATTAAGTGAATTAAGGTGACTCCCTCCTCTACCTCAAGTGATTTCATAGGTAGGAGGAGTTAGGGTAATGGTAATGCATTTTAATACTCATTGTGTTTTTCTTCTTGGTGCATGGGCTTTTTTCTTTTCTTTGTTTCCTTTTCCTATAGGTACATGCTGAATTTCAAAGTAGTTGATGATTATCCAAGTGCTCTCCATTCAATTGATTTCTAGCTTCCTATTTATCTGTGAAGGGAGAACACATTGGCGGCGGTAAGGGTGGGAAATTCAATCCTTTAAAATTTGTTACAAGTTGCACTGAAATCCACTATTTCATGATGTTTGCCATGTGTTCCATATGAACTCTTAAAATAAATTCTAAATATCATTTAATTTGAATGTAGAAACTTGTGAAAGGAGTCACTCTGAGCCCAACAGTGAGACAAAAGCTAGGTAAACTACAGAAATCCAACCTTTTCTTGAGCCCATTAGACAGGAGATAAAGCCAAAGGGATATGAAAAGGGTTAGGGGGCTTGCTGCAAAAACACCCATGAAAATCTACCACAAAATGAAGTGCAAGTAAATCCTTCTGCATGTTGACTAAAGAGATATTATATTTGTTTGTAAGACAATTTTGGAAGACTAAGGCCCTTTGTAGAACCATTTGTCTTCTCAGAAAATGAACTGAGGACTATTTAGATAAAACAAATCTTCGTTTCACCCAGTCACTTTATTTCTATCATGGGAATTGCTGCTAGTTCAATATTCCCATGTTTGTTAAGTATGATATTAAGATGTTTTTCAGTTATTCATGCATACTGGTGTCATCTCTGTTATAGAAAAAGTTATTTTGAGGACATAAATAAAATGTGTGTGGGTAATGGCAAGTAGGTACCAGGAACATGTACACGTGGTTGTTTGTTTTGCATTTGTAATTTCAGAAATCAAGTGGGAGCACCAGTAAAAAACAATTTTAAAATGCACCGTCATTGGGCTGTGGATGAAGACTGGGAGTGGAAGTGTGAGAGACACAGAGGAAATCTGGGAAGGAGAAAGGAAAATGAGGTTTAATGTTGAAGATCAAGCTGGGAACTAAATACATCTGATTATTCCCTTCAGTGGGTGATTGAGGAAAGAGGTACCTGGTGAGAAATTTAATGTTGTGTTTACTCAGAAGATGATATAAGAAAATGGATCCTGCTTCACTAACAGATTAGAAGCAGGAACAGATTGAAAATAGTATTAAGAGGACAAAGATACCCACGTCAAACTTTTTCAACACTATTCATATCATGCAATTCACTGAAGAGCATCAGGAAGGACCCAAACTCAGTACAGAAATATCTAAATCCAAAAGTTCAAAACCAAACTTATTCAGGCTCCCTAGAATCTTAAGTTACACTTTTATCCCATTCAGATTTATCTGACTCTGTTCTTTTCATAATATACTCTTTTACTTTTTTAAAAATTCAAAATTTATGACTTGCCACACCTCATCATAGGGATGATAGGAATGTCAGTTCAGAACACCTCAAGCCCCACACCCTTCTGAGTCAGCCAATGAGGCCCTTATAGCCTCTGAGATACAGTTACTCACCAATATGTGAGGAGGTATCCTGAGGTAAGCCATTAGGAGACCTCCTTGTTTGCCCCATTTTGGAAATTGAGGGGAAATCAACTGTGATTCTTATTTCCTGTCTTTCCTTTGTTTGATTAATTAGTGGAAGTTTTTAAATTATGGTGAATTCAGATATTTTTATATTAGTTTTCTAGGGCTATTATACCAAATACCAGGCACTGGTGAACTTAAGTGACATATTAGTTATTTCCTCACAATTCTGGATGCTAGAGTTGAAAATCATGTGTCAGACACTTAGATGAGTCTGAGGTCTACGTGCAAAACATCGTTTATGGGCCACTTTCCTTATTGTCTTCTTCCACTTGGAATGCTATACTATTTCTGTTAGGCTACCCAGGGAGAGTCCAAAGAGATAAACTGGAGAGCAATGAATGTGTCCCACTATTCTCTACATGTGGCTCTTCCCAACTGAGATTATCTCTACTTATGGTATGAGGAAGTAGAAGTATACAACCAATTCATTCCTACTATGCCTTCATATGCAGAAGCAGCAATTATAGTACATTAAATTGGTCCAAAGGGTCCCTTCTACAATCTTACACTAGCTTCCCTGCCTCACTATGAGCCCTGCCCAAATCCTATTAGCTCAATCCATGCACCTTTTTTTCCCCCTAGAGGTCCAGGTAAGATAGTAACTTGAGCACCCATACACAATAGGACCATTAAAGTTTGAGTTCCACCCCTCCACCAAATTCTTCAGCATACTCATATGAGTGTGATGGCTTTCCCCTCTTGGCATCAGCCCCACTTCTGTTTTCAACTTTGAAACACCTAAATTTGGGGTGCATGGGGAGGTATTACAGACGCAGAGGGAGAGTTCTATGCCATTAAACAAGACTTTACGTTACTTTCAGTTTTGACTGGCATGATAGCAGCTCATAACTCAACCAAGCGAATGTTTTCAGCATGCTTAATGCTGATATCGAGTGACAAGGTCATCCTGGTGGCACCTTTTACTTTAGCCTTGAGAACCCAAGGACTCAACAACCACAGCCATAGCCACCTTGCTTTCTGGCTGAGGCTGTGAGGTTTTCATGCTCTGGCTGACTCAGGCTTCATTTATGTAGTAATAAATGGTTTTAAGGAGTCCACTTTAATCTGGGGCATCTAATATGCCATTGTCACAATATCTCCTAAATTGGGGTCCAGTTTCAACATTAGAGCTGGGAGAGTTTTTCTAGGATAACAATACTAATCACAAGACTTTATTTAGTTTCTTTTTGTCAGTTTCTCATTGTCCAATGGGTCACCCCGCTGAAACCCAATGTAAGGCAGTAAGAACCAGAATAAAGTCAATGCCTCACCGATGGTTTTTCATGGGAACTTGTCTGTCTCAAGGAAATCTCCCTGACAGTACCTAAGATCTCTTATAAGCAGTAAAATCTAAGGTTGAATTAATAGATTGGAAGAAGGGGTTGATCTAAAAGACAGACTAGTGATTGTTATTTTTCTTTAATAAGCATTACAATCCCCACAAATCTTATCTCCTTTACTAACAATCAAAGTTTTAAAAATTCACCCATCTGCGGCCAATTAAGCCAACTGTGCTCTTTGTCCACGGGGGCCCAGTGTGCCATGGCTGCAAACGGTAGCCTCCTTGGTAGTGTATGCAAC
This sequence comes from Zalophus californianus, assembly GCF_009762305.2. NCBI lineage: Eukaryota > Metazoa > Chordata > Mammalia > Carnivora > Otariidae > Zalophus > Zalophus californianus. Next base: position 44,246,247 of record NC_045612.1, read on the forward strand.
CTGCTGATTGTATGGGTTGCCCTAAGGGACCTTGGAGACAGCACTTTCCAATGGATATTGAGGTCTGACCTCATGCTATCTCCAATCTAAGCTGCAGACAGGTATGCGGGTGCTTTTGGAAAGCCCCAGGGCACAGTAGCCAGGGTCCACATTGGCCAAGTCATCATGTCCATCTGTACCAAGCTGCAGAACAAGGAGCATGTGATTGAGGCCCTATGCAGGGCCAAGTTCAGGTTCCCTGGCCGCCAGATGATCCACATCTCCAAGAAGTGGGGCTTTACTAAGTTTAATGCGGATGAATTTGAAGACATGGTGGCTGAAAAGCGGCTTATCCCAGATGGCTGTGGGGTCAAATACATCCCTAATCGTGGCCCGTTGGACAAATGGAGGGCTCTGCACTCATGAGAACCTCGGCACTGCCCCCTCCCTATTCGTGCCCACCAATAAAACCTACTTCCTGTCAAAATAAATAAATAAATAAATAAAAATTCACCCAGTTTCAAAAACAGTATGGAGTTCTTCAAAAAGTTGAAAATAGAGCTACCATATGATCCAGCAATTGCACTACTGGGTATTTACCCCAAAGATAGAAATGTAGGGATCCAAAAGGGTATGTGCACCCCGCTGGTTATAGCAGCAATGTCCACAATAGCCAAACTGTGGAAAGAGCCAAGATGTCCATCAACAGATGAATGGATAAAGAAGAGGTGGTATATATATATATATATATATATATATATATAATGGAATATTATGCAGCCATCAAAAGGAATGAAATCTTGCCATTTGCCACGACGTCGATGGAACTAGAGAGTGTTACGCTGAGCAAAATAAGTCAATCAGAGAAAGACATGTATCATATGACCTCACTGATATGAGGAATTCTTAATCTCAGGAAACAAACTGAGGAATGCTGGAGTGGTGGGGAGTGGGAGGGATGGGGTGGCTGGGTGATAGATACTGGAGAGGGTATGTGCTATGGTGAGCGCTGTGAATTGTGCAAGACTGTTGAATCACAGATCTGTACCTCTGAAACAAATAATACATTATATGTTAAAAAAAGAAGACAGCAGGAGGGGAAGAATGAAGGGGGGAAATCGGAGGGAGAGGTGAACCATGAGAGACGATGGACTCTGAAAAACAAACCAAGGGTTCTAGAGGGGAGGGGGGTGAGGGGATGGGTTAGACTGGTGATGGGTATTAAAGAGGGCACATACTGCATGGAGCACTGGGTGTTACACACAAACAATGAGTCATGGAACACTACATCAAAAACAAATGATGTAATGTATGGGGATTAACATAACAATAAAAACTTAAAAGAAACTAATGATGTAATGTATGGTGATTAACATAACATAATAATAAAAAAAAAATTCACCCGGTTTCTGCCCACTGCAGTTGTGTACTGTTGTCTAAGAAGGTGATCTTCCAGGCTGAATTCTAGTGCTATAGTCGTTACAGTGGGATAGACCTTAAAGTAACCACCAGATTGGGGAAGACATCTGCTTTCTGTAAGGTAGTTAGCAACAACCAGGGCACCACTCAGGAAGCTGTCTTTGAGCCTACTTCCCACTTCTCAGTTGGAAACTACCTCCCCAATTTCTCATTAACGGGAATTAAGGAGAAGGACCATTTATTGCACAGTTAATTATACAATTTGGTCAATAGATTGCTACTGATTCACATGGACTTTCCCCAAATCTCATTAATTAGCCTATATGGACCCCACTCTTCTTCTTCTAAAAAATTTTATCTTGGTTAGCATCATTGCCACCTAGTCACCACCTCATTGCCAAAACTGTCAGGAACTGCATGCTGATAGAAAACATGGGACTCCTGGAGCAGAGATGAGGGACTATTTAATATTCAAAGCAGTAACAGTAGCCAGAGTGTCAGCACTTTGCACTGGTTTCTTGAGCCACAGGGAAGAGAAATAGGGCAAGATGACGTCTTCACCTGCAATCAACTGTGTTAAATGAGAGAAAACCTGAGTTTAGGAGGCACAAATATTTCATAATGGGTAGTAAGCATGACTGCCTTTTGTTGCAGAGGAAAGCACTCTCTATTTTTCAAGTCTTTATGCCAGTTGTTCTTTGCTCATATGGGAGACATTATTTCTATATTCTATGGACTTTCCCTATACAAACATCCTTGAAAAGATTGTCCAAAGTAAAGGGCAGTAAAATTTTTGCTTGCAAAACATGCAGAAACAAGAGAGACCCATGGAGAATTGTCTCCCAACACAAGTTTTTAGTGTCAAACAAAATGTAGACTGTAAATGCTATACATGTGTTATTTGCTTGATACACAACATATTGAAGTCTTAGATGAGTTTGCATTTACAAATGTTTCAAATGGGTATGAGAGAAAGAGAAGTTATTTAGAAACTATAGAAAATCCTCTATATTCCTGATGGTCAGTTAAAAAGTGTTTCTATTTTTTTTAATTTTTTGTTTACTTATTATAACCAAAAGTGTATATTTTTAAGGTGCACAATGTGATGTTGTAATGTATGTATATACATTTTGCAATGATGAACAAAAATGAATTAACATAACCATTACCACCCAGAGTTACCTTTACTCTGGTGTGTGTGGTAAGAATATGTAAGATCTACTTTTTTAACAAATTCAAGTATACAGTTCAGTATTAACTATAATCACCATGCAGTCTATTTAATCTTCAGATCTTATTCATCTTATAACCAAAAGTTTGTACCATATGATTAACATCTGCCCTTCACCTCCATCTCTAGGTTCTCATAACTATCATTCTACCTTCTGTTACTGAGCTTGATTTTATTTTTAGATTTCACTTATAAGTGAGATCATGCAGTATCTATCTGAAATGTGTTCCTAAAATAAAAAGAAGCGAGTTGAAAAAATGAATATGGTTTTTGCAAAGTTGCTTTCTATTTCGAGGTCTGTATTATGGGATAGGTTATAAAATTGTGAAAAAATACCTTTGTGCCTGTCTGTTAGTAGGGCAAGTTAAGTAACATAGGTGTTGGCACACAGGAAAATCACTCTTATCTGATTGGGGAAATGGCTAACAAGGATGGGACACAAATGACAAAATACATGCATGGGGGTATATAGAGATTGTTTTTATCCATCCTTCCCCACTACCCTGGAGTCACTAGACTTAGGCCATGAGGTTCATTACCTAGGGAAGGGAAATATGTTATCAAATACCATGGAGTAGGAAAAAAGAAAATATGACATAAATAGATTCTCACCTGACAGGAAGAGGAAACAAAAAGCTCTTCTGTTTCTAGGAAATTATGTACAACTTAACCTATAATTCCCATAACAATAAACACACTTAATACCCAGTTCTTGGTTTATAAAACCATTTTCCAATTAAAGGAATGAAGATGTCTTCCCTGAGGAGTGAGAGTGGTACTAGCCTACATTGGGCACCTCAGCCCTGGGTTCCTGTATCAGGAATACAATCCCCCATAATGTCTGACCTTGAGAATCCATGAAGTTTCTCTCTGGGAGAATTGGAGGGTTATAGAAAACCAAAACTCTGCTCTAAATCCCAGTGGAGAGGCAGGAGTTTGAAAAGTGGGCCATATGTGAAGGAGATCAAGGAGAGCTATTGACTAATTATAAGGTGTGTGCTGGGGGAACAGATATCTGTAGGAAATTTCTCTGGGAACCAAAAGTGCTGGTGGGAGGCATTTAAAAATATTTCCTTCTACCTAGCTGGCCCAGTGCTGGTAGACACCATTTCTGACACTCTTATCTACCTTGCTAACACTGCTTGTCCCACACCAGCATTTCCTTGTGGGCCCACTCTGCCAAACCTGCCTACCCCAGGAGGGGCCCCCCAAGGCAGTTCCTACCCCTTCACACCTGGCAGGTGGCCTCTGAGGACCAGCACCCCACCAAAGTGGTTCCCTTCTTGCCACAAACAGCAGGAAGCCTTGCCAGACCTGCAACCCCCCAAAGAAGCTTCTATCCCGGAACATCTAGTGGGGGTCTCCACCTCAGCGAGCAACCCCCAAAAACAACTTTAACCCTAGGGGAGCCAGCCATGCCAACCAGTGCATCAGAACCAGGTTCTGATGACCAGGTGTATTATACTTCTGGGACCCACGGGATACCTTCTATACAAGGTCATTCCTTTAAGCTGGGAGACATAGTTGATCTTCCCAATACATAGAAACACAGAGTCAGGCAGAATGAGGAGACATAAAAATATGTTCCAAATATAAGAACAAGACAAAAGCTCAGAAAAAGAACTAAAGGAAACAGAGATAAGCAATCTACCTAATAAAGAGTTCAAAGTCATAGCCATAAAGATGCTCACCAGACTCAGAAGAAAAATGAATGAACACAGTGAGGACTTCAACAAAGAGATGAAAAATATGAAAAAGAACAAACAAGAGCTGAAGAATACAATAATAAAAGTTTAAAATACACTAGAGGGAATCAATAGCAGATTAGATGATGGAGAGGAATGGATTAGTGATCCAGAAGATGGGGTAGTATAAATAATGAAAGAAAAAATAATTGTGCAACAGAAACAACAACAACAAAAAAATCTTTTTAAAGGAGGAGTGGGGGGAGGAGGGGCAAAAAGGAGAGGGAGAGAGAGAATCTTAAGCAAGGTCCACACCCAGTGTGGAACGCAGCACAGGGCTTGATCTCACAACCGTGAGATCATGACCTGAGCCAAAATCAAAAGTCAGACCCTTAACTGACTGAGCCACCCAGGCACTGCAACAACAAAAAAAATTAATGAAGATAGTTTAAAGGACCTCTGGGACCACATCAAGCATACTAACATTTGCATGATAGAGGTCCCACAAATAGAAGAGAGAGACAAAAGGCCAGAAAACTTATTTGAAGAAATAAGAGTGGAAAACTTTCATAACCTAGGGAAGGAAACAGACATCTAGGTACATGAACTACAGAGAGCACCAAACAAGATGAACCCTGAGAGGTCCACACCATGACACATTATATAATTAAAATGTCAAAATTTAAGGTAAAGAAAAAATATTGAAAACAGCAAGATAAAAGCAACTAATTACATGCAAGAGAACTCCTATAAGGTCATCAGCAGATTTTTTTCAGCAGAAACTTTGCAAACCAGAGAAAAGTGGCACAATATATTTAAAGTGATGAAGGGAAAAAAACCTACAACGAAGAATACTCTACATGGCAAAACTAACATTCAGAATTGAAGGAAAAAGAAAACATTTCCCAGACAAACAAAAGTTAAAGGAGTTCATCACCACTAAACCAGCCTATCAAGAAATGTCAAAGGAACTTCTTTAAGCAGAAAAGAAAAGACTATGACTACAAGTAAGAAAATTATGAGAGAAAATTATGAAAGAAAAAGTCTCACTGGTAAAAGCAACCACTTATAAATCTAATATGATGTTAAAAACCAAAAGTAGCAAAATTAACTATATCTACAATAATTAGTTTAGAGATACATGAAATAAAAATAGGCAAAACATAACATAAAATATAAAATGGAGGGAGGGATTAAAAATATAGTGCTTTTAGAATGCATTTGAACTTAAATGACCATCAACTTAAAATAGACTGTTATACACATAGGTTGCTATATATGAACTTTACGGTATCCACAAACCAAAAACTTTTAATAGAGAAAAAATAAAGAGAAAGGAATCCAACCCTAACACTAAATAAAGTCATCAGTCACAAGGGAAGAGAGCAAGAAAAGAAAGAAGCAAAGAAGAAAAAAAAGTAACCAGAAAACAATTGACAAAATGGCAAAAAGCACACACCTATCAAGAACTACTTTAAATCGAACAAATGCTCTAATCAAGAGATTGGGTCACTGAGTTGATTAAAAAAAAAACCATCTGTATTCTGCCTACAAAGATTCACTTCAGTCTAAAGACAAACACAGACTAAAAGTGAAGGGATGGAAAGACATTCTATACCAATAGCCATGAAGAAAAGCTGTGGTAAGAATACATATATTAGATAAAATAGACTTTAAAGACAGTAACAAGATACAAAGAAGGGCATTATCCAATCCAACAAGAAGACGTAACAATTCTAAATATCTATGCACCCAACAAAGAAACACCTAAACACATAAAGCAAATATTAACAGACATAAAAGGAGAAATGGACAGTAATACAGTAATAATAGGGAACATTAACATCCCACTTACATCAATGGATAGATCATCCAGATAGAAAATCAACAAGGAAACAATGGCCTTCAATGACACACTAGACCACATGGACTTAATAGATATACAGACATTCTCTTTTTTAATTTTTAAATTTTTTATTTAGGTTTTAGAGAGAGAGGGAGAGTGTGCATGGCGTGGGGGAGGGGCAGATGGAGAGGGACAAAGAGAATCTTAAGCAGGCTCCACACCTAGCATGGAGCCCAATGCGGGGCTTGATCTCATGACTCTGAGATTATGACCTGAGCCAAAATCAAGAGTCAGATGCTTAACCAACTGAGCCACCCAGGCACACCATATACAGAACATTCTATCCAAATACAGAATCATACACATTGTTTTCAAGTGCACATAGAATATTCTCCAAGATAGATCACATGTGAGGCCACAAAACAAGTCCCAAAATGTAAGAAGACTGAAATCATGTTGAGCATCTTTCTTGACCACAGCAGTATGAGACTAGAGATCAATCACAAGGAAAGAAACTGGAAAAAAACACAAACACACGGAAGCTAAACAATATACTACTAAAAGACCAATGGATCAATGAAGAAATCAAAGAGAAAATTTAAAAAATACCTTTAGACAAACAGAAGTTAAAACAAAACATGCAAAATTCTATGGGATATAGCAAAAGCAGTTCTAAGAGGGAAGTTTATAGTGATACAGGCCTACCTCAAGAAACAAGAAAAATCTCAAACAACCTAACCTTACACCTACAGGAACTAGAAAAAGAGCCCAAAGTTAGTAGAAGGAAGGAAATAATAAAGATCTGAGCAGAAATAAATGAAATAGAGACTAAAAATACAATAGAAAAGATCAACAAAACTAAGATTTGGTTCTTTTAAAAGATAAACAAAATCAATAAGCTTTTAGCAACACTTATCAAGAAAAAAAGAGGGCCCAAATAAATAAAATTAGAAATGAAAGAGAAGTTACAACTGATACCACAGAAATACAAAGAATTATTAGAGACTACTGTGTACAATTATATGCCAACTAATTGGACAACCTAGAAGAAATAAAAAATTCCCAGAAATACACAATCTTCCAAAACAGAATCATGAAGAAATAGAAAATCTGCATAGACCAAATACTAGTAATGAAATTGAATTGTAATTAAAAAAAAAAAAACCCAACAAAAGTCAAGAGCCAGATGTATTCACAGGTGAATTCTAACATTTAAATTAAAACATTTAGGGGTGCCTGGGTGGCTCAGTCAATTAAGTGGCCGACTCTTGATTTTGGCTCAGGTCATGATCTCAGGGTCCTAGGGTTGAGCCCCTAGTCAGGCTCTGCACTCAGAGGGGAGTCCGCTTGAGGATTCTCTCTTTCCCTCTCCCTCTGCCCCTCCCCCTGCTCATGCTCTCTCTCTAAAATAAATAAATAAATCCTTTAAAAAATTGAAACACTTAGGGCGCCTGGGTGGCTCAGTTGGTTAAGCGACTGCCTTCGGTTCAGGTCATGATCCTGGAGTCCCAGGATCGAGTCCCACATCGGGCTCCCTGCTAAGCAGGGAGTCTGCTTCTCCCTCTGACCCTCCCCCTCTCATGTGCTCCCTCTCTCTCTCATTCTCGCTCTCTCAAATAAATAAATAAAATCTTTAAAAAAATAAAATAAAATAAAAAATAAAAAATTGAAACACTTAAAGAATTAACACCTATTCTCCTCAAACTATTTCAGAAAATAGAAGAGGAAGGAAAGCTTCCAAATACATTCTACAAGGCCAGCATGACTTTGAACCCAAAATCAGACAAAGACACTATTAAAAAAGAAACTACAGGCCAACACCCCTAATGAAAATACATACAAAAATCCTCAACAAAATACTAGCAAACCACATTCAACAATACATTGAAAAGGTCTTTCATCATGATCAAGTAGGATTTACTCCAGGGATAGAAGGATAGTTCAATATTTGCAAATCAATCAATGTGATACACCATGTTAACAAAATGAAGGATAAAAATCATATGATCATTCCAACGGATGCAGAAAAGGCATGACAAAAATCAACATCTGTTCATGATAAAAATTCTCGAGAAAGTGAGTTAAGAAAGAACATACCTCAACATAATAAGGCCATATATGACTACATGGCTAACATTATACTCAATAGTGAAAAAATAAGAGCTTTTATTCTAAAATCATGAATAAGACAAAAATGTCTACTCTTACCACTTTTATTCAATATAGTACTGGAAATCCTAGGGACAGCAATCAGATAAGAAAAAGAAATAAAAGGCAACCAAATTGTAAGAAAGAAGTAAAACTGTCACAATTTCCAGATGGCATGATACTAAATATAGAAAACGCTAAAGACCTCACCAAAAAACTATTAGGAGTAAAAAATGAATTCAATGAAGTTGCGGGATACAAAATTAACATACAGAAATATGTTATATTTTTATACACTAATAATGAAATAGCAGAAAGAGAAATTAAGAAAAAATTCCATTTACTCTTGCACCAAAAAGAATAAAATACTTAGGAATAAACTTAACCAAGGAGGTAAAAGACCTATACTCTGAAAACTATATAACACTGATGAAAGAAATTGAAGATGACACAAATAAATGGAAAGATATTCCTTGCTCATGGATTGGAAGAATTAATATTGTTCAAATGTCCATATGAGACAAAACAATCTACAGATTTGATGAAATCCATATCAAAATAACAATAGCATTTTTCACAGAACTAGAACAAATAATCCTAAAATGTGTATGAGATCACAAAAAACCCAGAATAGCCAAAACAAAACTGAAAAAAAGACAAAAACAAAGCTGGAGGTATAGTACTTTCATATTTCAAATTATATTACAAATCTATAGTAATGAAAACAATAGGGTACAGGCACAAAAGCAGACACATAGATCAATGGAACAGAATAGAAAGCCCAGAAATAAACCCACACTCATATGGTCAATTAATCTACAACAAAGGATACAAGAATATACAATGGGGGAGAGACAGTCTCTTCAATAAATGGTGAGAAAACTGGACAGGTACATGCAAAACAAGACCACTTTCTTATATCAAAAATAAACTCAAAATAGACAAAGATCTAAATGTAATACCTGAAACCATAACACTCCTTAAAGAAAACATAAGCAGTAAACTTTTTAAATTTATTTTTAAGTCTTTATTTTAATTCCAGTTAGTTAACATACAGTGTTATATTAGTTTCAGGTATACAATATAGTGATTCAACAATTCCATGCATCACCCAGTGCTCTTCATGACAAGTGCACTCCTTAATTCCCATCACCTATTTAAACCAGCCCCCCTACCCCCTCCCATCTGATAACCATCAATTCTCTAAATTAAGAGTTTGTTTCTTGTTTTGTCTCTCTCTCTTTCTTTTTATTCCCTTTGCTTCTTTGTTTTGTTTCTTAAATTCCACATATGAGCGAAATCATATGGTATTTTTCTTTCTCTGGCTGACTTCTCTTAGCATTATTCTCTAGCTCCATCCATGTCATTGTAAAGAGCTAAATTTCATTCTTTTTTATAGCTTTATGGCTGAATAATATTCATATATATATTATATATATTATATATATATCACTTCTTCTTCATCCATTCATCAATTGATAGACACTTGGACTGCTTCCATATCTTGACTGTTGTAAATAATGCTGCTATAAACATAGGGGTGCATGTATCCCTTTGATTAGTGTTTTTGTATTCTTTGGGTAAATACCCAATAGTCTGATTGCTGGATCATAAGGTATTTCTATTTTGAACTTTTTGAGGAAACTCCGTACTGTTTTCCAGAGCGGCTGCATCAGTTTGCACTCTCACCAATAGTACACAAGGGTTCCTTTTTCTCCACATCCCTGCTAACACCTGTTGTTTCTTGTGGTTTTGATTTTAGCTATTCTGACAGGTGTGCTGGTTACCAGAGGGGTGGTGGTGAGTGGGTAAAATAGGTGATGGGGATTAGGGAGTGCATTTGTTGTGAAGAACACTGAGTGATGTATGGAATTGTTGAATGAGTGTATTGTACACCTAGAACTAATATAACACTATATGTTAACTGTACTGTAATTAAAACTTTTAAAAATTTGAAAGCAAAACAAAACAAAAAAAGCAGGCAAAACTAATCAGTGCTGTTAGAAATGAGGTTTATCATTATCCTTAGACAAAGTAGTTACTGGGAGTGGCTACCTTGGAAAGCTTCAAGGGTGCTGGTACTGTTCTGTTCCTTGATTTGGGTGCTAATTGCACAGGTTTGTTCACTTTGAGAAAATACATGAAGCAATTTGTGCACTTTTCTGTATGTATGTCATATTTCAATAAAAATTAAGTTTATCAAACATCAAACTCTGCAGTATCTTCCATTCTTTTAGCAGAGTCTCATAAACTTGGCTGATCATGAAAATCATTTCAAGCATAAATTTCCAGTCCCAATCTCAGACCACCTGAATCAGGATTGCTGTAGGTAGGCAAGTGCTGGGAATCAGCATTTTACCAACAATTTTCTAAGGATATTCTGTTTTTAAAAGCCACTTTATTAAGGTATAATTGACATAAAAACTACATATTTATTGTATACAAATCGAGGACTTTGGGGATAACTATACACCTGTGAAACCATCAACACCATCAAGGCCATAGGCATATCCATCACCTCCCAAAGTTTCTTCTCATACCTGTATTATGGTTATTATTATTGTTACTGCTACTACTACTGCTATTTTGTGTGTGTGTGTGGTAAGAACACTTAACATAAGATCTACCCTTTTAGAAAAATTTTAAGTATACAGAAAGACAAATACTGCATGGTCTTAATTATATGTGGAAACTAATGTAGTCAAACTCACAGAAGCAGAGAGTACAATGCTGATTGTCTGGGGCTAGAGAGAGTGAGAAATGGGGAGATGATGGTGAAAGGGTACAAAGTTTGCAGGATACTGTTGGTATGAGGCAAGTTTCAGAAAACTTTTTCTATAACACTTAAGAGCACATTGGTTAACTGAAATTTTCTTATTTGTTCCCCAGTGCCCAGCTCTGATGTCTAGCTACCCAAACCTTTGTAGGCATAGACTATCTAGAAAGTCCGTTAGAGAGCTTTGATTTTAGTCTTCTCCTTTTACAGAGTAGAAATGAAGACTCAAATTAGTTTTAGTTTTTAACTTACCCAAGATTATAATAAGAATGTCAAAAAGCCATAAGATATAGCAAGAAGATATCTGATCATGGCCATGTATTTGAAAGGATAAGAGATACAACTTATGAATACATATGCCTCTGGAAATACCTATGTCAGGGAAAGTAATGTCTTCTTCCAATATATAAAACAGGTCAATGGTTGGGGAGGAATTTTCAAATATCTTGGGAAAGAGAAATAATCAAAATAACTATAAAGCCAAATGGTTAACATTAGTATGATAAAGGGCTGATAGAACAGGTTGAGATAAATTCATACCATCAATTAACCACAAAATGAGATTCCCATAAAATCAATAGGACATATGTGAAAGAAAGAAGTCATGCAAAATGAAGTGAATGATGCCATCATTTCCAATCATCAATTAATTTCTTAAAAGATTGGAAAGTTGGAAGAGGGGTATGGAGGTTAAGCAAATTCTTGTTCTTAGAGGAATTAGAAATATAGGAGAAATTATTGATGGCATATAAGCCCTGTTCATATTTCAAGTTTTCCAAAGGGGGTGTGTGTATGTTATTTAATGTGGGTGTGGGGTGGCTAATGTAAAGATTATTCTTAGGGAAAGAGTAAAATTAAAGTCTCTAAGGAAAAAATAGATCTCTTCTGTAGAAACAAATAATGAGGGATATGGGAAAGCCACAGATGAAGAAAGGAATAATGTATATGGTGAAAATAATGTATTATCTATAAACCTAGAGCTGTAATTTTCAAAATTTATTCTGTATCAGATTCACCAGGCCCTAAGGAGCTTGTGAAAATAAAGATTCCTATGCCTCTTTCCAAAGGATAATGACCTAGCAGATCTATGTAGGGCTCAGGAGATTTCATTTTAACCAAAACGACTCCTTACATACACACATGCATATCACACCAAGGAGTTTCTGATGCACAGTAAAGTTTAAGAACCACTAAACCATGCTCTATCTCCAAAAACCTCTGTGTCCACTTCTTCCATATTCAAAGCCCTGAAAAGCCTGAGTCAAGTCATGTGTCTATATCTTAGCTGTCAGGAGCAGAAAGTGGGAATGTTTGGTCCCTTTTGGCCTCTGTAGTGAGAGGCAGGGCACTTTTTAATACACAATGGACAATGCTAAGTGGGTTCAGATGATATGAAACCATAAAAAGACTGGCAAATATCTACTATAAAACATCACTTGTGAAATCTTGATCAAGTCATTGAAGAGAAGAGTTCCTAGGTTGGGTGGCCTCATTGCTGAGCCATTTTGAGATTAGTAAGTATTTCAAGATCAATAGACCAGCAATTGGTATGAATTTTACAGTTGAGGACACTGACTCAGAGAAGTTAGCATGAGTCACTGAAGGTCATATAATTAGAAAGTGGAAGAAGATTAGCCAGACTCTGTGGGTAAGGTAGGATTTCAGTTGGACCTTAGAGGAGAGGGTTGATTGGAACTAACAAAGAAAGAGATGGAATGGGAGTGAAGAGAGAAGTCCAGCTCTGGGGCACTTCATGAGAAGAAGGATGAGGTAAGACTAATAAGATATTTTCATGGAAAAATGAATAGTCCAGTTCAGACTGATTGTAAGGTTTGTATAGAAAGAAGGTATAGGGAAGATATAAGGTACATAAAAGTCAGGTCTTAGAGGACCTTGGTTGAATGTTTTAGGAAGACTAATCTGGGCACAATGTATCCGATGGCTTGAAACCTGGATGTAGGGTTACCATCAAAGTAGAAGAAACAAAACAAAAACAAAAACCATAGTGTATAAAGCCAAAGTTCTAGAGTCAGAAGGTCTTCAGGCAAGTTACTTAATTTCTCTTTGCCTCATATTTTCCACATCTGTAAGGTAAGATTAATAATAATATTTACCTCAGGGACACCTGGATGGCTCAGTCAGTTAAGCATCTGCCTGCAGCTCAGGTCATGATCCTGGGGTCCTGGGATCAAGTCTCGCATCAGGCTCCCTGCTCAGTGGGGAGCCTGCTTCTCCCTCTGCCCCTCCCCCTGCTTGTGCTTGCTCTCTATTTCTTTCTCTCTCTCTGAAACATAAATAAATAAAATCTTTTAAAAAAATAATAATAATATTTACCTCGTAGAGTTGTAGTGAGAATTAACTGAGATAATGGAAGTAATGCCCTAATGAGAGTATTAGAGTGCTAGGGGGAAAAGAGGTGACATACTCATATCAGGTAATTTAAAAGAATTTAATAAAGGGACTATTAACAATTATGTGGGTTAGGTGTAGGGAAAACACAAGGAATGGTAAAGTACCTGGGGACAAATAAAATTGAGGTTACTGCCACTCAATATTATAGTAGGGAGAAGAGAAAGAAGTGGGAGAAGTTAGTTGATGAGAGAGAGGGATGTTGAGAGGGTCATCTATCAGGTACTGTGAACTTAACTATCCCACTGTGACCTTGCACGGAAGGAGCTGAGTGAATAAATACCCTGACCTCAATCTCCTTCCTCTCTCAGATCTCCTGCCAGGGCTTCTCAATGGTGGAACCCAACAGAAAACCAAAATAAAAAAAATTTCATTAATGATCTCAATACAGGTCAATCTCCCCCTCAGACATAAAGCATGGGGAAGAATGGGGAGGGACAAAGTGTAAAACTGGAAGAACAGGAAGTGCCAAATAACCGGTGGTAATGTGATTTAGATTCATTCCCTGAAAAGCCCCTAGCCTTCTGGCTTGTTGGGGTCATTGTGCCTTCTAAGATTTAAGAGATCCTGGGAAAGGTTTGATGCTTTTTTTTTTTTTCTGGTCGCCAATGTCTGTGAGTTTCTGCTTCTTTTTCTCTTCTCATGCTTCTTGGGTATGTGGTTCTTTTTCTGTACTATATTGCCTCCCTGCTCATTCCTTGATTCCTTCACTTTCCCATACACTACCAATAGCTATGTGCTTTCAGATCTTACTGAAGGACCAAATATTTGTAAACAAGTTAAAATTATTAAATATCTTTCACCTTAAAATTTCCTTAGCCATTTTGCTAGGGCTTGAGTATTCTTGATGCTGCTAAATTCTCCTCTCTCTTTCAGTCTTCTCCCTACTTTTCCTCAGATTTTGAATATCCAAATCATGTCGTTACTGGTAATTTCTCAAGCAGAGCAGTTTAGCTCCAGGTCTATTCCAACCATGTCCCAAGAATAATCTTTGAGTAATCAAAATGATCCATCAAGGTTTTTGCTAAAACAAACACAGATCTCCTCCCTTAAGAGGAAATTTGCGGTTAGTTAGCTCTTAAACTAACACTTTTATTTTTTCCTCATTAGTTTGTTCAGTTGTTTTTCAGGCATGAGTTGATGAACACCTGGTCTGATAGAGTGGTAAGAAGATTGAAAACAAAGGGACAGATGTGAAGTACATTAGATGAGAAAAATAAGTCAATAAACCATGATGGCTAAGTAGATATGGATAAGAGCCCCTGAGAAGGAAGAGGGCCATGCTACAACAAGGTTTGCAGTCTGCGTGACAGAGAACCTTGATGCTTTAGGCTTAGTTTTGCTGCAGGCTGCATGACAGCCATGCCATCTTTTTCTCCAGCAAAATAATTAAATAATTCGGTCACCATGAAACATTGTGTTTTCTCTCACACGCAGTCTTTCTCAATCTCTCTCTCTCATTCTGTGTGTTTGTGTGTGTGTGTGTGTGTGTGAACTCAGTGTGTTTAGGGTGAAATGAGGACTGGTCAGGCAAGCCCTAAAAATAAGACCTGCCTATCCTTTGCCTTGCTGAAACTTGTACGGTATTCATGCTCTACTCTTGTTGGAAGGAGATTATCAGGCTTATTTCTGATGTCTCACAAAGACAGATGGAAGTTGTATGACCTCACCTTTTCCATTCATTGAGAGTAAGGTAGTTTCCATCCCAGGCTAGGCCTCATACTTTCATCTCCTCTTCAACTTTCCCGCTTTTCATTTTTTCCAGTTGTCCTCTCCCCCAGTTTGCTGTCCTCCAGAAGCCAGAGGAGGGGGTCTGGGTCATAGCCATAACTGCTTTAATCCACATCTATCACCCATAAATTACACTAAACCATACTCCTTCAGTGTTAAAAAACTGATTTTCTTATAGTTGATCTTGAAGCACTACAGGAAACTAATATTTAATGTACCTTTTTAAACAATAACAACTGGGGAGAGAGAAAAGATGGTGGAGGAGTAGGGGACCCTATTCCAACTGGTCCCCAGAATTGAGCTGGATATCTACTAGACCACTCTGAGCACCCACGAAATCAGCCTGAGATGTAAGAAAATAGATCTGGATCTCTACAAACAGAATATCGCAGGTGGTTGGTTTCGAGGTACAAAGTGGGGAGCTGTGATTCCACAGGCAGATATTGGAGGATAAAAGGCAGCGAGAGGGAGCCTGGCCATGGGGATCCTACACAACTGGTGAGTGAAAGCCTCCTGCGCTGGGAACCAGGCACAGACTCGCCCTGGTAGCGGCAGGGAAAGGACTTTAGGGCAGCCCCCAGGACAGAAACCTGGACCAGTGGGGTCGAGCGTGCAAACTGGGAGTGGCTGGCAGTTTTAGAAGCACAAAAGGCAGAGATGTGCCCCAACCTGGAGGCAGGACAGGGAGCGCTGTGGAGGGGCACACAACCCAGGATGCTGCAGCTTATAGCAGCACAGACAGAAACGGAGACAGTGTGGCCTGGAGAACTCACTGAAGAACAGACTGCGACTCTCTGCTCTGAGGCAGAGGGTGGGAAATGGTCTCTTCTGCTCTGACTCTTGGGAGATACACGGAAAACCACCAGGGAAAGCTGCCAGAGAACAAAAGCCCCAAAAAACCTGTTCCCACTGAGCCCATCCCCCACCACAGGGAGGCAGGGCAACTCTGCCCAAACAGGGTTGCCTGAGTAACAGCACAGCAGGCCCCTCCCCAAGAAGACAGGCTGGGAAAACAAGAGGCCAGCAACCCTAAGGCCCCTAGAAAACAGGTGCATCTTGCTTGGGTTCTGGTCAATAATTTGGACTCTACACATTCCCTCAACCACCCATCAACAGAATGACTAGGAGGAGGAACCCCTCAAATAGAAAAGACTCAGAGATTATGACTTATGCAGCAGATTTACAAATGGATGCAAATATAACCAAGATGTCAGAGATGGAATTCAGGCTAGCAATTGTGAAGACAATAGCTAGAATGGAGAAATCAGTTAATGGCAACATAGAGTCTCTAAGGGCAGAATGGAAAGCTGAATTGGCAGAACTTAAAAATGCTATCAGTGAGATCCAATCTAATCTAGATAATCTAACAGCTAGGGTAAGTGAGGCAGAAGAATGAATCAGTGACCTGGAAGGCAATTTAATAGATAAAAAGAGAAAAGAGGAGGCCAGGGAAAAACAACGCAGAATCCATGAAAATAGAATCAGAGAAATAAGTGACACCATGAAGCGTTCCAATGTCAAAATTATTGGAATCCCGGAGGGAGTGGAGAGAGAGGACTAGAAGATGTATTTGAGCAAATCGTAGCTGAGGACTTCCCTAATCTGGGGAATGAAACAAACATTCGTGTCCTAGAGGCAGAGAGGACCCCTCCCAAGATCAAGGAAAACAGGCCAACGCCTCGGCCTGTAATAGTAAAACTCGCCAATCTTAGAACCAAGGAAACGATCTTAGGGGCAGTTAAGGGGAAGAGATTCCTTACGTACAAAGGGAGGAACATCAGAATAACGTCAGACCTATCCACAGAGACCTGGCAAGCCAGAAAGGCCTGGCAAGACATATTCAGGGTACTAAACGAGAACATGCAGCCAAGAATACTTTATCTGGCAAGGCCATCATTTAGAATGGAGGGAGAGATGCAGAGCTTCCAAGACCGGCAGAAACTGAAAGAATATGTGACAACTAAGGCGGACTGAAAGAAATATTAAGGGAGGTTCTATAAAGGGAGAAAGACCCCAAGAGTGATATACAACAGAAATTTACAGGGACAATCTATAAAAACAATGTCTTCACAGGCAACATGATGACAATTAATTCATATCTTTCAATAATCACTCTCAACATAAATGGCCTAAATGCTCCCATAAAATGGCACAGGGTTGCAGATTGGATAAAAAGACAGGACCCATCCATATGCTGTCTACAAGAGACTCGTTTTGAACCTAAAGATACATCCAGACTGAAAGTGAAGGGATGGAGATCCATCTTCCATGCCAGCGGACCTCAAAAGAAAGCTGGGGTAGCAGTTCTTATATCAGACAAATTAGATTTTAAACTAAAGTCTGTAATTAGAGACACAGAAGGACACTATATCATTCTTAAAGGGTCTATCCAACAAGAAGATCTAACAATTGTAAATATCTATGCCCCCAAATGGGAGTAGCCATCTACAGAAGCCAACTGTTAACCAAAATAAAGAGTCATATTGATAACAATGCGTTAATTGTAGGAGACCTCAATACTCCACTCTCAGCAATGGACAGATCATCTAAGCAGAAAATCAACAAGGAAACAAGAGCTTTGAATGATACACTGGACCAGATGGACCTCATATACAAAACATTCCACCCTAAAACAACAGAATACTCATTCTTCTCGAGCGCACATGGAACTTTCTCCAGAATAGACCACATACTGGGTCACAAATCAGGTCTCAACCAATACCAAAAGACTGAGATTATTCCCTGCATATTCTCAGACCACAATGCTTTAAAACTGGAACTCAATCACAAGAAAAATTTGGCAGAAATTCAAACACTTGGAAGCTAAAGACCACTCTGCTCAAGAATGTTTGGGTCATCCAGGAAATCAAAGAAGAACTTAAACAATTCATGGAAATCAATGATAACGAAAACACATTGGTCCAAAACCTATGGGATGCTGCAAAGGCGGTCCTAAGGGGGAAATACATAGCCATCCATGCCTCACTCAAAAAAATAGAAAAATCCCAAATTCACCAACTAACTCTACACCTTAAAGAACTAGAGAAAAAGCAACAAACGCCTAAGCCACACATTAGAAGAGAAATAATTAAGATTAGAGCAGAAATCAATGAATTAGAAACCAGAAACACAGTAGATCAGATCAACAAAATTAGAAGTTGGTTCTTTGAAAGAATTAATAAGACCCATAAACCACTGGCCAGACTTATCCAAAAGAAAAGAGAAAGGACCCAAATGAATAAAATTATGAGTGAGAGACCACAAGTAACAATTATAGAAACAATTATTAGAAATTATTATCAACAACTATATGCCAATAAACTGAGCAATCTGGATGAAATGGAGGCCTTCCTGGAAACCTATAAGCTGCCAAGACTGAAACAGGAAGAAATTGACGACCTGAATAGGCCAATAACCAGTAACAAGATTGAAGCAGTGATCAAAAACCTCCCAAAAAACAAGAGTCCAGAGCCTGAGGGATTCCATGGGGAACTCTACCAAACATTCAAAGAAGAAATAATACCTATTCTCCTGAAGCTGTTTCCAAAAAATAGAAACAGAAAGAAAGCTTCCAAACTCATTCTGAGGTCAGCATTACCTTAATCCCCAAACCAGGCAAAGACCCCATCAAAAAGGAGAATTTCAGACCCATATCCCTGATGAATATGGATTCCAAAATCCTCAACAAATCCTAGCTAATGGGGTCCAACAATACATTAAAAGGATCATCCACCACAACCAAGTGGGATTTATCCCTGGGATGCAAGGGTGGTTCAACATTCGCAAATCAATCAATGTGATAGAACACAATAAGAGGAGGGAGAAGAACCATATGGTCTTCTCAATTGATGCAGAAAAAGCATTTGACAAAATACAACATCCTTTCCTGATTAAAACTCTTCAGAGTATAGGGATAGAGGGAACATTCCTCAAGTTCATAAAATCCATCTATGAAAAACCCACAGCAAATATCATCCTCAATGGGGAAAACCTGAGAGCCTTTCCCTTAAGATCAGGAACATATCAAGGATGCCCACTCTTGCCACTATTGTTCAACATAGTACTAGAAGTCCTAGCAACAGCAATCAGACAACAAAAAGAAATAAAAGTATTCAAATTGGCAAAGAAGTCAAATTCTCTCTCTTCGCAGATGACATGATACTTTATGTGGAAAACACAAAAGACTCCACCCCCAAATCACTAGAACTCATACAGCAATTCAGTAATGTGGCAGGATAACAAATCAATGCACAGAAATCAGTTGCTTTCTTAAACACTAACAATGCAACTGTAAAAAGAGAAATTAGAGAAACGATTCCATTTACAATAGCACCAAAAACCATAAGATACCTCAGACTAAACCTAACCAAAGAGGTAAAGGATCTATACTCTAGGAACTACAGAACATTCATGAAAGAAATTGAAGAAGACACAAAAAGATGGAAAAATATTCCATGCTCATGGATCAGAAGAATAAACATTGTTAAAATGTCTATGCTACCCAGAGCAATCTATACCTTCAATGCCATCCCAGTCAAATTTCCAATGACATTTTTCAAAGTGCTGAAACAAACAATCCTAAAATTTGTTTGGAATCAGAAAAGACCTCTAATCACCAAGGAAATGTTGAAAAAGAAAAACAAAGCTGGGGGCATCACGTTGCCCGATTTCAAGCTATATTACAAAGCTGTGATCACCAAGACAGCATGGTACTGGCACAAAAACAGACATATAGACCAATGGAACAGAACAGAGAACCCAGATATGGACCCTCAACTCTATGGTCAAATAATCTTCGACAAAGCAGGAAAAAACATGCAATGGAAAAAAGACAGTCTCTTCAATAAATGGTGCTGGGAAAATTGGACAGCCACATGCAGAAGAATGAAACTCGACCATTCTCTAACACCATTCACAAAGATAAACTCCAAATGGATGGAAGACTTCAGTGTGAGACAGGAATCCATCAAAATCCTAGAGGAGAACATAGGCAGTAACCTCTTACACATTCGCCACAGCAACTTCTTTCAAGATACATCTCCAAAAGCTAGTGAAACAAAAGCAAAAATGAACTTTTGGGACTTCATCAAGATAAAAAGCTCCTGCACAGCAAAGGAAACAAAACAAAGAGACAACCCACAGAATGGGAGAAGATATTTGCAAATGACACTACAGATAAAAGGCTGGTATCCAAGATCTATAAAGAACTTCTTAAACTCAACACCCAAAAAACAAATAATCAAGTCAAAAAATGGGCAGAAGATATGAAAAGACACTTCTCTGAAGAAGACACACAAATGGCTAACAGACACATGAAGAAATGTTCATCATCATTAGCCATCAGGGAAATTCAAATCAAAACCACATCGAGATACCACCTTACACCAGTTAGAATGGCAAAAATTGACAAGGCAAGAAACAAGTGTTGGAGAGGTTGTGGAGAAAGGGGAACCCTCTTACACTATTGGTGGGAATGCAAGTTGGTACAGCCACTTTGGAAAACAGTGTGGAGGTGCCTCAAAAAATTAAAAATAGAGCTACCCTATGACCCAGCAATTGCACTCCTGGGTATTTACCCCAAAGACACAGATGTAGTGAAAAGAAGGGCCATATGCACCCCAATATTCATAGCAGCAATGTCCACAATAGCCAAACTGTGGAAAGAACTGAGATGCCCTTCAACAGATAAATGGATCAAGAAGATTCCATATATACAATGGAATATTACTCAGCCATCAGAAAGGATGAATACCCAACTTTTACATTAACATGGATGGGACTGGAGGAGATTATGCTAAGTGAAATAAGTCAACCAGAGAAAGTCAATTATCATATGGTTTCACTTATTTGTGGAACATAAGGAATAGCATGGAGACATTAGAAGGAAGGGAAAAATAAAGGGGGGGGGAATCGGAGGAAGAGATGAACCATGAGACACTATGGACTCTGAGAAACAAACTGAGAGTTCTAGAGGGAAGGGGCGTGGGGGGATGAGTTAGCCCTGTGATGGGTATTAAGGAGGGCACGTACTGCATGGAGCACTGGGTGTTATATGAAAACAATAGATCATGGAACACTACATCAAAAACTAATCATGTATTGTATGGTGACTAACATAACATAATAAAATTAAAAAAATAACAACTTACTGAGCTATAATTCACATAACACAGAATTCAACCTCTGAAAGGGTATAATTCAGTTGTATTTAGTATATTCCCTGAGTTGTGCAACTACTACTACTATCTCATTTCAGAATATTTTCATCACTCTGAAAAATTCCATACCCATTGGCAGTCACTCCTGGTCTCCCCTCTTTGCAGCCCCTGGTAATCATTAATCTACTTTCTGTCTCTATATACTTATCTATTCTGGACATTTCATATAAATGGAATCATTTTGTGTCTGTCCTCTTTCATTTAGCATAATTTTTCAAGGGACATCCATATTGTAGCATGTTTGGTGCTTCGTTACTTTTTACAACTGAATAATATTCCATTGTATGGATATAATACATTTTGTTTACCCATTTGCCAATTAATGGGCAACTGGGTTGTTTCTACATTTTGGCTATTGTTAATAATGATGGTATGGTATTTATATATGAGTTTATGTGTGGATATATTTTTTTTATTTCAGTATAGTTTACACACAATGTTATATTAATTTCAGGTGTACAACATAGTGATTCAATATCTTTATATATTGTGTTATCCTCACCACAAGTGTAGCTACCATCACCATACAATGCTATTACAATATCATTGACTATATTCCCTATGCTATACTTTTTATTTCTGTGACTTATTCATTCCATATGTGGAAGCCTGTATCTCCCACTCCCCTTCACCCATTTTGCCCATCTATTATCCCCTTCCCTCTGGTAACCATCAATATGTTCTCTGTATTTATAGATCTGATTTTACTTTTTTTTTTACAACCAACACATCTTTTATTTACTTGATTGAAAGTCTAATGGTACATATGAGGTTTAATCGAGTTGCCCTCCATTTTATTCACACTGACTCCACGGAGTTGTATTCTCAAGCATGATTCCGCTCAACGGCTGCTCTTGCTGGGGCTTTGTTTTCTTTCAGGGTCAAGGTGGGTACTTTCAAACAAAATCTTATTTTTAATTCCATCTCTGGCAATTCTTTCCTGGATTCTTAGCTTCGCATAATTATACCTACAATGGAACCAGCATCCTAAAGTCACCAGGATAAATCCTCCTACTCCAACATCACATGATCTTCTAATCCTACTAGTTAACAAAAAATGTCCAAGGCCAGCCGCAACAGATCCTAATGAACCATACAATATTGAATCCCGTGCACAGGGAATGTTTTCAACATCTAAAATTCCTAGGAGCTTAAAGGGCTGTGATAAGAAATTGCACTTGATTTGATTCTTTGTTGATACGACATGGCAGCTACACCTAGGCGGGGAGGGTAGGTGTGACGGGAAAAGCTGGAAATCCAGAGTTGGGTTTTTGTCTCTGCTCTGCCACTAACTGGGATCACTTGTAGGATATATGTATTTTTTTAATCTCCGTGGCCCTCCATCTTCCCCTTGGCGGGCTCGCCGGGCTCTGGTGCGGAGGCCATGGGATCTGGTGGGTGCCTGCGGCCCCACCTCACCCCGCCGGTCTGATTTTACTTTTTGATTGTTTATTCATTGGTTTTTTTGGTTCCACATATGAGTGTGGTTTTTTTGGTTCCACATATGAGTGAAATCATACAGTATTTGTCTTTTTCAGTCTGACTTATTTCATAATACCCCGTAGGTCCATCCATGTTGTTGCAAATGGCAAAATCTATCCTTTTTATGACTGTGTAATATTCTGTTGTGTGTATGTATGTATATGGTAGATGGGTGTGTGTATGATACATATATCTTTATTCATTTATTGATGGACACTTAGGCTGCTTTTTAAAAATTTTTTTATTTAAATTCAATTTAGTTAACATATAGTGTATTATTAGTTTCAGGGGCAGAATTTAGTGATTCATCAGTTGTATATAACACCCAGTGCTCATTACATCAAGTGCCCTCCTTAATGCTCACCACACAATTATCCCTTCCCCCCACCCACCTCCGCTCCAGTAACCCTCAGTTTGTTTCCTAGAGTTAAGAGTCTCTTATGACTTGCCTCCCTCTCTGTTTTTATCTTATTTTATTTTTCCTTCCCTTCCTCTATGTTCATCTGTTTTGTTTCTTAAATTCCACATATGAGTGAAATCATACAGTATTTGTTTTTCTCTGACTGACTTATTTCACCTAGCATAATGCCCTCTAGTTCCATCCATGTCATGGCAAATGACATTTCATTCTGTTTGATGGTCAAGTACTATTCCATTATGTATATATACCACATCTTCTTTATCCACTCATCTCTCAATGGACATCTGGGTTCTTTCCATATTTTGGCTATTGTGGACATTGCTGCTATAAACATGGAGTTGCTCTCATATCTTGGCTATTATAACTAATGTTGCAATAAACATAGGAGTGCATATATCTTTTTGAATTACTGTTTTTGTTTTCTGTGGGAAAATACTCATGTAGTGGGATTATTGGATCATATGGTATTTCTATTTTTAACTTTTTTGAGGAAATCTCCATACTGTTCTCCACAGTGGCTGTACCAATGTACATTCCCACCAACAGTACATGAGGGTTCCTTTTGCTCTGCATCCTCACCAACACTTATTATTTCTTGTCTGTTTTATTCTAGCCATTCTGACAGATGTAAAGTAATATCTCATTGCGGGGTTGATTTGCATTTCCCTGGTAGTTAGTGATCCTGGGTATCTTTTTATGTATCTGTTGGCCATCTGTATGTCTTCTTTAGAAAAATGTCTATTCAGGTCCTCTGCCCATTTTTAGTTGGATTATTTGTTTTTCTTGGTGTTGAGTTGTAAAAGTTCTTTACATATTTTGAATATTAACCTCTTATCAGATATATCATTTGCAAGTATCTTCTCCCATTCAGTAAGTTGTCTTTTGTTTTGTTGATGGTTTCCTTCACTGTTGTGTGGACATGTTTTCATTTCTCTTGACTATATAACTAGGAATGGCAT
The DNA here is from genome assembly GCF_009762305.2 of Zalophus californianus. Classification (NCBI taxonomy): domain Eukaryota; kingdom Metazoa; phylum Chordata; class Mammalia; order Carnivora; family Otariidae; genus Zalophus; species Zalophus californianus. The sequence continues at coordinate 44,270,551 of NC_045612.1, forward strand.
TGCTGGGTTACATTCTGAGGAGCACCCAAAACGTTTTCCAAAGTAGCTGCACCATTTGTAATCCCAAGAACAGTGTTTGAAGGTTTTAATTTCTTCACATCACTGCTAACACATGTTGTTGTCTTTTTCATCTTAGCCATCCTGTGATGACTGAAGCAGTATCTCATTGTGATTTTGATTTGCATTTCTCTGATGACAAATGAGGTTGAACATCTTTTTATATGCCTATAATCCATTTGTGTATCTTCCTTAAAGAAGTGTCTATTTAGATCCTTCGTTTTTTTAAAATTAGATCATTTGTCTTTTTATTGTTCATTTGTAAGCATTCTTTATACACAAATTTTTTATGAAATATATGATCTGCAAAAATTTTCTTCCATTCTTCAAGTTGTCTTTTCATTTTCTTCATGGTATACTCTGAAGCACAAAAGTTTCAAATTTTGATGAAGTCCTATTTAACTACTTTTTCTTTTGTTGCTTGTGCTTTAGTGTCATATCTAAGAAACCACTGTCTATTCTTAAGTTAATAAAGATTGACTTCTGGGTTTTCTTCTAATAGTTTTAAAGTTTTAGGTCTTATAATGAGGTCTATGATTCATTTTTAAGCTAATTTTTTGGTATATATTTTGTGTGAGGAAGAGTGTCCTCAACCAGTGGCTGCAAGCCAACTTGCTTTATTTCTCAGTTTCAGGATTTTTTTGCTTGTAGCCAGCTATTCCATTCATGCCTTACAGATTCTTACAACACACAATGAGCTGCTTCTCACTACTAGCACTAAATCCCGCTCCCACCAGTTATTTTGTCAAAATATTGTTCAACTAGAGTCTAGTGACCTTAGTTTGTTTTGTCTTTTTTTAGAGGAAAAAAGAAAAGCCTCTGAAGTCAACTGTTGGCTGTAGTACCACTTTCCTACTTATAAGATAAATGGCAGTTACATGGCTTATTGCTGCCATCTTCTGTCAGGCATAGTTCAAACAGCAATTTGGTAGCCCCACAAGTTAGTTGACAGGGTTAATCAACTTAAATACTTCACTGGTTGGGTAGCCAGTAAGAGTGTATGGAAGATACTGGTTAGGAACAATGAAAACTGCTAGCACGAACCCATAAAATATAGGCCGCAACTCCTCCCCTCCAGAAAAATAGACAAATGAAATTTGTCTATTCTGTGTTGATTAAGCACTTACTCCATCCAGGGCAATATACTCATTGATGAGGATACAAAGATGCAGAAGACTTGGTCCCTGCTCCCAAGGAAGACGAGTTCTTCAGATTCCAAAATAAGTCAGGCAGCCTATGAAGGCTGGGACATCACAAATGTCATTTGAACTTCATTAGAGAAAATTGCTTTGAATTTTGACTCCTTTATTTGTCAAAATATTCCTTGGGACTGAGCAGGAGAAAGAGAGATTGCAAACTATAATCCTAGAGACCTGTTTTGTTTGGTCAGCATAGCACTTACATTTTCAACTGTCAGTTAAAAATTTGGAGAGATCACATTTAAATATCTAGATTTCTAGATTCTCTTGAAAAAAAAAAAAACATCCAAAGATCTGGCCTTACTAGACCAGTGTTCCCTCATTTATTTCTGCTCTAATCTTTATTATTTCCCTTTTTCTGCTGGCTTTAGGTTTCATTTATTGTTCTTTCTCTGGCTTTATTAGGTGTAAGGTTAGGTTGCTTATTTGAGATTTTTCTTGCTTCTTGAGGTAAGCCCGTATTGCTATATACTTCCCTCTTATGACCACTTTTGCTGTACCACAAAGGTTTTGGATCATTATGTTTTCATTTTCATTTGTTTCCATATATTTGTTTATTTCTTCTTTAATATCCTGGTTGACCCATTCATTGTTTAGTAGGATGTTTTTTAACGTCCATGTATTTGTGGCCTTTCCAAACTTGTTTACAGTTGACTTCAAGTTTCATAGCATTGTGGTCAGAAATGCTACATGGTATGATTTCAATCTTTTTATACTGGTTGAGGCCTGATTTGTGACCTAGTATGTGATCTATTCTGAAGAATGTCCCATGTGCACTTGAAAAGAATGTGTATTCTGCTGCTTTAGGATGAAATGTTCTGAATACATGTTAACTCCATCTGGTCCAGTGTGTCATTCAAAGCCATTGTTTCCTGTTGATTTTCTGCTTAGATGATCTGTCCATTGCTGTGAAAGAGTGTTAAAGTTCCATACTATTATTGTATTATTATTCTTTATGTTTGAGTTCCTTTATGATTGTTATTGTTTTATATAATTGGGTGTTCCCAAGTTGGGACATAAACATTTATAATTGTTAGAGCTTCCTGTTTGATAGTCCCCTTTATTATGATATAATGCCCTTTTTCATCTCTTCTTATAGTCTTTGGTTTAAAATTTAGTTTGTCTGATATAAGTATATCTACTCCAGCTTACTTTTGACATCCATTTCCATGATAAATGTTTCTCCTATATTTTGTAAATTTAACTACAATATGTCTTTGGTGTTGGCCTGCTTTTATTGATTTCGATGGGAGTTCTCTGTGCCTCCTGGATTTGGATATTTGTTTCCTTCCCCAGATTAGCAAAGTTTTCAGCTATAATTTCCTCAAATAAAGCTTCTACCACTTTTTCTCTCTTCTTCTTCTTCTGGTACTCCTATGATACAAATGTTATTACATTTGATGGAGTCACTGAGTTCCCTAAGTCTACCTTCATGATCCAATACTTTTCTTTCCCTCTTCTTTTCACCTACGTTATTTTCCATAATTCTATCTTCTATATCATTTATTTGTTCCTCTTCTTCTTCCGTTCTTGTGGTCATTACAGGGACAACTGGGTGGCGGAGTCAGTTAAGCATCTTCCTTTGGCCCAGGGTCCTTGGATAGAGCCCCATATCAGGCTTTCTGCAGGAAGCCTGCTTCTCCCTCTCCCTCTGCCTGCTCTCCTTGCTGTGCTCTCTCTCTCTCTGTCAAATGAATAAATAAAATCTTAAAAAAAAGAATACAAATTAATTGGTCATAAAGATGCTCACCAAACTCAGTAGAAAAATGGATGGACATAGTGAGATCCTCTACAGAAATAGAAAATATAAGAAAATTCCAAACAAAAGTTACAGAGCTAAAAAATGTAATAACTGAACTGAAAAAAATACACTAGAAGAGTTCGACAGCTGACTGGATGAAGCTGAAGACTGGATCAGCAAACTAGAAGACAAAGCAATAGAACTCACCCAGACACAGCAGCAAAAAGAAAAAAGAATTTTAAAAAGATGAAGACAACTTAAGGGACCTTTGGAACAACATCAAGCAGAATAACATTTGCGTTATAGGGGTCCCAGAAGGAGAATAGAGAAAGAAAAGGCTAGAAAACTTATTTGAAGAAATAGCTGCTGAAAATTTCCCTAATCTGGGGAAGGAAACAAACATACAGGTCCAGGAAACAGAGTTCCAAATGAGATTAAACCAAAGAGATCCATACCAAGACACATTATAATTTAAATGGTAAAAGTTAAAGATGAGGAGATAATCTTTAAAGCAGCATGAGAAAAACAAATTTATCATGTACAAGGGAAACCCCATAAGGCTATCAGCAGATTTTTCAGCAGAAACTTTGCAAGCCAGAATTGAGCAATGAAAGGAAAAAAAACTTCCAATCAAGAATTCTCTACTTGTCAAGTTATAATTCAGAATTGAAGGAGAGTTTAAAAGTTTTCCAGATAAGCAAAACCCACTAACCTAGCATTACAAGAAATGTTAATAGGATTTCTCTAAACTGAAAAGAAATGGCAATAATTATTAACAAGAAAGCATACAAAAGTAAAAATCTTACTGGAAAAAGTATATAGTGAAAGTAATGGATCACTTATAAAGCAAGTATGAAAGTTAAAAGACAAAAAGCAAACTTAACTAAACTACAGTGATTTGTTAATAGATGCATAAAACAAACAAAAGAATATATATATATATATATATATATATATATATATATATGAAGTGACATCAAAAATATAAAATGTGGAGGGGGAGAAAAATGTAAAGTTTGGTATGTGTTCAAAATTAAGTTGTTATCAACTCAAAGCAGATCACTATATAGAAACCACAAGGAAAAGAGGAAGAGAAGAAAGGAAAAGAGAGGAACTACAAAAACAGTGAGAAAACAATTAACAAAAGAGCAATAAGTATGCACCTATCAATAATTACTTCAATATAAATGGAATAAACACTTCAATCAAAATACAGAGTGGCTGAATAGATTAAAAAAAAAAAAATAAGACCCAGGGTAGCTGGGTGGCTCAGTTGCTTAAGCAGATATCTGCCTTTGGCTCAAGTCATGATCCCAGGGTCCTGGGATCGAGTCCCGCATCAGGCTCTCTGCTTAGCAGGGAGCCTGCTTCTCCTTCTCCCTCTGTCTGCCATTCTGCCTACTTGTGATCTCTCGCTCTCTGTCAAATAAATAAATAAAAATCTTTAAAATAAAAATTAATAAATTTAAAAATAAGACACATTTATATATCGTCAACAAGAGACTTACTTCAGAAGTAAGGACACACACACAGACTGAAAGTGAAGGGATGGAGAAAGATATTCCATGTTAATGAAAATGAAAAGAAAAATGGTGTAGCTATCTTCATAGCAGAAAATATAGACTTTGAAACAAAGATGTAATGATAGACAAAGAGGGGCATTGCATAACAATAAAGGGATCAATTCAACAAGAAGACATACATAACATTTATAAATATATATGCAGCCAACATAAAAACATTAAGATATATAAAGCAAATATTAATGTACCTAAAGAGAGAAATTGACAACATTACAATAATAGTAAGGGACCTTAACACCCCACTTATATCAGTGGATAGATCATCCAAACAGAAAATTAGTGAGGAAACATCAACCTTAAATGACACACTAGGCCAGATGGACTTAACAGATACATACAGAACAATCCATCCAAAAGGAACAGAAAATACATTCCTCTCAAGTGCACATGGAACAGCATAGATCAATTTTAGGCCACAAAATAAGTCTCAATAAATTCAAGAAAATTGAAATCATATCAAGCATCTTCTCCAACCACAATGATACAAAAATAGAAATCAATTGCAAAAAGAAAATTGGAAAAACACAAAAATGTAGAGATTAAGCAACATGCTACTGAAAAAAACAAAGGGTCATCAAAGAAGAAAGCAAAAAAAAAAAAAATACCTAGAGACAAATGAAAGCAGATATACAGCATACCAAAATCTTTGGAATGCAGCAAAAACAATTCTAAAAGGGAAGATCATAGCAATGCAAGCCTACCTCAAAAACAAGAAAAATTTCAAATACACAATCCAACTATACAAAAAGGAGCTAGAAAAAGAACAAATGAGGCCCAAGGTCAGTAGAAGGAAGGAAATAATAAAGATTCACACAGAAATAAATGAAATAGAGACAAAAAAATAAAAGACAAGATCAGAGAAACTAAGGGCTGGTTCTTTGAAAAGATACAAAAAAAAAAAAAAAAAAAAAGACAGACCTTTAGCTAGAGTAATCAAGAAAAAAAAATGACCGGGCTCTAATAAACAGTATAAGAAATGAAAGAAGTTACAACTGACACCACAGAAATATAAAGGATCATAAAACACTAGTAGAATAATTATATGCCAACAAATTGGACAACCTGGAAGAAATGGATAAATCTTAGAAATACACAATTTTCCAAGACTGAATCATGAAGAAATAGAAAGTGTGAATAGACTGATTATTAGTAAGGAGATTGAATCAGTAATCAAAAACCTCCCAACAAACAAAAGTCCAGGACTAGATGGTTTCACTGGTGAATTCTACCAAACATTCAAACAATGTTTAATACCTACCCTTCTCAAAATTTCCAAAAAATTGAAGTGGAGGAAAAATTTCGAAACTCATTTTATGAGGCCAGCATTATTCTAATACCAAAACCAGACAAGGACACCACCACCAAAAAAACAAAAGAAGAAGAAGAAAAAGAAAGAAAATTATAGGCCAATATTCCTGATGAACACAAATGTAAAAATCCTCAACAAAACATTAGCAAACTAAATTCAACAATACATTAAAAGGATCACACACCATGCATGATCAAGTGGGATTTATTTCAGAGATGCTAAGATGGTTCAAAATCTGCAAATCAATCAACATGATTTTCCACATTAACAAAATAAAGGATAAAAATCATTATTATCTCAATTGATGCAGAAAAAGTATTTGACAAAATTCAACATTCATATATGATAAAAACTCTCAACAAAGTGGATTTAGAGGGAACACACCTGAACATAATAAAGGCCATATATAACAAACCCACAGCTAACATTATCCTCAATGGTGAAAAACTGAAAAGTTTTCTTCTATGGTCAGGAACAAGAAAAGGAGGCCCACTTTCACCACTTTTATTTAACACAGTATTGTTCTAGCCACAGTAATGAGGCTATAAAAGGAAATAAAAGGCATCCAGTTTAGAAAGGAAAAAGTAAAGCTGTCACTATTTGCATATGACACAATACTATATATAGAAAACCCAAAAGACTCTACCAAAAACTGCTAGAGTTAATAAATGAATTCAGTTAAAGTAGCATGGGACAAAATAAACATACAGAAATCTGTGGCCTTTCTATGTATTAATAACAAACTATCAGAAAAAGAAATAAAGAAAACAATCCCATTTACAATTGCATCAAAAAGAATAAAATACCTAGGAATAAATTTAACCAAAGAAGTAAGAAATCTGTAAAATTATGTAAAAATTTTTGAAAACTGTGACACTGATGAAAGAAATTGAAGAACACACAAATAAATTGTAAAGATATTCTGTGCTCATGAATTGGAAAATAATATTGCTAACATGTCCATACAACACAAAGCAATCTACAGATTCAATAAAATACCTATCAAAATTCAAATGGTATTTTTCATAGAACTAGAACAAACAATTCTAAAATGTGTGGAAAAATAAAAGATCCTGAACTAGAATGTATTGTGCTAAGCTAAATAAGTCAGAGAAAGACAAATATCATATGATTTCACTCATATGTGGAATTTAAGAAACAAAACAGGTGAACATAGGGGAAGGGAAGGAAAAATAAAATAAGATAAAAACAGAGAGGGAGACAAACCGTAAGAGACTCTTAACTATAGAGAACAAACTGAAGGTTGCTGGAGGGGAGGTGGGTGGGTGGGATGGGCTAAACGGGTGATGGGCGTAAAGGAGGGCACTTGGGATGAGCTCTGGGGGTTATATGTAGTGATGAATCACTAAATTCTACTCCTGAAACCAATACTCACTATATGTTAACTAACCTGAATTAAAAAAAAAAAAGATCCTGAATAGCCAAAGCAATCTTGAGAAAGAACAAAGCTAGAGGTATCATCCTGCCTGATTTCAAACTAAACTACAAAGCTATAGTAATCAAAACAGTATAGTATTGGCATAAAAATAGACACACTGATTAATGGAAAAGAATAAACAGCTTAGAAATAAGCGCACACATATATGAACTGTTCATTCATGACAAAGGAGCCATGAACATAAAATGGAAAAAGGACAGTCTCTTCAATAAATGGTGCTAGGAAGGGCATCTGGGCGGCTCAGTCACTTAAGCGGCTGCCTTCGGCTCAGGTCATGATTCCAAGGTCCTAGAATCAAGCCCTGTGTCGGGGGGGGGGGGGGTCCCTGCTCAGCAGGGAGCCTGCTTCTCCCTCTCCCTCTGCCTGCCGCTCCCTCTGCTTGTGCACTCTCTCTTCCTGTCAAATAAATAAACAAAATCTTTTTAAAAAACAAATAAATAAATGGTTAGGAAAACTGGACAACCACATGCAAAAGAATGAAACTAGATCATCTTAAATTATACACAAAAGTTAACTCAAAATGGGTTTAAACCATCTATGAGTTGAAAAAAGGGATAAACTGACCTCTTATAGACTTAGAACACAATGCTTTCTTTAAGAAAAGTTGAGAAAGCTTACTCTGGATGTTTTACATTAGCCAACACAATTTTCAAAATGTTAATTTTCATATAAACCATCATATTATGACTTACACATTCATCTGAACAATGTTTTGCGTCATTTGCAACAATTATAAGACAACAGATCTGTAATGTTCTCAAAACAAAGAAAGTAAAATATTGAATCTTTCAGCCTTGGAAAATTCTTATCTTTCAAAGAGAAATTGTTAGTCCTTTAGTGAACAATGACTTCATGCACAGAGATGTTGAGCATAGTATTTGCTTTGATTTTTTTTTCTTTTAACCTGCATTCTTGCTGACAAGCAATGTATTTTTAGAAGCTACTTACCATCCTCAAAGAAAAAACTTGTATTTCTGATATTTTTTCCTTCAGAGATACTTCTACAAAACCTACCTGCCATGTCTGAGGTAAAAACTAGTACAAAATAAGGGGAGTTAGAGGTTGCAGATTTCATCATTTCGTAAGAAAAAACTTTCTAGCAAAGTAAACTAAATCATGGAATGGGCTGCTTGTGAAGTCATTATTCAGAGGCTGAATGATCACAGTCAGGGCGTTATAGAATGGATTCCTGCAATAGGTGAGATGCTAAAAAGAGTTTATGATTCTTGTACATGGGCCAACTTATCAGAATCCCCCAGAGAACTTGTTAAAAATACATTCCTGAGCCCCACTGCAGAGATTTCAATGTCAGGGACTTGGAATCTATACTTTTGATAAATCCTCTATGTGATTTTGATGTGCCAGCTAGGTTTGGGATTCAATGGATTGGATAATTTTAATATCTCTGCCAAGACCAAGAATCTATATACGGAGTAAGATGTTATTTAACATCATTGTCCTTATATTTTCTTAAAAATTCGTAGTTCTATCTAGAGGATTTATAAGATGCAAATTCTATTTTTCAGCAAAAATACTTCATAGGTGCTGCTTTGTTTTTCCATTAGGAGTCATATGATATTTGATTATTACTCTTTTTGTAATGTTAGTTGACCTTGATGATCATTGCCTAGATCCATTAATTCATTAACCACTGTAAAATTCTGTCATTCTTTCTTAATTTATTAGCTGGAAATCTTCTTTTTTAATGTATTTTTAAAGATTTTATTTATTTGACAGAGAGAGACACAGTGAGAGAGGGAACACAAGCAGGGGGAGTGGGGGAAGGGAGAAGCAGGCTTCCCACAGCGCAGGGAGCCCGATGCAGGGCTTGATCCCAGCACCCTGGGATCATGACCTGAGCCAAAGGCAGACGCTTAACGACTGAGCCACCCAGGCGCCCCTAGCTGGAAATCTTCTACTAAAACATTTTCCTCACAAGCTATTTGGTTACACAGAGGAAGAATGTGTACATAAAAAGATGGGTTAAGTGTTTGGATCATTATTTTATTTACCAGTTTCAAAATAATGAGCTAGTTTCCTTGCTTCCCCGAAGCTGACCAATTACATTTTTAAGTATCATTATGAACTCAGATATTTAAATATATTTGATATATTTCAATCCATTGTAGTTATTTTATTTGTTGATGCTCAAATTGCTTCACATTTGGTCAGTAAAGGCTCTTTAATTTTGCTCCCAAGTCCTTTCTGACACAACCTTAGTAGTTTTCCTCTACGGGGAGAAACCCAATTGCAAGTCCAGGTTGTTACCTGTGCTTCTGATCAATTAGCTATAAATCAGAGGTTCCCATGACCTCCTCCCCTTTGGATTCTATTAATTTCTAGAACAGCTAACAAATCTCAGGGAACCGCTTACTTACATTTACCAGTTTATTAAAAGTTATGTTAAAGGATGCAGATGAACAGCCAGATGAAGAGATACATAGGGCAATTTCTGGGAGAGTCCCAAGTGGAGGAGCTTCTGTCCCTGTGGAGTTGGGGTGCATCATCCTCACAGTATCTAGATATGTTTACCAACCTGAAAGCTCTCCAAACCCCATACTTTTGAGATTTTTATGGAGGCTTCCTCACATAAACAGAATCAGTTATTAATTCCATTTCCAGACCCTCTCCCCTCTCCAAAGAAATGGGGGATAGGGCTGAAAATTCTGTTTCTAATTATGGCTTGGTCTTTCTGGTGACCAACCCCCCATCCAGAAGCCCTCCAAGAACTCACCCAGAGTCACCCCATAAGAACAAAAGACACATTTTTTTAAGATTTTATTTATTTGAGAGAGAGAGGGCATGAGCTGGGCGGGGGAGGGGGGCAGAAGGAGAAGCAGACTCCGCTGAGCAGGGAGCCCCATGCAGGACTCGATCCCAGGACCCTGGGTTAATGACCCGAGTCGAAGGCAGCCACTTAACCGACTGAGCCACCCAGGCACCAAAACAAAAGACACTTCTTTCACCCAGGAAATTCCAAAGGATTTAGGAGCTTTGTGTCAGGAACTACAGTCGAAGACCAAATATTACAGAGGAGTTAAGATGATGGAGGAGTAGAGGGACCCTGTTTGTCTGGTCCCTGGAATACAACTAGATAGTTACCAAATCATTCTGAACACCAGAGAAATCAATCAGAGATCTGAGAAAACAAATGCTGCAAGTCTTACCAGTAGAAAAGTAACCACTGTTTGGAAGATAGGAGGTGCAAAGACTTGAATCTAGTGTGATATAGCTGAGGATATGGCAGAGGGGAGAGAGCCTGCTTAAGGAGCATACCACAAAGTATTATAAGCAGTGGAATGCAAAATCAGAACTTCTAGAAGCCTACTCTAGTGGGGAATGTGCCTGGCTTAAAGGTGCTCAGGTGGTGAAGCAGGGTGGAATCCCAAGTGTGACAGCATGGTTGGAGGACTTCTGGGGTTGCAAGAAGAACGTGTGGTACTTGAGTGTGGCAGAGTTACCAGGCAAGAGGGGGGAAGCCGGCTGTGAACAGCAAGCCTAGGTGCCAGCTTTCTGTTCTGTGTTGCCATAAACTGCGAACCACTGCATGGGCATGCAACCACTCTCCTGGGAGGGGTCCAGAAAAAGGCAGAAGTGCGCTGAGACACCCTCCCTCCCCAGGGAGGAACAGCATGAGTCCAAGCCTTGGGAGTAGGTAATATTTGGAGTTTTGAAACTCAGTCACATGCCTGAGATAAAAACGCTTGGTCAAAGGCCAGGTGAACAGAGTTCTGGTGGAAACTGGGGAGAAAAGAGTGATTGACTGCAAACTATTCTGAAAAGTAGAAAGGGAAGGAAAACTTCCAAACTCATTCTATGAGGCCAGCATTACCTTAATCCCAAAACCAGACAAAGACTCCTCTAAAAAGGAGAATTACTGACCAAAATCCCTGATGAAGATGGATGCAAAAATTCTCAACAAGATACTAGCCAATAGGATCCAACAGTACATTAAAAGGATTATTCATCACAACCAAGTGGAATTTATTCCTGGGGTGCAGGGATGGTTCAATATTCACAAATCAATCAATGTGATACACCACATTAATAAAAGAAAGGATAAGAACTATATCATCCTCTGAATAGATGCATAAGAAGTATTTGACAAAGTACAGCATCCGTTCTTATAAAAAGCATCAACAAAGTAGGGATAGAGGGAACATACCTTAACATCATAAATGCCATATATGAAAGGTCCACAGCTGATATCATCTTCAATGGGGAAAAACTGAGAACTTTTCCCCTAAGTTCAGGAACAAGATAGAGATGATCACTCTCACCATATTTATTTAACACATTACTGGAAGTCCTAGCCTCAGCAATCAGACAACAAAAAGAAGTGAAAGGCATCCAAATCGGCAAAGAAGAAGTCAAAATTTCACTGTTTGCAGACTATATGATACTCTATGTAGAAAACCCAGAAGACTACAAAAAACTGCTAGGATACAGGAAGTCATCAAAGTTGCAGGATATAAAATCAATGCAAAGAAGTCAGTTGCATTTCTGCTCTGTGTTGCAACTGTACACTAACAGTGAAGCAGAAGAAAGAGAATTCAAGGAATCAATCCCATTCACAATTGCACTGAAAACCATAAAATACTTAGGAATAAACCTAACCAAAGACGTAAAGATCTGTGCTCTGAAAACTATAGAATATTTAGAATGAAATTGAGGAAGACACAAAGAAATGAAAAAGCATGGAATGTTTTTCAGCATAGAAAATACTTGTCATCTTGCTTGGCCAAGATTGGAAGAACAAATATTGTTAAAATGTCTGTGCTACCCGAAGCAATCTACACATTCACTGCAATCCCTATCAAAATACCAACAGCATTTTTTACAGACATGGAACACACAGTCCTAAAATTTGTATGGAACCAGAAAAGACCCCGAATAGCCAAAGTAATTTTGAAAAAGAAAACCAAAGCTGGAGGCATCACAATTCTGGACTTAAAGCTGTATTACAAAGCTGTAATCAAGACAGTATGGCACTGATACAGAAACAGACACATTGATCAATGGAACAGAATAGAGAACCCAGAAATGGACCCTCAACTCTATGGCCAACTAATCTTCGACAAAGCAGGAAAGAATATCTAATGGAAAAAAGACAGTCTCTTCAACCAATGGTGTTGGGAAAAATGGACAGCCACACACAGAAGAATCAAACTGGACCACTTTCTTACACCACACACAAAAATAAACTCAAAAAGGATGAAAGACCTAAATATGAGACAGGAATCCATCAAAATCCTACAGGAGACCAAAGGCAGCAACCTCCTTGACCTTGGCTGCAGCAACTTCTTGCTAGACATGTCTTCAAAAACAAGGGAAACAAAAGTAAAAATGAACTATTGGGACTTCATCAAGAGAAAAAGCTTTTGCACAACAAAGGAAACAGTCTACAAAACTAAAAGGCAGTCTATGGAATGGGGGAAGATATTTGCAAATGACTTACCAGATAAAGGGCTAGTATCCAAATCTATAAAGAGCTTATCAAACTCAACACCCCCCAAAAAAAACAAAAATTCCAGTTAAGAAAGGGGTAGAAGACATGAACAGACATTTCTCCAAAGAAGACATACAAATGGCTAATAGACACATGAAAAAATGCTCAACATCACTCAGCATCAGGGAAATACAAATCAAAACCACAATGAGATACCACTCCACACCAGTCAGAATGGCTAAAATTAACAACTCAGGAAACAATAAATGTTGGCAAAGATGTGGAGAAAGGGAAACCCTCTTAAACTGTTGGTGGGAATGCAAACTGGTACAGCCACTCTGGTAAACAGGATGGAGTTTCCTCAAAAAGTTAAAAACAGAACTACCCTATGACCCAGCAATTGCACTAGTAGGTATTTATCCAAAGGACACAAAAATAGTGATTTGAAGGGCACATGCACCCCAATGTTCATAGCAGCAAACTATGGAAATAGCCCAGATGTCCATCGACAGATGAATGGATAAAGACGGATAAAGAAGATGTGATATATATATATATATATATATATATAAAAATCTTCCATATATATAATGGAATATTACTCAGCCATCAAAAAGAATGAAATCTTGCCATTTGCAATGATGTGGATGGAACTAGAAGGTATTATGCTAAGCGAAATAAGTCAGAGAAAGACAAATACCATGATTCATTCATACATGGAATTTAAGAAACTAAACAGATGAACATAAGGGAAGGGAAGGAAAAATAAAAAAAGACAGAAAGGGAAGGGAACCATAAGAGACTCTTAACTCTAGGAAACAAACTGAGGGTTGCTGGAGGGGAGGTGAGTGGGAGGATGAGGTAATTGGGTGATGGGCATTAAGGAGGGCACTTGATGTAATGAGCACTGGTTGTTATGTGCAACTAATGAATCACTAAATTCTACCCCTGAAACTAATAATACATTATATATTAACTAAATTGAATTTAAATTTTAAAGAAGACCAAATATTAGAACAAAAGATCTTCCCACTGGTCTTATCACTTAGGAATTTACATGGAATTTAGGAGCTCTGTGCTGGGAACTGGAGTTAGAGACCAATACATTATTTTCTATTATCTCACAGTTCCTTAGCTTCTTTGATATCTAGTATGACAAGATTTTCCAGGTTCATCCTGGACACTTCTTGCCACAGACCTAGAATCAGCCATTTCTCTAAGAAACCTTGGTTCCTTTCATTGGAGAATGGTACTTAGAATCTCAGTCTGGGTACTAGAGTTGCTTTTTGACACAGTTTTTCATTGTTTCTGAATGTTTTTTAGTGGACAAAGCTTGAAAATACATGTTTTTAAAATAATAAAACTAAATTCATACTCTAAAGACTATTCGATAGCTGAATAGTCTTTAGAGATTTTTCCTTCAGGCTATGGAAGAACTTGCAAAGTATCCCTTTTCCACAAGATTATCCCCAGCCAAGTGATAAAAAAATATATATATCACGTCTAGTACTAATGATGTACTATATTTTGGCTAAATTGAATTTAAATTTAAAAAATGTGGTGTTACCAGAACCAGTGACTTGCTTTGGATAAAGATTGGTAAATACTGACAAATTTTACTGTCCAATTTCCTTTTTACATATCTATGGCTACTATATTTTCTGAATAAAACATCAGATGGTGTCATAAGTATTACTGTAAACGTGGGGACAAAAGAACAAAATATTCAAAATCAGAACTATCTGGAAAATATGAAAAGTATAGTTGCCCCAGAAATACTCTAGGCCAAGGATGGCAAACACATTGCTTCCTCCATGGTAGTCATATCTAACTAATCAGTCTTTCCTACTGAGCTGGATGCACTTTAGAATCCTTCACAGCACAATTCTCCAAAAAACCACTACAAAACCAATCTGAGTGGCCAAGCAAGATGACAAGTATTACCATCCACATTTAAGGCAAACAAATGTCCTTTTATCACATTACAACTTTGTGAAATTGATTAAGACAGCAGTTGCCAAATTGGGTTCTGAGGTGCACTAGTGCTGTTACCAGGTGTTCCATAAATAAAAGGAATCTGTGGTCTCAAATATTTGGGAAATGTTGGGTTTTTAAAAAAGAGTTTCTTTAATGCAAAATTCCAAGAGTCTTTAATGTTCTAATATGCATTATAATTCTCCAGGAAGGGAAAGAGTATGCATTGTTTATTAATTTATTTGAACTCTTAATGGAACTCTTTTGTTCATATGCATCTTGTGACCACTGAATCAGGCTTTTCTTTTATATTAATTACATTCCAATTACATCTTCTTTAAGCCCAGGTCAATGTATTTAGAACTGAATCAGGATTGGGGACTTTTGGAGATAATAAATTGCATACACTGAATGCTGATTTTTGCATGTGTGTGTCACTCTACAAAAGTCACATTTTCTCCAGTATCTAAAGACAATCATAGTTTAGCTTCCTATGTACTGACTGCACTAAGATTCTGTTTTTGGTAGAAAAGTGATATGTGTGTGTGTGTATAACTGTGTCACAAAGATAGGATTAAATTATTTCATTATGCATGGAAGAGTTATTCATGGAGGGCATGGTCTGAGAGACCTCAATGGTGGATCATTTAGAATAGTCTAGTCTGAGAGCCACAAAACCACCTATAGCAGTTACTTTGAAACTTTGAGCTGTCCATTTTGTGCTGTTTCCTCATTAACTAATGGTAGTCACATTGCTTCTGTTCCATATGAATGGTAGTTGCTTTTCAAAAGGCCTCTAGAAATTCTTTTAGAATAGGATTTGCAGTTAGGAGTCTTTGGACTAACACAGGATTTCACTTACCCCTAGGGGTTCCCACATTCTGCAAATATGTAATGCCTTCAGCAGTATGAGCTTCTGGCTACAGAACTGGGTGCCCAAGCCTAGAAATTAAAAGTTCCTTAAAACTTGCAAATAGGTTTAGAGGATTCTCGGAGATTATCAAACTTGGAAAAGTAGCATCTAGAGAAAAGGACAAAAGAGCCTAGATTCACTTAAAGATGAGAGACTCTAATATGAAGAACTGTTGTTTTGAGTAGTTCACAAAACAATTTATTGGAGTTCAGAAAGACAGCACATAGACATCAACATATTTATTTTAAATTTCTGTGTCAGAGTATTGTAATGTATATGTATTATAATGTATCTATAATGTAATGTATAAAGTATATATACACAGTAGTACATATATATAACCTATAAATACATATACATATATGGGGGCCCATTCTCAAAAGTTTTCTTTTATTACAGATAAGAATGTGTGAGTAAAAATTTGATTTAGAGGATTAAGTACATCTCTTTATCAGAAGTGTGTTTTAGGGTGTTTGTAGGGGGCAGGACTAGTTTAAGTAGAGGTGCAAGGGATTCAGTTAGATCCATTCATTTTATTTTAAAAGAACAATAATTGATGATATAACCTTCATTCATATTAAACAAATTCATATTAAACAAATTATGACTGTTTAGATTTTCCATCATATCCTCAGGGCCTGTCAGAAACATTGACCTAGGCCCTGAGGATATGATGGAAAATCTAAACAGTCATTATCCTGGACTTTATGGTAAAACATAGTTTAGTGGAGGAAGGCAGTTGTCAATCAAATAATCATACATTTAAATATCTTATCGTAAATGGATACATATTATGAAGGAAAAGTACAGCAGGCTGGCTATATGGGCCACCAGAAATCAGGGCACTTTCTCTTATTCTGGGGTTATTGAGAAAGGTTACCTTAAGGAAGTGACAGTTAACCTGGGGCCTGTGAGATTGAGTGGTTGACTTGTGAAGAGATAGAGAGTGGCCCAGATGCAGGGAGAGCGTATGTGAGAGCCCTGAGGGGGGCACATGGTGAGTGAGGGGCAGTGCCATATAGGCACAGGTTCTCATACATCGGGGAAGCTTCGGAGATGGATCTGCCTGAGAGTCGGAGTGCAAGCTAAATGACCCCAGGAGCTCTTTTGGTTTCAGGGGGAAAAAATCACAAACTAGTTGGAGGTACCAGGGGGCCACAGGAGACAAAAAGGGACTGGCTGGGTGGCTAAGCACAATTGGAACACTGCATTCTGCCCCAGCAACATGTCCAGAAACCTCAGGTAATACTCCCTGTGTGGCCATCTAGAAAGGTAACTGTTAAGATTAAAGGGCAGTGTGTTTTCCAGGCCTGAGCTATCAATGTGAACCTTTCTGTTTGGATTGCCAAGAGAATTTCATGAGCAGTGCCCAGCTAGAGGGCCTAGTAATGCGTTGTGATCATGGGTTTCCCTGAGTTATTTGAAACCAGAGGGTGTATGTGCTATCCTCTGCAAAAGTAGAGGGTTTGGAAGAAAGGTAAATGTGAGGTAAGTTGAAGGATAATTGCAGGAAATGGGGCGTGGCCCGGGCAGCAGAGGAGCTAAATGGGAGAGCAATAGTTGACGGTCCATTGTCATTGTGCCTACTAATCGGCGAGGAGAGGAGAGGACAAGGGAGGCCAGGGTTGGACCCTACGCATGAAGGAAGAGCGAGCGAGCCAGGGAGCGCTCTTGACACGGGAGGGCAGGAGGCCGCTACGCCGGGTCTCCCGCTCCAAGAAAGGGGCACAAGGAGGCGGCGCGGGCCCCGCCCCCTCCCCTGGCGGGCGCGGGCGCGAGACGCTGCGCGGCGGCGGTGGCGGGCGCGAGCGGCAGCTGTCAGGCCACTGAGGTCCAAGCTGCTCTTGCTGCCCCACCGAGGACGAGGAGGCAGCAGGAGCGGTGACCGTGTCACTGAGGAGCCGGACTGCCGGCACGCAGAGCTGACCTGCCTGGCACCCGCGGCCCCCCCCCACCATCTCTCTCCCATTGTATTGGGTAAGGTGCGGGTGCGTGGGCAGGGAGAGGGGCTAGCGGCCAGTGGACGCGGGCGGCTGGGAGGTGGGGGGGGGCTGTGGGAAGAGGAAAAAGGGAGGTCTAGGTGATCCCCCGGGACATTTGCACCTTGGGAAAGAGGCCTAGGCACTGCAGGGGTCGGAGTTGGGGGGGAAGGTGACGATGGAGGGGGGCGTTGCTGAGTAATTCGGAGCGGCTGGCAAAGCCCCGCAGACAGACGCAGGGCTCCGTGGGGAACGGGTGTGGCTCAGTGCGCATGCGCCACAGCCCCTCGTTCTGAGAGATGGGGATGAGGTGAGATGACCCGGGTCCGAGGTAGTTGGAACTGTGCGTAACATCTCACTTTCTAGATCCCCAATGCCAAAAGTGACCCTGTCGTAGAGATAACAAGGAAGATTCTTTCCCCTATACTCTGCTCGCTTAATGTCACCCAAACCTCACCTACCTGTCTCCTGGCAGTCTACTTGGGAAGAAGTGGCCTGAGGACAAGGCCAAATTGCTATCTAGTGTGCCTTCGGGCTTATAGCCCTAGAGCTGTTGTTGTGAGGAGTGAAGGGTTAGAGGTGAAATTCCACATTGAACCCTTCTGGTTGCATATAGGATATAAATATGGTCATAAATGTGGGAATCGTGTTTCAGTGGCATGACAGCTGTGGCATTTGGACTCAGAGCAGGAACGTAGCTGATAACTTGATTGCTCTACACAATGAATCCAGTGTGTCAGACGGCTTCCCCGCTACAGAACCCTCCCCCACCCCCACCAACAAGCATCAGGTTGTACTGGAAACAACCTACACCATTTGAGGTAGAGGGTCTCAAAGATGCAATCATTTCTTATTTGTATTGATTTTTACCTAAGTTAAAGAAAGCCCTGCCCAGTTTTCCAGTGCAGTATTTTCCAAATACTGTGCCAGGAATCAACAGTGAGTTGGGTGGCCCAACCAGTGTGTCACCAAGATGGGTTTTCCCTGTAGCTTCAACCATGGCTCCTCCTCTGTGCAGATTACCACCAGGGCCACTCTCATCCACTACCTAACTCTCCCCTGCTGCTCTTCCCCTACCCTCAGCCCTGCAGTACCACATCCCTGTCAACACATGCTCCCAAACTGCACGTTGGATTTGAGCATCATTCCGCCCATGGCAACCAAACTGATGTTGCCAGTTTGCTTTTCTATTTCTCGTCTATCCATCATCACACTGAAATGTTCTGTTTTCAAAGGTTCACCCTCTTTCTCGTCATTGTACTGCTTCTTTCCACACTCACACCCTAAGCATCCCCAGCTAAATACAATAATTTTAATAAGCTGTGTGGGTGCGGGCACAGCAGATTCAAAAGGTTTCAAGTGTGTTGAAGAACAAAGAAAACTAGGGAGCATCGGTTATGTGAATTTCTAATTTACCTTATTGTCTGAGACTTAGACTCTGGGGGGAAAAAAAGTGAATATACTGTTCTTAGAAAATTATTGTTAATTGTGGAGAGTGGGGTAAGAAAGGAGAATTGCATCTCCGGGATATCTGAGTTGTTCAGAGGCAGATCTGTCTCTGAATAGGACCAAAATCAGATTAAACATTTTAGTCAAAATCCTAAGCTGATATGGGACCCATACAGGATGCATAAGGGATTTGACTTTCCCGTTAAATGTACTTCGGTTTATCAAAGAATTCCATTGCCTCCTTAATGCTATCTTCTTTTAAGGTTTGACTTTAATCTGGCATATTCTGGAGGAGTAAAAAATTTTGGTTTACTTTTATACTGTGCTAGTCCTTTTTGAGTATGTACTAAAGGATATCACACTTATTTTCAAATGATGACAATGATAATGATGATGGTCGGGACTCCAGCCTCCACTGAAAACATAATGTGGAGATAATTATACCGCTCTGACATTTGGTGGGTATGGAGAAATTTATATATTTCTCTTAAAAACGGGGGGACGGGAGAGGGAAACTAGAGCATTGCCACTGGCTTTCAACAGGTGAAATCCCTGGTAAGTCCCATCTAGAAAGTGATGCAGATAAGTCCGTAACTTCTGCTCTTTAGTCACAAATAAATAATAGTATTTGGACATCTTACAGAACTGCAGATCTCTTGTACCTTGGCATCAATTCAGAGGCATTAGTTCTGAGCGCCCACCTAAACATTTAACTAATAAGTGAATATTATTGATTATCCATATGAAGGATATGCTTGCTGCATGGATGGAGGGGCTTCAAAGACTTACAAACAAGGGTTTTACCATCCAGGAATTTAAATTTTGGTTGTGTAGGAAGGACATACTTAGAAAAAAAAAGATTTTTAAACTAAATAAGGCAATATAATGATACCATTTCAACTGTAAATCATGAGATCTGAAGCTTATATGTTAATTCATAAATTCCTTGAGGGTAGGACCTTGCTTTAAAAATGTGTGCATTTCCAACAGTGTCTACACCCAATGGGTGCTCAAGTGATGAATCTTTGCAAAGTAGGTAGGGAGAAACCAGAGGCAGGGAGAGAAGAGCCAGGAAGTTTTCACAATAGATTAGATGCAAGGAGATGTGGGCCAAAGTGAGGATGGTAGCAGAGGACCAGGAAAGAATATTCCAAGGAAAAATCCACAGGATTTAGTGACTGAAGACAAGGAGACATGTCTAAACTGTATTCAATTCTACCTTCAGGAGACAAATGGGAGTTGGAGACAGTGGAGAACAGAGGGTTACCTTAGTAAGGACAGAGCACGCAATAGGCATTCAAATGTTTTCTCAATCATCAGTAGCAGGATTGGACCAGAAGACCCTTAGGGTCCCCCCAACACTAAGATTCTGTGGTATATGCAGATACTCAAAATTGTTAGGGAACAAGGCCTTCTCAGATATTGAAGGAAGAGGAAAGGAAGAATTGTGATCTTCCTACTGGCAGGCCTTTTCTGAGGAGGGTTCATACTGAGTCACAAGGCCCCCAACAGTGAATGACAGGAGGTAAAGGAGCAAGAGGAACAAAAATCTGAAACTCCAAATTTCAATACATGCTTACAAATTTTTGCAAACTTCCTAAGTTATTCATTCCCCCCCCCAAATCCTGTGAGTTAAGTAGGGCAGGTATTATCAGCTCTGTATTTGTATAGGAAGATATTGAAACAAAGCAAGATTAAATAACCTGCTCAGGTTCATAAAATAAATGAATGGCGTAGTAGT
This sequence comes from Zalophus californianus, assembly GCF_009762305.2. Classification (NCBI taxonomy): domain Eukaryota; kingdom Metazoa; phylum Chordata; class Mammalia; order Carnivora; family Otariidae; genus Zalophus; species Zalophus californianus. Next base: position 44,291,404 of record NC_045612.1, read on the forward strand.
GATGAAGACTTTTGTCTCCTGATTGCTGCCAACCCAGTGCACTTCACACGGAGCCACACTGCTTTTCCTCCCTTTTCCCTGGTATAGAGCCTATGTACCCAGAAGTTGTATGTGCAAACAACCAAATAGGGAATGCACAAGCAACTGCAGCATTATCTCAGATGGTTATTAATACTTCATCATTATTCCTGGAGTTGAGTATTTGGTTTCCACATTTGAGTCCTTGACCATCATTTGAGTTTATCCACAGCTGGGAAAGGAGTGTTAGTGAATTGTTTAATGATGTGAACACCTGTTTGCTAGGAACTTGAAGAAGCTCATTTGGCACGGGCCCTTAATACTACCAGTACTGTTACCCAAGTTTGTACTTCCTCTGTTCCTTTTTTAAGTGAGCAGTCTGTAAAATTATCCTACAGACCCATATAAAGGATAAAGAAGTGTGCTAATGCTTGTTTCATTTCCATTTAAAGAAACGTTTGTTACTTGAACTAGTTCCAAAGAAAGCAATTTGAGAGCAGGAAAAAAGAGGACAAAAATCAGTAATGGTAGAAAACTTGAAAATTTTTTAGAGTAGATATAGACCAAGAAGGAAGATAAAGCCTATCAATTTAGAAGACACTATTTAAATTCATAATTACTGATTTAGGTCTCTGATGAATTCCTTATTATATGCTTTATATTTGAAAAAAATAACATGAGATTATTAGGCAATAGAGATTTCTTACACTCTTCTTTATTCTTAAGAAAGAATACTCAACAAATCTAAGAACTGTTTTTCTCTTGAGACCAGCACTCTTGATGCTGCTTAAATAACACTCTTGCCATAATTAACTATAATGTTAAGTGAAGTTGTGTTTGAATTTAATAAAGCCAGCTAAATACTAAAACCTGTGTTCAAGACAGATGATCAAAATTAATTAGTAAAATAGCCAAGAGAATATATTGTAAACAGGGAATCTCCAAACATTATTATTTCTTCTCTGATCTTGTGGAATCAATTTCAGAGACAGTCTCGAGGCAGATTGGTGAATGCATTAATAACTTTCTTGGAGTTGGGAACATTGGTAGACATAAAAGGAAGGAGTTTCATCTCTGACTTAGGATTTTGACATGTCTTAGACGACTCCTCTGTGCTTTCCCTTTCCTGAATATCATCTACTTCCTTTGATTTACCTTTACTTTGAATGAAGAGTTCAGTGGAGGACAATATAAAACTCTAAAAGCCATATGAAGTACACTCATTAGGACAAGTTAAAGTTTTTGCAATAATATTATTTTGTCCATGTTAAGCATTTGTAGCATTTTGAACTCTTAAGTATATTTGTGAAAAGCATCCTCTACAGGTAAGTTGAGGTGGGTCTGTTTCTTTCCTGACTTGAGTATATTTATATATAGCCTTAACTTTGTTTTATTATACATTTTTAAAAATGTTTCCCAATCCATTTTCTAGAACCCTAAAAAGAAAGAATAAAACAACAACAAGGAAAAGAGAAGACTAAAATTGTGGCAAAGACCCAACTGTGTAGGTATATATATTTTTTCATTTGATCTCTTAAAAAGGAATATTTAGAAAAATATATAATTATTACACATGCACCCACATAATACTAAGGACTAATGAGGCTTTTTAAAATTACATTCCAAATGTGTGTGCCTCCAGAAGCTCTTTTGTATGTGCTCTTTTGATTAGAATTTGGTTTTCATCTCTTTGGGTCTCTTGCATAAATAACACCCAGTTAACATCATCATTGTTTTGTTCCCACAATGGACCAAGTGTGAAAGTATTTACCAAAATCTAGTACTGGTTAGTTGTTCAGTAAACGTTTGATCTTTTTATTGTAAGATGCATTCTAGATATTCCATGTACAGACATGTTGTGGAGGTACCAATAAAGGTACTACATTGTTATTAGCACTTTAAAGTTTACAGTCTATTTTCATTAGTGCCATTATGGAATTAGAACCTAAATCTAAAAATTAATAAGTTATTCAAGATTTTCTTCCTAAATGATAGCTGTTATAATGATCCCAGTCAACAATCATCAATTTACATGTCATTGTTCCATGAAGAAAAGATTATGGAAGATCCTTTATTTGTGAGGGTATCTGTATCAATGCAAGTATAATGAGGCAGATGCCTGAAGAAACTTGACCTTTATCTCTCTTCCAAGTTCTGGGGTCCAGTCTAATTGTAGCCCCAAATTCTACTGATGTAATTAAAATTTCAGCTCTACAGCTTTCTCTCCTCAATAATTCTTGGGTCCGTCATGAACAGGCTTCAAACTCCAAATCAATTTTGTACTATTTGCCTCTTGTTTGGAACTGTCAAACTGGAAACTCATAACATGGTTACACATCTAGGCTCTCTCCCCTAGAACAGGGTCAGAACTGAACCAAATTATAGCACCATCTGCTAGTCCATTTGCCCATGGCATTCAGCCATTTTCCTGGCACAGGCGGAAGACCTCAGAAAAACAAGACCTATTTTTCCTTGTATGCAAAAGGATTCTATTCCTTCTGCTGTACTATATAGTTAATGACCGTGAATCAAGAGAGGTTAAATGAGTAGGCCATATAATTCAGAGAAATTTACTATGAAGTTGATTTCAGTTTCAGGTTTAACTGTTTTCCCTCCTACTTTTTCTTTTATTTTCAGGTTCTCCTGGTTATAAATTCCTCCCCAACTGGTGCTGCAACAATGAGTGGGAAATCCTTGCTCTTAAAGGTTATTCTCTTGGGTGATGGTGGAGTTGGGAAAAGCTCGCTTATGAACCGTTATGTAACCAATAAGTTTGACTCCCAGGCTTTTCACACCATAGGGGTAGAGTTCTTAAATCGAGATCTGGAGGTAGATGGACGTTTTGTAACTCTCCAGATCTGGGACACTGCAGGGCAGGAACGTTTCAAGAGCCTTAGGACACCCTTCTACAGGGGAGCAGACTGCTGCCTCTTGACCTTCAGCGTGGATGACCGGCAGAGCTTTGAGAACCTTGGTAACTGGCAGAAAGAATTCATCTACTATGCAGATGTGAAAGACCCTGAGCACTTCCCCTTTGTAGTTCTGGGTAACAAGGTAGACAAAGAGGATAGGCAAGTGACTACTGAGGAGGCACAAGCCTGGTGCATGGAGAATGGGGATTACCCTTATCTAGAAACAAGTGCCAAAGATGATACTAACGTGACAGTGGCCTTTGAAGAAGCTGTCAGGCAGGTGTTGGCTGTAGAGGAACAGCTGGAGCATTGCATGTTAGGTCACACTATTGACTTGAACAGTGGCTCCAAAGCAGGATCCTCATGCTGTTAAAAGCAGGAAGCCTTATAAAAGTGTGCCCCAAATTGTTCAGTCAATAGTGTCAGAATAACTGTGCCCCTCTAAGAGGGCACACACACAAAAGGGTAAGAGAGAAGGTTGTGATTGTTTATCAGAGCCTTTCAAATTGAGGTTGTAGAGCGATTAAAAAAAAAAGCTTTATCAAGCCAAGTGTATTTTGCGTGATTTCTGCTCTTTCCTTCTTGTGTGTATCAGGACTTTTCAGAAAGCTTCAGTCCTGAGAGATTTAAATATTTTCAAATCACAGTTTAAACTTAGAACCCAGCAGCATGAAGGAGTTAAAGAGCTACAGCTATCCCTAAAAGTGTTCCATTAGTCAACTAACAAATGTCACCGTGGACTCTTGGCAATCAGTTTCTGATATTTCTGCCAAAGGAAGAAAAAATAAGACTCTGAGCTGTATTACAATAAAAAAATAATAATGCAAACAAGGATGTCCTAAGCTTCAATTTTAAAGAGGTTGTGATAATTAGGTATATAAGAGTACAGTGATGTACACTGCCTTGTTTGAATCCTCATATAAAGGTTTGCTCCCATTTGAGCTTTTCAAAAAATATCTCAATAAGAGATACACTGATGACACTGGAAATTGATTATACTCTTCGTGTTTGAAGTAACAGGGTACTAGTGAATGGATTATGCTTAAATAGCCAACCGCCCATGCAAATAAATGGTTGGTCTGCTTTTACTTAGTAAGTCTACTTTTGCTGCATAGGGATGTTGCTTCTCTGACAACCTCTTATCAATTTAGCAATGCTGCTTAGTATATGGCTTTGGATGCAGTGCTCTCTGCTCATAGTTTTGAGGGTCCTTTGGTCCACTGTGCTCTGCTCTCAGAGAACCCTTCAGAAAAGATTGGGGGATAACGGGCTTTTCTCACAAGGTTCCTTAACTCAAATATTTATTATAGAAGGAACTAATATCTTGTATGTTGCACTGTATGTTCAGCTGGCCAAACTAGGACACTGAAAGTAACAAGAGAGCAGACTTTAACCCAGTGGTAGACTGAATTTCTCATAGAGTTGTCCAACAGTGGAATGGACTGCCTTAATAATGAACTCCCTTCCAATGAAAATATTCAAGAAGATACTAGATGACCATCTGTTAAAATACCATAAAAAAGAATTTCTGTCCTGGCTAGATATTTGGTTTCAGGTCCCTTCCAGCTCTAAGTTCTATGAATCTGCAAGGTACAAACTGTTTCAGTGCCATGTTATCATTAGATGTTTCTTAAGACAACAGCTAAGAGGGACTTTGGAGTCCCTTTGGAGAGGGACTTTTAAAATTCTCAAACTATTCTGGGATCAGCATTTAACGGCAACTACACAGCTCTTTCTTTGGCACCACAGCAGGAGAAATTCTTGAGTTCTGAGTAGTTATTATATGCCCTGATATAAATATCCTAAAAATACCCTATTAAAATACAAGAACGGTTTGTCAAATTTTGATTACCATGACTGCTAGCTATATACTGTATTACAAATATGCAGTCTAGTTCTTGTTGGTTGATCTATTTGTCCTGCAAAGCTTTTAATCTGTACTTTTAAAACATCTATGTTAAAAAAAATAGTGACCCAAGGTAGAGGGACAGTTAGAAGTGACCCCCCCAAAAGAGATGGAGGCCGGGGAGGAAGCAGGAGCTTATAGCCTAGGGAATATAGCCTAGAACTCTCCATTGTAGCCACATATGGAATCAGCCTTACATGTGGGACCTTATGTGCTTTAAGAGCTCTGGGACTTTTTGGCTACATAGACAAGTGGAAGACGGTAGCTCAACCCAGTCATACTCAATATTTCCCATTTAAATAGAGTCCTGACCCCATTGTCAAAGTAATTTTGATGCCAGAAGTCGAAGCCAGAACTGGGACCCCACAGCTCTTAAGTATTGGTCCCTATCCTGCCTATGCCTATAGCCAGCCACACTGGCTTCCAAGTTCTACGATTGTTTTCCTACAGTCATGTTAGGGTGAAAATCTGTACATCAGAACTGTTAAATGCTAATTGTTTTTAAGTGCATGAGACCTGGGGCCTTCTCTTTCTACTTGCACTCTGCTTATAATAGTTTCTCTTTGTAGATCTCAGGCTTACATAAAGACCTCCATCCACTCACAAAAGTACTTGTCACTATTAGAATGGCATGTGGTCATTTAAGTAAAAAAATGATGTGGGTATCCTATTCATAGACCTCCTGTCTAACCGAGGCAAGTGTTAATTTTATTGACAGGTCATCTGAAGCCCCTTTCCTCTTAGCCATACCAATTTTCTCCTGCCAAATCACTACACAGTATCGTAATAAAAGCAGTTAACATTAAATGACAAAAACAGTGGCATTTTGGTGAGTAACACTCACTGGGGTGCTGACACAAGTTTGGGTAAGATTATAAAACACCAAAGGCTGAAATCTGTGGGTACCAGGAACTGTGCATATAGGTTTAGAAATTGTATACACTAGGATGTGCAGTGCAATATTTTCAGAAAGTTTTTTTAACAAACTGGATTTTTTTGAATAAGATATTTCTAATTAGCACTATACTGTTTTTCAATAGTCCATTAAAACATCATAAAGAATATTTATTTAGTTTATTGTCATGTATTGGGCTAAATTCAGGGGGCCTCAGATTCCATATGTCTTCAGTGGATTGATGAATTTCAGGTTAATTTGTGCCTGCCTCAGCCATCTCTACTTTACCTTGAGGTATTCCACGATCCTCTCGTTGCAGGTGCTGCTAAAAACTCAAAATTGTGTATCAGATATTTTGTTTCAACTGTAAAAAAAAAAAATCCTCTGTTAAAGTGAATAAAAAGTGCATTTTGAATAACCAGTATACAGTGTTTGTGCTTCTTCTCTCCCTTTCTCTTTTTGAGCAACTGGTGGGTGTGACAGACGGTACTTACCAATCAAATCACTCTTCAAGACTGCACTGCATGTGGCCTCTGGATCATGTTTTCACTGTGGTACCCCAAGCAGCCACAACCTAATGATCAGAGAGATAGGTTCTACTGATTGGGAAACAAACTCAAAAGATTAAGGTGGGGAGGTTCCTTTTATTTTATGTCACTTTTTAATGTATGAAGAACACTGAGACTGGAAATTGGATCTTGACTCTCCACTTCTTCATTATAATTTATTTTTTTCTTTGTTAATATGTTTTATTAAAAATGTCTTTTTTATTATGTTAATCACCATACATTACATCATTAGTTTTTGATGTAGTGTTCTACGATTCATTGTTTGCGCATAACACCCAGTGCTCCATGCAGAACGTGCCCTCTCTAATACCCATGACCAGGCTAACCCATCCCCCCACCCCCCTCCCCTCTAGAACCCTCAGTTTGTTTCTCAGAGTCCATAGTCTCTCATGGTTCGTCTCCCCCTCCGATTTCCCCCCCTTCATTTTTCCCTTCCTACTATCTTCTTTTTTTTAAACATATAAGTATTATTTGTTTACTTCTTCATTATAATTTAAAACAAATGTTAAACCATCACAAAATAGAAACAGAATATACATATTCCTTTTATCTTCCTGGCTGATATGCTGTCCAGATCTTAGGAAAACATGAAAATATGGGTGAAACAAATCAGAAAACAAAGGATGATTTTGTTAAATAACTCTGTTCTCTTGCTTATCACATACTGGACTTTAAAGATACTTGCATTAGCATCAAATGGCTTGAACATCCATAGTGGTGACTTTTAAATTATGGGCACAGGTCTTTCTGCAGCATGTAACTTCATTACATTGATTTCATCTGTCACAGATTAAAACTTCTCCCATTCCTCTACTTTAGCTTATCGGGACTCTAGGCAATTAAAATCACAGGGGGGGGGAGAACAGATTTTTTTTTTGCCACATGTGCTGTTTCCATCTCTGAGGATAATTATTTAACAAATTATCAGACCATGCTTCAAATACAGCACCTGAAATCCTTTTGATTAGGCTATAATGATGCAGCTTTTAGGCTATAGAAGATCAGAGATTTATAAGCCTCTTAAAAGTGATTTGCTCATCCCAAACTGGTATTTTGAAAGCAGAAAACTAACTTTCTGTCTTTGCTGTTTTTCTGCTTGATTCATAATCCACTGGGAAATCTCCTTCTCTGGATGTCTTGAATAGTATAGCTCCTCATTTTTTGGAAATAGTTTGGCTATGATCCTTCCAGGAAGTGGAAGGTGTGGAATAGATGGGTTTCTCTTCAATTCTATAATTGAATTTTAAAACACACTGGGAAATCAAGACAGCTATTTGAGTAAGGTCAGGATGGGAGTTGCGGTGGGCATCTCTACTTTCATTTAATTACCTGCAGTAGTTCTAATTGCGACAATTTTTTTTTTTTTTTTGCCCCAGTGATCCTGATAAGCATTTCACTTTTTTTCTGTCCTTGCTATGGAGATGCAGGATTCATTACAGTGGAGTACTTTTTTTACACTTGATTTAAGGGCAGGTACTGTGATACAACTTTTGATAAAATGTTAGTATATATTTTCCAAACTGGTCTTTTTGGGGCATCTGGGTGGCTCAGTCTGTTAAGCGTCTGCCTTTGGCTCAGGTCATGATCTCAGGGTCCTGAGATTGAGACCCCCCCACCTCAGCTGGGCTCCCTGCTCAGCAAGGAGTCTGCTCTCCCTCCCCCTCTGCTCCTCCCCACCCACCCCGCTCATGTGCTCTCTCTCGCAAATAAATAAATAAAATCTCACAAAAAAAAACTGGTCTTTTTTTCCTCCTGCTTTTTCTGAAGTATAATTGACCAATAAAAAGTACATATATCTATCCAAAGGATACAAACATAGTGATTCGAAGAGGCACCTGCACCCCAATGTTTATAGCAACAATGTCTACAATAGCCAAAATATGGAAAGAGCCCAGATGTCCATCAACAGATGAGTGGATAAGGAAGATGTGGTGTATATACACACACATACACACACACACACACACACACACACACACACACACACAATGGAATATTACTCAGCCATCAAAAAGAATGAAATCTTGCCATTTGCAACAATGTGAATGGAACTAGAGAGTATTATACTAAGCAAAATAAATCAGCCAGAGAAAGACAAATATCATATGATTTCACTCATATGTGAAATTTAAGAAACAAAACAGATGATCATAGGGGAAGGGAAGGAAAAATAAGACGAAATCAGAGAGGGAGACAAACCCTAAAAGACTCTTAACTCTAGGGAAAAAACTGAGGGTTGCTGGAGGGGAGTTGGGGGGATGGGGTAACTGGGTGATGGACATTAAGGAGGGCACTTGATGTAATGAGCACTAGGTGTCATACAGAACTGATGAATCACTAAACTCTACCTCTGAAACTAATAATACACTATATGTTAATTAAATTTATTTTAAATTTTAAAAAATTGTATATATTTAAGGTGTTCAACTTGACAATTTGATGTATATATGCACTGTGAAATCATCACCATAATCAAGCTAATTAACATACCCTTCACCTCAGGTGGGGTTTTTTTTTTGCTGTCTTTTTTAATTATTTCAGGTTACCATCACCAATGAAGCCCTTATTCTTTACTCCCTTCTCTTTAAGAGAAGGAAGGGGTAATGATAGAAGCTAGGTATATTTCAAGAATGAAAGAAATTTTTAAAAGTCCCTTCATTGATATGTTTCAAAAAATGTTGAGCAAGGATCTTTTATTTTGCTGGTGGAGGTGGTGATGTTTGTGTGAGGTTTTTTTGAGGGGGTGAAGGGTTACTAAAGTGCTTTCCCGGTGAGAATAAGTGTCTTCACAACTCAAGATGTGAAGGAATTGTCATCTTTAGTCATATAGGAAGCTTATAAATCACTTTGGTCTTCTCCAAAGCAATATAGAAAATTTTGATTCAGCCATATTTAAGTACTTTTTAAGTGGTGGGTTTTGTGAGTGCAAGTATATGTATTTTTGAGTAATCTGTCAATTCCTTTCATGCTTTATGAATTATGGGTAAATGTGCAATGAGTCTCACTCTAGCCTCCCTGAATTTTAGCCAGACAAGCCAAGCTGTGCTTCTACTTAATTGATTGATCAAATGGATTGAGAAATGCTGCCTGAATGAAACAGCTCTTAATTCAACATTAGCTGTATTGATTAGAGTAAAAATACAAATCATGCCTTCCTGTGGTACATTCGTGAGGAAGCAAGAGATAGGCTTATCTCTTCTCTTTTATTGTTCTTGGCTGCCTTAAAATCAACATATCCAAGGGTGGGTTCTGTAATATATTGTTCAATATAGAGTCTTCTTATAGATGAACAAGGGTTGGTATAAACTTTGAATCATCTCTTTTTCCATTTGTTCCCAATGAGAAAACAGTGTCACCAGTAAGAACTTTAAAAACTTGTCTTTAGTTTGTTTTTTTTTTCTGATTACAGAAGTTAAATACATCCATGGTAAAAAAAATAATAATAATAAAATAAAACAAGAAAACTAAGGAACAAAAGAAACAGAAAAGCAAGATAAAGAAAATAAGTTATCTGTAATCCTATTACCCTGAGGTAACCAGATTTTAATTTTAATATATTTATATAATAAAATACACTTATTTTATATTATATAAATATAAAATATAAATATGTGTTATATATTTATATTATATATTAATATATTTATATTATATAAATATTATATTTATATAATAATAAAATATATTTATATAATAAAAACACACTAATTGTAATCTTTCATTTAACATATACTGGACTTTCATCTAAGTCATTACATATTCTTCTAGGAACTGTATTTAATGCTTGCATAATATTCTATTGAAGGATTTACCATAGTAGATGTAATCAAACACTTAATGCTGGACATTTAGATTGTTTTCCAACTGTCTCCCTTTATAAAACAGCAGTTAATGTCCATTATATTAATCTTAATTCACATCTCTATTTTCTATAAGTAAAATTTCTGGGTCAAAGATTATGACTATTTGTATGGCTTTTAATGTATATTGACAAATTGCCATCTAGAAAGTTGTCCCAAATTACATAAACACCAGTAGCATAAGAGGCCTATTTTTCTAAACACTCCATCACTCATTGAATATTATCTTCCTTTCAAACCACATTTGCCTAATTTGATGGATGAAAAATGATCTCATGTTTTGATTTGCATATTTTTCATCCTTTGAGAGTAAATAGTTGTTCATGCATTTATTGACCATTTTTATTTTTTTCTTGAGTGAATAACCTATTCTGGTCCTTAGCCCATTTGGGGTAGGAAACATTCATTTTTCTTTCTTAATTGATTTCTAGAAGCTCTTTTTTTATATATTATGGGTATTAACGTTTGATCATATCTATACTGCAGATTTTCTGCAATCCTCTCCCATATGTCTTCCCTTTTAATTTCGCTTACGATATTTAAAAACACTGACAGATTATTGAAAAGTTCATGTTCTAATAAAATAGAAAACTAGGGTGGGTAGGGGAGAGAAAAATGTCTACTTGATCTGTCCTTTGTTCCTGACCACATGGAACTATATACTTATTTTTATTTAGAAAGGTTATGAGTCTAAGCTTGTGTAACCATGATAGAAAAAATGGTGGCAAGCATAATATTCATTCATCCAGCTTTTTTATCTGCATGATGCCAAATGGCTGGTTTGATTTGGATTTAGTGTTGTTATTTTAATGAGGTGATTATTTCGAAATCTTGTACAAATACAGCGATAGTTACAGTTCATCTTTCACCCACAAGAGGGCAATGAAGACCAGATAGTATTCTGCCGTAGACACTAAGTAGAGGACAGACTGAAAGAGCTGAAGGGGCGCCTAGAAATCATCCATGTAATCTCCCTCTCCCTTATTTTATAGACTAGAAAACTGAATTCTGGAGAGGTGAAATGATTTGTTCCAGGGCACATAGCTGGCTAGTCAAAGAGCTGAGTCCTAAGCATTTTCCAGTTTACCATACTGTGATTTACCATATTGTTAGTTAAATTGACACAATCTATAAACACATACAGAGGATCCTGACTTAAAATGGTTTGACTTAGGATTTTTCGACTTTACACTAGTGCAAAAGAGACACATTCAGCAAAAAACATGGTTTGAATTTTAAATTTTGATCTTTTCCCAAGCTAGCAATAGGTGATAGATACTCTCATGAGCTGGGCAGTGACAACAACCCAGGACTTCCAGTCAGCCATGAGATCATGATGGTGAACGACCCATATGCTGACAACCATTCTGTACCCTAAAAACATCTGGTTTTCATGTTCAGTACTATTTTCAATAAATTACATGAGATAATCAACACTTTATTTTACAATATGCTTTGTGTTAGATGATTTTGCCCAATCGTAGGCTGCTGTTCAGGGTTCTGAGAGCGTTTAAGGTAGACTAGGCTATGCTTTGATGTTCCACAGGTTGGGTGTCATAAATGCATTTTCTTCTTATGATATTTTCAACTTATGATGGGTTTATCAGGACATAACCCCATTGTCAGTGGAGGAAGATCTGTACATTTTTTTCTGATTTAATTTTTTTTTTGCCTTTTGAGGTAAGAGTCACATAGCAACATTAAGCATTTTAAAGTGTATAATTTAGTGGCAGCTAGTATATTCACAATATTGTAAACACGTACATTTTAATCTCCAGGATTCAAATCCCAGTCCTACCACTAAATAGGTGTGTTACCTTAGGCTAGTTACATAACCTTGCTGGGCTTCAGTTTCTTCAGCTGTGTAGGAAGAAAATGTCTTCAATAACAGGTTTTTGTGAGGATCACCAGAAATAATCTGTGCTTGGCACAGAGTAGATAAAAAAATTCTTTCTTTTCTTCAGGATATTAATCCATTGCTCCCCATCTGGTATTAGTATATTGATTTCACACTATGAATAAAAATAGATTTCCAGAGAACATTTTTTTCTCTTTTCATGACTATTACTGCATTATTTACATTGAATTTTAAATGTGCCCAGAGTTTAATAATTAAAAATTATTAAAAAGAACTTCACAGCACAGGTTCTTGTGACATAGTTGGTAAAGGATTACAGTATTTAATAGATGCAAAGGCCCCCTTTAAAACAAACAAGAGTCTTACAGGAGCTTTGAAAGATGGAAGATGATTCAAGTGAGGCGCAGAGAGCATGATGATGGGTGGGCTACTTTAGGTCAAATTTTGGAACCGACTCTAACATCAGGTAATCAAATCCCCTCTTTTTTTTAAGATTTTATTTATTTGACAGAGAGAGAGAGAGAGAGCACAAGCAGGGGGAGCGACAGGCAGAGGGAGAGGGAGAAGCAGACTCCCCAGCTGAGCAGGGAGCCCGATGTGGGGCTCGATCCCAGGACCCTGGGATCATGACCTGAGCAGAAGGCAGACGCTTAACGACTGAGCCAACCAGGCGCCCCCAAATCCCCTCTTTTTATAGATAATAAAACTGAGGACCAGAGAAGTTAGACAAATTCCTGAAGTGACAGGTCAGGCCTTAGAAAACTCATCTCCTATTTCTCAGTCCAGTGCTGTTTTCAGGACACTTCACTGTCTGGGACCGGGATTTTTTTTTTCATTTCTTCCCCAGCTTTATTGAGATATAACTGACCTATAACACTGTGTAAGTTTAAGGTATACAATGTGATGACTTGATACATGTATATATTGCAAAAAGCTTAGTACAATAAGATTAGTTAACAATCCTTTGCCTCACATAATTAACATTTTGTTGTTGCTGCTGTTGCTATGGTGAGAACATGAAAGCTCTACCCTCTCAGCAACTTTTAAGTATAAAATACAGTATTGTTAGGGCGCCTGGGTGGCTCAGTCTGTTAAACATCCAACTCTTGGTTTCAGCTCAGGTCATGATCTCAGGGTCCTGAGACTGAGCCCCACATCAGGCTCTGCACTCGGCGGGGAGTCTGCTTGAGATTCTCCCTCTCCCTCTCCTTCTGCCACTCACCCCACTCTTGTGAGCTCACTCTCCCTCTCTCTCTAAAATAAATAAATAAAATCTTTAAAATACACTATTGTTAACTATAGTTCCCATGCTATACAATAGATTCCCAGCACTTATTTGTCTTATGTTGTTTGAGAGATGCAGAAGAGATAGGGATGGGGGAGCGCAGGGAATGAAACCAGAGGGGTAAGGAAAGGAAAGGTTCTAAGCAAAGCAGGGTTTAGGCTTCAGACAGTGGAAGGGGAAGAAGTAAGGAGCAGCAAGCAGCTCTTGCCTGGGAGAAATTTCTTTAGAATCAGTCATTTCCATATTATTCCTCCCAAGGAAAGAACTACTGAGAAGGTATGCCTCCCCAATAGGCTTTGTCTTACTAAATAAAGAAAATCTACTGAAAATCATTGAAATCAGAGCAGTCATTGTTAGCATCCTGAGTCTTTAAAAAGTGTGATTAAAAATTACTCAAATGACTAAAATCTAAATGTCCCTAATAAAAAGAACAAGGAAGGAAAGAGGTACCTGAAGGAAGGTTTTTAAAATTCTGTTCTTCAATCCCGTATTCTCCTTGTTCCTTTTATGTGAAGATGCAAAAGGAAAAATGGTCATTGGCAATCAATTGTGAAAATTGCTGTTAAATTGTATAGGAGTTGTTAGTTTTTGTTATTAGCTAAAATCTCAGCCAAGTGAGTTTCCTGATCTGTAGTATTATTCTTTATATTGTCATGGCTCTTTGTCCCAGTGAAATTTTTTTATAACATACTAAATTGAGCTGGAGAATCATTGTTTCTCTGCATGACGCACTTTTTACTGTTTTTCTTCTAGAACACTTCTTTAGTTACAGTAGTAAAAGCTGATTTATCTAAAATTCTGGCAGATATTTCTTAACTGGCATTTGCACATTTCAATATTATAATGAGAAGTAATGTTTATAATGATATCCCACAGACATTGTAAGAGGCTAAATTACTTACTGGATCATAAAAGAAAAAAAATAAGGGATATTACTTTTTAATCTATCCCATAGTATAGAAAACAGGTATTCCAGGTATGATGTATATAGGTATAGTGTGCATGATAACATAAATCCCAATACTCTACTTCCCTGGAATGGAGAGTTCATTTTCTTTCCTTTTCCCCTTTACCTTTATTTTCCCCCACAGAATCTTATTTCAAGAATGGTAGGTAATTTCTTCCAAATTCCACTCCATGTTTGAGTACTTTCATCAAATCCCTGCCAAGTGATCATTGAATCAATGCTGGAATACTGCAGGTGACAGGGAATTTATTATTTAACAATGCGGATGACTACATCTTTGCAAAGATGGCACACCCTTCCTTATATGGAATCAAATTCTGACTTCTTATGACTTCCACTGATTGGTCCTAGGGCCATTCAAAACAAGTGTTTCACATGACGTAGATCTTCCAATATTTGAAGACAGCTTTGTCTCTCACAGGTATTATTTTCATGACTTGAAATCTCCTACGTCCCTCAGTAAAATACGGCATGTTTAAGCCCATCATTTTCATAGTAGTAAATCAGTATTCGTCCAGTGTCTACCCTGCACCAAACGCTATTTGAGGTATGGAGATGAAGAGTAAATGGGAAGCAGCAGGAGCAAACCTTGAGGCAGAAGCAAAAGCACAAAGAACCATTTAATCCCAACTAAGGAATGTGGATGTATTTTGAAAATAATATGCAGTAAGAGAAGGGGTTTAAGCAAAGAGGTGGGAAACTCAGGTTTGTGTTTTACTAGGATTACTCCAGCGATGTGCAGGATGGGTTTTGGCAAGAGTGGGGATGAGCAGCCTAGAGGCAAGTGACCGATGACTATAACAATAGACATGCCAATTATGCAAGGCATATAGACTCTACCCTGCCAACATTTTCTAAGAATGGTCCACAGAGCAACAGGCCACCTATGGCAGAACCACCTGGGAGCTTTGTTAAAAATGCAAATTCTCAGGCTCCACCCCGACCCCCTAAAACCAGGTCTCTGGGGGGCGGTGCAGCCCAGGCATCTACACTTTACTGAGTTTTCTTTCTTCTTCTTTTTTTTTAAGATTTTATTTATTTATTTGACAGAGAGAGACACAGTGAGAGAGGGAACACAAACAGGGGGAGTGGGAGAGGGAGAAGCAGGCCTCCCGCAGAGCAGGGAGCCCGATGCGGGCCTCGATCCCAGGACCCTGGGATCATGACCTGAGCCGAAGGCAGATGCCCAACAACTGAGCCACCCAGATGCCCCGGAAATGTTGTTCTTTTAGAGTGGGGTCCCTTGAGAGTGGGAGAGGCAGAGAAGGACTGCATCTTATTGTGGGAGGAATTGGGGTGGGGTGACAATGGTACTAGAAAGGAGGAGGAGGAGGAATGTGTCCCTAACAGTGTAGGTTTTCAGTAAAGAGTTTTAAACAGAGAAGTTACTATAGATCAGAATTGCTTTTGTAAAGAGTCCTGACTCTAGTGAGTAGGGTGATTGGATTTGGGGCTAGAATAGAGAGGCAGGGAAAGCAGAGAGGAAGCTATTAAAATCATTCATGTTTCAATTATAAGGAGAGGGAGGAGAGTGGAATGGACAGGACTAGATGTGGGTCAATAAGAGTCTAGTATGATTCTTTGGTGTCTGAGCATTGACTTCAGAGCAAACTCTAATTTGTTAGTTTCTCTCTTAAAATGTGTCATTTTAGGTATGTTTGCAGAACCAGGACGAAGAAAGAGACTTCCTTCCCCAAGGATGAGTTCCCACTACCCTTGTTTGAGCCCCAGGAAATGCACTTCTATTTTAGAACAACCACTTTGTCCCAGCTTCCAGCTACTCAGGTTTGGGAACTCAGAGCATCTCATTAGGCAATCAAGAATTTTTTTTTCATTTTGAGAAGGACATTTACAAGCCTTTTAGTCAAGTTTAATCTCAGGGGAGAGTTAGCAAAAACAATGGCTGTCTGGCTCAATTGCAGACAATGCAAAACCATCTGAGGGAGGGTCGTATGAAAGGCAAAATTCTCTGACTTCTCAGGGTTTTTCTTGGCTGCCTCTGGACTGATTAATTTCAGAGAAATTGAAGAGGGTCCAAGGAAGAACCATCAAAATGATTAATAAAAGCAAACTACTAAATGGTGCTAAGAGCTTCTAGTGAAGGACAAGAAAAGGGGTTGGGGAGGGGGAGGCCCAAGGCTGAAAACAAAGCAGCCATCAGAAACTGCGGAGCTGCAGGGAGATATGAGAAGAAGGGGCAGGCAGCCTGGGCCCATCTCCCCTTTAGCCAACACCCAGGATTGGGCCAGGCCCTGTGGGAGATCAAAAAGAGCATAAAACTTGGTCTATGCCCACAAAGATAGGGAGACAGGGCTATGCCCAGGAAAACACAAATTACAGTCGAAGCCAAGAATACAAGTGCTGTGACGAGGGACTCATCCTCTGATATGTGCCAAATGACTAGAGCAGAGAGCAGTGCTCAGCGTTCCTAGGAGGATGGGGCCTTCGCAGGTGATGGGGCTGAGGCCTAGGGGAAGAGACATGACTGGCTAAGCAGAGAGGAAGGAGAACAACACAGGCTCTGGAAACTGCAAGATCACAATGCAGAAGATGGGATAGGAGCTAGGAAGAGTGAAAGCCATACCTGGGGGAGGGAGCAGAGCCCAGAATGGACTAGTGCGAAATGGACCCCAGCAAAGGGGGTTGGATTTTATGCTATGGTGAGAGGGCAGTCGCTGAAGGTGTCTGAGCAGGACAATGTCATGGTGCCAGCCATGCTTTGGCAAAATGGATCTGTCGCTAGGCATGGTGGATGGAGGTGAAGATAGGAAGACCAAAGCTAAGACTAAGTCTTTGAGAAACCTCTTGCAGCTGCAGCCACTGAAAATGTGCTCCAGCGCTAACAGGGGCCAGACCTCTGTGGACAGAGCCAGCTGGAGCCCACGCTTCTCTCCAAAAGATGCAGTCCAGGTCCCACACCCTGAGACCACAGCCTTAGTTCCCGCAGGCCTACCAAAGGCCTGGAGCTGGTCACCATTCAGAAAAAGAAAATTTAGATGTAATGGACACATTCCTAGAAAGGCACACACTACTGAAACTGACTCAAGAAGAAATAGAAAATCTGAGTAGGTTTATACTAGGTAGAGATTAAATTAGTAACCAAAAAACTTCCCACAAAGAAAAGCTCAGATGGCTCAGTTGGTTGAGCATCTGCCTTCAGCTCAGGTCATGATCTCATGATCTCAGGGTCCTGGGATCAAGCCCCACGTGGGGCTCCCTGCTCAGCGGGGAGTCTGCATCTCCCTCTGCCCCTCCCCCTGCTCATTCTCTCTCTCTCCCTCGAATAAATAAATAAAATCTTTAAAAAAAAAGAGACTACATGGGAGCTTTAAAAAAGAAAGAAAGAAAGAAAAGCCCAGAACCAGATGGCTTCACTAACTAATTCCATGAAACTTTCAAAAAAAGATTAACACCAATTCTTCACAAATTCTCCCAAGAATAGAGGAACAGGAAACACTTTGCAATTCATTCTATAAGGTCAGTATTATTATCCTGATACCAAAGTCTGATAGACATGAGAAAAAATTAATAATCCTTATAAATATATAAGGATGCAATCATTCTCAACAAACTACAAGCAAATTGAATCAAGCGATATATAAAAAGAATTATACTCTATGACCAAGTGGGACTTATCCCAGGAATATAAAGCTGAACATATGCAAATCAGTCAGTGTAATATACTATATTAAGAGAAAAAAAGAAAAAAAATCACACGATCATCTTAATAGATAACAAAATTGAACACCCTTTCATGATTAAAAAAAAAAACTCAACGCACTAGAAATACAAGAGAATTTCTGCAATCTGGTAAAGGACATCTATGAAAAACCTACATCTAACTTCATACATAATGGGGAAAGACTGAATGCTTTCTCCCTAGATCAGGAATAAGACAAGATAGGCACTTTCTCCACTTTTATTTATTATTGTAATGGAAGTTCTAACCAGGGAAATTAGGCAAGAACAAGAAACAAAACCATCCACATCGGAAATAAAGAATTAAGATGATCTCTGTTCACAGATGACATAATATTATATATTTAAAAATTTAAGGAAACCCCCCCAAATTATTAGAGCTAATAAACAAGTTCAACAAATTTGCAGGCTACAAAATCAACACACAAAACCCAGTTTTATTTCTATACACCAGCAACGAAAAATCCAAAAAGGAAATTAAGAAGATAATTCCATTTAAAATAGTGTCAAAAAGAATAAAATACTAAGAAACAAATTTAAAATTTACCTGCAGTTGTTCTGGGTTTTCTATGAGCACTATTATATCACCTATGAATAATAACATTTTTATTTATTTCTAATGTTTGTACCTTTTTATTAATTTTTATTTTCTTGCCTTAACACATTGACTGAAATCTTAATAAACATTGAATAGAAAAAAAGAAACAAGTTTAACAAAAAAGTGCAAGACTTGTACACTGAAAGCTACAAAACTTCACTGAAAGAAATAAATGGAAAGATATCATGTGTTCATGAATTGGAAGACTTAATATTGTTAAAATTGATCTACAAAATCAATACAATTCCTGGCAAAATTCCAGCTGGCTTCTTTGCAAAAATTGGCAAGCTGATGCTATAATTGATATGAGAGTGCAAAAGACCCAAAAAAGCTAAAAAAATTCTTGAAAATGAAGAGATTTGGATGATGTATTTCCCAATTTCAAAATTTACCACAAAGCTACAATAATCAAGACAGTGTGGTAATGGCATAACAGTGGACACATAGATCAATGGAATAGAATTGAGAACCCAGAAATAAATCCTTACACTCATAGTCGATTGAATTTTAACAATGGTGCCAGGATAATTTAACGAGGAAAGAATAGTCTTTCCAACAAATGCTCCTGTGACAACTGGATATCCACATGGAAAAAATGAAGCTGCACACCTAACAAAAAAATACAAAAATTAGCTCAAAATGGATCATAGACCTAAACATAAGTGTTAAAACTATAAAAAGTCTTAGGAGAAAACAGGTGAAAAATTGTGACCTTGGATTATGCAATGGTTTCTTAGATATAATAACAAAAGCAAGAGCAACAAAAGAAAAAAATAGATAAATTAGACTTCTTCAAAATTAAAGACTTTTTCGCTACAAAGTTATCATCAAGAAAGTGAAAAGGTAACTCACAGAATGGGAGAAAATATTTGAAATTCATGTACCTGATAAGGGACTTTGCAGCTAGAATATATAAAACACTCTTACAACGCAATAATTAAAAAAGAAAAAGAAAAAGAACCCAATTTAAAAATGAGCAAGATATCTGAATAGATATTTCTCCAAAGATATATGAAGGGGTTCAGAACAAGTCTCCCCAAAATGTGCCACTTTGGCATGTGGACTATTTCAAGCTGAAGGCAATAGAGACCCTTTGGGCTCAAGAGAAAGTTTTGTGCCTCCCTTAACTATCTAGAAGAATTTAAATTGGGGTTTTTTTCTCAGAATAAGAGTCATTACCAGAGATGAATTTTATCAGAGTGATCCATCTGTATGGCAAGGCAAACATCTAATTACCAAACATCCACTCTTCTTCTATTGCCCTGTGAATTGCCCTCCTCCCCTTTGAGGCTCCAGGCATCTATCGCATTCGTTAGCTTAGAGTGGTATTTATACTTCATTTTACCTATGTTTGAAACTCTCATGTATGTCGGGTTCCCATACCTACAAAATTAAATTTTATTTTCTCCTGTTAATCTGTTTCATGCCAATTTAATTCTTAGGCCAGCCAAAAGAATTTTTGAAGGATAGAGGGAAATTTTTCCTCCCCAACATATCCAAATGGCCAATAAGCACAAGAGAGGATACTCAACACCATTAGTCATTAGGGAAATGCAAATCAAAACCATAATGAGATATTACTTCACACCCACTAGGATAGCTATAATGAAAAAGTGAGATAATAACAAGTGTTGGTGACGAGGTGGAGAAATCAGAACCTTCATACGCTGCCATTGCAAATGTAGAATGTTGCAGTTACCGTGGGAAACAGAATGATAGCTCCTCAAAACGTTAAAACATAGAATTACTAAATGACTCAGCAATTTTACTTGTAGGTATATACCTAAAAGAATTGAAAACACACGTTCTCACAAAAAAATTGTACAGGAATGTTTATTGCAACGTGATTGACAACAGCCAAAAAGTGGGAAAAACCCATATGTCCATTAACTGAAGAAAATAGATCAAATGTAGTATATCTATCTACACAATGGAATAAATATTTTTTGGTAATTGGATATATCATTCAACAATGGAAAGATATATTATTGCCAATAAATAGGAACAAAGTACTAATATATGCTACAACATAGATGAACCTCAAAAATATTATGCTAAGGGGAAGAAGCCAGTCACAAAACATGACATTTTATATGATGCTATTTAAATGAACTGTCAAGAACAGACCAATTCTTTGAGACAGAAAGTAGATTAGTGGTTGCCTGGAGCTGAGAGGGAGGGGTGAGGGAATGGGGAGTGACTGCTAATGGGTACAAGGTTTCTTTTTAGGGTGATGAAAATGTTCTAAAATTGGGGTGATGGTTGCACAATTCTGTGAACCCAATGAATTGTACACTTTAAATGGGTCAGTTGTTTGTGAATTATATCTCCACAAAATTATTAAAAAATAATCTATTGGGGCACCTGGGTGGCTCAGTCAGTTGGGCGTCTGCCTTCAGCTCAGGTCATAGTCCCAGGGTCCTAGAATCAAGTCCCACTTCCGGGTCCCTGCTCAGTGGGGAGTCTGCTTCTCTCCCTCCCTCTGCTGCTCCTCCCTGCTTGTGTTCTCTCTCTCTCTGTCTCTCAAATAAATAAATAAAATCTTTTAAAAAAATAAATAAAAATAAAAGTAATCTATCACACACTAATACTAACACACACTGATAGCCTGAGGTATGAGTTTATTTTCACAGCTAACTGCAAGGAAGTTAGCTGTGAAAGGAAGCAGCAAAGGATAGCCTAGCCATTTCCCAGTAAAGCAAAAACTATTGCAAAAACAAAGTTCATTCCTACATGGCTACCTCCTAGATTTTAGTCTGCTTATCCTTGAGATGTATCAGAAACTCCATACATCCAACCTGAAAATTTATGAGCAGCTTCAAGAGCAAAGGATTCCACTGCAGAAAAAAACTGTTTATTTGTTTAATTTGGACCTCAGGTGGCTGAGAATTGAGTTGATCATACTCCTCAGTTCTTAGTAAGTGTTCTTTGTCATTCTGGGCAAGGCTTCTCTCTCCCTCTCTCTCTCTCTTTTCTTGTCTCTCTGTTTTTCTTTCTTCCATGATTCTACTCTCATTCCCCTCTTTCTCTCCAGGCACCCACTCTAATGTATTTAATATAGTCTGTAAACATGCTGGTATCCCCGTGAATTATGTGCCAGTGTTTTATGTAGTATGTATTTTTTAGCTGTTTATTTATTGATAAAACTTGTTCTGCACTTTGTGGTTACATAATTTGCACAGTAACATTTATGTTGTGGGACTCTTCTGCATTGTGGGGACTAGGTGTCCCAAGTTCTGATTAGCTTGTTCCCGGCCCTTGGCATTCTGTTTTCACTAATCTTATTTTGTCCTTAACATAACTCTTCCCAGGACAAACAGGACAGTTTGGTTATAGAAATGTTTTTCTTAATTTCAAAGTCCTGCTCCCCTAAGATAGGAGGATGTGTCCTCTATCCTGTGGGGACCATAGAGCCGTGGTTAAAGGCAGACACTCTGGAATCTGATTACCTAGATTTAAATCTTGCCAGGAGCTGGGTGGGGGGAGGAGGAAATGGGGAGGTTTCGGCCAAAGGGTACAAGTTTCAGTTATGCAAAATAAATAAGTTCTGGAGATCTACTTTACAACATAGGACCTATGATTAACAACACTGTATTGTACACTTAAAATTATGCTAAGAAGGTAGATCTTTTGTTAAGTATTCTTACCACAAAAGGAAAAACAAAACAAAACAAAAAAGGGCAGAAGGAAACTTTTGGAGGTGGTG
Source organism: Zalophus californianus (assembly GCF_009762305.2). Lineage (NCBI taxonomy): Eukaryota > Metazoa > Chordata > Mammalia > Carnivora > Otariidae > Zalophus > Zalophus californianus. The sequence continues at coordinate 44,313,677 of NC_045612.1, forward strand.
GCTAAGTTTATGGCATTGATAGTGGATACTTTCAAAATATATACTTATTTCCAAACACATCTAGTTGTAATATATTTTTTAAAGATTTTATTTATTTATTTGAGGAAACTTTTGGAGGTGGCGGCTAAGTTTATGGCATTGATAGTGGATACTTTCAAAATATATACTTATTTCCAAACACATCTAGTTGTAATATATTTTTTAAAGATTTTATTTATTTATTTGAGTGAGAGAGAGAGACGGCATGAGCCGGTGGGTGGGGCGGCAGGCAGAGGGAGAGGGAGAAGCAGAGTCCCCTCTGGGCGGGGTCTCTGATGCTGGGCTCAATCCCAGGACCCCACGGATCATGACCTGAGCTGAAGGCAGACGCTTAACTGACTGAGCCACCCAGACGCCCCTCAAGTTTTAATATATTAAATGTCTACTGCTTTTTGGATGTCAATCACACTTCAGTAAAGTGGTTTTAAAAATCTTAGTTCAGGGGTGCCTGGGTGGCTCAGTCTCTTAAGCGTCTGCCTTTGGCTCAGATCATGATCCCAGGGTCCTGGGATCCAGCCCCGCATCTGGCTCCCTGCTCCGCGGGAGGCCTGCTTCTCTCTCTCCCACTCCCCCACTTGTGTTCCCTCTCTCGCTGTGTCTCTCCCTGTCAAATAAATAAATAAAATCTTCTTAAAAAAAAAAAAAACTTAGTTCTACTTCATTAGCATATAACTTTGGGCAATGAATTTAACCTATCTGAGCCTCAATTTCTTCATCTTTAAAATCAGCATGATGGTACTACTACTTACCTCTGGGTTGTTATGGGGCTTGCCTGAGTTAATATCTGCAAAGCACTGAGAATAATGCCAGCACACAGTGAAAAGTTATATGCTTGCTGTTATCATATTTCCAGGTTGTTAGTCATATTTCAGGATTCTCTGTGAAACAAATTATTTATACTCCAGTAGGGTGAGCAGAGTGCAGAAGCTGGGCCCAACAGTAAAAAAATCCTCTGGAGAGGTTCAGCCAGGTTTGGCAGTGGCCATTAGAAGGCCTGTCATGAATTAACAGAAAGAAGGTGCCTGAGACGGTGGTGAGACCAACTGGTAAGGGCAAGTCTGAGCCACACTCCTAGGAGGGGACTCCAACAGAGTAATAAGTGACTGCTGTAGTGATGTAAAATGAGGACAATCCTACTATAAATGGTGTATAAGGTGAGTACTCAAGCTGGGAAAATGGAGTATAGGAACACCACGGAGGAGGGGCATGAGTACCAACATAGAGTCACAGTAAAACCTGGTCCTGGGGACATCCTTGCACCCACCTGTAAGCCCAGGAAGGTAGAGGAGGAGGAGAAGAGGCAAAGCCTATAATGGATCCACTCTTTTGGTAACCCTGTTTTAAAGTAATAATCCCCAGATATTTTAGAATTGAAAACTACTGCTTCTTTCATTTGAGTTTCTCTCATTATCTTTTCCTAAAAATGTATGACACATGCATTTAAAAATTGAACTGCACTAAAACCTTATCTGTATCATTCTCCTGATACTCCTTGAAATAATTGGAGAACCCCAGGATGTGGAAAACACCCCTGGGAGTTAGCTCCCCTAAGCTTCTATTATGAGAAGGAGGTAATGAACTCTTTTATAAAAGCCTCCTTTACCTGTGAAAGTAAAAGCTTTGGGCATAGAGCCATTTTTATTCAAATTCATATCTATTTCTAGAAGTGTTTGCCAGACAGGGTATCTTCCAGGCTGATGTATTAAAATGACAAAGAGCCTGAAGTTCTTATTAGAGTTGAAGTATCAAATATGCCCAGATCTGGCTGTGAGATGTTAGTTCACCATACTTGAATACATACATTAACTCACTGGCAAAACCACATCTAAGCCCAGCGTTGTAAAGGTTTCTGAATTCTGAAGTTTGAAGTCGGGGCTGGGGGAAATCAAACCTACAACTGTTCTTTTTCTTTGTCTTTCAATCCTGACCATCCTGTGCACTTCCACAGAGAAAAAGGGAAAAGAGGGAAAGGAAAGGCCAACAAAGCAAGAGGTCATTTTGGAACAGTTCCAACAACTCAGAAATGGATTAAATTATTAAAGTGATGAACGTGTTCCAGAAAAAGACATCCAAAATACAACATCAGTAATCATAAGGACAGTCTGCTTTACTCCACCATTCACACAAAGCATGACTATTTTTGATACTGAGACTGCAGAGAAATGCCTCCGCTGAGGCCTTCTGGATAAATGTAGTATAGTGAATGACAACCACAAAAACACACCCAATAGTAAACAGTCACTGTTGCATAAGACCACTTTTTAAAAACACCCCTTAATATAAGTCACTGACATCACAAAACAGAGCAATTCACTAAAAATAATTCCATGGGGACCAATATGAAGCCATTCAAGTATGTTGCTGCCTGTCAGTCTGGCTTAAATCAAGAAATTTTTAGACTCTAAAGTGGAGCAATTCTCAAGGCTTTGCTCTTCTCTATGCTTGTAAGTGGGGTAGAAAATGGAGGCATTTCTGCAAGGAATCCCCATATTCGTATGAACACTGAAGATATCAGTAAAATGAGTGAATGATATATCTTTATGTGTGTGGACAGCAATAAAATAAAAACAATTTTAATATGTTATTGAATATTTATCATTGTTGAAGTGGAGTGATGGATACATGGAATTGGTTGCACCATTCTATACTTTTGTATGTATTTGGAATTTTCTCTTTATTGTTTTAAAGATTTTATTTTTATTATGTATTTGTCAGAGAAAGAGAGAAAGCAAGAGCACAATCAGGGGGAGCGGCAGGCAGAGAAGCAGGCTCCCTGCTAATCAAGGAGTCCAATGCAACACTTGATTCCAGGACCCTGGGATCATGACCTGGGGCGAAAGCAGATGCTTAACCAGCTGAGCCACCCAAGCATCCCTGTATTTGAAATTTTCTATAACAAAAAGTTTTAAAAGAGCATTACTAAATTAATAGATTTTAAATGTTTTCTCAACCAATGAATACAAAAACTACAGCTACTATCATGGTGGAGGCCTGAGAAAAGTCTTTACCTTAGAAAGAGATTTTTGGGGTGCCTGGGTGGCGTAGTTAGTTGAGCAACTGGCTCTTGTTTTTGGCTCAGGTTGTGATCCGGGCTCCTGGGATGGAGCCCCATATTGGCTCCATGATCAGCGCTGAGTCTGCTTGTCCCTCTCCCTCCCCCTCTGCTCCTCCCCCCAAATAAATAAATAAAACCTTTTTAAAAAAAACAAAAAAGAGATTTTCGTACTCAAAATAGTTTGGAAAAACTGCTACACAGTATGTCTCTAATGTGGGATGTGTGACTGTATGAGCCAGCAACATGATCCATTAGCACTAGTGTTTATATTAATTTTTAATCTTAAAATGAGAAAGAAATTATTTTATTAATATCTAACATAAAGATCGACTCTGGTGTCATCACTCAGTTTATTTGTCAAGAAATGATGCCTTTTTAAAGTGCTTTTCAAAGAAATATACCGTGAAGGGAGCATTTTGAAAATAAATATTTGAAAGTTTTCATCATCTTGTGATTTTGATGCTCAGAACTGTATGTGACACCAATTTACCCAGTTGTAAGGAAAAAAAATGTAATGGGGTATCTAAAATTGGCCTAAGACATTCTACTCCAATAACTTGAGCTCATTTGTAAAAATATTTTAACAGGCAAGAGCCAATGATTGATGTCAGGGAGATTGGAAATTTAATACCCAAATTTTTTTAATTTTTTATTGTTATGTTAATCACCATATATTACATCATTTGTTTTTTTTCTTTTCCTTTTTTTTAAATTTTTTATTGTTCTGTTAATCACCATATATTACATCATTTGTTTTGGTGTAGTGTTCCATGATTCATTGTTTGTTCATAACACCCAGTGCTCCATGAAGAATGTGCCCTCCTTAATACCCATCACCAGGCTAACCCATCCCCCTACCCTCCTCCCCTCTAGAACCCTCAGTTTGTTTTTCAGAGTCCATCATCTCTCATGGTTCGTCTCCCCCTCTGACTTACTCCCCTTCATTCTTCCTCTCCTGCTATCTTCTTCTTTTTCTTTTTTCTTAAAATATGTTGTGTTATTTGTTTCAGAAGTACAGATCTGTGATTCAACAGTCTTGCACAACTCACAGCGCTCACCGTAGCACATACCCTCCCCAATGTCTATCACCCAGCCACCCCATCCCTCCCACCCCCAACCACTCCAGTAACACTCAGTTTGTTCCTGAGATTAAGATTTCCTCATATCAGTGAGGTCATATGATACGTCTTTCTCTGATTGACTTATTTCGCTAAGCATAACACCGTCCAGTTCCATCCATGTCGTTGCAAATGGCAAGATCTCATTCTTTTTGAAGGCTGCATAATATTCCATTGTGTATATATACCACATCTTCTTTATCCATTCATCTGTCGATGCACACCTTGGCTCTTTCCACAGATTGGCTATTGTGGACATTGCTGCTATAAACATTGGGGTGCATGTACCCCTTCGGGTCCCTACATTTGTATCTTTGGGGTAAATACCCAGTAGTCCAATTGCTGGATCGAATGGTAGCTCTAATTTCACCTGTTTGAGGAACCTCCATACTGTTTTCCAGAGGGTTGCACCAGCTTGCATTCCCACCAACAGTGTAGGAGGGTTCCCCTTTCTCCACATCCCCGCCAACATCTCTCATTCCCTGACGTGTTAATTTTAGCCATTCTGACGGGTGTGAGGTGGTATCTCATTGAGGTTTTGATCTGGATTTCCCTGAAGCCGAGCGATGTTGAGCACTTTTTCATGTGCCTGTTGGCCATTTGGATGTCTTCTTTGGAAAAATGTCTGTTCATGTCTTCTGCCCATTTCTTGATTGGATCATTTGTTCTTTGGGTGTTGAATTTGATAAGTTCTTTATAGATTTTGGATACTAGCCCTTTATCTGATATGTCATTTGCAAATATTTTCTCCCATTCTGTCGGTTGTCTTTTGGTTTTGTGGACTGTTTCTTTTGCTGTGCAAAAGCTTTTTATCTTGATGAAATCCAATAGTTCATTTTTGCCCTGGCTTCCCGTGCCTTTGACGATGTTTCTAGGAAGAAGTTGCTGCGGCTGAGGTCGAAGAGGTTGCTACCTGTGTTCTCCTTTAGGATTTGGATGGACTCCTGTCTCACGTTTAGGTCTTTCAACCATTTGGAGTCTATTTTTGTGTGTGGTGTAAGGAAATGGTCCAGTTTCATTCTTCTGCATGTGGCTGTCCAATTTTCCCAACACCATTTGTTGAAGAGACTGTCTTTTTTCCATTGGACATTCTTTCCTGCTTTGTCAAAGATAAGTTGACCATAGAGTTGAGGGTCCATTTCTGGGCTCTCGATTCTGTTCCATTGATCTATGTGTCTGTTTTTCTGCCAGTATCATACTGTCTTGATGATGACAGCTTTGTAATAAAGCTGGAAGTCCGGAATTGGGATGCCGCCAGCTTTGCTTTTCTTTTTTAATATTCCTCTGGCTATTCGGGGTCTCTTCTGGTTCCATACAAATTTTAGGATTATTTGTTCCATTTCTTTGAAAAAAGTGGATGGTATTTTGATGGGGATTGCATTGAATGTGTAGATTGCTCTAGGTAGCATTGACATCTTCACAATGTTGGTTCTCCCAATCCATGAGCATGGAATATTTTTCCATTTCTTTGTGTCTTCTTCGATTTCTTTCCTGAGTATTTTATAGTTTTCTGAGTACAGATCCTTTGCCTCTTTGGTTAAATTTATTCCTAGGTATCTTATGGTTTTGGGTGCAATTGTGAATGGGATCGACTCCTGGATTTGTCTCTCTTCTGTCTTGTTGTTGGTATATAGGAATGCCACTGATTTCTGTGCATTGATTTTATATCCTGCTACTTGACTGAATTCCTGTATGAGTTCTAGCAGTTTTGGGGTGGAGTCCACATACAGTATCATATCATCTGCAAAGAGTGAGAGTTTGACTTCCTCTTTGCCGATTTGGATGCCTTTGATTTCTTTTTGTTCTCTGATTGCTGTGGCTAGGACTTCTAATACTATGTTGAATAGCAGTGGTGAGAGTGGACATCCCTGCCGCGTTCCTGACCTTAGGGGAAAAGCTCTCAGCTTTTCCCCATTGAGAATGATATTCGCTGTAGGTTTTTTGTAGATGGCTTTTATGATATTGAGGTATGTACCCTCTATCCCTATACTCTGAAGAGTTTTGATCAAGAAAGGATGCTGTACTTTGTCAAATGCTTTTTCTGCATCTATTGAGAGGAACATATGATTCTTGTTCTTTCTTTTGTTAATGTATTGTATCACGTTGATTGATTTGCGGATGTTGAACCAGCCTTGCAGCCCAGGGATAAATCCCACTTGGTCATGGTGAATAATCCTTTTAATGTACTGTTGAACCCTATTGGCTAGTATTTTGGTAGGAATTTTTGCATCCATGTTCATCAAGGATATTGGTCTGTAAGTCTCCTTTTTGATGGGGTCTTTGTCTGGTTTTGGGATCAAGGTAATGGTGGCCTCATAAAATGAGTTTGGAAGTTTTCCTTCCATTTCTATTTTTTGGAACAGTTTCAGGAGAATAGGTATTAATTCTTCTTGAAATGTCTGATAGAATTCCCCTGGGAAGCCATCTGGCCCTGGGCTTTTGTTTCTTGGGAGATTTTTGATGACTGCTTCAATTTCCTTAGTGGTTATAGGTCTGTTCAGGTTTTCTATTTCTTCCTGGTTCACTTTTGGTAGTTGATACATCTCTAGGAAAGCACCCATTTCTTCCAGGTTATCTAATTTGCTGGCATAGAGTTGCTCATAATATGTTCTTATAATTGTTTGTATTTCTTTGGTGTTGGTTGTGATCTCTCCTCTTTCATTCATGATTTTGTTGATTTGGGTCATTTCTCTTTTCTTTTTGATAAGTCTGGCCAGGGGTTTATCAATCTTGTTAATTCTTTCAAAGAACCACCTCCTAGTTTCATTGATCTGTTCTACTGTTCTTTTGGTTTCTAGTTCATTGATTTCTGCTCTGATCTTTATTATTTCTCTTCTCCTGCTGGGTTTAGGCTTTATTTGCTGTTCTTTCTCCAGCTCCTTTAGGTGTAGGGTTAGGTTGTGTATTTGAGACCTTTCTTGTTTCTTGAGAAAGGCTTGTATTGCTATATACTTTCCTCTCAGGACTGCCTTTGCTGTATCCCAAAGATTTTGGACAGTTGTGTTTTCATTTTCATTGGTTTCCATGAATTTTTTTAATTCTTCTTTAATTTCCTGGTTGACCCATTCATTCTTTAGTAGGATGCTCTTTAGCCTCCATGTATTTGAGTTCTTTCCAATTTCCCTCTTGTGATTGAGTTCTAGTTTCAAAGCATTGTGGTCTGAAAATAGGCAGGGAATGATCCCAATCTTTTGGTACCGGTTGAGACCTGATTTGTGACCTAGGATGTGATCAATTCTGGAGAATGTTCCATGGGCACTAGAGAAGAATGTGTATTCCGTTGCTTTGGGATGGAATGTTCTGAATATGTCTGTGAAGTCCATTTGGTCCAGTGTGTCATTTAAAGTCTTTATTTCCTTGTTGATCTTTTGCTTAGATGATCTGTCCATTTCAGTCAGGGGGGTGTTAAAGTCCCCCACTATTATTGTATTGTTGTCAATGTGTTTCTTTGCTTTTGTTATTGATTGCCTTATATAATTGGCTGCTCCCATGTTCGGGGCATAGATATTTACAAATGTTAGATCTTCTTGTTTAATAGACCCTTTAGGCGGAGCAAGATGGTGGAGGAGTAGGAGACCTAGATTTCGTCTGGTCTCAGGAATTCAGCTGAATAGTGATCAAACCATTCTGAACACCTACGAACTCAACAGGAGATCGAACAGGAGAGTAGCAACAACTCTCTGAACAGAGAAGCGACCACTTACTGGAAGGTAGGGCGTGCGGAGAAGTGAATCCGAGGCGATATTCGGGAGGATAGACGGCGGGGGAGGGGCCTCCGTCGGCCGCTTCTGGCAAGTGCTAGAGCCCCGGAGCACAAAATCGGACCTTTTAGAAGTTGGCTCGGCGGAGGGACGTCGCTGCAGGGGCTAAGCGGGGGGTGGAATCCTCCCGGGACAGTGTGGTCTCAGGACCCTTGGGGTCACAGAAAGACCGGGGGTGCCTGAGTGCGCCAGAGCTCCCAGGTATCGGAGCAGGGAAGCCGGCTGCAGATACGGAGCAGAGTCGTGGGCTCTCAGCTCGGGGTTGCCATAAACTGTGATCTGCGGCCCAGTCGGGGCACGGCTCCCCCAGCAGGGACCCAACAAGCAGCAGATCCGGGGAGACTCCCCTTCCTTCCCGGGGAGGAGCGGTGCGGGAACGCACTGCAGGGATCTGCTGGGTTTGGAGACTCCGCGCGGGGTCGGGTGCCAGAGATAGCAGCGCTCGATCACGGGCCGGGTGAGCACGGAGTGCGGCCGGAGACCGGGGACACGGAAGTGACTGCTTTTCTCTGGGGGCACACTGAGGAGCGGGGCCCCGAGTTCTCAGCTCCTCCGGGTGGAGATTGGGAGGCCACCATTTCTGCCCTGGTCCTCCAAAGCTGTACCGAGAGCTTGCAGGGAACAAAAGCTCCTGAGAGCAAACCGGAGCAGCTTCCTTAGCCCGGACCGACAAGGGCGGGGCAATTCCGCCTCCGGCAAAGACATTTGGAAACCACAGCAACAGACCCCTCCCCCAGAAGATCAGCACAAACAGCCAGCAAGCCAAGACCAAGTTGATCGATCAAGGAGAATAGGAGAACTCCAGCGCTAGGGGAATACTGCACATAGATTCATGGCTTTTTTTTTTTTTTTTTTTTTTGCTTTTTTTTTTTTACCATGATTCATTATTTCATCAAAGTTAATTTTTGTTGACTGTTTTTTTTATTTTTCTTTTTCCCTTTTTCAACCAACATCTTATAAATCCCTTTTAAAAAAAAAAAAAACATTTTTTATTTTTCATTTGTAGAGTCATATTTTATCCCTTCATAGTAGTTACCCTTATTTTTGGCATATATATATAAGTTGTTCTCTCTTTAAAATTTTGAGGTACAGTTTCTTCTAACAGATCAAAATATGCCCTAAATCACTAGTGTATGGCTTTGTTCTAGTCTCCTGCCTGATCACATTCTCTCCCTTTTTCCTATTTTTTTTTCTTAAATCTTCTTTCTTTTTTCAAACAACTTATCTTACCAAGTCCTTTTATAAAATCTATTATAATTTTCATCTTTACAGTCATCTTCCATCCCTTCATTGTATCAACCCTTATTTTGTACATATATGTCTTTCTTCCTTTAAAATTTTAGGAGGCACTTTTTTCTAACAGACCAAAATACGCCCAAAATCTAGTGTGTGGCACTGATCTAGGCACTAGCCTGATCATATTTGATCATATTCTGCCTTTTTTGTATTGTTTTGTTTTTGTTTTTATCTTTTTTTTTCTTTTTCTCTTTCTTTTTTCTTTCTTTCCCTTTCTTTTCCCCTGGTTTCAGGTCTTTTCTGATTTGTATACAGTATATTTGCTGGGGACGTTGTAAACCTGTTAGCCTTTTGTTCTCTCATTCATCTATTCTCCTCTGGACAAAATGACAAGATGAAAGAAATCACCTCAGCAAAAAGAACAAGAGGTAGTACCGTCAGCCAGGGACCTACTCAATACGGACATTAGTACAATGTCGGACCTAGAGTTCAGAATCATGACTTTAAAGATACTAGCTGGGCTTGAAAAAAGCGTGGAAGTTATTAGAGAAACCCTTTCTGGAGAAATAAAAGAACTAAAATCTAACCAAATCGAAATCAAAAAGGCTATTGATGAGGTGCAATCAAAAATGGGGGCACTAAATGCTAGGATAAATGAGGCAGAAGAGAGAATCAGCGATATAGAAGACCAAATGATGGAAAATAAAGAGGCTGAGAAAAAGAGAGAGAAACAACTACAGGATCACGAGGGCAGAATTCGAGAGATAAGTGATATGATAAGACAAAACAACATTAGAATAATTGGGATCCCAGAAGAAGAAGAGAGAGAGAGGGGGGCAGAAGGTATATTGGAGCAAATTATAGCAGAGAACTTCCCTAATGTGAGGAAGGAAACAGGCATCAAAATCCAGGAGGCACAGAGAACCCCTCTCAAAATCAATAATAATAGGTCAACACCCCGACATCTAATAGTAAAACTTACGAGTCTCAGAGACAAAGAGAAAATCCTGAAAGCAGCTCGGGAGAAGAGATATGTAACCTACAATGGTAGAAACATTAGATTGGCAACAGACCTATCCACAGAGACCTGGCAGGCCAGAAAGGACTGGCAAGATATCTTCAGAGCACTAAATGAGAAAAATATGCAGCCAAGAATACTATATCCAGCTAGGCTATCATTGAAAATAGAAGGAGAGATAAAAAGCTTCCAGAACAAACAAAAACTAAAGGAATTTGCAAACACGAAACCAGCCCTCCAAGAAATATTGAGAGGGGTCCTCTAAGCAAAGAGAGAACCTAAAAGCAGCAAAGAGCAGAAACGAACACAGACAACAGACAGTTAACAGTCACCTTACAGGTAATACAATGGCACTAAATTCATACCTTTCAATAGTTACCCTGAATGTAAATGGGCTCAATGCCCCAATCAAAAGACACAGGCTATCAGATTGGATTAAAAAACAAGACCCATCAATATGCTGTCTGCAAGAGACTCATTTTAGACCCAAAGACACCCCCAGATTGAAAGTGAGGGGGTGGAAAACCATTTACCATGCTAATGGACACCAAAAGAAAGCTGGGATGGCAATCCTTATATCAGACAAACTAGATTTTAAAACAAAGACTGTAATAAGAGATGAGGAAGGACACTATATCCTACTTAAAGGGTCCATGCAACAAGAAGATCTAACAATTGTAAATATCTATGCCCCGAACATGGGAGCAGCCAATTATATAAGGCAATTAATAACAAAAGCAAAGAAACACATTGACAACAATACAATAATAGTGGGGGACTTTAACACCCCTCTGACTGAAATGGACAGATCATCTAAGCAAAAGATCAACAAGGATATAAAGACTTTAAGTGACACACTGGACCAAATGGACTTCACAGACATATTCAGAACATTCCATCCCAAAGCAAAGGAATACACATTCTTCTCTAGTGCCCATGGAACATTCTCCAGAATTGATCACATCCTAGGTCACAAATCAGGTCTCAATCGGTACCAAAAGATTGGGATCATTCCCTGCCTATTTTCAGACCACAATACTTTGAAACTAGAACTCAACCACAAGAGGAAAGTCGGAAAGAACTCAAATACATGGAGGCTAAAGAGCATCCTACTAAAGAATGAATGGGTCAACCAAGAAATTAAAGAAGAATTAAAAAAATTCATGGAAACCAATGAAAATGAAAACACAACTGTTCAAAATCTTTGGGATACAGCAAAGGCAGTCCTGAGAGGAAAGTATATAGCAATACAAGCCTTTCTCAAGAAACAAGAAAGGTCTCAAATACACAACCTAACCCTACACCTAAAGGAGCTGGAGAAAGAACAGCAAATAAAGCCTAAACCCAGCAGGAGAAGAGAAATCATAAAGATCAGAGCAGAAATCAATGAACTAGAAACCAAAAGAACAGTAGAACAGATCAACGAAACTAGGAGCTGGTTCTTTGAAAGAATTAACAAGATTGATAAACCCCTGGCCAGACTGATCAAAAAGAAAAGAGAAATGACCCAAATCAACAAAATCATGAATGAAAGAGGAGAGATCACAACCAACACCAAAGAAATACAAACAATTATAAGAACATATTATGAGCAACTCTATGCCAGCAAATTAGATAACCTGGAAGAAATGGGTGCATTCCTAGAGATGTATCAACTACCAAAATTGAACCAGGAAGAAATAGAAAACTTGAACAGACCTATAACCACTAAGGAAATTGAAACAGTCATCAAAAATCTCCCAAGAAACAAAAGCCCAGGGCCAGATGGCTTCCCAGGGGAATTCTATCAGACATTTCAAGAAGAATTAATACCTATTCTCCTGAAACTGTTCCAAAAAATAGAAATGGAAGGGAAACTTCCAAACTCATTTTATGAGGCCACCATTACCTTGATCCCAAAACCAGACAAAGACCCCATCAAAAAAGAGAATTACAGACCAATATCCTTGATGAACATGGATGCAAAAATTCTCACCAAAATACTAGCCAATAGGATCCAACAGTACATTAAAAGGATTATTCACCACGACCAAGTGGGATTTATCCCTGGGCTGCAAGGCTGGTTCAACATCCGCAAATCAATCAACGTGATACAATACATTAACAAAAGAAAGAACAAGAATCATATGTTCCTCTCAATAGATGCAGAAAAAGCATTTGACAAAGTACAGCATCCTTTCTTGATCAAAACTCTTCAGAGTATAGAGATAGAGGGTACATACCTCAATATCATAAAAGCCATCTATGAAAAACCTACAGCGAATATCATCCTCAATGGGGAAAGGCTGAGAGCTTTTCCCCTAAGATCAGGAACGCGGCAGGGATGTCCACTCTCACCACTGCTATTCAACATAGTATTAGAAGTCCTAGCCACAGCAATTAGACAACAAAAAGAAATCAAAGGCATCCAAATCGGCAAAGAGGAAGTCAAACTCTCACTCTTTGCAGATGATATGATACTGTATGTGGAAAACCCAAAAGACTCCACCCCAAAACTGCTAGAACTCATACAGGAATTCAGTAAAGTAGCAGGATATAAAATCAATACACAAAAATCAGTGGCATTCCTATACACCAACAACAAGACAGAAGAGAGACAAATCAAGGAGTCGATCCCATTTACAATTGCACCCAAAACCATTAGATACCTAGGAATAAATCTAACCAAAGAGGCAAAGGATCTGTACTCAGAAAACTATAAAATACTCATGAAAGAAATTGAAGAAGACACAAAGAAGTGGAAAAACGTTCCATGCTCATGGATTGGGAGAATCAACATTGTGAAGATGTCAATGCTACCTAGAGCAATCTACACATTCAATGCAATCCCCATCAAAATACCATCCACTTTTTTCAAAGAAATGGAACAAATAATCCTAAAATTTGTATGGAACCAGAAGAGACCCAGAATAGCCAGAGGAATACTGAAAAAGAAAAGCAAAGCTGGCGGCATCACAATTCCGGACTTCCAGCTCTATTACAAAGCTGTCATCATCAAGACAGTATGGTACTGGCACAAAAACAGACACATCGATCAATAGAACAGAATCGAGAGCCCAGAAATGGACCCTCAACTCTACGGTCAACTTATCTTTGACAAAGCAGGAAAGAATGTCCAATGGAAAAGAGACAGTCTCTTCAACAAATGGTGTTGGGAAAATTGGACAGCCACATGCAGAAGAATGAAACTGGACCATTTCCTTACACCACACACAAAAATAGACTCCAAATGGTTGAAAGACCTAAACGTGAGACAGGAGTCCATCCAAATCCTAAAGGAGAACACAGGTAGCAACCTTTTCGACCTTAGCCGCAACAACTTCTTCCTGGAAACATCGCCAAAGGCACGGGAAGCCAGGGCAAAAATGAACTATTGGATTTCATCAAGATAAAAAGCTTTTGCACAGCAAAAGAAACAGTCCACAAAACCAAAAGACAACCGACAGAATGGGAGAAAATATTTGCAAATGACATATCAGATAAAGGGCTAGTATCCAAAATCTATAAAGAACTTATCAAACTCAACACCCAAAGAACAAATAATCCAATCAAGAAATGGGCAGAAGACATGAACAGACATTTCTCCAAAGAAGACATCCAAATGGCCAACAGGCACATGAAAAAGTGCTCAACATCGCTCGGCATCAGGGAAATCCAAATCAAAACCTCAATGAGATACCACCTCACACCCGTCAGAATGGCTAAAATTAACAAGTCAGGGAACGACAGATGTTGGCGGGGATGTGGAGAAAGGGGAACCCTCCTACACTTTTGGTGGGAATGCAAGCTGGTGCAACCCCTCTGGAAAACAGTAAGGAGGTTCCTCAAACAGTTGAAATTAGAGCTACCATTCGATCCAGCAATTGGACTACTGGGTATTTACCCCAAAGATACAAATGTAGGGACCCGAAGGGGTACGTGTACCCCAATGTTTATAGCAGCAATGTCCACCATAGCCAAACTGTGGAAAGAGCCAAGATGCCCATCGACAGATGAATGGATAAAGAAGATGTGGTATATATACACAATGGAATATTATGCAGCCATCAAAAGGAATGAGAGCTTGCCATTTGCAACGACGTGGATGGAACTGGAAGGTGTTATGCTGAGTGAAATAAGTCAATCAGAGAAAGACATGTATCACATGACCTCACTGATATGAGGAATTCTTAATCTCAGGAAACAAACTGAGGGTTACTGGAGTGGTTGGGGGTGGGACGGATGGGGTGGCTGGGTGATAGACATTGGGGAGGGTATGTGCTACGGTGAGCGCTGTGAATTGTGCAAGACTGTTGAATCACAGTTCTGTACTTCTGAAACAAATAACGCAACATATTTTAAGAAAAAAGAAAAAGAAGAGGATAACAGGAGAGGAAGAAAAGGGGAGTATGTCAGAGGGGGAGATGAACCATGAGAGATGATGGACTCTGAAAAACAAACTGAGGGTTCTAGAGGGGAGGGGGGTAGGGGGATGGGTTAGCCTGGTGATGGGTATTGAGGAGGGCACGTTCTGCATGGAGCACTGGGTGTTATGAACAAACAATGAATCATGGAACACTGCACCAAAAACTAATGATGTCTTATATGGTGATTAACATAACAATAAAAAATTAAAAAAAAATAGACCCTTTAAGTAGGATATAGTGTCCTTCCTCATCTCTTATTACAGTCTTTGTTTTAAAATCTAGTTTGTCTGATATAAGGATTGCCACCCCAGCTTTCTTTTGGTGTCCATTAGCATGGTAAATGGTTTTCCACCCCCTCACTTTCAATCTGGGGGTGTCTTTGGGTCTAAAATGAGTCTCTTGCAGACAGCATATTGATGGGTCTTGTTTTTTAGTCCAATCTGATAGCCTGTGTCTTTTGATTGGGGCATTGAGCCCATTTACATTCAGGGTAACTATTGAAAGGTATGAATTTAGTGCCATTGTATTGCCTGTAAGGTGACTGTTACTGTATGTTGTCTGTGTTCCTTTCTGATCTTTGCTGCTTTTAGGCTCTCTCTTTCCTTAGAGGACCCCTTTCAATATTTCTTGGAGGGCTGGTTTCGTGTTTGCAAATTCCTTTAGTTTTTGTTTGTTCTGGAAGCTTTTTATCTCTCCTTCTATTTTCAATGACAGCCTAGCTGGATATAGTATTCTTGGCTGCATATTTTTCTCATTTAGTGCTCTGAAGATATCTTGCCAGTCCTTTCTGGCCTGCCAGGTCTCTGTGGATAGGTCTGTTGCCAATCTAATATTTTTACCATTGTAGGTTACATATCTCTTCTCCTGAGCTGCTTTCAGGATTTTCTCTTTGTCTCTGAGACTCGTAAGTTTTACTATTAGATGTCGGGGTGTTGACCTATTATTATTGATTTCGAGAGGGGTTCTCTGTGCCTCCTGGATTTTGATGCCTGTTTCCTTCCTCACATTAGGGAAGTTCTCTGCTATTATTTGCTCCAATATACCTTCTGCCCCTCTCTCTCTTTCTTCTTCTTCTGGGATCCCAATTATTCTAATGTTGTTTCATCTTATTGTATCACTTATCTCTCGAATTCTGCCCTCGTGATCCTGTAGTTGTTTATCTCTCTTTTTCTCAGCCTCTTTATTTTCCATCATTTGGCCTTCTGTATCACTGATTCTCTCTTCTGCCTCATTTATCCTAGCAGTTAGTGCCCCCATTTTTGATTGCACCTCATCAATAGCCTTTTTGATTTCAACTTGGTTAGATTTTAGTTCTTTTATTTCTCCAGAAAGGGTTTCTCTAATAATTTCCACGCTTTTTTCAAGCCCAGCTAGTATCTTTAAAGTCATGATTCTGAACTCTAGGTCCGACATCGTACTAATGTCCGTATTGAGTAGGTCCCTAGCTGACGGTACTACCTCTTGTTCTTTTTGCTGAGGTGATTTTTTTCGTCTTGTCATTTTGTCCAGAGGAGAATAGATGAATGAGAGAACAAACTGCTAACAGGTTTACAACGTCCCCAGCAAATATACTGTATACAAATCAGAAAAGACCTGAAACCAGGGGAAAGAAAGGGAAAGAAAGAAAAAAGAAAGAGAAAAAAAAAGAAAAAAAGATGAAAACAAAAACAGAACAGTACACAAAAGCAGAATATGATCAAAATGATCAGGCTAGTGCATAGATCAGTGCCACACACTAGATTTTGGGCGTATTTTGGTCTGTTAGAAAAAAGTGCCTCCTAAAATTTTAAAGGAAGAAAGACATATATGTACAAAATAAGGGTTGATACAATGAAGGGATAGAAGATGACTGTAAAGATGAAAATTATAAAAGATTTTATAAAAGGACTTGATAAGAAGTTGTTTGAAAAAAGAAAGAAGAAGATTTAAGAAAAAAAAAGAAAAAAGGGAGAGAATGTGATCAGGCAGGAGACTAGAACAGAGCCATACACTAGTGATTTAGGGTATATTTTGATGTGTTAGAAGAAACTGTATCTCAAAATTTTAAAGAGAGAACAACTTATATATATATGCCAAAAATAAGGGTAACTACTTTGAAGGGATAAAATATGACTCTAAAAATGAAAAATAAAACATGTTTTTTTTTTAAAAAAAGAGATTGATAAGATGTTGGTTGAAAAAGGGAAAAAGAAAAATAAAAAAAAACAGTTAACAAAAATTAACTTTGATGAACTAATGAATCATGGTAAAAAAAAAGTCATGAATTCTATGTGCAGTATTCCCCTAGCGTTGGAGTTCTCCCGTTCTCCTTGATCGGTAAACTTGGTCTTGGCTTGCTGGCTGTTCGTGCTGATCTTCTGGGGGAGGGGCCTGTTGCTGTGGTTTCCAAATGTCTTTGCCGGAGGCGGAATTGCCCCGCCCTTGTCGGTCCGGGCTAAGCAAGCTGCTCGGGTTTGATCTCAGGAGCTTTTGTTCCCTGCAAGCTCTCGGTACAGCTTTGGAGGACCAGGGCAAAAATGGTGGCCTCCCAATCTCCACCCGGAGGAGCTGAGAACTCGGGGCCCCGCTCCTCAGTGCGCCCACAGAGAAAAGCAGTCACTCCCTTGTCCCCGGTCTCCGGCCGCACTCCGTGCTCACCCGGCCTGTGACCGAGCGTTTCTATGTCTGGCACCCGACCCCGTGTGGAGCCTCCAAACCCAGCAGATCTCTGCGGTGCACTCCCACGCCGCTCCTCCCCGGGAAGGAAGGGGAGTCTCCCCGGCTCTGCCGCCTGTTGGGTCCCTGCTGGAGGAGCAGTGGCCCGACTGGGCTGCGGATCACAGTTTATGGCAACCCCGAGCTGAGAGCCGGCGCCTCGGCTCCGTCTCTGCAGCCGGCTTTCCCACTCCGAAACCTGGGAGCTCTGGCGCACTCAGACACCCCCGGTCTTTCTGTGACCCCAAGGGTCCTGAGACCACACTGTCCCGGGATGATTCCACCCTCTGCTTAGTCACTGCAGCGACGTCCCTCAGCGGAGCCGACTTCTAACAGTTCCGATTTTGTGCTCCAGCTCTATCACTTGCCAGAAGCGGCCGGCGGAGGCCCCTCCCCCGCCGTCTATCCTCCCGAATATCGCCTCGGATTCACTTCTCCACACGTCCCAGTAAGTGGTCGCATCTCTGTTCAGAGAGTTGTTGCTACTCTCCTCTTCGATCTCCTGTTGAGTTCGTAGGTGTTCAGAATGGTTTGATCCCTATTCAGCTGAATTCCTGAGACCAGACGAAATCCAGGTCTCCTACTCCTCCGCCATCTTGCTCCCGCCTCAATACCCAAATTTTAACAAAAACCTTTGCCTAACTGCAGAGTGATATGAAAAAGTTAGTAAGGTGCTTTACTGAGCAGAGCTGATGTCATATTGCAGCCAGTTAGATCTATGAATCTTTGTGAGGTATCGTTTTCAGCTATGACATCCATTGGAGACAAGCATTAGTTTAAAATGAACTCAGTATTCCAAAATGTTAAACCATCATTTCAAAATTAATGTCACATTGTTCTCACTAAAATATTTATCACAATATGTTTCAAGTAAGAGATAAGTTTATATATAATCAGTAAAAAACATTTGTTTTAAAATATTATTCATATTTATCCCAGCTCATATTTTTTAAATGTTCTGTTCTACATGCTTTATACTGCATATATTATGAATGTAACATTAATTTTTAAACATAAGTATATTATACATTTTAATGCATTTTTATGTAATTACATACAAAACATCTCAAAAATTTTTTAAAGATTTTATTTATTTATTTGAGAGAGAGAGATATCAAGAGAGAGAATGAGCGGGGGCGGGGAGAGGGAGAAGCAGGCTCCCCGCCGAGCAGGGAGCCTGATGCAGGACTCGATCCCAGGATCCTGGGATCATGACCTGAACCAAAGGCCGATGCTTAACCCACTGAGCCACCCAGACACTCCCAAACCATCTCAAATTTTAATGTGTACACACATCCTCCTGGGATCTTATTAGAGTGCAGTGTCTGATTCAGTAGTTCTAGGGCAGGGCCTGGGATTATGCATTTCTAACGAGCTCCCAGGTGATCGTGATGCCCCTTGTCCTCTGACCACACTTTGAGAAGCAAGGTCATGGGGCGGGGTGGGGAGAAGTGTGGGTTCCAACATGTTTTACTAAATGTTTGCCCAATCAAGGATGTCTGGAGATGACTAGGGAATGAATAGCCTACACTCCCTTCAGGTTATCCTCTGAAACCCCTGCTTCTCCCAGTGGAGTTTCTGGTATGGACTGAGCTACAATAACTGAGCTTCTCCTCCCTGACAAACACCTGGATGCAACTCATCTCTGCAGCTTTAGCAGTCAGCTGAAGTGGGATACAATTGACATCCTCAAATTCAAACCAATGTGACCAGTAATGGCACATGCTCCAGCCTGGAGCTGAAGGATGATGGCTGCCTCAGCCTCGGAGGACTGATAGAAGGATTCAGTGAGATAAGATGTCTAAGGTACTGTACTTTGTGGAGAGCTCAATAAAGTGTCACTATTACTGTTGGAGGTACGGCTGCTTGTGGGCTGGGCCAAGATTTTTTTCAGTTTTTCTAGGTCTTTACCACTGAGGCAAATAAGCCGTCAAACCCCCAAATTTAAAAAATTTAAATTTAATTTAATTTAATTCTTAAAAATTTTAAAAAAATTTTAGCATTTTATTTTTTTAAAAGATTTTATTTATTTGACAGAGAGAGAGACAACGAGACAGGGAACACAAGCAGGGTGAGTGGGAGAGGGAGAAGCAGACTTCCCGCTGAGCAGGGAGCCCCGATGCGGGGCTCTATCCCAGGACCCTGGGATCATGACCTGAGCCGAAGGCAGATGCTTAACCGACTGAGCCACCAAGGTGCCCTCCAAAAATTAAAAAATTTTAACCTGGAAGTATTTTAAAGTGGCTGTAACAACCTCAGCTACTAAAAACAAACAACAGCAACACACACACACACACACACACACACACACACACACACACACACACTCAGTAAACACCTGGCTTTGAGAAATGTAATTTACTTGTGTGTCTCCATCCAGATACACTAGTTGCAGAATATATTCTGGGGTACTTGCTCTCTGGAATTATTTACACCAACCACCAAGAAGAAGTTGGAAACATGTACTGAAAATGGTAAATCTGATTTTAGGAAAATTGGTATGGAAGCTTTCTTTCCAGCAATCATTAGCTGAGCCATTTGTTTACTAAATCCACTCCTAGCTTGTGATAATAATATCATCTGCATATAGGAGAATGCTGATGTTTCCATTCACATTTCTTTTTTGTTAACGAGGGCTGATTTAAGATTTTAAATCAAATGAGATTTTGACAAATTCATTTGTGGTACAGTTGAGGTCATGGAAGGGAGCTTTGATTGCAAGAGCCATATTTCCCTTCTTTTTTTTAAGCCACTCTACATGTGATCTCAAGTCATCAAATAGAATTAGAGCCCATCTACAAATTTTCAAATATCAGCTGGTTTGTTTGGTTTTAATATTGTAACCCTCAGAATCCAGCTTTGTGATTTTCCCTTTTCATGTTTGAAAGGTGTACCTCTGAAACAAATTATACATTTTATGTTAAAAAAACAGAAGATAGCAGGAAGGGAAGAATGAAGGGGGGGAAATCGGAGGGGGAGACGAACCATGAGAGACTATGGACTCTGAGAAACAAACTGAGGGTTCTAGAGGGGAGGGGGTGGGGGAATGGGTTAGCCTGGTGATGGGTATTAAAGAGGGCACATACTGCATGGAGCACTGGGTGTTATATGCAAACAATGAATCATGGAACACTACATCAAAAACTAATGATGTAATGTATGGTGATTAACATAACATAATAATAAAAAATTTAAAAAAAAACTAATGATGTAATGTATGGTGATTAACATAACATAATACAATAAAATGTTAAAATATCAATTTAAACAAACAAACAAAAAGAACGGTAGAGTTTCACATAACACGTGGAGTATCCATGAAGTTAGTTCTTGGGATCCCTGAGCTGGCTTACTGTCCATGTTAGTGAGGAGAATGAACTCAAGGCCATTTAACATTTTTCAACCTTAAATATCGTAGCACGTCAGCCGTCTTTCTTTAGATACAGACTTGCATGCCTACGCCTTCTTTTACTTGGCCCTTTGTTTCTAAGGGGACAGTACAAGTCTTTCCCTGATTCTGTCTTTTCCACCTTTTCTGTCAAAGAATGGTAGTCTCATTCTTTACCACAAACCCTATTTCCCTCTCTAACCCTTTTGTCTTTAAGCTGGGTTCTATGCGGGCAAAGACTACCCGTTTTATTCACTGCTGTATTACTAGCACCTAACATAATACTTGGCACAGAGAATTTGTTAAATAGATGTTTGTTGAAGGTTTGAATAAAATATTAATGTTGTATTTCTTTTGATTATGTCATAATCTGGAAAATACTCAGGTCTTTATCTTATTTTTCCTTCCTTTGGAATGAAGTAGATCGATTCAAGGAGTACCAGAGCAGGAACTTGGAGACACCAAACTTTGGAGGACAACAACAATTATGAAGAGCATGGTTGCTTGTTTCAAAGTGAACAAGGAAAATTTTCCCAGCTTATAGATATTGACTTGAATTCCTCACCTGCTTATTGATGTAGGAAAGGGCCAAGTATTAATTAGTACGAATTTTTCAATGTAATAATGAATATTTCTTACATTTGTCACTGAACTTTTATCAAGCTAACTGTTAATGTCAAAATAGACACATTATCTGTGCTCATGGTAAGGAAATCCAGAAAGAAGTGCCTTGTACCATATACTACTCTTCCATGGCTTCTCAGACTTAGCCTGGATGAAAAGGAAAAGCCATACTGAATAGCCCGTGTGTATATAAATCCAGATCCATGTGCCCTCTGACTCCCCAGATGACTGAGTGGGTGGAAGCATGCACATGCATTGTGACAGGGTGTGCATAAATACTGTCACATGTAAGGTCAGAAGCAGGGTGACACGGAGAGAGCCAGTCACAAGTTGTTAGGACTCTAAATTGAAGTTTTGTTTTTATCAGGGCCCTAGAAGACCAGAGCCACGTGAAGTCATGGCCCTTAACCACTACCTCTCCCACGTACAGAGAGGAGAATTCAGATGCCCATTGCAGTCAGCTGGTCAGACTGCTTCTTGCATACTCCCTGCCTCCACTCTGCTTCACCCTGGAAGACCTCTCTTCTGTGTGGTTGAGGCTGAATGAGATCCTTGAATGTAAGATCATAACTTTATCACCTTTCTACCCACACTACCCCCAAACATGAAATTCCCAGAGCTGGGAAACCTGGGTGGCCCAGTCGGTTAAGCGTCTGCCTTCGGCTCAGGTCATGATCCCAGGGTCCTGGGATTGAGTCCCACATCAGGCTCTTCACTCAGCGGGAAGTCTGCTTCTCCTCTGCCCCCTGTTCCCCCTGCTTGTGCTCTCTCTCTCTCTCTGACAAATAAATAAATAAAATCTAAAAAAAAAAAAAAAAAAAGAAATTCCCAGTGTTTAGCACAATGCTTAGTAGATGTTCAATAAATGTTTGTAGACTGAATTAATGAATGAACAAATGTTGTTCTGGCCGAAGCTGCAGCATCCACACCCTGCATAACTGCACTCGGTACTGACCCTGAAGATAGAAAAAGCAATACAACTGACGCTGTAAGAAAATGTTTCTTGTTTATACTGCTGCATCTTGATCTTTGGCTGATCTAAGCACAAAGAGAGCTCTTTCAGTTGAGAGAAAGGAGGTTTATGGTATGTGGGAGAGCTAAGAACAATGGGCTCAATTGATAGACTGGAGATGCTCTCAGCTTCTGAGAGCCTGGAAACTCCATCTATAGATCAGTCCCAGAGGGCAGAGCCAAATAAGGGCAGATGGAGAACACGGCTTTCTTGGGAACTGGCTTTCTGCTGTTCTGAGGCAAAAATACATTCACTCTATAGCACCCTGAATCAATTCTCCAAAATATGGTGCTGTGTCCTTGTTTGCCAGGGTCTAAAAATAAGTCCTTGTCATATTTTTATGCTTTTTGTCTTAACGTCATCCAACCAGACTTGCTTGCAGAATATTAATTGTGGTGAAGCAGAAATCAGGAGATTACATTGAAACTGCTTTTCAGCGGAGCTCCTTAACTGACGACTGACTTGTTGCCCCCAGCTAAAGTCTCCTTTCTCAGCAATCGTGCTCCTTGCCAGCAGCAACTATGGGACAATGAATCTACTCCTAATTTTAAATCAGCTTTCTTTGGGCAGGTCATTAGAGTGCTGTCCAAGAGTGTCATATTCTAGCCTAGGGTTGTAAAAGGGATTAAACGCTGTGTCCCAAGTGGGCTAGTGGGCGGGCCATCCAAGGTAACAGGTGTCACTACTTTACTTTAATAGTGCCCTGCCACCGGCTGTTTAAATTTACATTGTCTTTACCATATCTACTCTGCCCCTACCTTAAACCTTTCATCCAGTACTTTTCAGATAAAACTAAGCATTATTCATGTATGAAGCACTGAGGGCTCATTATTGGAATATCCAAACGATTGAAAGAGAACATAGCAATAACTTAATCCTCAATACACCAGGGCTGAGGCACCATTATATTAAAGAAGTAACTGTATTTGAGTCTGAATGAGCAGAACACTCTGAAACCCAACTTCTAAGAGAAAAGAAACCTTAAAACAGGCATGTCCAGGTATATAGGCTTTCGCTGCATATACTTAACTAGAAGTTCTCAGGTATCAAGACCTGAGTTCTACAAAAACAAAAACAAAAACAAAAATAAACAAACAAACAAAAAAAAACCCACCTATGTTCTAGTCCAAGCTCAGGTATGTGCTTATTGGGTTTCTTTGGGATTTACTTTGACTGTTTCTTAGTGTCCCAAGCTATAAAAATAGAAGGGATTTGTCTATTTTTTATGTCAGAAAATTGTTGTGAGAATGACTTGGGTGACCTAAAAAATAAATAAGCTCCTTGAACAAAGCACAAAAAAGGTCTAATTATTCGAGTTTCTATTGTGGGGTTACACAAAACAATTCACTCAAAGGACACGATGTTTGATTGAGAACATTCTTAATTTTATTTTTCTTTAATTTTATAAAATTCATTTGGTAAGATAAGTTCCTAAAAGTTTATCCTTTATGTGTGTTAAAATTGAAATTCTGTATCAGAAATGAAGGAAACACTTTCAGTTAACTCTCTTTGTGTGTGTATATGTGTGTATGTATGCGTGGGAGGTTTTCAGGGAAGGGTTGGTTATTTGTTATGTTATTAAATCAAAACAAAACACAAGATATGGATTACTTCACTTTCCTTGATCTTGATTGGTTTCTTACAGAACCTTTTCCATCTCCTCCCTCTATGCAGCCTGGAAGCTTATCTTGTATACTGGTCTGAAAACAAATATTAAGTATCTTTTTGCAAACATCTTACTTCTCCTTAAACATTGCTGAAACAACTTTGGGGGAAAAAAAACAAAACAACTCTTTACAACAAAAGAGCCACCTACGGTCATATCCGTAAAATCTCTTTCCATAAAGACCAATCAGCCTTTTCTTTTTTAACCCAAAGTTAACAAACACAGAAAGAGAAGCCTGAAACCTGGGAGTTATTCAGGCTTCCAACTCTTTCCACCTTTCTGTTTCCATGGAAGCTTACCAACTAAATAGCTGATGGCTGGGGCATTCTATTAAGTGATCTATACTAGGAGAGAATAACCTATATGTTAAACCTGACTCTTCAACACATCGAGTTAGCACTGCTAAATCAAATCATCCCCCATTAGCTTAAAAAGAACAATCAAATAGGTTATTCAAATTGAGGTTCAAATTCACCAAATCCGTTTCTGCAAAGAGCAGAATAATTTGGAGAAAATCTAGTAGATGTATGGAACTAGCCAATTGTAAATATTATTTGCAATGTTTAACGTTCAATGTCCATTTGCTAAAGAATCATAATCAAAGAATCATTCTCTAGACCTTTCTGGTACAACCCCAAACAAGTGCTAAACAAACTGGTAAATGTGAAATACACATCATTCTGAAACAAATCAAGATCTTCAAATCATCTTCTATGACTGAATGGATAATACCCCATGAAAAGAGCACCATTGTGAAGATATGAGAGGCCAGAGTATACAACTAATTAACAGAAAAAAGACACGCTATCCAAAGAGTTATCTATCCTGTGTCTACCAGAGGGCTGGCTCAGTTTACACCGTTAGCCACTAACAACTGCTGTTCCTTAGGCCAGTCTTTTGTTTTTGTTTTTTTTTTATGAGCTAGTTTCTCTCTGTTCTCAGCTCCTTGGAAACCACAGGGTTGTCATGGTAGCTGTTATCAAGGAAAAGGGAGTGAGAAGATGCTGACAATACCCTGCTTCTTTTCTCTAATAAGGTGTAAAGCCAGGTGCCCACTTGGTCTACACAGACATTACGCTCCCTTATGCTATAAGTAAGATTGGCTGAGTTAGGGCTTAAATAGTCCATTGCCATCAGGGTCAGTGCTCTCTTTCTATGGGTGAAAGATCCTTGCTTTGACCCCCTTCTCCCAGCTGCAATAGGTAGATTTGGACAAATGCTGTTATTGTTTTGTTGGCATTCTTTTTTTTCTTCTATCTTCTGTGGTAAGAGGGAGACAGGAGTGGGTTCTCTGTTTTGTACATCAAGGAGAATATATTTGGCCCCAATAGATGTCAAGGGGACCAGGTACATCCCTTTTCTCTACCTGAGCATCTTTCTTTCCACTTTGTTTCCATCAGTGGAAGTGCCCTTTGAAGAGAAAACACTTCCTGGTCCTCAGGAGATGCTTGAAAATTGAATTAGAGCCTCCATTCCTTTGTGACTTGCAGTTGGGGAGTCACCATCTGAAGAATTTCCCATTTCTAACAGGAACAAGCTGTGAAGCAAAATGACTAAAAGAGGTACATAAGAGGGGAGAGTCCACAGAGAGACATTAATCACCACAAGACTCTCCTTTCTTGTTACACTCGTCAAGTAAGAAGAGGGCCAGTCAGTGGCAAAGGCAAAGAGTTAACATGGGAGACGCAGCACTGTAGGCTGTGTGGTTAGAGCCTTGCTATTAGAGAAAGGGAAATTTCTACAGGAGATCAGAACTTGGTGCCTCGGCCCATGAGTTTAAGGACGGCAAAGTTGTAAGTGGCAGCAATCATGAAGGTGAGCTGTAGGAAGAGAAGAGAAAATATGAGTGAGAGTAGAAAAGGAAGTTCTCCCTCCTCCAAAGCTTTAGTGAATGAGGAAGGGTAGAAATAAAATCAGTTAAATAAAGGAAAAACCCCTGATCTGTAAAAAGCTCCATGTCCCAGGCTCTCACCCTACCTGCCTGACTAGAAGTACTCCCTGAGACATTTCCTTCTAATGGCTCAGGCCCAGAAAATCAACTCGACGAGGGTTTATTCCATACCTATCCTAAGTCCTGGCACTTGGTTTTCCTCAGAAAAGTGAACAGCGCATTGGGCTCTGCCATCATCCCAACCACATGTCTGAGTGACCTGGAGTCACAGGCTGCTTGCTGCCGACACACAGCCACGATGAGCAGCACAGCACAGTTCTAATAATGTCAGAAGGTCCTCCCAGGGTTTTCAGAAGAGTAAGTAAATCCCTTGGAGAGTGCCCAAGGTGGATTTGTATTGACAGCATATAGAATTCCAAGCTTTGGAAAATCATGTTCAGTAATGTTTCCTTGTTCTTGTCACTCATCTGACCAGCATGTGTTGAGAATCAACTGCAATTTTGACTGCAAAGCTCTTGGCACTATTACATGCTCTGTAAATGTTAAATATTATCATTTCTGACTATTAATCTCTTACCTTCTCTTTCCCCACACCACTATTCCTGTTCCTGTCTAATTTCTGAAGTCTCTCTACCTTGCCAACCCAAAGTAGAAGTTCACAGTCTACACTTTGTTGTCTCTTCCCAGGCGCTTGCTTCTCTCCAGCATCACAAGGTTAGCAATCTATCTTTTTGCCTTTCAGCATAGCTGTACCCAAGCTATCCCAGGACTATTTATTTGCCAGGATCACATTCAGACAACTCACCAGGGAAACCAGTGTGGCAGCAGCCCCCACAAATGCAGCAATAAAGAGATGGAAGGTCATTTGGAACTGCAAGAAAATGCAAAAGGGAGGAGAGTTTCTTGCAGCTGCAAAAATATGCTCTGCTGTAGATCATGCATGCAGCTTCTTGTGTGTTAATTCTGCATCTATAACTAAACTCACTTCCCTGAGTGTAGGCCTCCTGTTCTTTAATGTACGTCACAGCACCTAGCCCCGTAGCACTCAGAACACAAAGTATTCATAAAACACTCATAAAATATTTTAATCAACTGGTTCCCTACAGTTGTACCCAGGATCCCCAAATTTAAAGTCATGGTTTAAAGTTTTGAACGTTTAAAGCTACTGCCTTCTTCTTCAGGATTTACTTTTATTCCCCTGCCTCATTTGTAGACGATATCCATTGCCAACACAGTGTTTTCCTCTTTCAAATGTACTTTTTGTATTTACTTCTCATTAGAGATGGAGGGGTTCCAAACTGAAAGTGTTTTTGTAAAACCTATGAGTATGTCTCTATGCAGAAATCATTTTCTTGATAAGGTTTTTATTCTTTTAAATAATTTTTTTTCACTTGGGGGATTTTTCATTAATCTCTATCTTTACCTAAAACTACAAATTTCTCCTTTAAGGAAGGAAGTCTTGGAATGGAAGTCTTTCTATGCAGCTCTAGGGGAAATAGAAGTTTTAGCATCTATGCTCAAAATCCAGCAAAAAAAAAACAAACAAAACAAAACAAAAACTATGGCTTTTAAAATTGAAGGCCATGGGTAGAAATTTGTATGGTACAAGCCATTCCATTGTGAAAGAACTCAAATGGCCCACTCACCTCAGCTGTTTTGCAGATGGAAAGAAGGTTGGAGCCACACACCTTGCCAGGGAAAGCATTCCATGGGAGAACACCTGGGTAAGACACACAAGTCAACCAGGGTGAGCTTCATGGAGTTGTGGGGCTCCACGGAGATTTTCTTTCAGAGCCCTTCTTACATCTTTAATCATGCTGGCTGAAAAGTTGAATCCCACTAACAATCAGGATCCTCTTTTGTAAAGATTTGCAAAAAAAAAAAAAAAAAAATAGAAGGTGGTACTGAACAGTTGTGTAATCTTGTGTTTGTTATTGAAATGTACTGCTTCTCGACCAGGCTAGAGCAGTGTTACCAGCCAAGAAAACTCCTACCACTTCCAAGAGAAGTTCCCTTCCAAGGGAAGAAATCTTTCCAATTTCAGTGGGGAGGGAAAAACAAACTAAGATCCAGGCATCCATAACATTTTTCCCTATAATCACCACCCTTGTCAACCCAAGTAAAGAACCAAATACATAGTGCTTTCATAGGGGGTAAGAGAGCCAAGGCACCAATACCCTAACTCACCATACATTCTGGCATCAGCACAGAGACTGCCTATACTGGCAGAAGTCTTGCTGGGGAAGGCAATAGACTGGCAGGTGGTCCAGGTGTTGAAGTAAATGTACACAGGCACAGCAGAGCAGGCAAACACCAGGAGCCACACAATGGTCAGGGCATAGGTGATGCCCACAAACTAAAACAATTGACATGGGGTGGTTAGAAATCAGCATCGGCCTGCAGACATTGAAGCACAAACTGGGAGATCCTGGAGTGGCATGTGCCAGATAGGAAACCAGATTCCAGGGATCTCCACCAAATGAAATTAGTAAACAGGGCACCTCTGCCAAATGTCGTTGGCAGTATCTACTAGAGAACTGGCCCCAAGTGTGATGGAGGGTGGGTGGAATGGGTGGGGGTTGGAGTGAGGAGGATCCCTGGGTTAGAGAGGCTTCAGGAGATTTTTTGGGCAGATAAGGTATAAAGAAATCAAAGCAGATCTTGAAAGAAAGTCGTGCCATTTCTCGCCTTAGGCTGAGCTTAGAAAATATTCCTCGTCATAAGACTTTTCATCCCTAGTCATTGAGCAAAGCCAATAGGAGGTTTAAATTTCAGATCCAAAAACCTTTCTAAGCCAACTGCTGGCCACAAAATGTATCACCATAACCTACAGATATTCAACCCCCCAAAAGATCTTACTTAACTCTAAAGACTGAAAACCAATGTGTGCCTCACTAGAAGCACGGATAACCCTCAGCAAAGATGAAGCATTAAATATGTATATCCATGTATTTCCCCTGGGACCTCCAACAGTGTAGAATCCCAGAATATTGGGAATTCCACCTTGGAGTGGAATTATTTAATTTCCATGATCCACCCTCCCTCTCAGATCAGGTACCTGCGTCTCAATCCCATGAGTAGTATTTAGGTTCTTAGGTGGTCAAATCTTATTTTATTGTGGTCCCTGCTAAGAGGAAAGTAAAGGAATACCAACAGATGGCTTAGAAATGGTCCGATTTTATGAAGTATCCACAAAACTCATGCTTTTTTTTTTTTTTTTGAGATGAAATTTTCTAGGGAATTTTTGAAAGGTGAGGCTAAGCCAGCTAGGCACCACGTTCTTCCTGACCTTCTCGTTCGGCTGTAGCCATCACTTCCTCACTCAAAAGCAAGGCCCCTAGAGAGGACCCAGCCTTCGGTGGGGATGAGGCCACAGACTCACGCCCAATTATCCCCCACCCCTTGTTATTGCCACAAAATCCTGAGGATGATCACCTTGTCGGGATGTCCTAGCCATTTTCCCAAACAATGACACACCCGCTCCAAAGAATGAGCTTGATGTTGGCCTCTGGAACCCCTCCCCTTCTGGCCCCCTGTTACCGTTGCGCTCAGGCCCTTGCCGCAGATGGTGGTCTTGTAGTCGCCAAAGATCTGCCTGACTGCACCGGTGGTGTAGAAGCCCTCAGCCAGCAGGAGGGCCCCATAAAGGAAGAAGAAAGAGGCAGTTCCATAGATGACATACTGGAAGGCATGGATCCTGCATGAACAGATAAACAAAAGATATCAGGAAACCTTATTAACTGAGGACCCAGTTCCCTTCCTGTGTAAGTAAGGTGGACACTTGAGTGAGCACCTAAACAAGGCTAGGGATTTTTTAGAGGAATCACTAGGTTCCTCCACCCCTTGCTTACCCTGTGACCTGAAGAACTGGGGCTCTATTCCCCTTGGCCTGACACTTCAGAGATGTTTCCTCAGAGGAGAAAGCAGAGAGGAGCTAGACTAGGAGGAAGAGGGATTAAGGAATAGGGGCCTACCGTGCTAGGAACAGGAAAGTCTTAGTACGGAGCCTGAGCAGACTCAAACGGTATGTCAAACCAAGAGCAGCAGCCCCAGTCTGTCCAGTCATTGTGCCTTCCCTGAGTTCTCCATACCTGTCACTGCAGAGGCTCCAACTCAGTCAATGTTAACCTTATGGGCAGAAGTTAGAGCACGTGGGACAAAGCAAGTGCAGTGGGGGGTGAGAAGTGGGCTGGCAGGCAGACAGAACTCCCCTTTCTGAATTTGGCATTTCCCCCTCATTCAGGACCTCAGGTGGGGCAAAGGTGAAATCTGCAAACAGAGGGAAGACTCGGGAATCCTGTCTGGCTCTACATTAAACCCCCTACTAATCACTAAGGAACTAATGAGTTCTATATGTCTCCAGGGAGAGAGGGGAAAAAGAGAGGGGTTTGTGTAGGATAACAGGTACTTACACATTGATGAGATACTCATAGTCCTGGTAGTTTTTGGAGAAATAGGTCTCAATGAGCTTTTCTGTGCCAGTGAGTGCTTCATGTCCACAGCCACAGAACAGTGCCACCCCAAAGAAACATAATCCAGTGGCCACCAGGGAAGCAAAAGGGGCCCCTACGAGACATCTTGCACAGCACTCTAACAAGCCTGAGAGGAAGGAGGGAAAAAGTCAGGGATGTTCCATAAGTAGTTCATGCCACTCATACCTCTCTGCCAGACCAGTCAAGCCCTGCACTCACATGCACAGTTGGAGTAGTCACGCCAGAGTCCAAAAGCACAAGAGTCTCCAACTTTAGGCTTCTGGAATGTGAGATTGACCCAAAAACCTTCACTTTGTTCCATTCTTGAAAATAAGTCCTTAATTTTAATTCCCAGAATGTATGGGTTTTTAAAATAATCTGTCATCAAAGTAGCAAGCTAGGGAGATTATGGGAGCATCCTCTCCTTTCTTATTCTGATTTGTTTGTTTCAGTCATTTATCAACTCTTATGGAGTACTTACTATATGCCCAGCATTGTGCCAGGTGTTATGTGGGTTGTGAAAACATAAAAGACATAGACTTTGCCATATAGGAGTCTTCTGTTTACTGAGGAAGAAGGAGCTAAGTAGACCTAATATTTTCAAATAACAATTCCAGGCAGCCAAGTAAGTGGTTACAGAAGGTAAATGCAACAAAAGTTCCACAATGGACGGGTGCAGGCCAGAGATGTTGGTATTGTCAGACAGGATTTGAGCTTTGGAGAGCATTCCAGGTGGGGGAAACTTTGGAAATTGCATGCTTCTGGATATTCCTGAACATTGGGTGTATTTGTCGCATGGAATGCTTGCTTCTTTTTCATCTAGAATATTATGTGGAAAGCAGTCCAAAGGGAAGGAGGAAACTGGCAGAGAGCAGGAGACAGTAATGGGAGGATGACTATTATTCACAGTAATAAAAATGCAAGCTTAATGATTTTTGAACACTTTGCCCGGCTGATTTGTCCCCCTATATTGCAGCTTGGCCAATGTCTGCACCCTCAGGTTTACACAGGAGTCCTGTCAAAACAGCTACAAAAAGACTCTATACAAAGTCAGCAAAGCATGAAACCTCTTTCTAGCATGACGAAAACACACCAGAGCCTGGAAACAGGTGTCTCAAAGTGCTAAGAGTCCCTGAGATACCGAGACCTGTCACCCTAGGCCCCATGCCAGTGTTGCTGAGAAACAGGAAAGGCACACAAGAAGTCGTAGGCTCTAAGAACTGCTGTGCCCCAAGTACTAGTCCCATGCTGTAAGTGCCACATGGAGCAAAACTTAACAAATGTCAAGTAGATGGCAGACTAGATGAGGAAACGGTGGCTCCCTCGGGCCACTTGGCCAGATCCCAAATATATAAAGCATATATGTGTGTGGGGTGTGTGTGTGTGTGTGTGTGTGTGTGTGTGTGTGTGCGTGCTGATTTTATACATCTATTCATATATCATATAATATATATAGATATGATATATGAAATATTTTATATATATCATATGTGTATATGAATTATATACACATATACAGCTGATGTGCTGAGAAGCTGTTTTTGGAAAAATATGTTGGAACTCCTTATAAAAAGAAAGCAAATTGTACTAATTTCTAGGTTTGAATTTTATATCCAAAGCTCACTTGTCTATGCCACAGTAGCAAGGACTAGGGGAGTCCTTTGCCTGACCCTCTTAATACTAGTAGTTTCTTTTTAGCCCTGTGTGATTAAACATCTGTTGATCTGCATGGCTGATGCAATGTGAACAGATTTTGAAGGACCAGATTATCTCTATGATGAGAAAGTTGAGGTGGAAGCATTTGTCTCTGTTCTCAGAGCCACAGAATGAGTGAGTTCTATTATCCATCATCCCCTAAAATAATAAGCCTTCCTTGGTCCTCAAAGATTCTGGTATGTGACACCAAA
Source organism: Zalophus californianus (assembly GCF_009762305.2). Taxonomy (NCBI): domain Eukaryota; kingdom Metazoa; phylum Chordata; class Mammalia; order Carnivora; family Otariidae; genus Zalophus; species Zalophus californianus. Next base: position 44,345,964 of record NC_045612.1, read on the forward strand.
GATGAGGCTCAGAAGCCCAAGGCAAGCAGACTAAGTAGCTAATATTTGCAGCAGAACTGAATTTTCATCCTTTTCCAAGAACTGAAGAACTACTGTCAGAAAATTTGGCCTCTATGAGAAGCAATCAATTTGTAGCTGTGCTGTAGTGGAGGCAGAGTTTACTTAGTATGAACTTTGCAATAGTGCTTGGTAACAGTGCTTCATCAGAGCTGTGTGTGGTGTGTGTGCATGTGTGTGTGCGTGTGTGTGTGTATACATGCATGTCTGCATGCATGTATATACCAGAAAGAAAAACACAGCAGTTCAAATTGATCATTGTTCTCAGGAAACATTCCAGAAATTGATCTTCCTCTTTCTCAACAGGTTAAGATACTAAATGCATGCTGTAAGTTAAGAAAAAGAGCTTGGAAATAAATAGTGCTGCCATTTTCCTACTGTCTATCCAACTCTTCCCCACCCCCAAACTCTTAGACTCTTCTAGTAAAGGTCTCTGAAGCCTGAGGGTGGGGGGAGGAGAAGGTCAGTGACCTCTCTGTTCCCTCTCTCCCCAGCACAGGGTCAGGGCTTGGACAGAGCCCTCCATAGCTCCCCTGGACAAAGAAGCCTTGTTTTTCCCTGAGATCCCAGGAGCCTCATTGGTATTCTGCAGGGGCCTGCAGGCCTGGGGGTGGGGAGGGGGTCAGACCCAGGGAACAATGGCAGAACTGTTTATTTAGCCCAGAGTAAGGACAGCCATCAACCCTAGCAAGTTACCGTCCTGTGCCACTCACTCACCCCAGCTTTTTCACCCTGGGAAGAGCTAAATGGCTCAGGTGTGATCAGGGATGAAGGAACTTGAACTCTTGCTAGCCAAACAGGGAATTCCACTCTAAGTTTTAGCTGATGCCCCCTCCAGGGTTATAAAGATAAGGAAAAATCCTCTTGGTGTACCTGATCCCTTGATCATCATCCAAATAACCAGAGAGTGTCAGATGTAGTGTCCTTACTGGGTGATAAAGGGCTAAGTCTTGGGAGCAACTCTGGATCATCCACCAAAATGCTTTCTTTTTACATACATTTTTCCTCTATTTTCTTAGACCTCAAATAACTTAGTACCCCTCTTCCGCTGCACTGCCACTCAAAGCAAAGGACAAGAAATAAATAGGTTTTAACGAGTCTTTAACATGGAGTTGGAAATAAATGGCCCCAGATAAATCACTCTGGAGTTCTATAGTTCAATGATATCAACATACACATTACATGTCCATCTCGTCACAGATGAAATCTTTTTCTGGGGACATCTAAGTTCAGCAGAAGTGAAGAATCTCAGTCAGTCTGACCAAGCAAAAAATCAACTTTTAGATTTCAATTGGAAAAAACTCAGAACATGCAAAAAAAAAAATGTGTCTTCATCAAAGTATTTGACAATCAAAACATTCTGAGAAAGGTCCATGGTGTTCACTTTGATTTTTCACAGCCCAAGAAATGTCTTTGGGAATGTGTAAACAATAGCCTAAAGCCACAAGCTCTACATTTCAGCACCCTTCATGGTTAAAAGGGTACTGGTTTGATTCAGGAAGGCTGTGAGGGATTCTGGAGCCCTTTGGCTCTCTTAAGAGTCATGTTCATGTTTCCAGGCTAAGTACAGATTGTCACATGGTAGAGTTGGCATAAAAGAACTACAATAATAATAATATTACCCAGTGCAACTCAATTGGATTAAACTGCCTGACTTTGATGAGAGGTCATAGAGAAAAATAATGACCCTTCCCAGTGTTTTCCTTTCATTTCTTTTGATGTGGATTCAGTACAATTATTAAGCATATTTGAAGTACGCTGGGCACTATAAGAAACAAAAGGGAATTATAAAGCCCAGGCCCTTTCTTCAATGACCTTTCAGTCTTGCTAGGGAGAACAAACTTGTGTCTGTGAATCAAAGACCAAAGCTACCTATAACTTAGTGTTAAAATGTATATGACCAAGTCCTGTGAGCAAAATGTAAGCAAAGGTGTTGGTTAGATTTATCCGCAAACTTCCAAAATGAGTCTAATCAATCTGTGCTAGAACTTCAAGCCCTTCTGACCAATAGTTTTCACAGGAATCTGACAAAGATTCCCAAAGGACCCATTGTTAATCTTATCCAGATCCATGTCCATCCAAGGGACTGTGTTGATCCTGATGCTGTCTCTTTAAGCAGGAGCCAAGAGCTCCCAAACCCTCCCTCCTTTCCCATGCCCTGGGCAGGCCTCAAGGACCAGCTCCATGATGGAAATTCAGTGTGAATCTGGGAACTCATCAAAGGGAGGAGAGGAAGGGCTTTCAGTGAAAGAGATGGTAGAAAGAGACCAATTGTGCCTTGCACAATTCCTAGCCTGTCCCTTGAATCCAGCTGACAAAGGGAGAGATAGAAGAACCCTATACAATAGAGTTAAACAACAGGCAAACTCATTGAGTGAAAAACTGGCCCCATCTCCCTAAGTCTCTAATCTGCTCTACAGTCGTACCCTCCTCCTAGAACCCACCCCTTAACCTCACTCCATGAACAGAGGCCTCCTTGATTGGGGCCTATAGCAGTTGACAGGGCCAAGATGCTAAAGCAACCGTGACTGGTACTGGGGATGGAAGGAAATCAGTGGGTGGGTTCTAGGAGTAAAACAACAATCATCAGGAGGTGCCAGAGACAAAGACTTTTGCTTCTGGCCTTATCCTGGTCAGACAAAGCCCTGACTATAATCTTGTCTTCCCTACATGAACTCAGCACTTATACTGCATTCAAGTGGTGGAAAGGAGCCCTGCAACCACCGGGACATGGGAATCTAAGCCTGATGGATGGTCAAGTCATATGGATAAAGTTAAATAAAAGGAAACTCAGCCTCTTGTTTGGACAGATATTATTATTACTATAGCAACAACATTTGGGCCAATTTGTTTCCTATACTCCCTACTCCTCCCCAAACACACACACACACACACACACACACACACACACACACACACACACACACGCGCGCGCGCGCCAATATATGCCCAAACATTGGGAGGTTGGAATAGAAGCTTGATTATTAAACTCTATTCCTGACACATTGTCTTCATCTTGCCCACTTATGCAGAGGTAAAAGAGAAGAACCTGATAATAAGCTAAGAGACGTTTTCTATACCTTATTCCTTAGGTCAGTCTCTCACCGTTTCCTCCTCTCTCCTTGGTTGCAGTGTGAAGCTGATCTGGGGAGCCTTGTTCTCTTCCTTGGGATGTCACTGATTCTTTTCCAGAGCCCTGCCTAGCAAAGAGCTCAGAGGCAAGTACAGAGCAGTAAGATCACCTTTACAACCATTTTTAAATAGCCAAGGAGGAAGTAATCAATCAGTAATCATAGGGTTTTTGAGGTAAGTTTGGAACTGGGTAGGCCCTAACAGTGGGAAAGAAAGGGAAACCTGCTCTGTTTGCCTTCCAGGCTGATGTGACCTTACCTGATCATGTCACTGTCCTGACTCGATCTTCTCTGGATCTGAAGTTCTGTAGGCAAAGAGGGCATTTCTACATTGCTTTCTTTCAAGACCAAGAACTATACCCTGGGGATGGTTTTCAGGGCTTCAAGATAATACACAAAAAGGCAATGAGGGAAAAAGATGCCACTGGCTGAGTGCCAGTGCCTTGATGGGTTTAAACACTCTATGTCCCCTCCCACCCATCTCCCAGGGGTTCTTAGGCCTTACTACTACTCATATAGCTTTGAGAGGATAGTTCCAGTTGTCAGGCTCTTGACTAAACTTCCAGCTTTCATAGCGCAGAGCCAGGGCAAAATCTCCTCCAAGCAGAGCAAGCCTTTCAGTTTGCCTGGCTCTTCAAGAGCTCCTCTGGCTCTGCAGGGCCAAGGTGAGGAATGGGGTGGGGAAGGCTGTCGTGATCTTTTTAGTCACTGTCTCTAGGAAGAGTAAATGAGTATGCTGGTTTGGATCTGGTTTCTTTTTAGCTCTTGGCATTCTTGTGGCATTCTTGCCATCCTGGTGGGATGCAGTTAGTCTTCAGGAATTTTGTAAAACTGGACCCCTGCTTTGTATCCATACTTCTTTCTTGCCTAGGCTACCCTCACTTAGCCTGCACCAGCCAACACTACCCTCCTCGGCAAACAGCCACCTTTGGAGGGAAGCATCACAGTGTGGTTACCAGGGTAACAGCCACTGTTCTCAGACAACAGGCTTGCAGGAGCCAACGTTTTGCTGTTCAGTAATAGCATTATGTTACTGAGCAGAGAATAATCAGCTACTGCTCTTTAGCTCTTTTCCGGTTCCATTGTTATCCCAAAGACTCATTTGGAACATCCCCTTCCCAAGTCAAGACAAAGTTTAATGAACTACGATTTCCCCCATAAACCTTTTATATGGATAATACTGAATTCAGTGTTCCTCTCTGCTTCCCATCCTGTAAGATTGTATATGGTTGAGGTAGTGAGCTCTACATTTCTGGGGGTGATTAAACAAAGGCCATAGGAACATTTAACTAGCTGTCGTAGAAGGGAATCCTGCCTTGAGAGTTGGCTCAGGCAGCTTCTAAAGCTCCTTCCAAACCCAGATTCCATGATATAATTTGTCTACTACAATTGTTGGACAGCAACACATTCCATGTTGGAAGTAGTAGCAGTACAGTACCTTGTTAGAGTTGGTCTATTATTTACAAGGACTTGAGATACTTTGTTATTGAATAATCGAAAACTCAATGGCTACATTCATGTGCACCTGGCCCAAGGATTGCCCACCCCCAAGATCTGGGATCCAATACACAATCTCAACTGTGCCCTTATCTGTGGCAATCTCCCCTGGAGATTCCCCTGGAGGAAATCATCTAGCCTCCATAACAGGAAACTGTCCCTGTGGTCGCCTCATTTGTTCCTGCCTTTTCCTCAAGGCTTTCATCCCCTGAGGAAGTAATATTCCACATCATTCTTTACTCCCTCTTCATTTTTTAATTCACAACCTACCCAATCAGCTGCCCTGACATTACATAGGGTTCCTGATGTTACCGAGGGTAGGAACTGAGTTCCCCTAACATTCAACTCTCACCTGGCTACACTCAGTTGGTCAAATGATTCTTACCCAAGTGCACAAAGTATACACAAAGAAATCCCAAACCACTTTGGGAAGAGTAAGAGTCAGCTTATACACGTGTTATTGCATAATAATTGGTATGATCATTATTTATAATTGTTATAGAGTTTGCCTATTTTCAAAGGACATACATCATTATTACTTGATTTTCACAACCCTGAAAGTAGACAAAGCAGTTATTGTTATCCCCATTTTCCAGAAGATGAAGTGATAATTCACAGTGATCTACCTAAGGTCATGAAGTTCGTAAGTGGCAGATCTGAGATTCGAACCTGGTTGTGTTGCCTCTAGTCCAGTACCCTGCCCTCCTAGTTATCCATGTTGAATACATGCTTCAAAGATCTCTCTCAGGATGAAACAACCTAAAGGCTGACACCAGCTTAATATAATCGAAAACCTTTTTCCATGGATGTTGTTGGAGTCTTCTGGGTACTACATTTGATGGTGAATACAGAGGACAATTGATTCTCATTTCATTTAGGATGCATTCAAGCTGCTACTCTTTTGCCAAATGTGAACGATGTCTGCACATTTCTGTGGCATCCTGTGTGGACAAAGACCCTTGTGCTCTGTACTCTAAGTAGACACTACAAAGACCAGACCTTATAGCTTCTCTTTTTGTTCATAGAACCTGGAGAAGCCTTCAGTACTCAACCAAGTCAGTAAGAGCCATAAGGTCCCAGCAGCTTCCTTGTCATAAGAGGGATTTAGAGTCTGAATCATGCCCTCAGAAAGGCTGAGTCTGTGATATTTGCTAGATATGGCCACCCATATATGTGTGCCTGCGTGCACATGCACACACACACACACACACACACACACCTGCTACCCATATCTACTCCCCATGGTAAAGCCATGGAGGCCTTTATTTTCATTGCCTGAACCTGAGATTGGCCCTCTCAGCCATAGCCAAGCCTGAGTTCCATCTTGCCCAATTTCCCAATTTCCTTCTGATGCCAAACAGGGTCCAAACATTGTATCAGCAAGCAGTTATTTTATACATCTGAGGGCTAGCCAACACTCATTTGTCTCCAGAAGAACCAAGTATGTCAGCTGACCCAGCCACTACCAGGGCCTGAGAACAGGGGAAAAGAGAAGGTAGAGGGAAGTGAGGGGGTAAGAGAACACATGACCATATCCAACCCTCTGGGCACTCTCTCCAAGGACCTGTGGTACTCTCCATGTGCTGCTGGAGTTCTTTGGTAATAAAGCATCATTCTCAGTACAGCAGAGAAGGAGTTAACCTAATTGAGTGCTAAGGAATTAAACAAAACAAGTGCCAAAACACAACTCATTGAAACCATTGGAAACCCCAAACCCTCCAGTTGGAAATTCTCTTGCAAATTTCTGTGCCTGCTTGAATCTTCTATGCTAAAGTTTTTGAAACTCACCCATGTCTTTGGAACTCTGATTCCAATTGTAGCCGGCTGGCTAGTCTGCTTTGCGGCTGACTTTGTTCAGCTGGAAGGATCCTGGTCTCTCCAGTCTCCTTCTTCGGTCCTTTACTTTTTCTCTCTGAGTATCTTTGTCCTCTTCTCCTGCAATGAAAAGGGCTTTCTGATTGACAGCCAACCCCCTTAAAGAGACAGGCCCTCTTTCCTCCTCCTCTCCTCCTCCCCTTCTCCTCCCTTTGTCCCCACCTCCTTAGGGATACTCCCTTCTCTAAGGGCTCCATCTTTTCTTTCTGCTTTTCACTGCCAATTGTTTCATTTTCTGTTTTTCTGTTTTTCTCTAAGCCTTGTCTGTGTGGAATTTCACTTTGCTGCAGAGACATCTGGAAATGTGGTTTGGGGTAGAAATAAAAAGATGAGGTTCTAGAAGCCTCCAACTGATGTTTGGGTCTATTTGATGTGGAATGTGGCAGCACAAGTGTCAGAAGCCATGGAAACTGTAGCCCTGGCCAGGTGGTCAAGGTCAGAAACCTAGATGTTATTCCCAGGGTCCTTCCAACTCTGCCCCAACCCCACCCTTCACTCCTAGCTGCTCTTTGCCCTGTCGGCCTTTCCTCTTCCCCCACTCCTTGGCAAATAAGCATCCCTCCCCCTACCCAGCTCTAGAATCACAATAGAGAAGAAAAGTAATTCCTTCCAAATCCTTCTTGGTTTCAAGGGAATGAGGACAAAACACAAGCTGTTGATTCCAAAAACAGATTTTGACCAAGCTAGAGGAGGCTACAATTGTAAAAATTTTATAGATAAGATAACAGAGACCCAGAGAGGGGATAAGACCAACGCATGTTCACAGAATAAGGTAAAGAGAAGGTCAGAGTTAGGGATGTCAGTGATTTCCAAGGACCGTTATTGACTTCAAGACAAATCACTAACACGATCTGGGAATCAGGTAGTCAATATCCCATCCTGAGACTGTAGTGTCATCAAAGAGCTAAGGCCAGGCTGGTGAGAGGCAGGGAGCAGGTTGAGATAAAGCAGAGGCTGCCAGTGAAGGTGGAGAGAAGGGGAAAGGAAATATAGTCCTTGCCTCAGAGAAAAAAACACTAAGAAAAAATGGCCAAATAGCAAAAACAGGGGAAATATATGAAATCTGCCTTACCAATGATAGTTGTTTCTAAAGACTGTGAAGGTATTTGAGTACCTAACGTTAGGTGGAATTAGCCTGGGATGGTTTTCTAGAAGAGGTGAATCTATCTAGGCGTCTATCTAGGCTCCTTGTTACTGTTCTCTTTCCTTTCAGGGGCCTCAGAGAGACACTGCTCTCTTGACCTTGAGGGCCATATTCTCCCATGGGTGGCCTCCAAGGAAACTGGTTGGTATATACCTTAAGGAGTACTTGTTGGAAGACTCGAGAAAAAGAAGGTATGACCCCACCACCACCACCACCAAGTTTTTCCTATGGCTTTGCTTTGGGGACAGAGAGGAGAAGAGGAGGTACTAAACAGAGTCTCGAATCTTCCTGTGGTGGAGAGTGACAAGGTTGTGTCTTACAGTTTTCTCTTTGGGCTGTGACATTGGACACATTTCTGGCTTGGGCTCTGCCATTAGGAAATGGTTGAGTCTTCTACAGATGTCCCTGTGGCTTCACCCAGGTCCTGAATTCTGCAGTATTTGAGGTTTGTCCAGGGTCCTAGAACTCTAGATCCTTTGCTCTTATACCAACCCCAAGGAAAAAGGATCCCTAGAAATGCTGCCCCTTTTGCAGAACTGGATAGTGGTAGTTTTACAGAGTAGACTAGAATAAGACCATATGACTGATGGTAGAAGGTCCCAGAACCCCAACCTCTCTAGCCTGGCTCTCCAGCCATAGACTCTGCCTATGAAGGAAGCTGGGTTGTAGGATTTTGCCTATAATTAACTTCTGGATGATCATTGTCAGAATGGCCCTGGAGGAAAGGGAGGACCAAAAGCAAGAAGTCACCAAATGTGTGCCCTCAACTCCTCAGATGGCAGAAGGAATCCGGTCCAAACTTTGGGGTTTCTGATTTAGGGAATGAGAGAGATGGTGAGGTGGTGTTTCATGGTTCAGATAGATGAGACAGCTCTGCATGCAGGGGAAATCGCTCAGTTCGGGCCGCCTCACAAATCTGCCCCTGGATTCTCAGCAGCAGCTCTGGAACTGTTGGGCTACTTGGAAGAAAAGATGTGTTCCCAACAAACTCACAGATACCAATTTTTCAACCACATTCCCCAAATACACATTTCTCTTCTCCTTTCCTTCATCTCTATCACCTTACTATTCATTCTGTCTTCTCCCCAAGTCTCAGTCTTTTTGTCTCTGCTCTCTGTCTCTGTTTCTCTCTCTGTCTCTGTGTCCCTCTTTCTTTTTCTCTCTCCACACTCTTTGATGGATCATATCTTCCTGTCTCCACCTTTTTTTTAGGCCCATGGATGGGAAAAGGGCTCAGCCAGGTAATGCTCACAGTCCCCAGTCCTTTAAGGTTCCAGCTCCCCAGGATCTAGTATGTTGTAGTCACTCTGTATGTCTTGACACTCTGCCTCAGCACCCACTCACCACCCGTCTCTTGAGCCTTCCCCACAGGCTTCATAGGGGTTTTTCTCCAGGTCCTCAAGGGTTGTTGGTTTTTTTTTTTTTAATCTACCCACCCTCACCTATTTCTGCTGCTATTCTACTTCTAATGGTTCTGCTGGGTGCCCTTGGCAAAAGTTCTCCAGAATCCAGCTGGGTCCCTGGCAGTGTCCAGGGATTCCTCAAGAGGGCACTGCCAGACTTCTTGGTGGCAGTTTGCTGTCTGCACTGGGTGCTTGTGGGAACAATGCAGGATTGTATGAAACTAGTAAACAGTTAGCTTCATGAAATTCTGATGGTACCTTGGAGGATCTGGGCCCCCTCGATCTTAGCTTGCTTTGGTTCTGCAGCTTTCTTGCAAATAATTCCAAAATACTTTGATATTACTTCCACTCTCTGTGGTGTGATGCCATAGTACCAGATTCCTGAAGGCCACTGGGCAAGTGGGTTCTCTCTGGTACATGGTATAAATTGAATGCTGAAAAGCCTTCTAGTGAAAGCAAAGTCCAGTGAATTTCTCCCAGGAAACTAAGCAAGGGCTCAAGTGCCCAATCTGGCAGTCCATATCTCCCACCATGTCCACAGAGAAGACTGTAAAGGGGAACAGAGAAGGCACAGTTCCAGTGAAAATCTGGGGTCACCTGCTAGCATTTAGGCTTCTGGAGCTGAGGCTCTGCTTCTTTTCCCCAAGATAAAGTCCTCCCAGACCAAATTGAGGAAGGCCAGTAGTTGCTTCTTACAGCTTTTCTAGCCCTGGCACAGAAGTCTGGTTGGTTGGCAGGCAATATATTATGTCTTATGTACTTGTGACTAGAACTTTCCACACCCAACTTCATGCCGATTGGTTTGGCTATGCCTTTCTGGCCAACAGAACTGAGGGCTGAGGGCCAGAGATGTCACATACTTTGAGCTGGCATAGGGTTGGGGGGGGAGGGTGCTCTTCTTTCCTTTCTGAAGATTCAGAGAGCAGTGCAAAAATGAATGGGAGCAGGGGATGTGTCGGATGTGGATTGTGGAGATGCCCATGGCTTCGGGATAGAGTGAAAGGTAGCCTGGGAGCCAAAATAATCAGATGAATAAAGTTGGGAGTGCCTGGGGGGCATGCCAAATAGCTACTAGCAAATGGAGAAATCAGTTGTCCACATAACCCACCTCCACCAACATGAAAACCCAGCCAGCTTTGGCACAGTGGTGCCTGCAAAGAGGCTGCATGTTTGATATGATATCTCGGTGCAGCAAAAATACTACTACTATCGTTGGCTGTCAAATACTCACCTAATTCCTGAGAACCGATGTTATTTGTTCCTTGTTACTGATGGGGTACAGAGACAGCTTTCCCCATGCCACTCAGCAAGTAAAAGACAGAGCTACCTCTAGAGAATGCCTCTCTCCTGACTCTCATTGCTTGGAAGTTGCCCAGAAGATTGTTCTGCTCAAAAAAAAAAAAAAAAAAAACAAAAACTGTTAAGACAGCAAGAACAGTCAGGGGGAGGATGGACAGGCTTTAGGCTGCTGTGGCTCAAGTCTCCAACCTTCTGTACTTCTCAGACTAAGCCAGATGCCCATGTTAGAAATCCAGGCAGGGCAAGATGCTGGAGTTTGTAGATCAGTGGGATTCAGAATCAGCCAGTGGGGATTAGATGATACTAAGGACTTTGTTGGATTTGTTAGGTGTGATAATAGCATGGTGATTGTGTTTTTTAAAAGCGTCTTTAGGGGCACCTCGGTGGCTCAGTTGGTTAAGCATCTACCTTCACTCAGGTCATGATCTCGGGGTCCTGGAATCGAGCCCCATGTTGGGCTCTCTTCAGCTGGGAGTCTGCCTCTCCCTCTCACTCTCCCTCTGTGTTTTCCCTCTCTCTTTCTCAAATGAATACACAAAATCTTTTTTTTAAAGGGTCTTTATCATGGGCACCTGGGTGGCTTAGTTGGTTGAGCGTCTGACTTCGGCTCAGGTCATGTTCTCAGGGTCCTGGGATGGAGCCTCACATCTGGCTCTCTGCTCAGTGAGGAGTCTGCTTCTCCCTCTGCCCCTCCCCTACTCATGCTCTCTTTTTTTCTCTCTCTCTCTCAAATAAATAAATAAATAATATTTTTAAAAGGATCTTTATCAGAGATGCATGAGAATTATTTATAGGTGAAATGTCATGATGCCTGGGATCTTTCCTCCTACAGAAAATTGTAATGAAAAGGTTAGATGAAATAATATTGGCCAAAAGTTCAAAATTATTGAAGCTGGTTGGTGGGTACATGGAGGCTCATTATACTATTTTCTCTACTTCGTGTATGGTTAAACTTGAGGTCAGAAAAAGAGGAGTCAATAAAGTTAAGATTCAGGCTAATCCAAAAGAAAAACAGAACAGAACATTTTCAAGGGAAATCTCTGATCTTTCTGGAAAGATGCACATAGCCTGGTAAGAGTGGTGGCTTCTGGGGAAAGGGATGGGTGCATGGAGTGGGAGGGAGACTTTTCACTCTATGCCTTTTAGTATGGTGGGAATTTGTAATTATATGCATTTATTACTTTTTTATTACTTTTTTTATTACTTTTTCTATCGAGAAACCTCATTTGAAAAGTCTTTCAGGCAGATTGAGGGGCAGCAGTGTGCAGGCCCTTTGAGTCTGCTCCACGGTGGCAGGTCCATCTTGAAAGTGAAGCCCTCGCTGTGGCAGGTTGGCCAGCCCCCACTCCCAAGGCACAGCTGGATGGGGAAGAGGGGTTGCTCTTGTCCTGCTACCCATGGGAGGAGAAGACATAAGCCCTTGAAAGCAAGAAAGGTCTTCACTGGCTCCCTCTGCATTCCAGGGAAACAGGGCCCTTCCTTGCCCCTCTGTCGGCCCCACAGACAATGAGGGCTACGTCTGCCACCCTCTCAGGAAATTGCTCAGACCTCTTTCTTTCAATGCTGCCTTTTCAGAGATATGATTCTACCCCCTCCAAAAATAATAATTATAATGATTTTATATACATATATAAAATTATTATTATTATTATTAGATAATATTTGTAAGGGGGGGTTGTCCCTTTCAGAGAAATCAGGCCTTGGCCTGACTCTGGCTGCTTGTCCAGGTAAAAGTCACTCTGGGCTATGGATGACACCTCCTACGGAGCAGATTGTCTACCCCCGGGGTTGGGGTGCCTTCCTTGGGAAACTGTGCCAGCAGCCAGGATGGAGAAGAAAGGGAGCCTCAGTTCTCCCTGCTGTGAGTGAGGCAATCCCGGTAAGCACATGATGCTAAGATCATGGTGTCAGAGATTAGAACAAATGACCCACATGGGGAGAGAACCTTGCCCTAGCCTCTTAGGGTTCTGAGGCTTGCTTTCCCCCCTCCTTCCACACCCGCCCCGGCCAAGCCCAGGAGGAAGCCTGGGCGGCTACTCTCCCACAAGTATGGGCTCCTCTTGCCACCTAGTAGGATGGGGCAGGCACCCCTACCTTCCAGCTATTCCTCCCCTCCAACTATTCTGTCCCTGGGAACTCCATTCCTGTGGGACTTTCTCTGTCATAGCCAGGAAGGCATGAGGGACACTGAGCACCAGAGCTGAGACTGTGGGCAGACTCTGGAGCTGCTGCTTCTCTCAGCCCCTAAAGCAAGGAGAGGTTAATGCACTCCTCCATCCTGGCCTGCCCCTTCCTGGGCTGTAGACACCTTGGCCCCAGAGGTAAATGGGTTCTCTTTTTAAGCACAATTAGTCCCAAATCATAAAGTCTAAGAAGTCATTCCCCCAGAGGACCCTCCAAAGAAGGTTTTACATGCTCCTTGGGTTATCCTTGAAAAATCCTTCAAACTTTCTAAAGCACTGCAATTCTTGCACAGGCTGAATCCAGCAGTTCTTGGAAGGGTTTCAAAGGGTAGAGTGGCAGCAAATCCCCTTAGCCTCTGCTCCCTCTCCACAGCAGGGGCCTTCAGAAAGAGAAGCAAATCTTCACTGGGATGTCCTCTCTACCCTGGCTACATTGCTGTTGCCCAGCCACAGAAGATCTATTCAATTCTCAGCCCACTGAGAACCACTCCAAGGATCTGGCCTTAGAGAGAGCCGCTGAGCCCGAACTACAAGCCTAAAGAGCCAATAGGACTCTCCATTCTGGGCATGAGGTGGTCAGCTGTCCTCAAATTTCCTCAAAAAGGGGGACATGAAGGTGGGTGGTAGATGCTGGGGTGGGGCTGGCTATCCCAATTAAAGTCGGTTTGGAGATCATGGCTAGTCCTGGGTTTCCTGGGAGTAGCCATCTTCTCTCTGTGGGTAACTAAGCAAGAAGGAAGTTATTAGACACGCAGCATGAAGGATTTTAGCTAGATATCAGATGGGCCTTCCAGATGAGCAATGGAATATGGTGATTAAGAAAATAGACTCCAGGGGTGCCTGGGTAGCTCAGTTGGTTAGGCAACCGACTCTTGATTTCAGCTCAGGTCTTGATCTCAGAGTCATGAGATTGAGCCCTGTGTCAGGCTCTGCCCTGAGTGTGGAGCCTGCTTGGGATTCTCTCTCCCTTTCCCTCTGCCCCTCCACCTTTCCCCCCAACACTTGCACACTCATGTGCGTGCTCTATCAAAAAAAATTTATTAAGAACAGATTCTGAAGTCAGATACCACTGGGCTTGAATACCAGCTCTACCAAATAGCAGCTCTGTGACTTTGGACAAGTCAACCTCTGTGGGTTTCTATTATTTTAATTCCTAGAAAATTATAATAATAGTAGTAACCTCACAGGATTATTGAGATTACATAAGATGATAACATAAAATATTTAGCACAGTGCCTGTACTAAGGTACAATAACAATAATAATAACCAGGTGAGGTGACAGAGTATCTCTGGAAATGTTTAAGAAACATTTAACAAGCAGAGGCTGAACTTTAATGATCTCTAGAACCAACACCTTTCAGATCTAGGATTCTTAGCCTGCCCCAGAACCTGTCCATCTTTAAAATGGACCTGAGGAAATGTGCTTAGAAGAGGTATTGAGATTTGAGACTCAACTGGCAGTTTAACCACATATGTTATCTTCCAACATCTCCATCTCCTCTAGGTATGTCCCTCATTAGGGTAAAAAACCATCTAGGTTTGCCAAGAACTAAAAGGTTTCCTGAGATATGGGATTTCAGTGCTCAAACTGGGTGAGTCCCAGGAAAACCAGGACAAGTTGGTCAGCTTACCCCAGCACTCAAGCTGGTCATAAGCACTGAGCTTGAAGCAGTTTCCTGAAGGCTGCCCAAAACAGCAGGTGTTAGGTTCCTTGATGAAGCCACTGAACAAGAAATTCCAAAAGCCCCCTATTTCTCCACTCTCTGAAATACCGTGCCCAGGCAAGTAGGTTTGCCAGATAAAATACACAATTTCTAATTAAATTTGACTTTCGGATAAACAACAAATAATTGTTTGGGATGAGTATGTCACAAATACTGTATGGGATATACTTATACTATAAAAGTGTTTATTGTTTATCTGAAAGGCAAATTTGATTGGGTGTCCTGTATTTTTATTTGCTAATTCTGGCAACCCTACCAACAAAGACAGTTTCTGTGGCCAGCCAAGCTGGCTTCTGGGGTTGGGGGTGGGGGGTTGCTAAGGAAACCGCAAACAAGAAATCACGGTTCCCTTATGGACACATATTCTACTCTGCATTTTGGACCCCCATTTCCTTCATTTTGTGAGCCTTGGGGGCCAGAGGAGGGTGGAGGGGTGGAGGGTGGGGTGCAGCCACACGTAGCTTTAGGTAAGATTGACAGGAGGCAAATTGGGATGAGCCCTGAGAGTTTGGGTTTTGTAGCAAGCCAAACTGGGTTCATGTCCCACCCCACTCTGGGACAGAGCACACGGTAAGCAGCAGCTTTTCATACGTAGAGCCTGACCTTCTCTGGGTTTGTCTTCTCTCTTCTCTTCTCATCCTTATACAGTACTTCGGTTATTTTGTTTGTTTGTTTGGATTTTTTTTAAGATTTTATTTATTTATTTGACAGAGAGAGATACAGCGAGAGAGGGAGCACAAGCAGGGGGAGTGGGAGAGGGAGACGCAGGCTTCCCTCTGAGCAGGGAGCCCGATGTGGGGCTTAATCCCAGGACCCTGAGATCATGACCCGAGCCGAAGGCAGACGCTCAACAACTGAGCCACCCAGGCGCCCCTGTATCCAGTACTTTGCCAGGCTTTGAGGGGGATCCAAAAAAATGGAAGAATTTCTGGACACACCCCTAGCCTGAGGGAGCCTACGACCACGTCTAGAAAGCATATTAGAGACATTAACCAAAAGGAGATTCAGGTACAACTAGCGTGGAGCACCTACCTGTGCTCGGTAAGTCCTAAGGGCACATGTAAGCCAGGTGTCAGCAGAGGGGCAGCTTGTCCTTTCACAGTGAGATAAAAGGTTTCTGAGAATTCTGGGGAATTCTGATTTTAGGCTCCTAATGAGCTTCTGAGTCACACCCAGTTCATCTTTCATGGCCACTCTCTTCTTTCTATCTTTTGTCACATCAGATTGGGAATGCTGCTTTCCTTCCTAGACTTCCTTGAAAACCTCTCACATGAAGCATTGTTGCAAGTAACAGAATTTATCAAAGTTTGAGTAGATGAAGGGGCATATGTTATAGCAATACAAACAATTAAAAATTGATTGCTAAACATTCTTACATTTAAAAGTCCTAGGCTACATTACTACTTGGGACTTCTCGGCAAACCATTCTCCTGCAATCCACTCTTGCTTCTTTCTCCCTTCTCCCATTCCATTTTTTTTTCACCTTCTTTGTCCCACTCCAAATTCATGTTTGTTTCTTATGAAAGGCAGTTTAGCTACATAGGTGTTATCTTCCAGTCCTTTCCATCAGAGCTTTTCCTTCTTCCTGCAATTGGTATATCAGAGTATTTTCCTTAAAAAAGAGTGTCCTCTTCTTAACAGAAACCTTGATGTCAACTAATGAAAGAATCATTTTATCACCCCACTCTTCTTGCACAAACATAATCTCTTAATTGTACAACACATGAAGTAGGGTTGTTATACCCATTTTACACACAAGTAAACTGAGGCTTCTGAAGCCCACAACTAGCACTGGAAGAGTGAGGATTGAAACCGAGTTTTTCTCACTCTAGTCTTCTTCCCACTACCCAGTACACTACATTAGAGGACAAATATGTCCAAGATAAGCCTTGGAGAAATTTGCTCTCAGGTGAAGGGTTCCCTAACTGGGGGAGTAGGGCATACTGCAGGATACAAGCCTCTCTCTGAGGCCAACTCCAGAGCCAATAGAGCCGTACTCACTATCCACAGCAAAATCACAGGCACCCAGATTCACTGGTCCACTGGATTCCTGAGCCATTTCATCTAGGCACCCATTGAGACTCGACCTAGCTATCCTTTTGTTTTGTTTTTTAAACAAATTTTACTTCTAGGCCTGACAACAGCCAAAAGATGTAGATACTGTTCCTAGCTAAATTTACAGATAAGCAAACGGAGTATCAGAGAACTTAAGTGATTTGCCTAATGTCGCACCTTTAGTAAATGGCAGAAGCCCAAATGTAGACTCTCTGACTTCATGCACTGTCAATGGCCTTCAGCCAAAGACCGCCAGGACATGCCTGGGGTTGATCAAATTGGGATTATTGTTCATTGCAACAAAGAGAGACACCTCAACACCCCCACTATCTCCTTTGTGTTTACCTTCATGGCACAAAGCACTAAGCTCAACTTGTTTCAGCCCAGGTGTGCACCTTGTGGTCTTGGGCTGGAGGGCATGGACAGAAACAGAGGGTCACGGAGATTCACTTGAAACACTCACTGTCTTGGACCCAGCTCTTCCACTTAGTAATAGTGACCACATCTTAGACTTCTCGGGTATACCTGTCTGAGGTACCAATCTGCCCATATCTGGGAGGTAAATCCACGCTGAATTGAGCTCTGCTATCTCAGGGAAGTTCTTCAGCTTTGGGTTTATTTTGCTTTTTTAGAAATGAGATCCCTTGGGGGTGTTTTTGGTTATCTGGTCAGATTTGTATTGTTCCTTGATGAAATTGTCTTCTAGCCTTCTTATACATTGCTCCTATAGTCTGTCTTTAATGTCGCCTATTAGAGGAAATGTCTATAGGGAAAGGATGACATAGATTCGATGAACTTTTCCTCGCACTGGCCCGGGAACTGAGACATTCAGAAGATCTCCTCACTCCAGTGTCATTCAGACAAACTTTATCTCAAGTTATCATTTCAAAACCTTATAAAGACTTCTCGGGGCCACTGGGTGACTCAGTCGTTGAGGTCCCAGGGTCCTGGGATTGAGCCCCGCATCAGGCTCCCTGCTCAGCGGGAGGCCTGCTTCTCCCTCTCCCACTCCCCCTGCTTGTGTTCCCTCTCTCCCTGTATCTCTCTCTGTCAAATAAATAAATAAAATCTTTAATTAAAAAAAAGACTTCTCAATCTTGTCTTTGTGTCCCTGAAACCTGCTTTCTTTAGCTTCATCTACCCAGAATCAGAGGGTTTTGTCTGGCCTTGGATTGGCGGCGATTTGCCTTTGACCAAACTCTGAAAGCAAAGTTCACCACCACCCTCTTTACAGATTGTTGAGTTTTCACAGGATGTTCTCAGTCTAAAAATGGACACCTTCCAGGCTAAACACCTGCTTCCCTCATGTTTGCTCCCTTTGATGCTAAGTTGTATGCTTATCCCTCCAATTGGCAGTTTCACGAGGGATATTTTAAAATTGCAGTGTACCCTTTAAGGAGCTTTGGGCATGAACGAGAGGCACTTTAGAACAAAAAGCAAAAGAAACCCTCATGAAGAGATTATCTTGTTTGTCTAAAAGAGAGAGCAGTTTTTTTAAAAGTTAGGAGATATCATCTCCTCTGTCTCCATATTTGGAAGATTAATAAATGCTGCCTTTTTAATTATACAGCTTGATAAACTTGTCAAGAGTCCATGTTATATCAAAACCAGCTATATGCCACTCTTTTTGTGTGCATACCTCAAAATCTGTATTTCTACAGGTTAATTTCTTTCTTTACCTTGTAGAGGAAACATTAAGGAGCCCTTTTTAGTGATAATTACATATTTGACTGTAGCTGGTTCTCTCTTTCCTTTCTACTTTATTCTGTTCCACTTTCTTTTTCCTCTCTTGTGAAACTTTAAATATTAACTTTTCAAAAAATAATTTAGTTGTCTTGCATATACCCTAGGAATATCTAGTCCAAATAAAGTCAAATTTGTCTAAAAGAAAATTTTAAAATTACCAAACCATGTTACTTTTTGTGTGCCCTGAAAAGTATATTTACACAATAACCTTGTTACTATAGCTATAAGAAAATAAGAAGAGGCTTTAGTTTCAGGATAAAGGAAGAATTTGGGGGACACCTGGATGGCTCAGTTGGTTGAGCATCTAACTCTTGATCTCAGGGTCCTGAGCTCAAGGCCTGTGTTGGGCTCCATGCTCAGCTTGAAGCCTACTTAAAAAAAAGAAGAAGAAGAATTTTGGTATGATTCGATATCTTTAGTACCCTATTTTGGTTTATTTAAGAATAAATTTAAATTCTTTGTAATTCAAACTTCCTAAATTTCCTACATTGGTTTTATGATTTCAATAAATTAACATGGATGCAGAAGCAGAAGGCAAGCTGAGGGCAAAGCACAAGCTGACCCTGCACCACCCCCTCCAGCACGCCCCTCACCTGCATTCCCAGGTGGGATATGTGTGACATTCCTCCAGGAAATTCTCAACTGTCTTTTTTGTTTTAAGATCTTATTTATTTATTTGTCAGAGAGAGACAGAGACAGAGAGAGGTTGCACAAGCAGGGGGAGCAGCAGGGAGAGGGAGAAGCAGGCTCCTCACTGAGCAAGGAGCCCGATGTGGGACTTGTCTGGGATCACGACCTGAACCAAAAGCAGACACTTAACGGACAGAGCCACCCAGGTGTCCCAACTCCCAACTGTCTTAATGTTAATGCTTTGCTAGAGGGGAAAAACAACCTCAGCTTGACAACAGCAAGGCCTCCAGTATCCTGAGGGTCTTTTTTAGCATATGAAAGTCCTTTTGGACACCTCCCCTTTTCCTTACCTTCCCCAACTCCCAAACTCCCCAGCCGTTCCCCAGTGCAGCAGCTCTTTCTGCCCAGTCCATCTGTTCCCCCCCCACCCTGCCTTTGTGCTTGCTTTAATAGAATTCTTTCTTGGCCATCAGCTCCAGACCTTACCAACATTCCAAAACTACATCACCACTGTTTCCAAAATGTGTTTAAATTGAAATTAAGTGTAGAAAATTGTATTCAACTAAATAGAATAGTAATAATGGATATCTTTTCAAAAGTTTAATATGATGACATTCTTAAAATGCTATAAATCATAAAAATTCAGTGTGTTAGTTAAATTATAATTTCCAGATTCTTAGATAATGTTAAGATCTTAGACCTAAGTTAATTACAAATAATCTTTGGATGTCTGGATACTTCCAAAAAGAGAAAACAAACCAGATATAAACATATTTATTTTTGTTTTTTTTAATGGCAATCAACTAACAGAATATGTAAACACTGTTGGATGATATTTTATATATATTTTGCCTCTTGAAACTGTTAAAATGGTAAGAAATAATTACTTATGGAGAAAAAGTAGCTAAATAATTCTTTACTTTCTGTTCTCTAGTTTTCTCTTATGTTTGAAGAAACAAAAGTTGGTTCTTTTGATTAAAGATAAGAATTAATATAAAGAGTTAGTTGTACTTGGTACAATAATTACAGAAAAATAGAAACATGTATATAAGATAATGGATATTATTTTCATTTTGCTCATTAAAAAAGTCATCATAGGGGGCGCCTGGGTGGCTCAGTCAGTTAAACATCTGCCTTCGGCTCAGGTCAGGATCCCAGGGTACTGGGATCAGCCCCGGATCGCATCAGGCTCCCTGCTCAGCGGGAAGCCTGCTTCTCCCTCTCCCACTCCCCCTGCTTGTGTTCCCTCTCTCGCTGTGTCTCTCTCTGTCAAATAAATAAAATCTAAAGAAAAAGTCATCATAGTTATTTAATATATTATATATTTTATTTAATATACTGATTAATTATATTTAAAACTATAATTAAAAGCTTGAGATTATGGCTTATTTTCATATTTATATATCCATGTATGCATAAGTACACATATATAAAGATACATTAATAAATACTTTACTACAAATTATTACATGAATATTGTCCCAAAGGAGTAAAATTAGAATATGGGTCTTTTTTTATGTAGAATGAAATGATCAGATCAGCAAAGGTTCCTTTTTGTCACCAAATTATTGTTACTCTCAGCACTTTGTGACATATTCAGAAATTGTGTTTTAAACAATTCCTTACTTTAAAAAAAAGTTAATTCCTAATAGACGTTGTTGTTTATTGCTAGGCAATTTTACAGTGTTAACGACAAATACTTCTTCCTTTAGATATGTATGATTTACCTTGTCCCACTAACAACTATTCTTATTTTTTAAAAGATCTATTTATGTATTTGAGAGAGAGTGTGTGTGCATGCATGCTAGTGGAGGGAGGGGCAGAGGGAGAGAATCCTCAAGCAGACTCCCCACCAAGCAAGGAGCCCATGGTTCTCCATCCCACAACCCATGAGATCATGACCCCAGCCAAAACCAAGAGTCAGAAGCCCAACCGACCTACCAAGCCACCCAGGTGCCCCTAACAACTATTCTTAATTTTGCCTTTCCCAAATGCAGAATAATAAAATTATTAAGATGTCTTTTATGCCTAAACAATCTTTGAGTTTTCTAAAACAGCCATTAAATAACACAAAGATATGCCTATTCACCTCATAAAAGAAAGGACAATAGGAACTATTAGGTTTCTCTAAATTTCTCCAACTTTTAAGTCAAACTGTTTTAAGAACTTTGTCTACCAAACTTAGTATTAAAGTAATCTGACATATGAAAAGTGGAGTTTATCTTCCAGATATAAGTAAAATATGCAAATACAGATATCTTTCTGTGTTGAATAATTTTAAAGTTAAAAGAAATATACTCATATTTAAGCACAAAGACTGATACATATCTCTCTACCAAGATTTTTCCAGAATTTTAGATTCACAACCTCTCTTTTTGTTATAAGGTTTCTAGATAGGCACTGGGGTACTAACTTAATTACATGGGAATGGTCAAAGGTATATTGCTCATTTCAGTCCTTCATTAGATACAGTAGCTAAGACAAAGCACCTTGTCTAAGAGCTATAACAGCAATAGCAAAACATAAAAACTTCAATTAGCTTAGTTCTAGATCTCCACTAAACCCAGTGGTTCCCTATGCTGTGCAAATTCTTTTATGGACAAAAAACATTTACCAATTTTCAGCTAGTGCCCTGACCTCCTAGGAAATATTGCTTCCCCCTTCACACTGTCAGTTGCTATGACACTCAAAACCCAATTAGGCTTCTTCATTTACTTGAAGAAAGAAAAACGTTCTGCTTACTTCTCTTAGGGAATTCTCCACGTCCTACACAGACCTTCAGAGACCCTTTGCCCTGCTTTGCAAGAACCGTTCAACTTGACTCAAAAAACTCTGTTAATTTAGAAGGGCATAAAAACAGGTTCACTGCTATTGTCATAAATGATACTTTTGCTCCCAATATAGTTTGTGCCCCACTAGGGTACAACTTCATATGTGGATATCAGACATCACACTAACTTATATTGCATATATTCAGGATAATTCTGACTTTCAGATATTTAAAATTACCACTTCTTCAGAGGATCGTGTTTCTCTAGAAATAATTTTTAAATCACCCCCCCCAAATTACCCAGTTACCTCCCAAATGAGGCATACACAAGCTACTCTGGAGAATTCCCCAGAAGGGCTAACTGACCGCCTCTTCATCGATACCATCCAAGCTGTGGTTCCCACATTTGGAATAATACAACTAGAAAAGATGGTCCAAACTTTATTCCTGACTCTAGAAAAAGTCATAAGTAACATAACCTCTACTCAGAAAGCCCAACAAACTAGTCTACATTCAGTAGCCAATGCTATTATGGGCATCACATTACCTTTTATTTCCTCTAAACTATTCAAGGGGAATTTTATGCCATAGCACATACCGTATATCGTAAGATAAATAAAACTGCCGGGGAGCAGAGGAAAGCCAGTTGTTTCCTTGACTAAGTATCGTTTTGTTTCTGATAACTGTCAGTATTACAGTTGGCTGATATATCCTGTTCAGAAATCCAAATGCTGCTGCACAACCATGGTCACATTGTGGGACTCAACAACTCATCCCTGCAGCGTAAGGAGCAGAAGAGATTAACCGTAGCCTTACCACAGACTACATTCTCTAAGCAACCTCCTAGTCAGCAAAATCTTGGCAATGGTGGAAATCGGGATGTCACTGATTAGTGTCCTACAGCCGCACTTCATCTGCCCTTGGCTGTACAGGAGGCACTAAGAAAGAAACAGGTAGCCCCCCGACAATAAGGACCTGGTCTGGTAGTATCAGATGGGCCTTAATGTTCTCCTGCCAAACAATGTCATAGAGCATCAACATCAGACAGGCCATTCTGTGGCCATGATAGATCAAGACCAAAAAAGACGACTGTGGGGGCTGAAATAGCTCAGCTGGGAAAGGATTAGAGTGAAAAAACCGCTGGGTCACCAAATCTGAACACGGACAAAACATGAACATTATCTAAGCCATAGGCATGACCAAACTTCTCCCAATTCTGGCTAATATGAGTGACTCCTACTTCTTAAATTACATCTTTATCTTAGCTCTAATCTCCCCCTCTTTTTAGATAAGACTTTTTGAGATACCCAGTTATAGAATTACTTCTGCTTCCTGACAGCATCCAATTCAGAGTGAAACCCTACTTCTTTAAACCCTCTCCCAAATCACTTATATCCAAATTCTGAAACACCCCATGATTCCTACAATGTGCATTCTCCCTTGCTATAATGAGTAATACATACATTATCTCACTTTCATACCACAAAGAAGAAATTATTATCATCACCATTTTGCAGATAATGAAACTGAGACTCTGAGAATTTTTTTTAAGATTTTATTTATTTGTCAGAGAGAGAGAGAGAGCACATGCACAAGCAGGGGGAACAGCAGGCAGAAGGAGAGGGAGAAGCAGGCTCCCCGCTGAGCAGGGAGCCCGACATGGGGCTTGATCCCAGGATCCTGGGATCATGACCTGAGCAGAAGGCCGACACTTAACTGACTGAGCCACCCAGGTGTCCTGAGACTCTGAGAATTTAAATAACTTTCCCAAAACTACCCAGTTAGTAAGCAAGAAAAACCTGCACAAGAACCCGGGGCTTGTTCTTTGCCTTATATCATGCTGCTTTTAAGAGTGTGTCAAGGGAGGGGTGCCTGGGTGGCTCAGTCAGTTAAGTGGCTGCCTTCAGCTCAGGTCATGATCCCAGGGTCCTGGGATCGAGCCCTGCATGGGGCTCCCTGGTCAGTGGGGAGCCTGCTTCTCCCTCTCCCACTCCCCCTACTTGTGTTCCCTCTCTCGCTGTCTCTCTCTCTGTGTCAAATAAATACATAAAATCTTTAAAAAAAAAAAGAGTGTTTCAAGGGAGATTCTCTTAGTTTCCTAGCAATTGTACTAAAAAAATCCATTTGCCGATAAGTTGCATCTTAATCTTAGTTGGCATATTTGTATATCATCTCCTCCATGATTGCTCCCAGCCACTTCAGATGTTCTCATTAGGCTTGCACACAGTAGTTGCTCATCAAATTGTGTGTGTGTGTGTGTGTGTGTGTGTGTGTGTTTGGTGGGTGGGTATGTATGTTGATGTGTTCTGTGATAGGTCCCAGGGCCTGCACCTGGTTACTTGAATCACCCAACCATATCTGCACAGAACAAAACCAGGCAAACCTCTTTCATCAGGCCCCTTCCAGGCTGTGAGTTGCTGGGAAGCTGAGGACCTCACAGGCCAGCAGAGCCAGCCTGGTGAGGCTGCTAGCTAGCTCAGCACAGGGGTTGTGAGGGAGGAGCCAGAACTGTCACTGCGGAGCTTCTGACTAGTGCTGACAGCGGAGAACTGGCTGTCAGGCACCCAGCAAGGATGAAGTGAATTCTTACTGCTATCAGCCTCCTGCCCACCTTGTGCTGGAGGAGCAGTGGAGGAGGGGTTCAGAAAGGATATAAGATATGTCCTCCACACTGAAGAGCTTACTTTAGCCCCCCCTCCCCAAATGACGCTACCTCCTGCCTCCTCTTCTCTCCCTCCCATCTGGTGCCATGTGTTGAGATGCTAAAGGAAGCACTCTTGGGAGGAGGGGGCAGATGTGCTGGCTGATATGGGCATGAGTCACAGCTGTGAGAGCCCTCAGATGAAGAACTGTGAGCATTCATTGACCTAGGCATGTCTGCTCTAGGATAATTACCAGTCAAGAAAGACTCAAGAGGCTGTGAGGAGAGAGAAAAGGAGGGAGGCAAAGAACAAAGTTCCAGCCATTTTTATGTAGCTGCCGTTTCGGGACCGCGATCTCGAATTGTGTGTTAGGAGAAGAGGGGAGTTTACCTGGAGGTTGTATCTGACTAAGGGTACTTTATTTGGATTATACTTTCATTTGGGGGGGGGGGCTTGGTGAGCATGTGGCAGTCTACAGCAGGAAGAGTAGAGCTAAAGCTCTGTCAACCATCCCTGGTTTCAGGTGTGATGAGAGGGGCTCCTTCTCTGGGCCAGCAGGCAACAGAGGAAGCCAGAGACATGGGACCAAGGAGGAGGGTCTGGCATCTTGAGAAAGGGACAGTAGAAG
Source organism: Zalophus californianus (assembly GCF_009762305.2). Lineage (NCBI taxonomy): Eukaryota > Metazoa > Chordata > Mammalia > Carnivora > Otariidae > Zalophus > Zalophus californianus. The sequence goes on from NC_045612.1 coordinate 44,370,749, forward strand.
CAAACTATTTCAAATATAGTGGCTCCTTCCTGAGAATCGGCTAGGAGAGTAGCTGCTTATGAGCTGCCCAAGCCTGTGTTCAGGGCCTTCCCACAAGGGCACTGTGGCTAGCAGGGGGAGAGGGTGTGCTGCATATAGCCCACGTGTAAGGGCTCTAGGGACCAGTTATCCCCTCCCCACAAAGCCCTAGCCTAGTATGGTGCCTTATTCATGGCTGCTCTTTATTAACTAATCAGAGAACATTTTCCCATCTCCACTCATAGATTTAAGAGGGGAATAGAATCATTGGAATGATCCATGGCATTCTTGAGACTTGATTCTTCAAGCTTTGATCTGGAAGGGTAGAATGAAGGGCTGACTTGGTCCATCTGGACTTTCATCCTCTTGTTTATCCTATAACCACCAAAGCCACTCACTGAATTTCTGCTCCTCCTTTTAGAAAGCCCCAACCCCAACAAAGACACCATGCCTCTTTCCCTGTCCCCAGCAGCCCAGCTGATACAGGCAGGCATTTTTAAAAAAGAACCTCCTCTCATCCCCTCTCCAAAGAGGAGATGATGAATAGGAAAGAATCAATAACATCAAATGGAAACATCTCCAAAGCACTGACGCATTTTATTTGAGTCCCCCGCTGGAAGGAGAAGGCAGTTTCCCAAAGCATGTTCCAGAGGATGTCGGTTAGTTCCACTGGATATTGAAAGGTGTAACGTAAAAAAGAGGGCTCTGCAAGGCTCTGTTGGGGAAAGGCTGGGTTAACCAAAGTTGAAAATAATAAGTGTTTCTATTTCAAGATTTCTCAGAATGTCCAAAATGGAAACGTGCCTATATGGTCTCTAAAAGATGAAGAGAATGAGGTTTGCAGTTTTAGAAGTCATTTATCAAGCATTTGCTATGCACTAGGCTCTGAGAGAAGTGCTTCACATATATTAATCTTTATGTAATCTTCATCACATAATAGATACTACTGTTCTCTTCATTCTGTAAATGAGGAAATTGAGGCACAGAGAGGCTAAGTAACCTGTCCAAGGTCACAATCTAGTAATCAGCACAGCTGATACTTGAGGGGATTACACTAGAGTATTGGATCAGTGTGACAGAGACTCAGATCTCACCAAACCCATTTCCTCTTCTTACAGGGCCCACCACCAAGTTACATTTCCCAGGATTCCTTGCAATGAGGTGGTCATCCTTACTTGGAATGTGAGCAGAGAGTATGTGTGTCCCCTCCAGGCTGTGGCAGTTGAGAATGGGTGTGCCTCCTCTACCTTCTCTCTTTTCCCTCACTTGTTAGCAGAATGCAGAGGATCCAGTAAAGGGCTTCAGGAACATAAAGGTGGCCAAGCCATACTATGAAATGAGCATGGGTCCCTGAATGACTATGTAGATCAGTGCCCACCAGCCCAGCCCATCATCACTCTCTCCAAGCAGCATTGGACTGTGACATGGATAAAAAATATTTGGTGATTGCATTAAATCACTAAGATTTGGGGGCTATCCATTACAATATTTATTCTATCCTATCCTGACTAATATAATCAAGAAATTCTTTTTTTCCCCAGAGCATTTCCTGGGACAAAGATGACGAAGATTTTACACTGAGGAATGCCTGTGTAGTATAATGAGCACCAGCTTCAGAGTCAGTCAGAAGTAGAATCAATTCTCAGTTCTGTGCATGCCGTGCAACTTTGGGCAAGTCACATAATTTTTCTGAGCTCCTGTTGCCTAACTTAAAAGTAAAGATAATAATGCCAAACTCAGAGAGTAGTTGTGAAGAGTAAGTGAAATCATGTACAGGAAGTGTGTGACACATAGTAGGTGCTCATTAAAAGGTAACCATTATCATTACAGGGAAGCCCTGGCACTCTGCCTGACACATAATCATAGAGACCTAATAAATAGTAGTTCTCTTTCTTTAATTCCTTCCCATATCCCCATAGCCTAAGGGTTGGCTTGACTTGACAAGCACCTTGTCAAGATTTCTACCCTCCCAGCTCCCTCTTAGCCAGTGTCTTCTTGGCAGCACCCTCTTACCTAACCCTCAGCAGCAGGACCATGCCACAGCCTCATCCTATCCCAAACAAATGGCAAAGACCCAAGTAAAATGACTCTCTACTGAGGACCTGCCTCTTTAAAGGACTTTGTGGGATGAATAATGTTTTTCTTCCAGACTCAAGTCCTCAGCTCCAACCTCCTCTGGAGTCCTCTAAGTTGACCTCAATGGCTGGGGGCAAGGGGCAGGGCTATACTGCCACCCTCACTCCCAGTGTCCAATCTAAATCTACCTTCAGTGTGTATGGAGCAAATGTAAATTCAAGTGTCAGCCAACATGGTGCCACCAAATCTGGCAAAGAGGCATGCCCAGACCCTGGAAAGACCAGAAGTAGCAGCGTCTGTGGGCAGAGGGCTGGGGGGGGGGGGGCGGTGAGGCGGGCAGGGTGTTCCTGCTGCAAAGAGAATTCTAGTGCCAAGGGGATCCTTGATCTGTGGTGGTATGTGACCACTCCAGACACTGATCCAGAAAATTGAATTCACAAGCTATCACCTCTTCCTAGAGCAAGCAGAACAAATGTTTCTTGCATCCTGTCCAGCTTCAGCACCCTCCTAATTCCCCTCCCCTCGCCCTGACCAAAAGGAAAAAAATGAAAAGCTCAGCTATTTATAATTCTCTGCTTCTTCAAAGTTGGCCTGGATGTCTCAACTATTTTTCCTCTTCCCTCTGTGCTGGAATTTTCATTGATTTTATACTCTCTTATTCCCTTAGGCTGATCAAGTTCCTGAGGTAACTTCTTTGGAAGGTTGCATTGGTGGGTGTCAGTGAGGAGCATGCTCTTGCTAAAGGCATGGACGGCCTTCCCTTGGCTCCTGTATAGGCCATGACCTCCTCCCCAGCTCCCTCTGGCATTTCCTGCTGTTCTTAACTAAGGAGGCTTGGGGCATCTACTGCCAACCCTGATCTAAACCATTCTGTTCTCTGTGTGAGGTAGATCACTGATTCTCACACCCTCAAGGAATGACAATGTGGGAACTCCCACAGGCAGCACTTCTAGAGGTCTTCAAGGCTTGAGAGCTGATTATACTGGGCTGAGGCTGAGCCAAGGATCTCTGGAAAGAAACCTTTAGAAGGTGCCATGGTTCCTCATCAGTGCAAGTATCTAATAAGAATCCCTGGTGGCCTGGGAGTTGGGAACAAATCCTCCTGAGCCTATTCCCTACAAGGCAAACTAAAACAACATCAACAGCAATTGTATTGGAGTAGGGTGCCGGGTAGGAGATAACACATTCTCAAAGGTCAGACAAGCTCCAGCCTTGGAAGGGCAAGACTGGTTGAGGAATTGTCCATGATCCACCTCATCCTGCCTTGACTATGGGTGGAAGGTGGAGAAGGGAAAACAATTACAACTAACAGTTACTGAGTGTTTAGTATGTGCCTAGCACTATTCTAACCGCTTTAAAGACAACAATGCATTGAATCTATAAAATATCCTTATAAGGAAGGTATTATTATTATCCCCCTTTTAGAGGCAAGACAACGGAGACACAGAGCTGTTACACAGCTGGTAGGATATAAACCAAGGTTTGAACCTAAACAACCTAAACAATCCGCTTCCAAATCCCGTGCTCCTAACCGCTATGCACACTGCCTGGCTAGTGTGCCTATGTGTAGATGAGCCTGCTCCCCTGCCCTCCACCCCCTGATTTAGTCCTTCACCACTCAGGATCTGGTTCCCCATGCCCGGGGGCACAGAAAAAAAATCCTATTGCATTGCTTTAGTAAGGCCCTGGGCCAGTGTGGCGTTAGGGCAAAGAGCAGGGAGCCCCTCCTAGGAATCTGAGAAGGGCCAAAAAAGGAAAGGAGGAAGCTTAGCTAAATCAGATGTCTGGAGAAGGAGGTAGCTAGTAAAGTAACTGGAAAGTAGGAGAGAATCTCTTCCCCAGGCAATACAACTGCTCCCCCAGCTCCCCTTACACACACACACACACACACACACACACACACACACACACACACACACACACCCCTACACATACACACTCACATGCACATACTTCTGTGGTCAATTATTCCAGCAGAAGGGCAGAGCAGGGCTGCCAAAGAAGAGATTGCTTGTTAGTTAAGGAGCTTGGCAAACGTGGCTGCCAGCTCTGCCTTTAAAGAGGCCAGAGCACTGGGGCCTGGGGAACATGCCAAGCTCCTGGGGCTCAGAGAGTGCTCCTAGTGAGGGCAAGTGCGAGGGCTGTCCTACAGGACTGGCTTATTAAAAGGCTTTGTGAGCAAAAATTTGAAGAGACCTTCTTGGACTCCCAATAAAATCCTAAGGCTCCATTCTGAAACCTCCCTAAGGCAGATTCAACAGAGGGTATCCAGAGGAATCTTTATTCCCTTCACTCTGCTTATCCTGCAGCATCCCTCCATCTTCTCAACCCATGGGCTACCTGAGAACAGTGCTCAGGCCCCATGAGTTCCCTAAGCTTTGATTCCTCTGCATAAAAATACAGTCCTGGTGACTGACCCCCTCAGTTTCCTGAGAATAAGCTTGCTAAACATAAAACAAAGCCTTCCCACAATGCTTCTCTCCCAGTAGCTCACCACCCTGTGTCCTTAGAATGTGTCCACCTCACATCATCAAACAGCTCTGCAATTGCCACCTACTTTTCAATTCTTACTCTTCTAATTTTACAGGCATATGGTCTCACATGTACTTGCATGACTCAGTTTACTCATCTGTAAAATGAAGATGATACTGCCCTGCATATCTCCTAAAAGTTTTGAGAATCTAATGCAATTCAGTTCTGAATGCTCTTGTAAATACACAAAGTGCTACATGTACTGGGAGACACATTCATCTAGCCCATCAGCCTATAAATTTCTCATCCACCTGATTATTCCCTTCCTAGTGCTCAGCAGAGTATTTTGCACATAATAAATACCCAATAAAATGGTGTTTCATGATATGACTGGGAGCATAACATTTTAGGACTGCAAATGGCAGTCAAGCCTGTTATTGTGAGCTGCTTCACAGCTAAAGCCTGGGACCAGGATCTTGCCACATCTCCAAAGGCAGCGTGACACGAACTGAAGTCAATGTCACTCTTTTTTTTTTTAAGATTTTATTTATTCATTTGAGACACAGACATACAGAGAGAGAGAGAGAGCATGAGCCGGGAGAGAGGCAGAGGGAGAGGGAGAAGCAGGCTCCGCACTGAGCCAGGAGCCCAATGTGGGCCTCGATCCCAGGACCTGGGATCATGACCTGAGCCGAAGGCAGACGCTTAACCATCTGAGCCACCCAGGTGCCTCCAGTGTCACTCATTTTTCTTCAGAGGAGTCCAGTGGGAGTAGGGCTGTGCTGGGCTGTAAGGAGATGGGGTCAAGGCACAGTCTTTTCTCCCATTAATGACAAGGAGGTAGCAGGGAGGTGATGCCTGGGACCAAGACTGTGGTGGCAGAGAGTGAAAGGGGGACAGTAGGAGACAGGGAGACTGTTTGAGTTCTTGCTCTGTGTTCATTCCAAGCCATTTCAGAGCCAGTCAGTGTGAACACAGTGAAGGAAGAAGGCTGAGTGGGACTTTCACTCTAGCAGCTGGCAGATGGCCTAAGACTAGAGGGAGGGGAAATGATCAGACCCATAGACCTGAATGGGACCTTGGAGTTTACCTCCTTCATTTTACTGCTGAGGCCCAAACTGATGAAATTCACCCAAGGTCACAGTACCAGAGAAGGTCACAGCCATGACCAGAACCCCAGCAGCCCAACTCACAGACCACACTGTTCATTCTATTCCCCATTCTCCCACCAGGGAGATGTGTTTTTTTTTTTTCTTTCATATCCCCTAGCCCATTTGATCTTCATGACAACGCCGGGAATTAGGTAGGTAGGACAAAGGCTGTCATTTCCCATTTTCTACCAGAGAAAATGGAGGCCTAGGAAGATTTCTGCATTAACAGCCACAAATATTGGTGACATGGCCAGGAGCATGACCTAGGGCTCCTGACAGAGCAGCTGAGTGGTTAAAGGCAACACAGCTGGAGTCAGACACACCTGTCTTTGAGTCTCAGCTCCACAGTCAACTGTCCATGAGACCTTGGGGAAGTTATCTATCTTCTCTGGGCCTCAGTTTTCTCGACTATAAACTGAGGAATGATAATAGTACTGACCTCAGAGGCACATGGTAAGTGTTCCATAACTCTAATTCTTCCTTTCCCTCTGCACCATCCCTCCCCGCCAACCTCAGTGCCTATCTCTTCAGGAGTCCAAGTGGGAGGAGGGCCAGAAGGGCCGTTGATAACAAAAGCTGAGAAAGTGAGCCTTGGAACACATGACCAGCAGTGTTCCCCTATCACCTGGCCCTGGCCCCTCCTCCCTCCCTCATCCTGCCAAGGACGCTGGACAAAGGAGTACTCAGAGCAGACTGGCATTCCCCATGTCATTTGCGTTCCTGGGAAGGAAGCCTGCAAAATCTTTAAATACAAATTTAAAAAAAATAAATCAGCAAATCCCAATTTCCTGACCTTGAAAGCAAAGAGACAGACAGATAGACAACAGATGTAGAGGAATGAGCCAGGAGGACTGAGGGACTGAGGGCTCTGCAGCTTGGAAGTGGGGGAAGAGGTAGAGGTGGAGATACAGTGAAGGCAAGGAGACCAGTGGGCATAAATATAGATGCTCACCACATGGCTGGGTCCCTTTTTCCCCACACAGACAGCCAAGCAGCTCTGTGGCCTGGTACGACCAGGCGTCCATCTCCCTTAGCAACACCAAAGCTAAGGTCAATGTCAAGTCCTAACACTGGCCCAATAAGAATACAAGGAAACAGGAGCTTGGTTCAGAAGAGAAGGAGAATAAATGATAAACAATTGCTCTTTCCAGAAGCCCTTCCTTTTTATGCCCCCATGTATACGTGTCTGTTCCTTTCCCACCTATACTGTAAGAGCCAATGTGGGGGGACTGCCCCAAAATGTGCCACTTTCGTTATTTTAAATAAAAGTTACATAAGAGACAGCCTGTGCAAGAAGGATGCTCAGACCCTCCTCTGTCCACCTGAAATCAGGAAATAAATCTCCCATGTGAAAGGCCCCTGCCCTGTTCCAGGAGGTAAAGAGACATCCTTATCACCAGAGTTAGGAAATTCAGGGCTGCGAAGGCTGTAGAAATAACTCTTGTTACTATTTACCAATTTACTACCCCAGCCCAAATTCTGTTTAGAATTCCTTACTAATTGAGCTTCCATGTGCATGTAATAAAACTTTGTGGTGCGTTTTTTTTTTTTTCTGTTAATCTGCCTCATGTCAATTTGATTCTTAGTCCAGCTGGGAAATCTTGAAGGATAGACGAAGAATTTTTCCTTTCCTACAATACCATTATCTGGTTCTTGGAACACTGGCCTGGTTCTGTCTCAGGACCTTTATGACGGATGTTATCCCTCAGCTACAAAATAGGTCAAAGTCAGACTGGAGACTGAGGCATTCCTGTCTGGTTGCTCCATTGTCATGACTCATGTCTCACAGACTGCTCTTCCTAAACCAGGCCCTTGAGAGCAAGGTTTTTCCCACTCCTCCCCTTACTTCTTTGCTTTGGCAGCATGTCCCTGAAGGCTACCATCTCTAGAATTGGCCCTGTTCAGGCTGTGCCAGGCTGGGCTAACCTGATCAGCCTCCAGCAGAGATCAAGGCTGAGGCAAGTGAAAAGCAAGCTTTCTGAGCACCTTCCTGCTTGGGACTCTTTAGCTCAGTATGTGGGCTAAGTCTCTTCAACAGTATCACTGCTTTTGGGTTCATTTCCTCTGTCCCTATATGGGAGGGGCAGTTTCGTTGAACTAGCTGTCAGGTGTCTTGGCTATGGAGCCCATTTCTCAGCACAGCCAGGAGGTTTCAGTGTTGGCTCAGCCAGGAGAAAAGGGAAAGCTTCTCCCTACCATTGAGCGAACAGGATCCAGGACGGCAAACCTGGCAACCCTACTGATTGGACTCTTTGAGTCAAGTTCTCAGTACAAAAATGGTAGGACCGGGGACATAAGGAACAAAGACAGCTCACATCCCAATGAAAAGCATTCAGGATGTGGAAGCCTCTTGTTGGTCTCTAACCACATGCCCTTGTTTCACTTTTGGTGTCCTCCAGCAGGGGCACTCCTCTTCCAGGTGGACCAATTGGCATCCATGGACAGATCCAAATGCCCAGGTGTTCGGCTCTTAGTACTCCCTACTCACCATCACTTCCCTCTCAAAGAAAAAAAAAAAAAAAGAGATGACTCAGGAAAAAGGAAACTCACATCTGCTGAGCAAGTATTGGTTGCCAGACATGGTTTTTGGCACTTTCTTATACCTTCTCTTATTTCTCTTTCTATTTTATTTACCTTTTTGGTGGGCAGGGAGTTGTGCCTCACATACAAAGAATGGCACTGATTAGAATTCTGTTAGAGTCCCACTATCAGTTCATTCATGACCCACTTTGTTTTATTTTATTTCTATTTTTATTCTTCTTACTTTATTTCTGTCCTGTTTTATTGCCCTTCACAATCCCATCTCCTTTCCGGATGGACACCCACTCTTGTGTGCATGCTTTACATAAATGATATTATTTTGTACATCTCTTTCTGCTTCTTTATTTCAGGCAGTATCATAGTTACAGAGAGCTGATTAGGTTTTCATCTATGGATCTAGTGTGTTCCCTTTGATTACTGCATAGTATTCCGTGGCTTGCATATTTTACATTTTATGTATCTATTCTCCTGCTGATGGGCATTTAGGTTGTTTCCAACTCCCCTCTATTGCAACATTGCAATGAGCGTTTTCATACAAGCCACTTTGTGTACCCGTGAGAGCAGTTGCTGGGGGATATATAGCCAGAAGTGGAATTGCTCTCTCATGGGGCATGTAAAAACTTAAATTTTCTAAGTACTTCCAAATTCCTCTCCAAAATGGCTATATCCATTTACATAATTCCTAGCAATGCTTGAGGATCCCTGTTTCCCTACATTGTTACCAACACTTGTTGTTATCTTACTCTTTTTAAATGTTTTGCCAGTCTGATGGTATAAAAGAGTATCTCCCTGCTCTTTTAATTTGCCTTTCCCTAATTATAATGAGGTTGACCATTTCTTCAGATGATGATGATACACTTATTTGAGCTTCCCCTTTTGTAACTTGCCTATTTGTACATTTGATGTTTTCTCTATTGGATTTCCCATCTCTTTCTTGCCCTACATAATCTGGATATTAACCTTTTCTGTTCATATACATTATGAATATTTTCTCCAAATCTGTCACCTCTGATTTGCCATTATGTCCTCCGTAGAAAAGAAATCTTTACTTTTATGGACGTTAATCGAATCCATCTACTTTTGCCTTATGATGTGTGTGCTCTCCTTAAGAAAACCTTTCTACCCCAATGCTGCAAAGATATTCTTCTACATTTTTTACTTAGTTGCATGGTTTTGCCTGTCATGTTTAAGTTTTCAATACCTCTAAAGTTTATTTTGTATATGACATAAGAAGAGTATTTAATCTTATTTTTCTATATAATAAGCAAATTTTCCCACTATTGCTACACTATGCTGGTTTTACATAGCATAGACCCTTCGTGTGACCCTCAGTTCTTAAGCAGTAAGTCAAGATCCATTTACCAAGCTCCTATTGTGTTCCAAAGTCCCGAAGAAGGAGTCTAGTGGAGTTTTTGACATAGAACCAGTTTGTAGGAAACAGGAAAAGCTGGGAGAACAAAACATGGACACAAAGACTTGAGAGTATACACACAACAACACCTAGGTGAGGATAAATAAAAACCTTGGAAGCTGAGAATAAAGTTTGGGGGGTTAAAAAGGGAGCTGGGCCCCTATTCTCAGGTTAGGATGGATAAACAGTTCGGTCTAGAGATACAGGGATGCCATTTGATACCTTCACCCTGAGATGTTCATCCAATCAAGCTAGCTTTGTGCAGTTGCCACAGGATGAAAGAGGACATAGGAGCCACTGAGAATCACCATTTGCCATGATCTGGCCTTGCTGGTGCACTCAGGGTTTCCTTCTCAGCTCTCCCTTCATATAGCTCTTCAGCCCCAGGGTAACAATTAGGAAGGAAGCAAGGTCATTTTTGACTGGAGTCCAGGCACTCAGTCCACAAAATCTCTCCGAAACAGCTGTCAGAATTCCTTCTCAGAGCAATGGACTGAATTGAAGGGAACTATTTATAGAACAACAATATAATACCCTCACAGCCCTTCTGGAGCCCACATTTTCTCCACAAATATGCTCTACATTGGTCACCAGTAGGAAGGGAGGCAGCAGATGGAGGGAGATGTTGTGGACTGGGGGCTTGGACTCCAGTTAAAAAGGATCTTGGGGGTGTGGGAGACACTGGATAAAAGTTCCCTGACTGCCAGAACTGAGCTCCCTCCCTGTTTCCAGAGACCTCCCTCAACCCAAACTCCTGACTTTGAGTTTGTCTATGCCTTTCCTATTCTGTGGCCAGAAAGGAAAAACTCTGGAGGCTTCAGAGAGCTTCAGTGAAACCTTCTCCCCGACCAGTCCCCCCTCTGCTTTAGGATGCTGTGCCATGCTACAAAGATGAAACATCTTGTGGTCCAAACTTGGCCCTCCCAAGAGTCTGCATTGCAAAGTACACACCAATTATTCTTAGCAGGGCAGCCTGTATTTGGTGTAGCCTGCGTCAGGAGCTGATTTTGCTCCTAGTAATCTCCTTCTGCTTTAGTGGTTTGAGAGTTTGGAGGAGTCGGGGGGAGGGGAATGAAGGGGAAGCGGGGTTGGGGAAGAAAAGCAAACAGAACTCATCAAAACCAACAAACAAAAAAGCTCAAGCTCCCAGCTCCTTAAATCTTCTCAGGGCCTACCCTTCACCATGGCAACCAGTAAGCCTCCAGGCCTCCTCAGTCATCAATCCAGTCGTTAGTGAAGAGAGTAGGCTCACTGCTTTGCCTGGGATGATTTCAATACTGGGCGAATTAAACTGGTCCTAAGGAAATGTGGAAGCTGAGGGAGGGGGCAACAGCAGAGGGAAGAAAGGGAACACTGAGGCGAGGGATGGCAGGGTTTCATTAGGCAGCATCTCTCCGAAATTGTCTTGGGAAGGTGGGGCGGGCCTCCAATGTCAACTTGGATTAACCCTCAGAGGTCCTGGTGAAGACTAGTCCTTCCCTCTTTCTTCCCTCTTCCCCTCAGACAAGCCTTTGCAGTCTGAAGGATCCTTCTGTGGGGGGGGGGTAGCTGTCAGCCCTTTGCAACCCAAAGTGATTTGCTCCTTCTTTGGCCAAAAGCAGAAGGAGGAGAGAGAAAGTAAAAGTCCGCGGGGTATCCACTTTCACCTTGCCTAGGAGGTGCTGGTCATTGGTGAGAGTATAACTCTTCCCAGAACATGAGGCACACTCCTTAGGGAAAGTTCCTGGCAACTCAGCTCCTCTGCTACGTCAGGCTTCCCAAAGGTACCATTGTACTGTCTTTGTTTGGTTCAGTCTGTCCACACAAGGGCACTGACCCCCATGGACAGATAGCCAACTCTCAAGGTGAACAGTCCTTCAGGTCATATCAGAGGCTCTATAACTCTCACTGGTGACTACTTTGGCAACTATCTTTCCTAGGAAACTGAGGCTGGAGCTGGATATGGAGCTAGAGCAGGTTTACTGACTCACTTAATAAGCTGGGCCTTGCCTCAGAAATCAGACCTGAGGCTAGTCCCCAGGTAGCTCATACTGGTCCTATACCACAACAGTGGAGCTGAATTCTTAGATCCTTTCCTAAATGCATGGGTTGTTTTTTTTTTTAAGATGTTTTATTTATTTGAGTAGGGGGAGGCAGAGGCAGACTCCTGGCTGAGCAGGGAGCCCAACTTGGGGCTCGATCTCAGGACTCCAAAATCATGACCTGAGCCAAAGGCAGATGCTTAACCTACTGAGCCACCCAGGCACCCCCCTAAATGCATGTTTTGGCAAGGAAAGGGGAAGCAGTAAGTTGAGGAGGAACAATTCAGAGGAGGCCTCAGAAGTTTTACTCAGGTCCACAGCTAGTGATGTGTTACTTTTTCAATTTGTTCTTAATAGGTTTGATTTCCCCTATTCAAAGAGAACTGGACACTCTTTCCTCCTTAGAAACATTAGCTTCCTTCTTCTGCATGTCCTCCTGTGCCTGATACCATCTGCACACACTTCTCATTCCTTTAGTGAGCAGCTGAGTCCCAGAGTTTGGAAAAATAATCATCTCTCCTTCAGCCTCAACATTCAAGACCTTAATAACTTAGAGTTATCAACTTCTGAGTCAGGGTGGAATCCTAACTTTCACTCACTCACTCATTCACCAAACATTAGTGAAAATCACTAGACCAAAGTCCATGAGGGCAGATACCACATCTGATTTTGTTCACCATTGTGTCTCCAGTCCCTGCTTGGCACACAGTAGGTATTCAGTGAAGATTTTTTTTAATGATGCCTACTATGTGTATGATCTCAGAGCTTGTTGATCACTTAAATTAATAGCAGCAGTATCTAAAGCTTACCTTTATTGAATGATTACTATGTACCAGGGCCTGTGTTATGTACTTCTTAAGCACACTCTAACTTAAACCTTATGACAACACTAAGGGGTAGACACTATTATTCATTTGCATTCCATAGCTGAGAATAACAAGGCTCAAGGATGTTAATTAACTATTCTAAATTCACATGGCTAATAAATGGCAAAGCCTGTTACCAAACCCACTTCTCTTGGACTTCAAAGATTGCCTCCCTATACCTCCAGTGTTAAGGAAGTGCTATTGAGATTAAGGTCACTATTTGGCTTCCCCAAATGCCAGTTAGCTTTTCAGAGAGACAGTTCCTTGGCTGCATACTTTATTCCCAACACTGTCAAGTCAGTTTTTCAGAAGAGGCCCAAGTGAGAATATGGGTTACTAAGTGTGCCTTTCTACTTATCAATATCCCTTACACAGGTACAAAGTTTTACAGTTCACAAAACACTTATCTCTCCTATAGTCCTCAAAGCAATCAAAAGAGGGAGTTCTGTTACTATTCCTCACTTTACAGATAAGGACACTAAGGTTCAAAGAGGTGATACAAATCACCTAAGGTCCCACAACCAAGTAACAGAGTTGGGATTAAAATTCACTCTTTTCTGGGCACCTGGGTGGCTCAGTTGGTTAAGCAACTGCCTTCGGCTCAAGTCATGATCCTGGAGTCCTGGGATCGAGTCCCGCATCAGGCTCCCTGCTCAGCAGGGAGTCTGCTTCTCCCTCTGACCCTCTTCCCTCTCGTGCTCTCTGTCTCTCATTCTCTCTCTCTCAAATAAATAAATAAAACCTTTAAAAAATTCACTCTTTTCTGATTCTCTTTTTTTTTAAGATTTTATTTATTTATTTTAGAAAGAGAGTGAAAGAGAGCAGGGGGAGGGGCAGAGGGAAAGGGAGAGAGAGAATCTCAAGAAGACTCTACACTGAACACAAAGCCCAAAGTGGGGCTCTTTCTCACAACCCTGAGTTCTTGACCTGAGAGAAATCAAGAGTTGGACGCTTAACCAACTGAGCCACCCAGGCGCCCCAACTCTTTTCTGATTCTAAAACCACAGAGCATAAGCCACTGGTTCTCCTTGGTATACAAAGCATTGGAAACTTTGTTTTGTGTCATGTGGCAATTCCCACTAAAGGATTGCAGCCTTCTATTCAGACAAGAATGATCAAGGGCCCTAGCACTATATCCTAATTTGCTAACTGGGAGGAAGCTTGGCATCTGTCATGAGCTGTCAGAAACCCATCACCATGCAGGAAAACCTTTTGATGTCTTCTCCTCGAAGGTACGTCTAAGAATTAGCCTTCCCTCTCCATGCTTCCATCCCCAAACTAAGGAGGGGTATGTGCTCAAATTCAGTGCAAACAGGCAAGGGCTCCTGTGAGTTTGTTTCTATTTGCTGGCACTTAAATGAGGACCAGGAATGCATGTCACTCCTTCTACCCATCTGTCCTCTTTCCTTTCTGAGCAGTCTTAATCATTTTTAAAGTCCAATGAATATAGAAAACAGAACAGCACCCCTAGAGATTACAACCCTGCTCTCTGGAAGTAGGCATTGGTCATAAAGTGATCACTGTTTGATGGGACAAAAGGCAACGGATTATGAGGGATTTGCACCAGCCTAAGTAGGCTTAACTTCTAAGTGGCAAGGTGGCTTGGGCAAAGATCTTTAGGAATTCTGTTACGAACTCCTGTGTAGCCTTCTTCTTCCTCCTCCTGTTGTACCTCTGTCACCCCACCCCCATTCCTCCCATAATAAGATGCAGTCCTTCTCTGCCTCTCCCACTGTCAAGGGACTCTTCTCTGAAAGAACAACATTTCTTGGGCTTCCTTCACTGAATTATTCATCTTTGCTGCCTGGACATGACAAAACTTCTCATTAAAAACCCTGGGTGTAAGTGAGCTGCCTGGCCCCGGCTCCCACAGTTAGCTGGAGACAGAGCCAAGCAGAGGAAAAGGTGCAGTGACAGGGGTGGGAGCTTTCTCTACAGGGCCTGTGACAGGGAGTCCCTGAGACCCAGGGAGCAGGAGGGTGATGGGATACATGGAGGCTCTTCACTGCAGGATAACCACAGTGCAGGTCGGCTGTGTCATCCTTCTCAGAAGCTTTGGACAAACACAGAAGCCTGATTGCACCATGCTTTCCAGCCTTAGAACCTTGAAGTGCTGAGAAGTCAAAGAAAATCCAGTCGTGGGATTGAAGAGAACTCAGCCTCTGTCTCGGCTGTTGCACTCTGCTTGGCTGGGTAAAGTAGGCCAAGTTATCCCTGTTGTACCTAGAGGGATGGGGCCATGTGGGAAAAGAAACAGAGTGGAGGAGAGGAGACCTAATTTCTGGTTCCAGCTCTAGCATTATCTGGCCGTATGACCCTGGGCACATGGCTTGACTTCTCTGCATCTGAGTCTTCATTTATACAAAGGAGGAAGCATATACAGTGTAGTGATTCAGGGAGTGGGCTCTGGAGCCAGACTGCCCTGCTTCACACCCCAATTCTGCCTCTCCTGAAGTACATGACCATGAAAACCTGTTTAGCCCCACAAAGCCTCAGTCTCCTCATCTGTAAAATAGGGACGACAATAGTGCCTGCCTTAAAAGATTGCTGCAAACACATGTACAGCAGGCAGCACACAGCCTTAAGAAACACTCAATAAATGGCAGCTATGTGTCTCTCAGCAGAGATCCTCATTCTCCAGAGCCAGATCTGTCGAATGGTGACCTTTTAGGTCTTTCATTTGTCCCTGTGTTCAAGTCACTGGGACTGGCTTTTCATCCTGGAGGGAGCATGACATTCTGGGGATGAGAAGATGTGGTTTGTGGATTACCTGAGCCACCCCTTCAGAAAATATGCAGATCGACACGGATTGCCTGTGATTGCATGCAAACCCACATGTGACACTCTTCATTTTCGAGGCGTCCTTGGAAATCCTGCTGTGGAGAACAATGCTCCTGGGCTTCACAGACACCTGCCCATGACTCTGCATATGGCAGGGTAAGGGCTGTGGGGAAGGAAAAATAATTTCCCCTCTACCCTTCTAGGTTCCTGGCTGAGACCCCCCCCCCACCGCCCCGCCATAAAAGACAACAAGAGAAGAATAAACAGACATTTCATAACCTGTATACTCCCTGCATGCATGGGACAAACCCAGGAAAACTGAGTAACTCCCCAAAATGGCCCAAGCTACCACCTTAAATACCATCTTCAGCTAAAGACAGAGGAAGATGTTTGGGGGGAGGGGAGTCAGTTATGGTAGGTTACCAGGCAAAGCACAGTAAACTAGGGTAAGGTTGTTATGCAGATTGAGGTTGTTGCCTTCCCCATGGATAAGAGTTTCTAGAGGTTTAGTCATCCTTCTCTTCCTGGTACAGAGAGGGAGACACCTCTACAAATGGGGATTTCCCTTGTAAATGTAAATGTCTCTTCCAAAAGGGTAACTTGTACTCAGTTTCAGAGCTTCTCCTGTCTGCTCTTTCTTAAAAAAAATCAGCTAAGGTAATCCTCATGTCAAAGGGACATGTTTTGGGGTGGCAAATTCTCCTCCTCTTCAATGCCTGCCCTCAGGGAGCCAGAGGCTGGGTAGGCCAGGGCCAGGGCAAGAGGATAGCAAGTCCCAGAGCCTGTCCTCCCCCGGCCTCCAGGTACCCAGCCAAGCAGCTGGAATCGTGGCACTTCCCCTGGTCTCTTGCCCCAGACCTGGCTGCCTTGGCTTCTCTGTTTGCTTTCTATTTGGAGAGTGACTTAGGATTCTGCTAAGAGACTGAAACCTAGGAGCAAGGGGCCCAGGCCCTGCTTTGTCACCTCTCAAACCCATTAATGGTATTGCAAGCAGCCCTGCCAACAGAGCAGTTAGGACTGGCCCCAGAGAGGATTGCCACTCAACAGTGTCCTCCAGGTTAGGGCTGTGTCACCACTGCCTCTCCATCCGTACCTTCATTTATTCATCCATGCATTCAATTCCAAAATATGTAGCTGCCACTTATCCTGTGTCTGGCCCTGTACTAGGTGTTGTGGATACTCAGCAATGAGAAACATAAGCAGGGGCCTGGACCTCATGGAGCTTACTATCTGGTGAGGGGGGTGGGGAGGGTTGATGAAGAACCGCACACATGGATGTGAGATTACAACCGGTAATAAATGGAAGAAAATAAAGAGCAGGATGTTGTGCATGCCTACATGATCAAGTAGTAGGCCAGGAGAGGACTACAAGGAAAGTGGTGTGTAGGCCTGACCCCGAGAGAGAAAAGGCACCAGCCAGGCAAAGAGTGCAGGGGAGATGGGTGCAGGAGGGCCGAGGTGTGTCCCTGTCCCAGGCCCCGGGCATTTCCAAACCCTTTTGCCTTGGAGGAGTCAGGCTGTCTGAGGTCTGGACGCTTGTTGGCTTTCACTTGTCCAACAGACTTTCTGACTGCTGCCATTGAATCTTTTCATCACCAACTCTCAGACCATGTGCATCAGAGCTGGCTAGAAAACTCAGTGAAATGTAGATGCCTGGGCTGTACCGCCCACCCCAGAGACCTGGATTTAGGGGATCGGGGTAGAGCCTGAGAATTTGCATTTTTAACAAGGTCTCCAGGTGGTTTTGATGTTAGGGGAACTTAAAAAATCTCTTTACATACTATAACATAGGGAAGATGGTTTGGTGGCAAAAAAAAAAAAAAAAAACAAGCTATTAAATCATTACCCATATTATGAGCCTGGGTTAAATAGTGACTTTCTCTCAAGAGCCTTCTGTGATCCCTGCATGTGATTGTTTAATGTCAGGCTCTGAAAAATATTGGTTCCCTTCATCTTGGACTTTCTGAGTGGGTCATTTCTTAGGGTTACCAACTGTCCCAGTTTGAGATTCTCCTGCTGTAAGTGAAAGTTCCATGTCCCAGGAAACCCCTCACTGTTGGCAAACCAGGATGATTGGTCACTTTAGCTTCTTAGAGAAATGCCCACCTAGATTCACCTTGAAAAGGGAGGAGTCACTACAAGTGCCCTTATATCCTTCTGGCCAAAGTGCTCCCTACCTGCTAAACTTGTCTTCTCATCTATTTGGAAAATGCTGCACAGACTGCTTCTCCCTGCAGCTTGCCAACATGTGCCTTCTCTCCTTTTTCTTTCTGGACAGGTATCATATCAAGAAGGAACCATGACAGGGGCACCTGAGTGGCTCAGTCATTAAGCGTCCGCCTTTGGCTCAGGTCATGATCCCCGGGTCCTGGGATCGAGCCCCACGTTGGGTTCCCTGCTCCAAGGAGAGCCTACTTCTCCCTCTCCCACTCCCCCTGCTTGTGTTCCCTCTCTCGCTGTGTCTCTCTCTATCAAATAAATAAATAAAAATCTAAAAAAAAAAAAAAAAGAAGAAGAAGAAGGAACCATGACAACAAGCCACCAGGTCCCACAGCATAAGCAAGGTGCTAGAAATGGAAACACCAAGGCTTCACTGAGGGCTAAGCCCTGGACTTAGAAACCAGGGCCGAAAGGAAGTATCAGCTGCCAGATTCACAGGGTAATAGAAAAGAAGACATATAGCATCACCATGGCAACCAGCCTCCAAAGGCCCTCAGCACCTGCTCCTTTCTACACAAGATTTCACCAAACAGGGATATTTCTTACTTCCTTGTTTTTCTTTTCAATAAAGATGTTAATTTTATTTCCCCTCATTTGTGCTTAATGTTCCAATAACAATTTAGCCTCTCCTCACTCTCCATCCCCTCCCTGTCTCTCCCAAACCTTTTCTTCTCCTGTCTCCCCATCTTTCCTTTCCCTTCTGTCTATGTCTTTTGTTGATTCTGCCTGTCCCCACAGCTTCCAGTCCCCCCTCCTCTTGAGCAATTTTTCTAACCATCTCTCCTCCCAGAGCTAAGTCCTCATCCAGGATGTTTTATCAGCTGCAGTTCTAACAACCTAGTAAGTTTTGGTCTTTGCTCTCTGGGTGAGCATCATATGGTACTCCCTCCAAAGCCCACATTTTCTGTTCTGGTATCCCCAAGCTGGCGGTGGGGACACAGAGCACTAAAACCACTTCAACCTTGGGGCGCCTGGGTGGCTCAGTCGTTAAGCATCTGCCTTCAGCTCAGGTCATGATCCGAGGGTCCTGGGATCGAGCCCCGCGTTGGGCTCCCTGCTCAGCTGGAAGCCTGCTTCTCCCTCTCCCACTCCCCCTGCTTGTGTTCCCTCTCTCGCTGTGTCTCTCTCTGTCAAATAAATAAATAAAATCTTTTTTTTTTTTTAAAAAGCACTTCAGCCCAAAGAGCAGATGAAGGGAAAAAGGGTTCCAGGGTCAAGAATAATCAAAGTTTATCACGTGCTGACTGTACTAGGCTCTATTATCACATTTAATCTTCATGACAACCCCGATGACACAGGTCTTCTTTATTATCTCACTTAGCAGATGGAGAAACTGAGGCTTAGACTGGTTACAAAACTAGTAAATGGTAGAGCAAAGATTTAAACCCAGGTAGCCTAGCACCAAAGCCTGCTTCTTTCACAACTACTGTCAGAAGAGGTTTATGGAGGAAGTTCCCATCCTGACTCATTGAATGGGAATGGGGTCCAGGCAAACCCTTTAGTTAGCATTTTTAGAAGGGGTCTGGTCAAAAAAGATGTCCTAGACAATAAATACATGTCTTTCTGCTTAGGTGCACGGGAGCAGTGGAGCAGAAAAAGGAGAAAGGGGGTTGAGAAGCCCTTGCTGTGAACCTCTTCTCTCTTCAGACACTCAGTTTATGCATTTACTTTCTTTCATTCATCCAACACACATTTAGCAAGTATTTCTCATGACCAGGCTCTGCTCTTCCTATGCATGGGCACCTTGTTGTTGTGGAAAGATTGTTAGGTGTTAGGAGCCCTTTTTATGAAGCCTAGCTCTCCACTTGCCATGTCTGAGCTTGTTTCTAGGGATAAAAATTCTTGTGAGCTGATGAAAATCATGACTATCGAAGTACCTGACATGGTGCCTGACATAAGAGGGGCCATCTTTGTGGGCGCCTGGGTGGCTCAGTTGGTTGAGCAACTGCCTTCGGCTCGGGTCATGATCCTGGAGTCCCGGGATCGAGTCCCACATCGGGTTCCCTGCTCAGCAGGGAGTCTGCTTCTCCCTCTGACCCTCTTCCCTCTCGTGCTATCTCTCATTCTCTCTCTCTCAAATAAATAAAATCTTAAAAAAAAAAAAGAGGGGCCATCTTTGTAGAGACAGAATCACTGCTACATGGGAAAGTTCCACCTGAAACAAGGGGGTTAGTACTGAATTCTTCCAGAGGCGGAATGGATCTGGGAGTTCTGGGCCCTGTACCAACTCTCTCAGGAGCAGCCTTTCTCAAAGCAAGAGAGGGAGTGGGCTCTCATGGCCTGTACCTACTTGTCTTTTGTAGCGTGCAGCTTCCTTTTTCTAAATTGCCTACTTCTTTGGTTGAAGAAGAGACCCAGCCATCTGTAGAACACAGCATTTGGTTCTGACACCAATCTTCTATGCTGATGAGGTCTCTGAATAAAGAAATATACTGCTGAGGCAACATAATTTTTTTATCATCATTATTATAATGGGACAATGTGTACCCAGGGTTGCAGGGAAGTTGGCCTCATAGAACAGGGATTAAAGAAATTAAGTGAAGGACGCCTGGGTGGCTCAGTCCTTTAAGCAACTGCCTTCAGCTCAGGTCATGATCTCAGGGTCCTGGTATCAAGTCCTGCATTGGCCTCCCTGCTCAGTGGGGAGTCTGCTTCTCCCTCTACCCCTCCCCCCTGCTCGTGCTCTCTCTCTCAAATAAATAAATAAAATCTTTTTAAAAATAAATACATATTTAACAAAAGAAATTGAGTAAATGGGGGTGGGTAGCAAGATATTCTAAGGAAATCCATTCATTTCTGTTTCTCTTTCTTGTTCTCTCTTTTCTTCTCCTCTTCTCTCATTTCTCTCCTCAGCTCTTTTTTTAGGGGGTGGAGGAGAATGAGTTACTGAGTAAACAGTGCAGGAAGCAGTTTGTGTGTGCATAATTTAGCTGACTTGTGGGTTAATATAAAGGGACTCCCTTGGCCCTACTGCTGAACCTTTACTGCAAAGTAGCAACTCGGGAAGGCCATATCACCCAGGCTTGTGCTTTGCTGGGAAGAATTCAGGGCTACCAGGTGCAATGCAGAATGTAGGTGTGCACATGCATGCCTTATGGAGAGAAGCATAGGGTAAATGTCACAGAGCACAACATGGAGGACTGGTTGGAGCTTTTGGTAGAGGGCAGCAACGTTATGGGGAACAGCTGCCTTGGGAGCCAAAGTTTCTGAGATCTACTCTCAGCTCTGCACCAAATAGCTAGATCACCTTGAGCTTATCATTTCATTCTTTTTGTCCTTTCTTTGGTTTTCAAAAAGAGGAGACTAGATTTGATCTCTAATATCCTAGCCATTTTTTTATTTCTTTTCCTTTTTTTTTTTTTGAAAGAGAAAGAGAGAGAGGGCACGTGAGCCAGGGTGAGGTGGAGGGGCAAAGGGAAAAGGAGGGAGAGAATCCCAAGCAGTCTCCATGCCCAGTGCTGAGCCCCATGTGGGGCTTGATCTCACAACCCCAAGATCATGACCTAAGCTGAAATCAAGAGTCAGACACTCAAATGACTGAGCCACCCAGGTGCCCTATCCTAACTCCTCCTTTTTTTTTTTTTAAAAATACACCTGTTATAAAACCATTTTTTTCAGTTCTAAAATTTTTATTTGGTTATTTTTTATTATTAACATATAATGTATTATTTGTTTCAGGAGTACAGGTCTGTGATTCATCAGTCTTACACAATTCACAGCGCTCACCAAAGCCCATACCCTCCCCAATATCTGTCACCCAGCCACCCCATCCCCCTATCCTAGCTACTTCTAACATTCAATGACTTGGTGGTTGTGCATGAGATTTTGAGGAGAATTCCAGCCCTTCTTCATTTGCACCATGCAAGTCTCTCTTGTTGGATTTTAGTCTCCCTTCCCCATTTCTCACCACATTAATAAGTTTCAAGCACCAAATGGATGCCACAAGGGACTTTGAAACCACCGGAGAAGGCAGTCAAAGTTGCTACCATCTCTACTCATGGTAGGCTGAACCAAGCTTCTACATGAAAACATTAGAAGGAACTTGGGTGGGGACGCCTGGGTGGCTCAGTCAGTTAAGCGTCTGCCTTCAGCTCAGATCATGATCCTGGGGTCCTGGGATCGAGCCCCATGCACGTCCAGCTCCCTGCTCAGTGGAGAGCCTGCTTCTCCCTCTCCTTCTGCCTGCCACTCTGCCTACTTGTGCTCTCTCTCTATCTGTCGAATAAATAAATAAAATCTTTAAAAAAAAAAAAGAAGGAACTTGGGTGTCAACTGCATTTTCCTTCTACTCAATTTAGGCACAGAGCAAGGTTGAAGAGGATAGGTGGTAGGGGACAGGAGGCAGTGGAGCAGAGCAGAGAAAAACCAAGCCCTTTGGGAAAAGAAATAGCTGTTGTGTTAATTTCATCCATGATTCTTCTGGTGGCTGAAAAGATTCCCTTACCACTTGGAGACCACTTCATCACTAACCACAGCAAAGTTGGATTTGGGAGGAAGTATTGATTGTGGGTTGATTGTCCACTGTCCCTTAATGTTTTAAGGATCCAGTTTGCTCTCACTTAACTAGAGCAGCCAGTTGGGGATATGCCTGCCTGGCTTTGTCTCCTGGCTTTGTGGCAAATTTGTTTGACCTTTGAAAAAAGGGGCCTATTCCATGGCCAAGCTCTGTGAAAAGCAGGCTGGAAAAAGTGCGGTTTTTTCCTACAAAAGCCTCCAGAGTATCCTTTGATTCCTAGGAAAGCAAGATGTTTGTCGTTTCTCCACTCTCTACTCACCTCCAGAGACCAGGGGGGAACTGCATGGCAGAATTGAGTCCTATGATGAATTAATTACTGTACTTCCTATTCCCCCCTTCTTCAAAAGAAGAGACCTACCCTGATCCTCACCAGGTATCAGTAGACTTCAGTTCATCTCTGGAAGAAGACACTCTGAACGTGCAGGTGAGTAGAGGTTTGAGTAGGTGTGCAGCACTGAAGAGACTAAATACAGAATTAGGCGTGAGATAGGCATCTAAACATTTCCTGGCTACTAACTACAAAAAGAAGCCCAGTGTTATCTCTACTTCAGTCTGTCTTATTGGTTGGCTTGATTTTTACCAACTTGTAAACATAATATAGTTATGTTGGGAAAGTAGAGGCAGAATGAGGGTATGAGTGCAGGATGTCAGGCAGAGAAGACAGAGATGAACAGTACTGTGGGTCTTCATTTTCCCATCTGTAAAATGGATCTAGGAAAGACCAATAACAGCAGATCAGATTGAAACTAACAGTTAAAGACACTGCAATGTACCTAATTATAGTTATGAATCTCACCAACTTGGAACAAAGCATCTTCTCTACCTCTGACAAGTTGGAAGCACTTGAATGCCAGATACTTCTCTCCCACAGCAATGAGAACTTTTTTCCAGTCTCCATGGGGACAAAAGAACCCTCTCATAGTAAGGAGAATAAGGAGATGAGGAGGGCCCTTTTGTGTCATTAGAGTTTATGGTGGACTCAGTTCTTTTTTTTAAGATTTTATTTATTTATTTGACAGAGAGAGAGAGATAGTGAAAGCAGGAACACAAGCAGGGGGAGTGGGAGAGGGAGAAGCAGGCTTCCCACAGAGCAGGGAGCCCGATGTGGGGCTGGATCCTGGGACCCTGGGATCATGACCTGAGCTGAAGGTAGACGCTTAACGACCGAGCCACCCAGGCGCCCCATATGGTGGACTCAGTTTTATCCTAGGATTCAATCAATGCAATTAACTTGAGCTAAGACTCCCCAGGCATTGGCCTTTTTTTTTCTTTCTTTCTTTCTTTTCTTTTAGCACTGATGAACAGCTTCTCCAGGATATGCTCTCTGGTCTGAGGCATATCTCTTTAGTTTAGCTTTCTCTAGGAATCTTCTGACTACTGCTAGTTACTACTTGATCTTGAATGGAATCTCAGCAAACGTTTTGCCAGGATCTGAGCCACCGAAAAAAGAGCCACTTCAAATTCTCTCCCTCTAGTAGCTCAGGATGTTCTGAGTTCCCCTGCCCATGCTTTGGTTTCCTCCTGGATTCTTCCCTAAAGCACAAAAATGTTCATCCTTATTTGGGGAACCTTCTAAATGGTCCTCTTCTACTCCATTCTACCATTTCATAGACCTGGTTCTGAACATAGAAAGTAATTTGGTCTCTCAAGTGCTTTTGCTTAAGGTGATGCAACTGAGGTGACTTCTCTGGCTCTGTGCCACTGTTTGCCTGAAAATGTCAAGACCTCAGCATCCTATTTGTCTCTCCTGAAACTGGACCATAATTGAGGCTGGTTGTACTGGGTTTGCAGCTGTGAAACAGCACCTGCCTTTAACTCAGCAGTGGTTATACTGCTGTGGAAAGTGAGGGGATTATAGAACACGTGGGATGTAATGCATGGTAGAAAGGCAATGTGGAGGTTACAGAAAGTAACTGACAATGGGCAGGAAAGAGAAGTCGGAGCTCTCAAAGCACTGCACTCTCGGTGTCGGACGATGATGTTGCTGACAGTGCAGGAGTGAGTGGCAGCAAAAGCTGGTGTATGTGACCTGCTGAGGTTTAGAGCAGACTTTTGTCTGATTAGTGTCTCTGGTGAATCTTTTTTAAAAGATTTTCTTTATTTATTTGACAGAGAGAGAGACAGCGAGAGAGGGAACACAAGCAGAGGGAGTGGGAGAGGGAGAGGCAGGCTTCCCGCTGAGCAGGGAGCCCGATGCGGGGCTCAATCCCAAGACCCCGGGATCATGACCTAAGCTGAAGGCAGACGCTTAACAACTGAACCACCCAGGCACCCCTCTGGTGAATCTTTGAAAGTGACTGTCATTGATTAGAATTGTCGCTTTGGGCCACATGCAGCATAAATTTTGCAAAATGAATTAACCCACCCTGTACAAAGACACGTAGTTCAATTTGGCACCTTACCTAGAGATTCCAATTATTCTGCATAAGTGACTGTGGCTAAATGGGCTTCAGTAGTACAGTATATGTAGAAGCCATGGCCACAAACCAAAGAACAAGATCCACCTGCACTCAGGGTGAAAAGGACTACTTATCACACCCTGACTTCATCATACCCCACAGTCCCACTCTTGGATAATAATTGCTGGTTGCAAGGGCATCATCTTCAGATTATCAAGAAGAGCTCTGTGTAAATGTGTGTTCGTCTGCATGCACACAGTTGTATATATTCAGATAAGAGTGCAAGATTAAGCTAGTGCACTTTTCTAATGTTAAATTTCTAAGTCTTGCCATATAAAATTTGCTAATTTAACTATGACTATATGATTGGTATCATTAAGGCAAATTCAGCTTTTTGCCTAAAACTATGTAGTCCCCAACTAAACTTTTCCTTACTTCAGTGTCCAATGTCCTATTGCAGCAGACATTGAAATTATTCATGGTAAAACCAAAAAAGGAAAGACAAATGAAAAGACAGGAAGAGAGACACAAAAACAGGCTGAAAGAAAGAAAGGGAAGACAAAGACAGAAGAGAGGCAGGGAAGAGAGAGAATCCTAAATAACTGGAGGCTACTAAGAGAAGCACCACAGCAAGAGTCCTAAGTGTGTTGTCCCCTACCTCTCCTAGCAAGGAATGCGTTTATTAGTAGTCACAAACAAATATGTATGCACCACCAGAGATACTCATGGGACTTGGACATGTGTATTCTGTTTAGGGTTGGATTATTGGAGGATAAGCTTCTTGGTGGGGAGGGGGTGTCTAGCAGGTGATGACTTGTGTGATGTTACTAGCAGACCGATTCTGGGATGGATGGAAATGAAGATCATTCCTGTAGTCTCTCTTTTTCCCAGGACAGGGAATAAATGCCCAACTCAAATGCTTTGAGAGATACTCAGGCACTGAGGCACCGCTGATGACCCATGCAGAACCTTATTTGGGAAGGAATTATATTACTACCTCACTGGAATGTAAGCTACATAAGGGCATGGACTTCATCTGCTTTGTTCACTGCTATATGTCCAGCACCTAGAACATCTGGCATATGATTTGCCCTCAATAAATATTTGTTGAGCATATATGTGAATTGGTGGAAATGTGATCCATTCCAAACAGTAAATAACAGTAAATATTTATTCATCTTTCCAAGTTCTGTTGCTTTCATGTTATGTAAGGGCTTCACACCTTACATGGCATGGATGATCACAATTTCCAAATGAGGGAAATAAGATATTCATGAGCTTGATCACAAGCAAAAACCAATTTACTTTCGAGGAGAGGCATGACATGGTCCTATTGTCCCTAAAAAAGAATGTTTCAGAGTTATGAGAGCCAAAAGAGAAGGAGAGTCAAGGCAAACTCTGTGGAAACCTTAGTGAAAATCTCCTGCATGCCTACAGAATTGCTCTCAAGTGGCTGATTGGATGAGGAATGATTCTGAGGGTCCAGCAGGGGATAAATGGTGCATACCTGGATGGTAGTCAATACACCTTCCCTGGCTGAAGCCCCACATCTCTGTTGTCCCCTGGGGACTAAACAGAGAGCCTAGTAACAGAGGTGGTACCATTGTTCAGTGGTGCTATCTTGGTGTTGATACCTAGTTTGTCTTTGAGGACTGGGAAGAGCTCAGTGAACCCCTCTAACAGGCTTCCCCCAAGTTCAGATACCTCAGGCTTTGTCTGTAAAATCCATGCCTGAGATATTCCATAAAAAAGGAAAGGCTAATCTTTGAAACATCAGACTTAAACCCGTCACTCTCCAAAGGCCTTAGGAGAGCACAGAACAGGCCTAACACATTTGCCATTTTGATCTTCCTTCCTCCAGCTGAGTCGAGGACTATGAAACTCCTAGTGCCACTACTACCTGCACACACTGTGCATGTCTCCTTGAGTCTGAGGGCCAAGCGGCTTCCCACCTCTGCCTGCAGTGCTCTCTTAGCACCGAAAGTCGAGCCTCCACTTTTGAGTAAACTGTCACATCCATGGAGGTTGAAAATGACCCTGAAAAGAAAAACACACACAGCAAAAAGATGGAGCCTTGCTCCTTGGAGATCCAACTGAAACACTCTGGTTCTTGTCAGCAGATTTTTAAAAAGGCATTTGTCTTTGATTTCACCCCCCTCACCACCACCACCAAAAAAACCTCTTAACCTCAATGCTTTTGAGAAGTACCTAATGTACTATGAGTTCCATCAGACTGGGAACAGATCTTGCCTTCTGAGGTACCCCTCAAACAAGTTTCTACTTCAATAAGTGGGATACACAATATGAGGGAGTTGGGTCCAGGAAGGTATGCCAAATGATTCTCTAAACTTGTCCCCAAAAGTAAGCCCTAGAAATCACGGAATTAACCAAATAATACCCACCCCAACAGATATGCTGCCCCTCAGATTGAAGTTTCGGGAAGCCTGCTTGTCAGGAGGGCACAATTGTAATTTTCCTTGCATAGGGCTGAAATGCGACAGACTCTTTCCTGTAAAGAAACATTTATGAAAATGTGCTTAATCCATTTTTAGCAGCTCAGTAGTTTTTTCACGATGAAATAATATTTTGCCTATCATAGCTCCTACACAACCTCAACATCGCAATACAATCAGTTCTCTGGGCTGGTGTCGCCGTCAGTTGCAAAACAGAAAAAGGGTGTTATACATTTTGAAACGTGGAGAATCATATCCATCATAGTTTGACAATAAGAAGAGAGAAGGGAGGGCGCCTGGGTGGCTCAGTCGGTTAAGCCACTGCCTTCAGCTCAGGTCATGATCCTGGAGTCCCTGGATCGAGTCCCGCATTGGGTTCCCTGCCCAGCAGGGAGTCTGCTTCTCCCTCTGACCCCCTCCCCCTTCTCATGCGCTCTCTCTCTCTCTCTCTCTCTCTCTCTCAAATAAATAAATAAATAATTTAAAAAAAAAGAGAGAGAGAGAAGGGTTATGGGGCAAGGCTGAACACAACTTTGTAGCCTTCTTCCCAGGTCAGAAAATGCTAAGGTCATCTTCAGAGAGTATGGCTTCCTGTTAGCCCAGGAACTCTTGAGTGGGCATCTCCCTTGCCTCTTGTCAATTCCTAGCAGAAATTACCCAGTTCTTTGCCACCTCCCCCTCACTTCTGCTCCCAAAAAGTTTATTTCCTGAATCCTAGGAAAGCTGTTACCTGTTCATCATGCCAGCCACACATTTGGTCATCACTGCAGCCTCTCCTAGGAAAGGATCTTTCCTCCCAGCAAGCTGACACTGCTAATGCTCTCACCACTCAGGGATCCCACAGGGCACAAAAGAGGTGAGACCGAGACAGTGCACCAGTCCCCAGGGGCCTATGACTTCCATTAGCCAAGAATTTCAGATGACTGAGTATGAGGCCACAGGCCTAAGGGGCAAGAGAATAAAAACTGCTTCCTCATTTCTCCTTAGTACCATTACCTCATGCTGGTCCTCTGTCAGAGTGTCAAACTTATTATCCCAGCTTGACAAAGATGCAGAGGCACTGGACTCAGGGAAACATTTCTGAGCACCCAGGATGCATCTTTTAAGAAACACACACTAATTGCCTATAATGTGCCATGCTCTGGGCTGGGCCCCAGGGATTTGGTGGATAATATGTCTCTGCCCTCAGGGAGCTCATGGTACAGCAGGGAACAGAGGTAAGTAAGCAGGCCACTGTAGCTAAGTGTGATGGATGCTGTGAAGCGGGAAGGCCAGAGTCCTGTTGGAACACATTGGAGCGTCTCCCAACCCAGACTTGAGCGGTCAGTGGGGGTTGGGGGGTGAGGGCACTTCAAGAAGTCTTTTTTGAGAAAGTGACAATAAAGCTTAGTTTACAGGACTGGGTAGGAGCGGCAGGAAAATTGCTTTGGTAGAGGGAACATGTGAAACTACCCAGAAGCTGAAGAGACCGGTGACTCTAGACACATCAGTGGGACAAGCAGAGTGACCAGGTCATGTGGCACCTTGAACTGCAGCCTGAGAGCAAGAGGGAACTGTTGAGGCAGAGGACATGACATGATGAGGTTTGGCACAAGGAGTGAATTACACAGAGGAGACAAGTGCCTCCCCACACCCCTACCTGCCCTTAGCTCCCTCATCAGGAGCTCTGCCAGGAAAGGTTCTATAAGGCTTGCTTCTGGCCTGTAGTCTGCCTGAGTGGGCATTGTGATGCTTACCAGCAACAAGGAGGGAGGGTGAACAGGTAAAGTGACTGCTAAAAAGGTTTTTAGGAAAATTAGTACTTTGGGGTTTTTGTACTTACTGGCCATATAATCGTTAGTTGAGGCTTATAATGTCCCTAGGCCCAATTCCAAAAGCCCAGCGCCCCTCCCATCAACATTTCAGTGTGTATTGTTTAAAATGATCTTTCCCTGTCATTTGTGATTTAAAAATAATAATAACCCAAACCAAAGGAGATACAGTGCAAGTTCTACCCATTGTTACCTTGTCATCATTACTCCCTCTAACAACACAACGGGGCCCCTAGACAGCTTGAAATCCCCACAAACCCCCATCTGGTGATGCTGGGGGGGGCATGCTGCAGTCAACTCTAGAATTGACCCCTACAAAGAGGCACCGACCCTTCCCCTGTACACACTCAGAACTCAGCAGAGCTGGTGTGAGAGTTTCCGTTGAAGAAGAAATGAAACACCTTGGCTTCTCACTGTTGCGATTTAGAAGAGAGTGAGAGAATGGAGATAACAGGGAGATGGAGAGAGAAACCGAGGATGGAGAGAAAGTGAGGGCCAAAGAAGAGGGAGAGATAGAAACCAAAGGTGAGACCCAGAGAAGAAACAAGGAGGGAGGTGGAGATGGAGAGAGGAGAGATGGAGGAAAGCATCAGGGAGAGGAGGGAAGAGAGTGAAGGAAAAGAGAGAGGGAGAGGCACTGGGGGAAGCCCCAGAGCAGTTGAGCTGCTGCCTGGGAAAGTTTGGGGAAGGGTCTAGCAAGAGACATGTGGCTGCTAGAGCACCTGGATGCTGTAAGCAAGTGGGCAGAGGCCAGGAAGGAGACAGACTCACCCTCCCGGCCTCTCTCATCCATTCAGGGCTGGGTGGCCAGGTCATTGCTCTTGGCCCCCTTGACTCCCCAGAAGCTTGCAAAGCTTGCTGTGTGCCAGGCTCGGTCTGGCCCTGCCAGGGACACCTATCCCTTCCCACAGCCAAGCTTGGCTGCAGGAAGGGTATCAGGGAAAGGGGGTTTCCAAGAACTACGGAGGGCTGGCCAAGCTCACCAGAGACAACCTGAGGGAAGAAAGCAGGCAGGGAAAAGGATGTGCAACTACAAGGATGAAGGAGATGGGGCAGACAGATGGACAGACTGACAAGCAGGCAGACCCCATATGAAGAAGATTTCAAAGTTCCCCTGTGTCATCCATGCCCTGTACCTCCATCCAGAGGGTGGAGGAAAAGCCGCCCCTGCCCTCGGCCTTCCTCTCGTCTCCTCTCAAACCTGAAGCTGTCAGCTTGAGAAAACCCAGTGGCTTCGCCTAAACCCTCTCGGGTCTTTTATCCCCCCTTATAAAAATCATTAGGACATTAGAACCCCAGGCCAAAAGGGATGCTGCTGGGGAGCTGGGAGCAGCGCAGCCTGCATGAGCTGCTCCAGCTGGAGAGTTAGAAGCTGGACAGACCACCTCCAGCCCTCTCCCAGCGGCAGCGGCAGCCCAAGCTCCTCCCCAGCACACGGACATGCTCCGAACCCCACTCCAGCTGCCGGCGACTGTGCCTTTAAATTGCTGCTTTCGGAGGGTGCATCCAGGGGGAGGTGGGAGGGAGGGAAACATCTTCCTACCAGTCTCCCTCCTCGTTCCCCTCCAAGACTCTCCAGGTTTGGAGAGTGATTGCTGCCCAAAGAGAATCTCCTTCAGCTCCCTGGCAGGTGGGCTGAGGCCCTCCGGAACCCCAGGCGAGCCAGAGCAGGAGCCCGAAGGGTTATCTGTGTCAAGATCATTTCCAGGGGGCCAGTTTTGGCCCCTGACTCCTAACGACAGGGCAGAGGAGAAGAAAGCAGAGGAGGAAAGAGAGCACACAACTCCTAGCCCAGCCCCAGGGGCTCCTTGTGAGCAGACCAAGTTGGAGGAAAGCTCTGTACTTTCTGCAGCATTCCCCCTGCTGGGACATCCCTCTCACCTTGGCAGCCAGACTGAGAAAGGGCTCCAGGATCCCTGCGGAATGACAACTCTCGTTCCTGCAACCCTCTCCTTCCTTCTCCTCTGGACGCTGCCAGAGCAGGTCCTCCTCAGGTGAGCTGAGTTGGGGTGAGAAGGAGGTGCATGCAAACCCTGGTCGGGGGCAGTGGGGGCTTCTGGAACAGTTTCCTCTAAGTTTACAAAAAGCCCACAGTCAGGAGGGCTCCAGGGAAGGACACGCCCTCCCTTAACTGGGCCCCAGGAGACTTTCACGAGGCATGCTGGAGCCCCAGAGCTGGTGGGAATCCTTCTGCATGGGGGAGAGCTTCCTGGGCCTCGGTAGGGGCTAGGTAGCTGAGCCCCAGAACGGAGGCCATCTGTCCTGCCATCCTGTCCTATCTTCCTACCAACGTGGTCACACACTGCTCAGATTCCTAAAAATGACACCAACATCTGTCAGTTGCCCACCAAAGAGGCTTCAGGTAGCAGGGGTTTGCCCTGAACCATATCAGAATGAAACTGGGCTGAGCAAACTTTGGCCCTCTGCAGTCACCCAGCCTGTGCACACATGGCAGCTTCCTGTCCCGAAGGGGCACTCAGTAGCTGTCATTTCCTGGGTTTCTGAGGGCAAGACATGCTTTGGGCTCCCTGTAAATGTCCCCTCCCCGCTCCCACTTTCTCATGAGACCAGGAGCCAGTCGAGGTGGACCGGGTGAGTTGAGGAGGAAAGATGACTGTGGCTTGGGCTGACCTGGTTCTAAGAAGAGGACGTCCCAAGGTGGCGGGTGCCACTGCAATAGATCTCCTCCTCCTCTTACCTCAAGGAGCGCACCAGGACTGCTTGTCTCTGAGGTGCCTCCCACCTCACAGCTTGCAGACACCCTGGCTGGGAGGAAGGTAGAGATGCAATACGTGTGGGGCAGCAAACTCCCTAAGAGCGAAAAGTAGCCCAAAGTAGAATGGCAGCTCAGTTGGAGTTGGTAGGAGGACTCAGGCAGGAGGGGGAATGCGGAGGGGGGGGGTGGCTCACTGGCCCTCCTGGAGGGGAGACTGCCTCAAGGCCCAAGCTTTGATGGCAGCATTCCCACTTGAGCAACTAGAGCAAGACAGGACCTTAGGAAGTCTTGAGTCCAAGTCCTTCACTGTATCTATGGAAATGGAGTCCTAGAGATGGGGGATGACCTGTCCAAAGTCACTCGAGCACCCAGTAACAAAATCAGAGTTCTCCCCTACCCCACCCCCAGGGCCATGCATGAGCCAGATTTTTCAGCTCCAGACCCTCCTGGGTCCTGCCAGTATTTGGGACTTTCCAGGAATGAAAGGGAGGAAAAAGTGGCTGCACACAGTGACTCTGCTCTCAGGCCCATAGACAAGGCAGCCACAAAAAACAAGGTCTATGACAGGAGTTGGGGCCCAAGACAGCTGAGCTCACAGCCTGTCACAGGGTCCTGGGGCTGGGACAACCGGGAGAGGTGACCTGAGAGTGGGGTTGAACATGGCAGCAAGGGTCTAGCTGCCCCATGTACAGGGCCATGTGGCCTCCCAGCAGGCAAGTGGCAGGCAGCCAGGAGCAGCACCTGGCCAGCAAGGACACCCTGTGGTGAGGCCACAGACTTCTGCTGCTCTAGCACCACTACCAGCCTCCTCAGATTTTCAGAGCCTGCTTAAGCCATCTGCTCTGGCAGCCCCTGCTTGGGGCCACAGTTGCCTCTGTTCCCAGGGTAAGGGCTTCCTCCTGTTCAGAGGATTCAAGGAGGCAGGATTCTAGGAGGTCAGGATGTGGCTTCCACCCACCTTCCCTCCACTCTGATTCCTTGGCAGCCTATCCTGGGCTGCTTGCGTCATGGTGCTGTTGTAGATGGACTTAGTTTTGAAGTCAATGACTCTGGGTTAGAATCTTGGCTTTGCCATTTACTAGCCATATGATCACAAATAAGTTGCTTTCCTTGATGATCCTCAGTCTCCTCATCTATATAAGAGGGATAATAATAACCCTTATCCGGGTGGACCAATATGAGAACTAAACTCGATAAGGTAAGTAAAGTGCGTAGCATGGTGCCTCGGCTATTTTTATTATTTAATGTCTCATAGCACATATGATCTATATGGCCTAGCAGGGTACATAGATGTACTGGTAAACAGGGGCCTGTTGGCTCAAAGAGGGCTGGACCCAGAAGGACAGCAGTCACCCTGCCTCCCAGCCCCAGAGTTTGGCAGCAGCAGTGGCAGTGGGGGAGCTAGCTCTGGTGGCTAGCACACTGATGATGGCATGATGGAGTAGGAGGACCAGGCCCAGCCAGCAGTCCAGCCTGCGCTCAGCCCTGAGCCCTACGCCACCCTTCAGGGCTGAGCTCCTGGTCCCAAGTCTAGTTGTTGACTGGTAAGCAGATAAGCAAGCATGTGGAAGGGGTTTTGCTGCTCTTTGAAGGAAACTTGTCAGGGGAGAAGAGACCAGCCTCTAGATTAGGCCAAAGCACACTGGTCCCTTCCTCAAAATCAAGCTGCTAGGGGTAAAAGATGGAAGTTGACCTTCTCAGCATGGCCATCCTATTTGGGAGTCTTTCTTATGCTCCTAGGGCCCTGCTTCCTCACCTGTTTTGTTGCCAAAGTGAGTTTACAAGCCTGCTACTGCCCCAACAATGAACTGAGGTCCTGCTCAAAACATAGTTTCCTGCTGGAGCAAACACCAGAAGCCAAGGCTCCCTCTCTAGAAGCTGGGTCCCCAGCTCCTGAGTGGTTCCACATGAAGGCCAAGCAACTGAAACCAACTCTCAGAGATACAGATTGTCCTTCAGTCCTTCCCATCCTTGGTTAAGCTAAAACATTGAAACAGCCACATTATTTGCAGGGAGTTGTCATTCTTCTTTGAGTGCTTTTAAAGCACCTTCAGAAAGAGAATACTGGATGAGGCCTCAGCCCCTTGGGTTTGAGCCCTGATCCTGTCACTCACCAGCCTTGAGACTTTGGGAAGGTCACTACTCTTTTGGATTGTTTGTTTATTAGATTTCACATGTCAATGAGATCACATGGTATTTGTCTTTGTCTGACTTACTGCACATAGCATAATGCCCTCAAGATCCATGTCGTTGCAAATGCCAGGATTTCCTTCTTTTCATGGCTGAATAGTATTCCATTGTGTATCTATATCTATATTATATCTCACATTTTCTTTATCCATTTATCCATTGAAGGACACTTAGATTGTTTTCTTATCTTGGCTATTGTAAATAATGTTGCAATAAGCATGGGGGTGCATATATCTTTTCAAATTAGTGTTTTAATTTTCCTTGGATATATTCCCAGAAGTGGAATTGCTGGATTATATGGTAGTTCTAGTTTTATTTTTTTGAGGAAACTCCATACTATTTTCTAGAGTGGCTGTTCCAATTTATAATCCCACAAGTCACTTTCCTCATCTGTCTTTGCCCCCAACACACTGAGAATTTTGAGGGTAAAAAGATCTCATATATGTAAAAGCACATTTTTAGGACTAACTACTGAGCTGCAGTGTTGGCTTATGGCTGTTTGTGATTTCCTCGTTTTGCAAATGGGTACCTAGAGATCCATCTTCTCCTATCTTCCTGCCTGATGGGGAGACCAGCCAGAGGTGTGTGGGGACAGGAAAGGAAAGGGTCTGTGATAAATGTAGAATACAACTGGCTTCAGACTTCTTTATCTCTCCTGTCCAGGGTGGCCTTGACAAAAGAGGAAGCCAAATCTGGGACCGAGGGGTCCCAACCCATGTCCCCTTCTGATTTCCTGGATAAGCTTATGGGGCGAACATCTGGGTATGATGCTAGGATTCGACCCAATTTTAAAGGTAAGAAGCATTCATCCTACAAAAACCCTTTCTTCCCCACTCCTTTTGGAAAGTTCGCTTTGGCAATTTGGGAATTGCCTACCCCATTGACAGGAGGCTGGAGGTACAGGGCTAACTCTTACAGTTCAGAAGGAGCTTCCCTTCCCTATTGCTTATGGGTCTATGTAGCTGGCACTGCCTTCTAGCAGTGCCCTGGCCTCAAGCTCAGGGAGGAAGTCCTGAAAACTGTGCCCAGCCTCCTGGAATGCCCTGCCAATATGGTTGTATTTTGCCACCCCTAGGCCCACCTGTGAACGTGACTTGCAACATCTTCATCAACAGTTTTGGCTCTGTCACCGAGACTACTATGGTAAGGAGTCTCCCTGTTCCCTGCTTCCATTCTAGTATGAATGAGAGAAGCCCACCAGATATTAAGCCTTTCCTCCCTCTGCTGTCCTCTCCCTGTCCTGTGGTCATGGCTAAAGCCATAGGATGTCTGAAGTTGGTCACCGGGAGATATCTTTCCCCAGCCTGGGTTTCAGTGGCCAAAGGCAGACTAGCCTAAGAAACAAATGGTCAAGCATGGGAGGTAGCTTGGTACAGAGCACAGACTTTGGAATCAGACAAACCTGTGTTCAAATCCTGACTCTACCATTTAATAGCTACGTGACAGGTTATTTAAATATCTCCTTGTTTCCATTTCCTCATCCATAAAGTGGTAATCATAACAATAGCCTCCTCACAGTGTTGGTGTGAGATTTAAATGAGACGATGCATATAAAGAAAGCACTTAGCAGAGCGCCCAGCTAATAGTAAGTGGTTAATAAATGTTTTTTCCCTTCCCATCTTTGCCATATCAGCCCAAAGCAGGCTCCTTCTCCAGTGGAAAATGCCCAATGCCCCTGAGATGTGCTCCCAGCATTTCCTCCTCATGGCCCTCCTGCCCATGTAGGCTTGCTGGGCCCCTGGAATAGCATTGCCTCTGATGGGCCCATCTGTGCACCCTCTCAGGACTATCGGGTGAATGTCTTCTTGCGGCAACAGTGGAATGACCTGCGCCTAGCTTACCGAGAATATCCTGATGACTCTTTGGACCTCAATCCCTCTATGCTGGATTCTATCTGGAAGCCAGACCTGTTCTTTGCCAATGAGAAAGGGGCCAACTTCCATGAGGTAACCACAGACAACAAGTTACTGCGAATCTTCAAGAACGGGAATGTGCTCTACAGCATCAGGTGCACCTGGTGAACAGCCAGGAGAGTTTGGGTCAAGGGGAAGAAGACAGAATGGAGGCTGAGGGGTGGGAAGAGGGTCCTCTGTGCTGTTCCAGGCCCCAGTAAGTTGATGTCATTTCTTTTCTACTGTCCCTGCCAGGCTGACCCTCATTTTGTCCTGCCCAATGGACCTCAAGAACTTCCCCATGGACATCCAGACATGCACCATGCAGCTGGAGAGCTGTAAGTGTCTCTAGAGAGTCACAGAACAAGGCCTGGAATACCAGGTAGTTAAACCCCTCTCATGATATTCTAAATGAGAAAAAGGCAACCCAGAGTGAGGACTTACCCAAGCACACACAGTCAGTTGTTGGCACAGATGAGACTAGGAGCCAGGACTCACTAACACCCAACCCAGTGTGTTTTTCCTTCCTCACACTATTTACTGGTTTGGCTCTTCCACAGGGCTGGGGAATGGGAAGGCACCAACTTTACATACAAATGTGCTTGTGTTGGTTTGGGGGGAGAAGCATTTGAAGGACACCTCCTCTGCCCAAAGTATTCCTCTCACAGTGCTTGAGGTAATTCTACCTTTACTCCGCCTGAGTTAAGACATTCAAGATACCTATAAAAATGCCAAAGTTGGCAGAGGGAGTACTCTTGAACCCTGATTCTGCATGAACACAGATAACTTTTGTAGAGAAGTGGGAGAAGACAGTTCTAGTATAGGACAGTGCCCAGGGTGGCAAGGTCAGCCAAGGGCTAACTATCTGTGAGCAACTTGGCATGTTCAGATGTTAACTCTCAATCTGCCCCAGTTCAGAGCCCTGGCTAGGAGTTTGTGGTGTGTACATTGTCCCATGTATGACTGGCAGGGTATAAATAGCTCCTTTCTCCCTGGGGTGAGGTGGCAGAAGCCCTAGCTCTGAGGCTGGCTCAGCTCAAGACATGTGGCCAGTACACATGCTTACTCCCCTGTGTTTGAGATACGGCAGGAGGTTCCCAGCTGGGTTCCTTGACATCATTCCAACCCTTTTGTCCTGCTTTCTAGGTCTGCCAGAATAATTTCTCTCTGTGCCTTTCTAAAGCTTGAGAACTAGGTAGAAGAGGAGTCTGGAATCTTTCTGATTTACCTAGTGAGGATGGGTCCATGAGACAATTGACCAAGTACCCTCTTCAGAAAGGTTTCCCTTTCCAAGATGAACACGAAGCTCCTAAAACCCAGGCCTTACCTCTTCATCTGTTCTTTCCTGCTAGTTCTAACTCTCTCCCTACCCTCACCCAGCACCACACTCTGCAGTCCTCTGCCATCTCTGTCACTTTTAGTTGGCTACACCATGAATGACCTCGTGTTTGAGTGGCTGGAAGATGCTCCTGCTGTCCAAGTGGCTGAGGGGCTGACTCTGCCCCAGTTTATCTTACGAGATGAGAAGGATCTAGGCTACTGTACCAAGCACTACAACACAGGTAAAAACCAGGATCTTTACTGACTGTGAGTCATAGAAGGGCCTCTCGATGGGAGGGAAGGGGGCAAGGTAGCTAGCTTTTATTGAAAGTCCAATCTGTACCAGATGTGCTAAGTGTTTCATATGCCTTATCTCATTATGGTAAGAAATCATCAGCCCCATTTTAAATCAATTGTCCAAGTCATGCACCTAGAAAATGGCTGACTTAGAATTCAAATCCAGATCTAATTCCAAAGCCCATATTTTTGTCCCTGTCACATGCTGCAGAGGAGATGGGCCTGTGCCAGTGAGTGGCAGGAGTGTCCCACCAGTTCTGGGGCCAACTTTGTGTGGAAGGTGGGGAATCTACATCTGGGAGCAGCGAATGGCTGCGCTGAACCAGAAAGCACTAGACTTTAGGGAACTGGCAAGTTTACCATCCACACCTCATCCCACAGCCACCACTGCCCAACTCTTGAACTGGCTTATTTTCCCAGGTGTAAAATGTGAGCCAAGAAGTGGAGAAAGGTTGCTTTTCCAGCCTGAGCATCTGCTCCCTGCAGCTTCCCTAAGAGCTACTTGTTCCTTAGTTCCCCTGGCAATTTGGATACAAAATGCTATGACCCTGAGATAGAGGCCAGAGGCTAAAGAGGAGAGATCCTGGATACCTCCTATAGTGGACTGACATGCTTTGGGTGTCACCCTGTGAATATGTGTGTTTGTGTATGTAGGGTGTGCAAAATAGGGAGAAGAACAAGCCATTGAATTTAGAAAATGCTGGTGGGAGTGGAAATTGGTAGAACCTTTACTGGGGAGAAAACTGGCAATTTGTATATAGGTCAGTGGTTTTCAAACTCTGGTGTGCATTATATTTCCCTGGGAAGCCTGTTAAAATGTTGATTCCTGGGCGCCTGGGTGGCTCAGATGGTTAAGCGTCTGCCTTCGGCTCAGGTCGTGATCCCAGGGTCCTGGGATCAAGTCCCGCATCGGGCTCCCTGCTCCTTGGGAGCCTGCTTCTCCCTCTGCCTCTCTCTCTCTCTCTCTGTCTCTCATGAATAGATAAATAAAATCTTTAAAAAAAAATAAAAAAAATAAAATGTTGATTCCTGGGCACTGCCTCTCAGAGATTCTGATTATGTGCACTTGGAGTGATGCCCAGAAATCTGCATTTGAGCAAGCATCCTGAGGATTCAGTTGCAGATGGTCCAGGGGGCATACTCTGAGAAACTGTAAAAGCTAAAATTTTTTCCCCTACCTGTTGACCCAGGAATCCTACTCCTTGGAATTTATTATAAGGAAATATTCCAAATATCACTGGGTCAGTGCTTATACTAGCAAAAACTTGGCACTCTTCTAGATATCCACCAATAGGACAGAGATTAAATAAATTTCACAGTGTGTCTGCTTGGTGGAATATTATCCAGATGTTAAAAAAGATGCCTGCAAGTTGCTTATATCAACATGGAAAGTACAAGTGGAAAAGGCTAAGATTCAAAGTTGTATACACAGGATCATTATATTGTGGTAAAAGAAACAAACCAAAAGCATGTGTTTAAAAATCCTGGGAAGAAATAGCACTAAATGTTTCTAACATAGAGTGATACAATGGATAAAACCAAGAACTTTTGAGTCAGAGCTGAGTTTGAATTATGGCTCCACTATCTACTAGTTGGGTGCCCTTGAGAAACATAACTTAATCTCTTTGAGCCTCAATATCCCTATGTAAAATGGGAAATAATAATTTTACCTGCCCCAAATAGTTGCTATGGAATTTAAATGAGATAAACTATAAAAAGTCAGGGCACTTAGTAGGGGCTTGATAAATGTGAGCTTACAAATATTACTGAGCTTATAAATATTATTATTTTTCTCTACTTCTCACTTTTTTCCTGTACTAAACAAGTGTTAATTTTGCAATTAAAAATAAAACCACCACTACCAAAAATATAGATAGATAGATAGATAGATAGATAGATAGATAGATAGATAGATGATAGATAGATAGGATAGATATAAAATGAGGGAAGGAAGGAAGCAAAGAAAATATGGTACCTAGCAAAGCTATGTCATAACAAGAAGCCTGGGATGAGGTGGACTCAGGGAACAGTAGGAGATCACAGCATCACACAGTATGTCAAAGCCATAATCAATCATTGATGAAATTACTAGCCTTGAGGAATCAGGTCTGATAAGAGCAAGCCTAGTCCAGAATAAAATAGCAATATACACATCCTCTGCTTTTTGCTTTGGTTATCCTATACCTCTGCCACAGGGAGAAGCTCTGAGCTAGGTTTTCTTAGCCTGAGGGCATGGGAAGCTGAGCAAAATGAAGATGGCTGGCAGAGTAGACAGAGCACAGGTACATGTGCTTTGGACCAATGCACTTTTTGTTGGTGGGATAGAATGCTGCTGCCTGATGTTCTCTGGGTACCCACTGCCCACAGTCCAGAGCTGGTCTCTGTTGGACACTGTTTCCAGATATTTCCTATCCAGCTCTTATCACTTGCTTGAGACACAGGCAATGTTTATTTCAGTGAATCTTTGTTGCTAGAGATCTTCTGGGGTACCAGCAAGCTCAAGCAAGGCTGCTGAGATTTGGGCAGAGTCTAAACTCATTGCTTTGTTAATAATGATGATAGTGCCAACTACCTATAGCTCAACTCCCCAGATACATTATTTAATTTAATTCCTACAATGATGGAATTGATATTGTTGTTACTCTGTTTTACAGACAAGGAAACTGAAGCTCAAATAGCTTGGGTGTTTTGCCTGAGGTCACACAGCTAGTGAGTGGAAGGTTCGGGATTCAAACCCAGGCATTCTGGCTCTGGAGCCCTTCTGTTCTTAATCTTCTTGCTGTGTGGTCAAGTGGAAGGCCCTCTGCTGGAAACTAGTGCTTAGAGCAAGAGGTCAAGTCTTTGATGACTGCTCTGAGAACTTCCTCAGAACATGCATTTGGTGTTCGTGGGTCCATCTTGAAAAGCTCATTTATTTGCCCAGTTGAGGTGCCCATAGGGATGCCCTAGTCCTGCCCCTCAGGCTCAGCTCCAGGCTGGGGACCTGAGGCCTGATACATCACCTCTTTCCTTGCAGGGAAATTCACCTGCATTGAGGTAAAGTTTCACCTGGAGCGGCAGATGGGCTACTATCTGATTCAGATGTACATCCCCAGCCTACTCATTGTCATCCTGTCCTGGGTCTCCTTCTGGATCAACATGGATGCTGCCCCTGCCCGTGTGGGCCTAGGCATCACCACTGTGCTCACCATGACAACTCAGAGCTCTGGCTCCCGGGCCTCTTTGCCTAAGGTGAAGAAAGATGCAAGGGACCTTGCTTGCCATAGAGCTCCCCATTTCCCTTTCATCCCCTGTTCTCTTCTGCTCACTATTTGCCTTAGATTTAAGGTAGACGAGAGCCATTGAGCAAGAACAGGTGGCCAGAGTTTTCTCTTCCCCTACAACATACGACTAATGATATTGCTAAAGTTGTGGAAGCTGGGGTTGTGGGTGTTGTCTGGCTAGGGAATGAGTAGAGACAGTGCCTGACTTACTCTAAATTTCATTAGGAAATACTAGCATGTCCAAAATCAAAAGACCCTTAGCAAGTAGAGAGTCCCACTCCCTCATGGTACAGATGAGGTAAATACAGCCCAGAGAGATAGAACGACCTTTTCAAGGTCATGCCCCAAAAGAAAAAAATATATATATAAGGATTTTAAACCAACATCTGTCTCTTACTATGTCAGAAGCTGGACACTATTACAAAGACCTCTAGAGATAATGTCCATTCTTTTAGGGTGGGGAAATTTTGAGGTAGCAAATAGCAGTTAAAGTCAGTGGACTCTGAACATCTGTGGCCTGGTGATGCTTTGATTACACAGAGAGATTTGTGCTTATGAGACTGGGCCCAGGTTCTTCCTGCCTTGTGCCTTCATGTATGAAATTTAGAGGTCACATCAATGTCCTTACACTCAGCAAGGCTCTGAGAAATCAGGGAGTAAGCTTATTCATTCAATAAATATTTATTGAGCATGTACTATGTACCAGGCACTATTCTAGGCCATGGAGAAATAATGGGAAGAAAAAGCAACATAGTTCCTTGTGGATCTTACTGTGAACATATGCCCTCTCATTTTGATTTGATGGGAACCAGGCCCTGTGATCTCCCATCTCCCAGTACTTATTCCTAAGAAGATATTTACAGGGGAATTAAACAGGGGATTATCTGGGCATCCATGGTGAATTTACAAATTTGCCATGGGGGTGGTGTAGTGGTTAAGAGTAGGAGATTGGGACTGAGGGTTGCTGGAGTGGTGAGGGGGTGGGAGGGATGGGGTGGCTGGGTAACAGACAGTGGGGAGGGTATGTGCTATGGTGAGCGCTGTGAATTGTGCAAGACTGTTGAATCACAGATCTGTACTTCTGAAACAAATAATGCAATATATGTTAAGAAAAAAAAAAGAAGAAGATAGCAGGAGGGGAAGAATGAAGGGGAGTAAATCGGAGGGGGAAACGAAC
The DNA here is from genome assembly GCF_009762305.2 of Zalophus californianus. NCBI lineage: Eukaryota > Metazoa > Chordata > Mammalia > Carnivora > Otariidae > Zalophus > Zalophus californianus. The sequence goes on from NC_045612.1 coordinate 44,412,340, forward strand.
CATGAGAGACGATGGACTCTGAAAAACAAACTGAGGGTTCTAGAGGGGAGGGGGGTGGGGGGATGGGTTAGCCTGGTGATGGGTATTAAAGAGGGCACATTCTGCGTGGAGCACTGGGTGTTATGCACAAACAATGAATCATGGAACACTACATCAAAAACTAATGATGTAATGTATGGTGATTAACATAACAATAAAAATTTAAAGAAAAAAAAAGAGTAGGAGATTGGAGTCAAGCAGATTTTGGTTTAAGTCCCAGCCTCATCATTTACCAATGGCAATTTTAGTTAAATTCCTTAACCTCAGTTTTTTTACCTGTGACATGGGAATAAGAATATTATTTCTTCCATAGGGTTATTGCAAGAAATAAATAAGATATTGTATTAACACAGACAGCAGTGTTTAGCACCTAATAACCACTCAATAAATGTTCGTTATTGTTATAATTGTTAGGTGTTTGGGTGAAAAGAGTGGAGTGGTGGACCTAGGGCTAGAGCAACCAGTGAAGTTCCCAATTATTTTTGAGTTGCTGGGAAACTTTTGAGGTAATCCAAAGGCCTCTAGTAATAAATGATGACAAAGCTCAGATTAGGATCAGGTGTCTCAGAGGAAGTTGTCAGAAACTATTTCTTATAAATGTGTTTCCTAAATGGACAGGGGTATTGAAGAGGCTCTGAAAGACAGATGGGGCTTAGGCAAGGACCAAGGACCAGAAGGGGCTGTGATGGCTGTGGTGTGGTAGTAGCCTTGTAGGAAGACTAGAGGCAGAAAAGTAGTTCAGATCTTAGAAATGTGTCCTAGTTTATTGCAGCTGCCACACAAGAAGGAGATTCTTCTCTAACCCGGAGAGGTTGCAATTAGTGCCTCATTCTTGCCAAGAGAATTTCCTTTTCCAGCCCCCTCCTGTGAACAAGCACAATCTGTCTGCTCCTAGGACTCACTTAGTTTCCTCATTCGGAAAAAAATGGACTTTGTTGGAGGGTTGTTTGTTTGCAGTATTTGGTGCCTTCTCATCAGATTTTGATGACCTTTTTGTGGCCTCATTGGCCAGTAAGCAAAATATGTAGGCATTCACCCCAAACTAAATAGACTCATTGGCCAGCCCACAAAGCAAGGGACTAAGTCAGGGAGCTTCTGCTCCCTTGAGTTTGTTCATTAGATTTAGTGGGAGCCCTAAGGAAAGAGATGGAACAAATTCAGAGGCTTCTGAAAGGCACAGCAATTTCACTCCCCATACAACTCCATTATTGACACACTCATTAGTAATAAGATTTTATTTCTACTGCTTAAGGTGTCCTTTTCTTTTGATGGTCCAAAGCCCTTTGTGGACTTCCCTTGTCATTACCTCATTATGGGTTTTCAGAGCACTTACTCGACACAGTGAGACTGGGAGATGATGAATGAAATAGGTTGCCCTCTTAATAGGTGGCAAAGTGGAAACACCAAGGGATACTTAATCAGGGGTGCCTAGCAACCCACCACTACCACCTTAGCGGAATTGCCTTAAAGGAGACAGAGCAGGTTTTCTCATCCTTAGCACTATTGCCATTTTAGACCTTATAATTGTGTGTGTGTGTGTGTGTGTGTGTGTGTGTGTGTGTGTGTGTGTGTGTGTGTGTGAGGGGGTGTCCTGTGCATTATAGGATGTTTAGCATTGTCTCTGGCCTCCACCCACTAGATGCCAGTAGTAACCCTTCCCAAAATTGTGCAACCAAAAATGTTTCTAAACATTGCCAAATGCCACTCAGGTGAGGAGGTGGGGTAGGGGGGCATAGCAGGTTAAGAACCACTAAGGTGGAAGGTTATCCAGTGAGACCTGCTCCTTACCTGGAGCCTGTAGCACCCTCGCTGCCCAACATAGCTGGTGAAAGAGGTTGTCTGTCATGAAACCTACTCCTACTGGGGAGCCCTATGAGGTGGGCTCAGCTGCTCAAAACTATATAGGGAGTCCATCTGGCTGAGGGGGTGAAAGGACTTCATAAACCTAAGTTCTGTACCCCTCCCAGCCCCATCCAGCTGAAACCCCATTCTAGGAGAGGTAGGTGTTCAATCATCATGAGGGAAATGGGAGGGAAAAGTATTTAAAGGCTTCCAAGGCAGGTAGGTAGTGGAAGGAGAGCCCTAAGAACCAGATAGGTAGATGCTAACAGTGCCTTGAAATTAGAGAACTGTCCATAGCCGGGGGTTGGATGTCACTCCCTTGGGCCACTGAGTTCAATTCTTCAGCAGGGCCTCTCATAAAGATCAGCAGGAAAAACCACAGTCAAGAGAATAATGGGGGTGGAGGAGGGAAAGGAAGGAATTCCTAGTCTGATATTGAGACTGCAGCCTAGGTGAATGGCAGTGCCACTAAATTGAAAGCCCAGAACCCCCAAATCCGAGTGACACCTCCTCACTGGGCAATCTCAGCTAAGATTTTTCCTCTATAGGCTTCAAGTGTCCTCACATGTTTCACATGGGAATAACAAACCCTGCCCAATTTCCATCAGAGCTGTGAGGACACTAGGAGATAACAGAAGGCAAACAAATGCAGTGTTCATGTTTGTTGCTGTTTATTGAAAGAAGAGAATCAGAAGAAGAAAAGAATGAAAAGAATAATAAGAAGCAGAAGCAGGAACAGAAGTATGAAAGGAACAAAGAAAGAAAGGAAAAGAAGTGTAGGGAGGAAAGTCAGATAGAAGTGGAGGGTGGAGAGTTCAGAGAGGTGAAGGATGATGGGTAGCCCGATCTCTTTGACATGGGCCTTCAGGCAATGGGACATATCTTGGAAAGCTTCTTTGAACACCAGAAGAAATTCAGGATAAAACTGAAGAAGAGCAGACAGTTGGTATGGGCTGGCGAACCACTAGATGGGCCATGGAAGGGCTCCAAGAAGGTTGATTGCTCTGTTGGTGGATGTTGTAGGTGTCCTATGTGAAGGCAATCGACATCTGGATGGCTGTGTGCCTGCTCTTCGTGTTCGCTGCACTACTGGAGTACGCTGCTGTCAATTTTGTCTCTCGTCAGCATAAGGAATTCATACGACTTCGAAGAAGGCAGAGGCGCCAACGCATGGTAAATATAACTAGGGAGGGGCCCACTTCCTTTCTCCTTTGGACTCCTTCCTCCCTACTACTCCTCCCACAAACCAAGACTCCATATAGGGCTATAAGGACTAAAAAGGCAATCAGGAACCCTGGATTCTAGTCCTAGGTTGGTCATAGATAAACTGAGTACTTTAACCTCTTTGATTCCATTTCTTTATCTGTCCAATGGGACATTAATCCCTGTAGGGCAGTCTAGGAAAGTGATTAAGAACATGGACAAACAGAGGCCCTGGCTGGCTCAGTCAGAAGAGTATTCGACTCTTGATCTCGGGGTCATGAGTTTGAGCCCCATGTTGGGTGTAGAGATTACTTAAAAATAAATAAACTTTTAAAAAGAGAGAGAGCATGGGCACAGTTCCTGGCACATAGTAAGCACTGAAAAAAAGGTTAGCTCACATTAGAGCCTTATCAAGTTAGTCAATATGAGATTATTTTGAGAATTAGTAGTAATGGTTGTTCCTGTCTCTCCCCTCACCCAGGAGGAAGATACCCCAGGTTGCCATACATTGATTGGTGGTTAAGAATCCAAGAGTCATGCACAGGGACCTTTCTAGGGGAGCATTATAAAAGGGTCCCTATAGTTAAGCTGGAATTGGAAAACCACTACTTGCCTCTTCTGGCTGTTGGATTTCTTTGCCTTGTTCTTCATTGGGCACGTCAGAGTTGTTGGGTGTATCAGAGTTGTTGGGTGTGAGTTGTTGTTCTCCCTCACTCTTGTTTGTTAACCCCATTTCTTCTACAGTAGAATGATCACCTGGGGAAATAGAAAGCTTGATGCCCTGAACAACAGGCAGTTTGCCCCTCCCCATTACCCAGACAATGGGTGCTAGGTATGTTGTCATGACAACAGAGGTGCCTGGGCCACTCACCTGGAAGCAAGTGCCCAATTATAAGCAAAGTCAAAAGCCTTTGCTGAGCTACATACTGGCCCCTTAATCATCAGACACAGTTCTGGTCTACCTTGAGCTCTGACTCCTTGTTTTCTGCCCAACCTGGAGGCTGTCAAGCCAGAGGAGATGCACTATGACTTCTGGGAGGTAGAGAAAATGATGATCTGACCCTGCTGGCTCCAGCCTCCTGGGGCCACTCTAGCACTAAGACTTTTCTCTCTTCCTAACACACACCTCCCACCTCAGCTGTTCCTGGGGTGCCCCGACCATATGTCCACACTAAAAACATGTTTAAAACTACCTCCAGGAACTCATATCCCTGGCTAAGATCCCTTTCTGGTGAGAGCAGGGCTCCTGTCTCATCTATTGGTTTGTCAGAATATATCAATTCTTGCCCGGACCTTAGTCAGGCTCTGTGAAACACGCCCTCTAGTGGATTGATCTACAATGGCATCTCCTTGAGTAGGACTCCTTCAAGAGCTTATTAAATAAACGCTTTCTTATCCCATGCTGAGGGTTACAAAAAATATATACAGACTTAACAGAAGGGAAAGAAAAGAGAATGCTCCCTTTTCTAAGCTAACTCTCCACCCCCTCTTTAGCTGTGTTAAACCTGCCTGCAGTTACCAAAATCTTATCTTGATAGGGGTTTTGATCTTGATGCCTTCTCAATGCCTACCTTGAAAAAGAAGAGCCGGCTGCCAACCAGTCTCCCAGTGTCCCTTTGCCAGCTAAATTGCCTGTGTGGGTGTTCCAGCAACAGCAGGCTGCTGCAGTTACTGTAGAGCTACTCCAGGTTGACACTAGTCCCGCCCCCCTCCCCTCACCTCTCCGACCCCCAACTGCCTACAGCTCATCCCCTTGTGGTCATATATCAATAAGCTGATCCTGATATCATAATGGAGTCTGTCATAAGCAGTGCTCAATTATTACAAAGTTGTAACAGCGGCCTGGGCCCTGCTTAGGCTCCTGGATCCTGCCAAAAAGTGGGCTGGGCTTATTATTAATGGTAATACAACCTGAAAATCAAAACCTGTGCCATTAGCCCATGTCCTTTTTCGAGTTGCTTTAAAGCCATTTCCATCCCAGTGGAACTGGAGCAGGAGTCCTGGAGGTCACTGAGCAAGCTGGAAAAGTTGATGCAGAGTTCATCTATTTCTAGAACCTCTCTCTGGGCCCTGCCATTCCTGCTTAGAAAAGCAAGTCTTTGGTCTGAAAAGAGCCCTCTTAGGGAAGGGGTGAACATCTATATGATTTTCAGGGAGCCCTTAGCCAAGAGCAAATTAGGAGTATTTTAGGAGCCAGCCAGCTATTCACCCAGCTCCAGGTTTAATCATATTCTTCTCTAATCTCTCCTCAACCACCCATCTCCACCGCCTGGTGATTTCCCTCCATGTCACTGTCTAAAGTAGTTTAATTTCTTTTCCATATATTTCTGCTTTGTCTTCCCAGCTAGCCTATATGCTTCACAGGGAGGGGTCTCTCTTTTTTATAACCTCAGCACACCCTTGCACCAGGCTCTGAACGTAGCAGCCACGTTACCTACTCCACCAATCTTTGCAGGCTCATTGGCGAGGGCTCTCTTTCAAGCTGGACAGAGAGGAAGCCTTGCCATTATCAACAGAATGACTTGAGAAATGGAAGAAATTTCAAAATACTGCCAAGTCCTCTCAGGGGTTTGGTCCCAGAACCCTGCTTGCCTCTTTCCATCCCCCCAGCACCCCCCATTCTTCAATCTGTTCTTTTCATTCACTTCAATACATACCACTGAATACCTATCACTCTTTCCCATCTCCACACCTTACCTCCCACACTGTGCATTCCTTCCCCAACTTGGCTTTGGACTATCTTTATTCTCTAGTTCCCCAGCCCTCCTCCCTATAGATAGCTGCAACAAAAATGTTCTATTTCAACAGCCATGGAAGCCACAAAGTGATGTTTAAGTCTCCATTGTCTCTCCCCAACACACACACACACACACACACACACACACACACACACACTCCTCAGAATTTGGCTTAAATAGATAATACTCATATCCAGAACCCCCACCCTTGGATTTCAGGCCACTTGTCTTTGCTCTCCCAACTGCAAATGGTACAATATGTTAAAATTTAAAAAAAGCCAAGGGCAGCTTACTCTAGTGGTCACATTTTTTCTCCCATGTGACATAGCTTTTTTTCAGCCTGGGAACTATTTCCAAATAATTCCCTTTAGATTTACTATGATTGGAGAAAAGGAAAAGTAATTAAATCTATAGAAACAGAAACAACAGTTGGATTCAACTTTCTCTTTCAGAGCCTTTTGCAAACAAATATATTCCACACTTTTATCCTCTAGCTGAGGGGCTGAGGGGATCAGAATGAGCAGTGGAGAACTGGGGGTGTAAGGGACCCTGAAATGGAAAACAAAAGAGGAAATCATTTTATTTACTCCCTCATTTTTTTAAAGATTTTATTTATTTATTTGACAAAGAAAGAAAGCACAAGCAGGGGGAATGGCAGAGGGAGAGGGAGAAGCAGCCTCCCCGCTGAGCAGGGAGTCTGACAGGGCTCCATCCCAGGACCCTGAGATCATGACCTGAGCTGAAGGCAGACGCTTAACCGACTGAGCTACCCAGTTGCCCCTACTCCCTCATTTTTCAATTACTTGGAAGATATCTTGTTTTCCTCTGGTTCTTCATTTCTAAAATGGGTCCAGCACAAACTATGTAGGAAAAGTGTGAAAATGAACTAGAAAAACCAGGTGAGATGAGCCAAGGCCTCTGGTGACAGATTATGGAAGTAACTTTGAGCAGAGAGCTAAGGTTGCCCCAACCACAACTCAGGGTCAAAGCACAGCCACAGTAGTGAATTGCCTCTGATCTACACACATACAACTGTCTCCACAGAGATTGGCAAAATTAAAGATCAGGTAGCAAAGCTCTCTTGTTGGCTGACTTAGATTCTTTCTTATGCCAAAAGTGCCACTTTTTCTAGAGGCTAATGGGCATCAAGCCATTGTGCAGGGTTGGGGCAAGGAGTGATCGTTTTTCCTGCCAAGCACTTTGTAACTGAGTAAGACTCTTTTCTGAGTAGACTCTTCAGTTTGAGACCCTGAAAGGATGTTGGCTTCATGAGAACAAAGCCATTCCCTGTCCTATATTCTGAAGCATGTGGCTCATCAGTCCATTCAGTCATTCAACTGATATCTACTGGGTGCCGACTAGATGCCAGGTACTGTGCTGGGGACGTGGCAGTGAACAAGACCAATGCCCCTTCCCAGGTTTGTCCTATGAGCCCACAGGAAGGCGAGAAAGAGATGGGATCTGTTAGTGAATCTGTGGCCTGAGCTTTCCTGCCCCCTGATGCCTAGTGACAGGCTCAACCTTCTAGTGATGTAATAATCAAGGGCTACTGGGACCCACCAACATCAATATCTCATCTACGAAGTCACTTTTCAGTGTGTTACCATTGTTGCAGAGGTCCCATTATAAAGACCCTATGATGTCCTTCTAACTGCACAATGTGTATAAAACCTACTTTATCCACATTTTATGTGTATCTATGGCATATTTATTCAATATACATGTATACTATTCTGTTTTAGCACTGAATATCCTGAGTCTCAGGAAGCACTCAGTCCTGGGCAAACCAAGAAGGTAGTTGGTATCATCCCACAAGGCAACATTTCACTTCAGGTGATTTCTTAGCTAGCTGAAGCTTTTACTGCTGTAAACATCAACACTTTCAAAAATTGTAACCATCTTTGAATGAAGTATTTTTAGGTTCTGGTATATATTTACCTGTCTCATGTCTAATTTCCAGGCTGTGAACCATCACTTCTGATGGCAATGTGTGCTTTAGAAGTAGACAAAATTAGGCATGTCTGGTTTGTATATAAACTAAGAGTAAATAGGCTCTGAGTGGGGGCCTGAAGGCTCTCATATGAGTAAAGCTCTCTATTAATCACTCAGGGGCTTTGACCCTTTTTCTCCTCTCTTTATTTCTCTCTCTGTCTCCCGTTCCCTCTATTTCTATCTCTGTCTCTGTCTTCCTGTCCTTACTTCCTGGCTGTCCAGCTGTTATAGCTACTTAAGGTTGTCAGCTGACTATTGGATAAATGAACTTTGTGTAGTCTGCTACATTTCTTAATGCTGATATAAAATTTACTTCCCCAGTGCGAATGTGTTCATCATAATGCATATATTGTACATAAATGGAATGTGTATTGGGTAATAAATGTTATCTTAGATGTACTGATCCCTTTGTCAAAATCTGCTGATTTGCAGAGAAGCACATGTATTTGCAATAGATTATCAGCTTTACCCTAATTTGGATGACCCACTAGGTTATTTAAAACTTCTGTAATTTTCAGCTTTGAGTTGAGATAAACAATTTTTTAAAAGATACTGTATACAAGGAGAATTAATTCTGCAGCTTTTGAAAGTCATTAAAGTCAAGTTCACCAAGTCCAAATAACTAAGCTGTGCATTCTAAAGGTATTATTGTTCTGTTTACTCTGTTGATTACCAGTCAGAGATAACTTGAATTGAGATATCTTTCTCACAGTGGGTTGGCACTTCACTGGGTTTTAGATGGCTGTAAATGATGTTATGCATTTTAAAAAGGCAGCCCGGGGCTTATCTGCAAATGAAATCATAATATATACTATATGTACCATGTATAGCTGCTTAGCATACATCTATCAAATGAATAGTTTTGTGGCCATAAAAAAGCATGCAGTGGGCCTGTGTACCTAGCCACCAGTCTGCATAGCATCACCTATGAGATATATGTGTGTGGCCTGGTCTCTATCCTTAGATAGAGCTGTAACCTCAAATTCTGTCTTTTCTTCCATTTAATTTCAGGAGGAAGATATCATCCAAGAAAGTCGCTTCTATTTCCATGGTTATGGCCTGGGCCACTGCCTGCAGGCAAGGGATGGAGGTCCAATGGAAGGTTCTGGCATTTATACCCCCCAACCTCCAGCCCCTCTTCTAAGGGGAGGAGAAACCCTGCAGAAACTCTATGTGGACCAAGCCAAGAGGATTGACACCATCTCCCGGGCTGTCTTCCCTTTCACTTTCCTCATCTTCAACATCTTCTACTGGGTTGCCTACAAAGTGCTACGGTCAGAAGATATTCACCAGGCACTGTGAATAGGGTGAGGGCTAGGGAGTCCAGATTTTGGCTTCCTGCTTCCTCCTGGGTGGGCCTTCTCCCTCCATTAGATTCCATCAGGGGCCTGGACAATTCATTTCTCATCTCCCACTCAGAACCTCAGTGGCCAGTCCCAAAGCTATGTAGGTCTACACTGCATGGTGCCAATGGTGGCTGTACTTAGAAAGATGACTCCTCTGCTCTAATCTGTTTTTTCTCCATGTTATCCCATTTCTCATGAGAGCAAGTTTTGGCCATGTTCCTGGGGCAAGGATGACCTTCTTCCCTTGCTGGAGCCTCTCTGTTTTCCAATTCTCCAGTGGAGAATATTCAGATCATTGCTACTATATTCTGCCATTTGTTATCTTAACCTGCACCATTCTTTGCCCTGCCACCCCCACCCAGAGCCTGGCTTTACTCTGCCCTCTGTCACTCCTACCACAGGCTCAAATAGGGAGTCTTTCCATCCACAAGTGCTGCCCTGTGTGACCCAGTCAGTTTTCCTTGACTGAGGGAGGAAGGCAAAGTGACAGGTTCCCCACCTCTCAGCAAGGTTGGAACAGTCATGAGCTGCACTGAGGTAGGGCACTGCTGTATGACTCAACAGAGAGGTCTTCAGATCTCATAGGATACTCAACACTGTCAGAATGGGGGCAGGAATCTTGGACTCTCAAAAAAGCCACCCTTCCATATCTATCTGAACTTCCAGGTCTCAGAAATATTTGTTTTGTTCCCTACCATTCAACTTTGTCCAGGATAAAGTGGGCTTCAAGCTTCCCAGAAAGGAACTAGGCATATAGAGGACCCCTATCCTGGACAAACATTGGCTTGACCAACCTCAGGGTAGTAGTTGTAGAAGTTAAAGAGCCATAAGTTGGAGTTATTTCTTAACCCTTCTCTTGTTTCCCTTCTCATTCCACAGTGAAGAAGGGTGGCAGTCAGTTGAAGCTACCAGAAATGTCAGAATAGAGAGGGTATGGAAGAGCCCATTTCAGGCCTAAAATACCACTGGGACATGGGGAAGCATGGGTCTGGTATGCTGAATCCTTTGAAGTGACCCAACTATGAAGAACTGAAAAAGGGAATATTAGGGCGCCTGGGTGGCTCAGTTGGTTAAGCGACTGCCTTCGGCTCAGGTCATGATCCTGGAGTCCCGGGAGCGAGTCCCGCATCAGGCTCCCTGCTCAGCGGGGAGTCTGCTTCTCCCTCTGACCCTCTTCCCTCTCATGCTCTCTATCTCTCATTCTCTCTCTCTCAAATAAATAAATAAAATCTTAAAAAAAAGAAAAAGGGAATATTAAAGTACAGGGCTAATAGCTGGAAGACAGGTGATCAAATTATCTCTTAAATCTCTTGTCCTTTTCTCTGGACCTAGAATAATTAACTATGTGAATCCAATCTCTCTCCCTCTGCTTCATTCCTCCCTCCCATTTCCTCCCTCTCATCCTCAAAATTGTGTTCTAAGTTGAAAGTAAATAAATCCAATGACCAAAGCAAATCCTATAGTCAAAGCAAATATTCACCTTTCTTTCCCCCTTTGTCCTATTGAGCTTGTCTGCTCTTTCCTGTTCACTGAGATACTCCTCTTTTCTGTCTCTTGGCTTTGAGGAGAGGATTCTGGGCTTACCAGGGTAGCTGGACCAGGAGTTAACCTTACTGATGATATTAATTATAACTCTGGTGCCAATGAGATTCAAAACTAAAGGACTGGCTTAAGGGAGGAGATTAAATTAAGAGGGCAGAGAGTCGCTGTTTTCCCATTTCTGCCCAGGTAGTGCCAATCAATGAGAGGCTACAAGCAATACCCCTTTGAAAGGAGCAGAGAGTATCTCTTTGATACTCTCCATGGCAGGGCTGGAGTGTCAGGCTGCTGCAGCCCGAAGGCGGGGGTAGTGGGGGGTGGACTATGGAGATGAGCTTACTGCACAGAGCTCTACTTGTTATAGATCTTGTCCAGATGGGCCAAACTGCACAAATCTGCCCTGTTGGAAGTCTCAAGAACAATGCCCTGGAGACAGCTACAGCACGGAGCAATAGAGCCTGCCCAACTGGGACTCAGATCAGGGCATCAGCTGGTGCTGGGAGCCAAAGAAGCCAAAGTACCAACCAACATAATAGCCCAAAGGAGTCCACAAAGCTACTCAGAGGCAATGCCAGGTGGAAGGTACTGTCCCTTCCCATCAGAGCCCCCAAGGGGAGAAGAGAGACACATGGTATCAGAATCAGGTGCAAATGGCTTTCATTTTCCTCCCCCTTCCCACACATGCATGGGGGAAGGGAGATGGGAAAACTGGGTCCCGCTAGAAACATCTGACACTTAGCAATCCACTCAATCATGACATTCTTGAACTTGGACCCTTTTCACCACAGTGAGTTGGCAGGAGGTGACAGAAGAGACTCACCTGAAGGTCACTTCCATTTACCCTCACAGTACTTACCCCTCCAGAAACCTGGAAGAACTACTGGAACCTACTTTCTGACTGAGTCACATATAAAAGTGATTTTAAGTTTTACAACAACATTTTTTTTCTTTTTTCTTTTTTTTAAGTAGGCTTCCCACCTAACATGGGGCCTGAACTCATGACCCTGAGTTCAAAAATCATGCTCCACTGACTGAGCCAGCCAGGCGCCCCAAAACAGCATATTTTCTAAAGGGGAAAAAAACTTCCTGGGTGGCTCAGTCAGTTAAGCAGCTGCCTTCAGCTCAGGTCATGATTTCAGGGTCCTGGGATCAAGCCCCCCATCGGGCTCTCTGTTCAGCGGGGAGTCTATTCTCCCTCTCACTCTCCCTCTGTGCTCTCTCTCAAAGAAATAAATAAAATCTTAAAATAAAAAAAAGAACAGGCAGTCCCTCTTCTCCTCCCGCCACACACTATACACACATTTCAGTCAGACTAACTCTACTTTCAGCTGATATATTTAGTTCACCATAATATTTTGTTTGGGGTAAGGATAGGGGAAGCAAGAAGAGAGGTTACTCCTGCTTATAAAAATATGAGAAACAAAACTACATCATCTACAACTTTCAAAGGTAATTCATTTAACAGGTCAAGGAGTGTTAGAACTGTATTATTTGAATAATAGTATATAAGAAGACTTATTTTTTTGAGAATAGTTCAAAACGAAGGACAGTCATGACAAAGGAATCTAGCAATTGGGCATCTTTCTGACTCTACGCTGTCCTTTAAATTATCAACCCACAGAAGTCCTGAATCTTTATTAGCCTCCCTCCCCTTTCACTTACTGATAATGCTTTGCTGACTGATCATAGTCTTATCAGTCTTCAATTTAGCATTGATCCTAACTACTTCAGGCAGTGAGAATCATTATTATAAAGACAGCCCTGTCCATCAGAAGGGCAAGAATGCTTGGGACCTTTGGTCACAGCAGCACATTTGCTATCTTGACTGCATTTACCACTATTCCCACACAGAGAAACAAACAATTGGCTCTTTTAGAAAACTAATCTCTCATGGGATTCCCCATAATGCAACTGGGTCAATGGATCACAAAGTCTTAGAATCCCAGAACCTGGCACAACAGAGCTTGAAGGGCCTTCCCGGATCATTTAGTCTGGTCTGCTTATCAGACAACATGGGGACACTGAGGGCCTCCAGGCCCTAGTTGTAATTCCTTTTTTTTTTCCAACTTAATTAAGTTATAAAGGGAAAGAATGGAATAGAAAGTGAAGGACCAAAGTGTGTCATATCATATCAGCCTCAGAGGCACATTTTTGAGACTGCTGTGACACATAGACTATAGACGATTTAAAGGCCAAAGGTAATCTGTAGCTGAGGAAACGGTCTTTGTGATGACCATTCAATCCTCAATCTCTGCCATGTTAATCATTGGCTGATACCCATATTAGATATCCACAGTCCCCATAGAAAGAGGATAGCTCAAATCTTGGCACCTGTTAGGATATGACAGGTATAAAATGGTCATGCCAAGGGGTGCCTGGCTGGCTCAGTTGGTGGAGCATGTGACTCTTGATCTTGGGGTTCTAAGTTTGAGCCCCACATTGGGTGTAGATATTACTTAAAAATAAAATTATTTTTAAAAATGGTCATGCCAAGCTCCAAATTCTACAAACTCGTTGTCCTCCAGGGTTCCCTTGTGAATTTATTTGTGAATCCCTTAGGCTTATACTTCTTTTAGCCTTTCCCTAGAAGAAACAACCTGTTAGGACCATTTGAGTGGCTTAAGCTTCAGGTTTGTCCTTTAAGGAAGGATACAATATGGTTTCAGAATACATTGTTATCCTTCTATGAAATATACTCTACTATTTTCTTCCTGCCCATCTCTTAGGATTTCAAATTCCAGATGTATGAACCCTCTTCACCCAAGGCCACCTAACAGAGAAGAGCAATGGATTATGGACATTTATCTCATTCATGTCTATCTGCTACTTCCGTATTCTCTTTCCCTGATAGCCTGGTGATGGATTCATATTCAGGGTAAAGGATTTAAGGGAGAAAGAGAGAGTCAAAACCAATGAACGTATTTTCAAAATGTTACTAATACCATTTTTTGATGTTATCCCTCAACCAAGAGATAACCAGTTAGGACTACAACTACAAAACAGTTTCCATTTCTTCCCTTTATTCTTCCTTGGAGCGCGGCAGAGGTGCACTGACTTTCTGACATCCCCATTTGCTATCTTCCTAACCATTTGGGAAATGAATCTAAGATGAAAAGAATCCATCCCCTGGCATTAATGTCTACCCCAGGGTGAGGGTGGGTACTTTCTGATTATCTTTGGAAGGTTTCTTGGAGCCACATTTTTGTTTCAGCCCCCCTCAGGGGACAGAACAACTCCTCAATTTTTATGGGAAAATCTAATTCTTTTTCCTGTCATTCCTTGAGTTTCTCCACTCTGGTTCACTCAAGGGGTACACCTTGGAGACCTGTTTACTTTATTAGGCCCAACCTCATAAGGTTAAGGAATGGCTATTCCCTGAATGCCCTTACAGACATTCTCCACCCCGCCATTTAGTCTCCTCATGGAAGGGTAAAAGTCTAGTGTGGGTCGGCACAAGCATCCATTCTCTGAGTCTGACTCCTAAAACTCCCAGTTTTACAGAGGATCTAACCCAGAGATTCACGCTCTTAATGCCCTGAAAAGTCTCCCTAATTGAGCCCAGGTAAGGCAAAATCCCTCACTAGAAATTTGAATCTATGAAGTGGGTGATCAGTATGAAGAGTGTGCTCAGTTGTGAACTCCATTAAGGTAGGAATATCTTCTTCTTCTGTAACTAAGAGCACAGTGCTTAAAACAATGGAGGTGGACAATAAATATCAGCTGAATGAACAAATCCAAGTGTTAAAGTAAGTGCTTTGGGTTCTAGTGCCAAATCTCTCTGGTTGGAATAATCAATGAGTAAGTTTTCTTGTGTTTTTGGAGGAGTAAGTGGTATCAGGAACAGGTATGAGAGAATATGAGTCACAAGATAACCGGGAGGCTAGGGCTTGGGGTAAGGTGAGGTTGGAGCTCTTTGGGTTTTGTTTGAATAGTTTTTTTTTTGTTATTTTTTAAAAGCCAGTGTTATGTAATTATTTCCTCATTCCATAATCAAAAACTTTTAAAGCATTCTCTTTGCCCCTAGATGTAAGAACAATCTCTTCAGGCTGGCTTTCACCTACCAATATTGCCTCATCTCCCTTGGATTCATTCATAAATTTTTGTGGAACACCTACCACAATATGCCAGGCATTGTACTAAATATAGGGCAATACAGTGAAGAAGAAACACAGCCCTGGTCTCAGAGGGCTTATATTCTGGTGGGGGAGACAAACTTGGATTAAGTTATTAGAGAATAATAAAATGGAGAAAATGTGAAAGTATTATGGAAATATTTAAGAGAGAGACTTGACCTAGTTGTGGTTGAAATTTGGGGAAGGGATGTCCTGGAAGGCTTCCCTGAGACAGAGACATTTAAGATATGACCTAAAGGGAAAGTAAGAGGAATGGAAGCAGGAAGGACACAAAGGGAGGCGAAGGAGAATGAAGGGGTTGAGGAGGAGAGTTTTAAAGAAGGAAGTGTTGTAACAGATTTGCATTTTGCAAAGAACATTCTGAGTGCAGTGTGAGAAAAAATTGTAGGGAGACAAGAGTAGGTCATTAGTTGGAAATAGTCATAGCTTAAAAAGTGGAAAGTAGTGGGTGCTAGGGGAACATAAAGCAAGGGTACTTAACCTGGAGATCAAGGAAGTCTTCCTGAAGATGTGACATCTCAAGTACCCAAAGTCTGGGTTAGCTATAGTGATGAGTTCGGGGGTGAGGAGTTGAAGAAAGTCTCTGACACAATAACCTTTTGCTTTAGCCAAAGCAGTCCTCATTTTTGTAATGCTCTGGTCCCAACCTGGAATGCCAACTTCCTTTTTCTTCTAGGCAAATCACGTCTATCTTTCTTTTTTTTTTAAAGATTTTTTTATTTATTTATTCATGAGAGACAGAGGAGGAGAGAGAGAGAGGGAGAGAGAGAGAGAGAGAAGCAGAGGGAGAAGCAGGCTCCCAAGGAGCAGGGAGCCCAATGCGGGACTCGATCCCAGGACCCTGGGATCATGACCTGAGCCGAAGGCAGACGCTTAACCATCTGAGCCACCCAGGTGCCCTCACGTCTATCTTTCTAAGGCCATCTCAAATCCCACCTTCTTTTTTTTTTTTTTTTAAAGATTTTTTATTTATTTATTTGAGAGAGAGAATGAGAGAGAGAAAGCACGAGAGGGAAGAGGGTCAGAGGGAGAAGCAGACTCCCCGCTGAGCAGGGAGCCCGATGTGGGACTTGATCCCAGGACTCCAGGATCATGACCTGAGCCGAAGGCAGTCGCTTAACCAACTGAGCCACCCAGGCGCCCTCAAATCCCACCTTCTTTGATCATGCCCAGATATGGCTTCTCTTGCTTCTAAGCTCCTATCCCATGTTTGTCACTTAGCATTTAAAGATACGCTATTTAGTATTTTTACTTATCTTTACACATATCCCCAAACTCCCTGTAAGATCCTTGAATTCATGAACAGTCTTCTATTACTTTGGCATCATCCTGGGTACCTAGCCCAGTGATGAGTACATTAAGTTACTCTTATTAAATGAATGAATGGCTGGCTCAGTCGGTGGAGCATGCAACTCTTGATCTCAGGGTCATGAATTCCAGCCCCATATTGGGTGTGGAGCCTACTGGAAAAAAAATGAATGAATGAATGAATGAATGAATGAGTGAATGAAGCACTATAGTCCCTGAAGGGCTCCTTTAGTAACTCACTATTATCTGTGAAGCTGACATGGAAAGGGGTCTGCTTTCTCTGAAAGATTTGTTACTTGCATTCAAAGACCTAAAATTTGAAATCGACAGCTCCTTCCCACTGGTCACTGCTTCTCACCCCCTTCCAATCCCACCCCCCTCTCACCACCACCACCACCTTCTATTGTTTCTTCTGTCTTCTGGTTGTCAGCCAGGATGAGAAAATGGTCTAGCTGTCCTCAGAGACTTACGCCAGCCTGGACGGCTCTACAGTGCCATGGAGGGCCAGGACTTTTGTTTACAGCTGGGACCATGGTGAGGTGGTGAGCACAGCTGACAGCCCCACTCTGAAGCAAACATCAATCTTCCTCTGTCCTCCCAGCCAAGTTTCACAGACCAGCTCTATTGAAAGCTGGCGGCACCCGCCTGGGTCTCACTGACGTCCCACCCACAACTCTGGCCTAGGAGCCGCTGGGTGAATCTCGGCTTTGTACCTTTTTAGGAACTGCCCTTGCTCTCTTCTCTGTTCCCAGTTTCTAATCATGTTACCTCAACATTCAGGGCCTTGAAAGAACATGTCCTCCTAGGTCCACACACCCTAAACAATGCCCCACCTCTCCAACCATGTCTCACTCCCAGCAGCATACCAATACCCTTCTTTGTTCAGTGGCACAGTAAAAGCACAATGACGAGAACCAAACCACATCGTTTTCAATCTGTACTTTATGGAGCCTACCTTTCCAAGCTCAGCAGACAGGTTCCAGGTCCTTGGGTATGAGTGCATGTATGCGTGCGTGCACATATGTGTCTGTGTGTGTGTGTGTACTCTGGAGTCTTCAAAGAATACCTTTTGAGATTCCAAGTGGGGTCTTCTTTGCCACATATTCTGCTCCCTGGGCCCCTCCTTTCTTAGTAGGTTTGCCCTCTCCAGCACTCATCTGGGATGAGAATGAAGCCTTTTTATACTACTAGCAGTCTCTTGCCCCCAGGTTCCCTTTGCCTGTGATTCTCTGCCTGCTGGCTAACACAGCTTCCATCAATTACCTGATGCCTGGTTTTCCATGGTTTTCAAACTCCCCCTACTCCCATTTGCACAAGGGATATGATACACTTCTTTCACTAATAGTGGCTGATTACAGCAGCTTCTTCAGGGGTCTGGTGGAGGGGGACTACAGGCCAGAGGAGATTCTCCTTCTTGAAGATCTTATCAGAATGTCTGATGCACAGGCCTTTTCAATTTAAAATCTCCCCTCCCCAGATTTTTACATGGCACATCACTACTAATGGGGTGTACATTCCACCCCACCCCTAGGTTAATTAGTACTCTTCTAAAGAGTTCTCCTCCCCCTGAATGATGGAGCACTTTTATGTTGTTGTTTTTAAATGTTTTATTATGGAAGACTTCAAAAAATACACCAAGGGCGCCTGGGTGGCTCAGTTGGTTAAGCGACTGCCTTCGGCTCAGGTCATGATCCTGGAGTCCCGGGATCGAGTCCCACATCGGGCTCCCTGCTCAGCAGGGAGTCTGCTTCTCCCTCTGACCCTCCCCCCTCTCATGCTCTCTCTCTCTATATCTCATTCTCTCTAATAAATAAATAAAATCTTTTAAAAAAATACACCAAAGTAGAAATAATAGTATAATGAACCCCCATGTACACATCATAAAGCTTCAACAATTTGAAGATGCAGCACTTTAAGTACTTCTGGTTTGTCCTCTTTAATAATATGGCAGCTGAAGTTTTCAAAAGACATAGCTTTCTTCATTCCCAATAAAATGGGGACTGTGGGTGCAGGTTATAAGCATAAACAAGTTATCTCTGGAAAACTGGCTCAAGGCATCCTCTTGAGGCAATGATCAGATTGTAGGAGTCAACATACACTGGTGATAATCAGTCCTCATCTCTGTGGGTTGATGTGTAACACGGATAACATAACATGATGATTCCAAGTAAAGCCTGTGGTTCACAAAACCACAAATTTCAGTATATTTCATGCTAAACTACTGACTCAAGAAGGGGAAACCAAGGCATTAAATGCAGGGTCACCCAAGGACTACATTGATTAGATTTAGGGTCTCAGTCATTTGAAGTAACCTCTTTCTACTAAATGGATGGGTCAGTTGAAGCAGGGGTGGGTTGATTATAGGAGGAGACAAGAGCTAGAAGAGAATACCTTAAAAGGATAAAACTTTCCCATGACTATTTCCATCCTTTGCCCTGTCTGTCATAGGCGAGCAAACTAGACTGACACAGAGTAATTTGCTGAACTGGTTTGTGAAATCCCTGTGGAATGAGGCAGGTATAAATAGATAGAAAAACATTATTATTAAAGAAATACCATTTTGCTTAGCCTTGAAATATTAAGTTTTTTTAACTTTTAAATTAACCAAAGTCTTTTAAAAATCATCCAAAAAACTAGTAAGAACCAAATGAAAAAATATCAAAATAACCTAAGAATGCAACAATTTCATCTACTATCCAGAAGCCATGAGAGGATACTGGTGACCCTATCTACTCTCTCCAGAAAAGACTGACACTACCTTCCAGACCTAGGAAGGCTCTTAGCCACCAGGTAAGGGCAACAGATACTGTTAGACAGGGCAGGGTGCCCCCTGCACAAGGGTGCCCAATGAGAGGGAACACGCAGAGGCTGAAATTCATTCTTCCACTGCCCTGGTGGAGCTCCAACACCCCTGAGAAAGAGAGATATTTTTCTCATTGTTTCACTGGAGTGGACACTTCTCTACAATTTGTCTGCCCCCAGGTGGCTCACATTTCTAATGAGCACAAAGGCATTGTATGAGCAAATGGGGGCCTTGAAAATTAACGGAGAGATCTTGGAGCCATTTGGTGTTCTCTCTGAAGGCTGGGACTGTAAACTCTCTGTCTGAACTTGGGTCTTGAAGCCAAACAAAAAGTAATTTCAGCTATCTTTCCCTTCCAGTTGAAATGGATTGTGAAGACAATGATTCAGCTATAAATGCAAAAGGAAGAGTAATTTGCACTCTCTGAGGACCCACTAAGAAGCAGGAATCTGCTGAAGCTTTACCCTACTTAGTAAGTGGAAGGGGCAGGAGAGTTTTCACATTGGAGAGGGTAGCATTGCATAATGAAAATAAAACAAAACATGGGCTTTGGAGTCAGAAGTCTGAATGCTTGTGAATGCTTGCTCTGCCATTTACTAGTTGGCAACTTGAAGTGAGTATTTAACTTCTCTGGGCTTCAGTGAAGATTCCCTAAGATAATAAATGTAAAGAACTGAGCACAGTGCTGACTGGCACATAGAAGGCATTCAGCTCCTGTCTTTTTCTGCTACTACCCTGACTCCAAACTTAATTCACATTATTCACATCCTCAGCCTTGAGCTCATTCAACAGAGTAGCACATAAGGATGGGTCCATTAGAGATAATATTGGAGTGAGAGTTAGGAGATGTACGTCCCAATGCCAGATATATCCTCTGTTATAGTACATTGGGTAAGTTACTCCCTTCTCCTGACTCCGTCAATAAAACAGGAGAACATACCTAGCCCTAATGCTGAAAGGAAAAAGCAAAGGAAATCACTTTTCTTGGGCACCTGCCATGAATTATACACCATGCTAAGTCCTTTTACATACTTTATATACTCTAAATCTGCACTGTACCATAGAGCTTTCTGGGATGGTGGGGATGTTTTGTATCTGTGGATGTCCAAGATGGTACTAATACTAGCCTTAAGTAGCTATTGAGCCCTTGAAATGTGGTTAGTACAACTGAGGAACTGAATTTTTAATTTTACTTAACTTTAATTCAAATTTAAATACCCAAGTGTCTAGTGGCTACTGTTTTGGATACCGCAACTCTAACATTATGAAGCAGGAATATTTGTTCCCACTTAATGTATGGTAAACCTGAGGCTCAGAAAAATTAAATAACATGAAAGTTACATAAACAGTAACTAAACAAGATTCAAAACTGAGCAGTAGAAAGCTTAGCAGGGTAATACTGTCAGATATACAAGGAATTACCCAGACTCCACCACTTACAAGTTGTATGACCAAAGAAAAATATAGTCTCTAGAACTCACTTTCATCATCTATAAAATGATGATAAACATCACTGAATTTACAGGCCTATTGTTGGGATTAATGTGCATAGAGCTATACAGTGTGGCCCATAATAGGCTTTCAACAACTGTGTTTCCTCACCACCCTGATTTCTCTCCCACACATAGATAAGGTTCAGACATAAACTAAAAAAGAGAAGTGTAGAGTAGAGAGAGCATTTGGGAAATATAAAAGCAAGAAGGAAAACACTCATGAGCTTTACATGATATCTTATTATAGAATAGATATGAGGGAGGGTATGAAATCATCAAAATATTTCCACTTATTTGGTTTGCTTTCCTGCCCTCTTCTTGGCGCTCTAGTCAATCTTATCCAAAGCAGGGAACAAGGTATCTGTTATGTATTTTGAGGCCCAGAAAGACAAGCTATTATAGCTGAAAAACAGAGTACTCTCAGGGGCCTGGGCTTGAGAAGCAGGTAAAGTTCAAATCCTGACTCCCATACTTGTACACACCGAGAAAACAATTGAACACCTCTATACGTTAGTTTTTAATCTTAAAATGGGTCTGATAATATGCAGGATGTTGTATACCTGAAACTAATATAACATTGTATGTCAACTAGGGGCGCCTGGGTGGCTCAGTCGTTAAGCGCCTGCCTTGGGCTCAGGTCATGATCCCGGGGTCCTGGGATCGAGCCCCGCATCGGGCTCCCTGCTCAGCGGAGAGCCTGCTTCTCCCTCTCCCTCTGCCTGCCTCTCTGCCTACTTGTGCTCTCTGTCAAATAAATAAACAAAATCTTTAAAAAACAAACATTGTATGTCAACTATACATCAATGAAAAAGGACAAATTTTTTTTTAAGATTTTATTTATTTGACAGAGAGAGACACAGCAAGAGAGGGAACACAAGCAGGGGGAGTAGAATAAGGAGAAGCAGGCTTCCCGCAGAGCAGGGAGCCCGATGCAGGGCTTGATCCCAGGACCCCGGGATCACGACCCAAGCCGAAGGCAGACGCTTAACGACTGAGCCACCCAGGCGCCCCAAAGACAAAAATTTTTGATAAAATATGCAGGGTATCTCAATAAACGTATCATTTATTACCTCGCTTTGCATTCTATAGCACCCTCTAGTGGAGTGTACAAAAATCAGCATTGCATTTCTGCCTTCCAAAACCGTGGTTTTAACTTCAGTGTACATTGGAATCACCAGAACAGTGTAACACAGATCACCAAACCCTACCCCTAGTATTTCTTATTCATTAGGTTTGAGGCAGGGCCTGAGCATCTGAATTTCTGACAACTTCCCCCAAAGTGATAATAATGCTGCGGGTGTGTCTCGAAAACACTCTTTGAGAACCACAGCTCTAAATCTCGCCCCCTCCCCTGTGTGTGCATGTGCACATATACATGCACACAAATGTGTATGATTGGCAATTTAAAGATATATTAATTTTTGTTTTTTGAGCTTTATTCATACCCATCTAATAAGGATTTTGTGAGGAATAAATATCCATGTAAAGGATATGACAACAGCATCTAAAATATAGAAAGCAAGCAAGAAAACTGAGTATCACAGAACATAAATCGTTTGCCCAAGGTCTCACAGCTGGTAAGTGGGGAATTAAAATTAGGTCTCTAACTCCAAAGACATAACAAAGTGTAGCAGTACCACAACAAAAATAGGGTGCAAACACATATTTAATAAAAATTTCAGGAGAAAAAGATCAGTTTTCAATATCAGGGTCCAAGTTTTTATCTGTCTTTATTGACTAAACAGCCACCTAGATTTTCCACTGGGGAATGTTGTTAGCATTGGAAAAGAAGATGCACAGAAAGGATTCAGATCATCAACATCTGGGCCTGGGGTCATTCATCAATTCTGACCCCCCAAAAAAGGCAAGGAGAGGGCTGGAAGGGGTAATTTTTTTAAAGAAGAAGCAAGGAAAAACATCTGAATCTAGGGCCATAGTCCTCTGCCTGGTTGGGCTATTTTCAAAAGTTGATTTGATTTTTTCTTTAGCAATGAAAGGTATACATGATCCCTATACATTGTTTGTGGAGTTCAACAAATCAGAAAGAAGGGAAACAAAATCCCATAATTCCAGGGACTAAACAGCCAATCCTTTGCTGGGATTTGGTGGCATCTAGTGGCAGACTCAAGAGGTATAAACCTCACCCAGAGAACTTTCTGGAAAACTAGCTGTGTGCGTACTTGCCTGAAGGGCACTGTGCTTGGAGATCAGGACAAAAAGGTAAGAGAGCCTCAGCCCCTACAGAAATTCGGAGTCTGTGTGTGTGTGTGTGTGTGTAGAGAGAGAGAGAAAGAGACTGGAGGGGAAGGCTATCCCATTATATTACCGGCAGAAAATTGTGTTTGTGCTAAGAGAATGGCAGGCAACTTGGGGGGGGTAGGAGAGGATACTAGGGAACAGGAAAGCTGCACCTTGGAATTGCTAACATGGGGATGGGAGTGTTTGGCTCTTAACTATTGGAGGGCTATGGTTTAGAACAGGATTTTGGCAACAGAGAAAAACGTGGGAAGAAAGTATTTTTAGGATCTTAAATTGAATCGCTAGGAGAGGCCAAAATATTTCTGGCAAAGGCTCTTTATTGGTTATGGTCGCCTTGACTTATTTTCCTTCTCATTAGAACAATTTTCAAACTTACACAAAAGTAGAGACCATTCTGTACACAGCGCGCGCGCACGCACACACGCACGCCCCCGTCCTGGACACACACCGGCCCCAACGCTGTGTCCCAACGCTACGGGCGCACGCCTGCGCACACCCACCACCACCGACGCCACGAGGGCTGCCGCGCATACATCCCAACCCCAAGGCTACGCGAGCTCGCCTGCACACAAACAGACAGGCCCCAACACCACGCCCCATACACCCACCACCCCAACACATTAAAATCCCCGCTCCGCTTTTATTTTTCTTTACTCCGACAGTTGCGCAAGAGGCTGGGGGCGTGGCCCCAAATTTGACCTCGCGCTTCCCCACTCGCGGGAACCTTAGCTCATTTCCGCCCATCCTGTTTCCGCAGGCCACGTAGACACTTCCTTTCCCAGTGGAAAAAAAAAAAAACCCATAATGCCTCCCTGCAGGAAAAAAAAAAAAAAAAAAACCTCTGGTCAGGGGAACTCTGGGTCGTGAAAATAGGCCACGTGAACACCCTGCCCTATAGACTTATGACCCAACGGCTGTCGCGCTTTTGGAGGGCGGGCTAAGAACCTAAGAGGGCGAGCGTCATTGGCCAGAGCACGCACTAAAGGAGAAAGATGATTGGCTTGCTTCAAGCCTTAACCGTGAAGAAGCAGGTTGCTAGCACCCGCCTTTACTGCGGCGAAGTGTCATCGCTGACGTGTTAGGCCTCGTCCAATCATTTGGTTATGGAACATTCTAAAACTTAAACAAGACGATTGTGATTGGCTGGAGGCTATAAGCCCACCTCCAGGGTGACGTGTCTGCCTATGGATATCAGTTGCCAGAGAAACCTGGCTTTACTATGGCGGTTGGAGGGACGGCAGTGATCACACGTCGGCTGCTGGAAAGAACTGGATTCTCGTTTCAGGTTTCGGGGTGGGGGTGGGGTGAAAGGGTTGACGATTTCTTTTTATCGTCGCATATATTGACAGGATTAACTAATGGTTTCACAGTTGGGCAGAGCTGCGTTCGAATTCCTACTCGCCAACGCCCAGCTTGGGCTGGCTCCTGTTCTTTCAGCGTCTCGGTTTCCATGTTTGTAAAATGGTGATAATAATAGTATCTACCTCAGAGACGTGTACCTCAGAGGCTCGTACTGTGTGTTAGTGCGTATAAGGCACTTAATACCAATCCTGGTTCCGAAAGCTATTCGCTGTTATTGTGGAGTGAAAAACCCACGTAACAGAATGAGAAAAAAAAACATAAATTATGTAAAATCGTTCATTATAGTGTCTTTCCTGCCCATCAAATTCTTTCCTATAAGAAATTCGAGCTGTAAAAGAGACACATCAGTCTTTGCTGGTGAAATAATTTACTATTTGAGAATTAGCTCAAAATAGCGGGGATTGGAATTTTCCATATTGAAAAGTTTAAAAGGCGGGGGGTGGGGGGAGATGGAGAACGAGAGCGATCAAGAGATGAACCACATGCGATGAGTAGGCCTTGTTTGGATCCTGATTCGAACACACCAACTAAAAAAAAAAAAAAAGCTGTTTAAGATGCATCGGGAAAATTTGAAGACGGGTTTGATGGTTTTTTAAGGAATTGATGTCGATTTTTTAGACGTTACAATGGCATTAATGGTTATGTTTTCAAATTATCTTGTAGAGATAGGAAAATATTTGCAGATTAAATAATAAAATGTCTGGGAATGACTTAAGATACGTTGATGACTGGGATTTGCTTCAAAATAATCTCAGCGGTAGGGGGAAGTGGGGAGGGGTATAGACGAAACAAAACTGGCCCTAAGTTAATAATTGTTTGAGCTGAGTGATGGGGCATATGGGGTTCCTTATATTATTCCGTCTTCCTTGGTGTATGTTTGACATTTTCCATAATAAAATGCAGAAAATCAGCTATTCGGTGAGCTTAAAAAAATCGGAGTGGGGGGAGCAGTGGGTGGGGTTATAGATGAAACAAGATGGCCTTCAGTTGGTAATTGTTGAAGCTGGGTGATTGGTATAGTTTAATAATACTCTTCCTTCTACATTTTTATTAATTTGAAATTATCCTTCATAAAAAGTATAAAAAAGACAGTTACTTTATCAAAAATAAAGATAAATGCACAATAAAGTAATTTTGAAAATAAAACCACAAGAAAGGAAAAAGAAACATTTGTACATTATTTATCAGCTATAGTGTCCTTTGTGTGTGATAAAATGCATTGGTTAATGGAGGGAAAAAAAGGATCTCATATCTTTTTACTTTATGTCCTTTTCTGTCCCCTTCTTTGACCTTCCAGGCCATCATCAGAAAAGCTAAGTTCGCTGTATAGTAAGGATCAGAAGATCTGATCCTGATTGCAGAACCATCCCAATTACAGAATCTGGGTAAGTGCCTCCCTTCTCCTGGCCTCAATTCTCAAAAAAGATAATTCCATATAACCTTCCTAACTGTCCAGGAATATTTTGGAGACTAATAAGCGGCTATCTGGGAAAGCACTCTGAATTCTAAGAAGGAAAGGATGGGTGCTTCCAGTATAGCAAGTGCCCAAACAACAGAGGACTGTATAATCTTACATTCTTTGATAAAAGATGCTACAATTGATACCCTAGAGTTAGTTCCATATATGTGTATATATATGTATAATTCTTTTTTTTTAAATTTGTGGCATCTCATATACAGCATAATTTAGTGGTTGAAAGCAAATACTGACTTCCTTAATTTGAATTCTGTCTCTGCCACTTACTATGTGATCCTGGGCAAGATACTTATCTCCTTTTGTCCCTAAATTTCCTCATGTGTAAAATAAAGACGATAATAGTTCCTTCTTCATAGAATTTTTGAAGGGATTACATGTAAAGTACCAGGACAGTGCTTAGCACATATAAGTGTTTGCTTTAATAATGATTATGGTTCTGTTAGTCCTTGTGGTACATCCTGGTTTACCTACCCATACATACACTCTTAAACTTCTAAAAGCAGTGGATTCTTCTGTTTGGAAATGTAAAAAATTAATACTGTTGGTTTCTTCCCTGATTTTTCCAGAAGCAGCAGTTACCACTAGAACTGAATTCTGAAATTATGACTTCTGGCTTGTCCTAACAATCTAGAAAGATACTGAGTATATTGATCATATTTATTTACAAGGGAATTTCCAGGAGCTATAATTTTAACTAGGAAATCATAACCATATTCAGTCTGCTAACAGCTTTTGTGTCATTCCTCCTTTGTCTCAGACTCAAAAAATATGTTAAACATAAAGGAAGTGTTCCAAGATCCAGAAGAGAATGGATATAAATGTAACTGGCATGGTATATGTGTATTTAAAGGTTTATTCCAACAAACCATAGGAGATGTTGTTCACACTTCATTTGTGACACACCCATACCAAAATGTTAGCCTTTGGAGTCTGCATTCCTAAGTGGCCCATCACTTGCGTGAGGGGATGAGGGAAGGTTTTTTCAGTGACTTGAGAGCTTCATTTTCCAGTGGAGTCACTATATTTTCCTTCTAATTTTTTTTTTCTCTTCTGAAAGCTGGGTTGCGGAGGAGGGCGCTGCCCTGGCGGAAAAGATGCAGTAGATGGGTAGGCACAAAACCCCTTTACAGGAGGCCATTTGGAGAATGATTAAGGGCAAAAGGGAGGGAGGGGGGCTGTTAGGCCAGTAGGAGCTCAGAGAAGGCAAGGTCCAGGGTATCCTGAAATGGAGAAAGCCTCAGAGAGGAAAAGGACCTTGACCTGCGCCTCCAAGAATGGGCAGAACCTAGGAGGGGGGAGGGAAACCAGTCTGAATGGTATGCCTACAAAATGTATTATACACAGTGATAATTCACTGAAAAGTCCAGCTATGTGTGAGATCTAAGAATAAGAATAGATCAGAAAATCATTGAATATGTGTATTTTAATACAGATTTTGTCATGTAATTGGTATGTGAATATATTATCCTTATAATGAAAAGGTTTAAATATTACAGAGTAGGCTTAGGTTTCCATTTCTGCACCTCCAAACTCTTACTCTTTCCAGAGTTAACCACTGTTCTCAGTTCTATTTCCTTCTAGATCTCTAAATTATGTACCTGTTTAAAAACATACATGGATATATATATAAAATATGTTTTGTGTTTTCTTTTACATAAATATGGTATCACGCTATAGGTATTGTTTTTGCAACTTGCTGTTTTTATTCAGCGAATTATCTTGGATGTCTTCATGTCCATTCATAGAGTTCTTTTTGATTCCTTTCACAGTGGCATTGTTTTAACTAGCATGATAATCCATGTTATGGATAAACCACATTTTATCTTTCCAAATCACTAGTGATAGACCTCCAGGTTGACTCCAGTGTTTGCTACTTCAAATAATGCATCAAACATCCTTGGAAATCATTTACAAGTATTATTCTAGGGCAACATTTATGTCTTTATGATAATTAAACCAATGTGATACTGGTGTGAGAACAGATACCACTGTGACAGACCAGGTGACCTAGAAATAGTGATAACCTCTAACAATTGAATAATCAGAAATCATTGGGAAGAGAGTACCTTAAAAGACCCATGTACATCTAGGAATTTAGAATGTTCTATAATAGCATTTCAAATCAGTGGGGAAAGGATGACCACTTTAATATTAGGAAAAGTCCCATATTTGGAAGAAACCATAGAAATACCAAGAAATACAGGAAATCATTATTAGAATATTGATTTGGGAGCATTTTCCCTGGATGTGACATAAATGCCAAACTTCACAAAGGAAAAGGTTGACATACTTGTGTGATTACACACACACACACACCCAGAGAAGGAAAGTGAGTTTGGAAAAAATACCCAAGAATACTTACGATTTAATTCTTAGAAATCAGTAAAGGAAGCAAACAACCTAGTGTAAAAAAGAACAAAAATATTCACATAAGCAAAACATACACATGAATGTGTGAAAGATGCTCAATGATATTAACTACATACTAGATAAGCAAATTTTTTTCCAGAAGATGTTTATCCCATGTTGCTGAAGCTGTAGGTGAATGAACTTTAACATTTTTGCTGGGAGTACAAATTAAAGTGGTTCTTTACAAATTGAATTTGCCTCTATCTCATCAAAGTTATAAATATACCAATCCTTTGAACAGTTCCACTTCTGAGGATAGTCCTGAAATCCCTAATGCTCTAATATATCTGTACACTTATGACTATTACAGCATTTCTGTAAAAATGAAGTATTGGGAACAACCTAAATGTTAATAAGGGACTGGCTAAATTCTGGCACATAGAGATTATAGAGTAATGTGGATATTAAAAAGAATGAGCTAGGTATGTGTGGACAGAAAGATGCCCATGACAAAATGAAAAAGGTGTGGAGCAATATGTCTCACCAAATCAAATATAGAATACACATTTAGTTTTAAAGGTTATATATTGGTGTGAATATGCACATAGGATTTGAAAGCTTACACAGTCATTCTGGGATTGGGGAGGGGAGCTAAAGGGAGAATTCCCCCACCTTTATGTATTTTGGAATTTATACAAATGTTAAGATTACCCATAAATGGTACCACAGAATTAACTGCTTGGGGAAAATAATGCAGATTTTCAGTCTGTAACTTATAAAATAAATTCTGGATGGATTGAGAAAATATAAAACCTCCATTAAAATGACATCTTTTAACAGTGGAAGGGGAAACTAACATTTCATTATATAAAACTTAAAAATCTTAACATTGGGCACTATAAAAGAACACTAGGAAATATTTGCCCCAGACTGACAACTCTTGGTATATAAAGAGCTCCTATAGATGTTAAAATTACTAAGAATCAACTGAATGGGCACATGACAAAAGCATATATTGCCATTAGAGGCTTTTTAAATGTTAAAGCATCTCTAATAAAAACAAACATTTTATCAAATTCTGTAAATGAGCCTAGCCACTGCTGACCAGAGTACAAGTGATAGTTTTACACACTACTTGTAAGGTTCAAAACTGGTACAGCTTGGGAGGAAGTAATTTAGCAACGTGTTATTACCTCTTGACCCACTAAGTCTGCATCTGGAAATAATAAAAGGAAATGACAAAAATGCTGTAATAGTTTCTGCAGGATAAATTGGAAAGGAATCACTTTCCATTAAGGGTGTTTAGATTAAGGTATGACCATTGATGAAATACACAGCTCTCAAGATCTACGTATATTATGTTACATGGGAAAAAATAACTAGTTGTGATACCACGTTTTTTAAAAGGGAAGGTTAAGGTTTGATAACCAGTATAAGCTCACCTCTGTTTAAGCATTTACACAGAAATTTAGAAAACTAGGGCAAACCTACGAATGTGTTTTCTCAGTGTCTGGCCTACCCTAGAGCTGACATGTAGAAGATGAGAAAATACTTGAAGACTCGTCCCTAATTTGTGCCTCCATTTTCTTCATGTGTTGAATCACTTCCTCACTTTGAATCGCTATTGTATACCCACCAGGGACCTAAGTGCTGCTCCAAAATATATGCTATATGTGTAACACAAGACCTGTGGCAAATAGATTAATGGTGTGGTTCTATAAGCAAAAACTAACACGAGACATTTAAATACTGAACTCGGGAGTAGTAACGTCCACTTCGTATGGTATTGGAGGTGGGAGAGAAACATGGACCAGAGTTGGAGATTAAAGGAGAAAACAAGACTTCTGTGGTATTTAGATGGAGACAAGGGAGAGAGCATGATGGGAGCAAAGAGTAGGTATACTAAGCCAGTAAACAACCATTATTAAAGCCTGAAACTGAAGACAAGCTGGCAAACTCAAAGTTTAAAATGGCCCCAAATTAAGTAATCTATAGTGCAAACTTCTTAAATGAGTGCAGAGCACATCCGTCACTGATCATGGAGCAGTGTTAAGCTGGGAAGGGAGGTACAAAGTGGAAAACTATCCAGAAACTTGTATTACAAGTAGGAGCCAGACATCAAAAGGACAGGTATTCCCTTCTTTTGATGTCTGGTTTCTGACTTCCAGGTAGTAATAGTTGCTTGTTTGATCTGTAGGATACTCGGATGAAAATAAAGGTACTGAGACAACTTCTATAAAGGCTGTTTCCATGGCTTTATTCACTGGTCACAAATGTTGACTCGTGCAGGTATTTTTCTGTATAATGTCAGATATTTCATTGAGACTTTGTAAGAGTGATAGAAGAATTTAGAGAATGACAGAACTCACCCAGTTAATTAGAACCACATAGAATTCCTTTTTCTAGTTCTATGAATGAATATATGAGATCAATGCCAAGGATGTACAGTAGGTTCAGCTATCATTTTCAAGTTCCTCCTCAGTAAGGAATTGCTGAAGACTAAGACTTCCAAAATACTTCCTGTCCAGCCTGGCCTCGCTTCTGTTATACACAGTCTGGCTGGCACTGAGCCATCCTGGTTTCTTTAGTTGGTATTTTAACTACACCCCTTGTTTAGTGGAAGGTCTGCACTGTATTAACTGAGGTGGGTTTTCTGAATTTCGTCTATATTACTTAACTAAATTCTCTGATACCCTCATATACCTCGTCCCCTCTGTCGTGGGCACAATGAATGTTTGTTTAGAAATGAAACATCCTTTTTGTAAGCTTCGATAGCTTACAATGTAATGCCATGACACGCTGGCCACTGTCTGATCCTTCACAGGATGTGTCTGTTTATCCCTCTCAGGCAGGTGTCTGATTCCCACAGG
The DNA here is from genome assembly GCF_009762305.2 of Zalophus californianus. NCBI lineage: Eukaryota > Metazoa > Chordata > Mammalia > Carnivora > Otariidae > Zalophus > Zalophus californianus. The sequence continues at coordinate 44,443,093 of NC_045612.1, forward strand.
GTCAGTATCCGTATTCACAGATTTTGATGCTTTCTTGAGGGGGAGAGCCCTTTGCCCTTTATTTTTTACTTAGATCTTTGTGTCCTTTTAGTGAGAGGATCTCATTTGGTTAGTGAAAGCTCTGGCACTCAGGCCTCTCTCCCCAATAACTGCTTTCTCTGATTCAAGGCTCTGGTTGTCTAGCATTTCTTAACCTCTTATTTCCCCACCTAGGGCTTCCCTGACACCTGCTCACATCGTTTTAAGGGCTAAGGATTGGCTGAGGAGCTTTTTACGTGGGTGAAAGTCATAGTTATCGGAGAAACCTGGTTTAAGTCTGATCCACCACCATCCCTCATTTTTTCCCAGAGGTTACCCTGATTTTAACAGTATGGTATTGATTCATCTAGATACTTTTCCTATGCATTTATACATATCAGTTTAAAACAGGAGTTTGATCACATTCACTCTACGTAAGAACTATATAGGACCGATAGTTAAAATTTCTCGACCTGTGCTCTCTCTTCAGTATCCTGTTGTACATATTATACCTTATGCCTGTTTACCTAATAATGTAGACTCAAGCGTCTTTCCATATTCGTACATGGTTCTCTGCTTAATTCATTTCAATGTTCTTCCATAGTGTGCATACATAATCTGTATTATGAATATATAGGTGTTTCCAGTTCTTCAATATTAAAAACACCACTGCAGTGAACATCTTTGTATCCATATTCACATGTATTCCTGCAAGATACCGTGTTTAGCCAAATCGTATTTATTAAGTTTTTAAGAACCTGTGAAGTCAAGGGATAGTTTTGCCTCATTCCATAGATGAGGAAAAAGAGGCTAAGAGAGCTTATATATCTTGCCCAAGTCCTCACAATTCATAAATGGCAGAGCCTAATTGAAGTAGAAATATGTCTAACAGTGGAGCTCATATTTTCTCTGATACTACAGTTTCTCTGATATTATATATCATATATATAGCTCATATGTTTTCTCTGATATTACAGTCAAAAATTACGTTTTTTTTTTTCTTTTTTCTGTATTATTTCATAAAAGTTCATCTTCATTGCAGATACCTGTTTTCCTTTCTAGGTTGTGTCTCCCACCTCATCCTTCCAGACCATCCCAGGAGATATAGGAGGTTCCATCGGGGAAAACACTAGGAGTTCTTGGAAGGGAAAGAAGGAAGAGGATTATGTAAGTCAAAAAAATTGCTTCATCTGTCACACTATAAGAATCATAGAACACTATTTTTTCATCTTTATCTCACAGTTCTCTCTGCTGCATTTTGTACTGAATATTCTTCCTTGCCCTTCTTAAGACTCTCAACTTCTTTGGCTTCCAAAACAACATTCTCCTAATTCTTCTATGGCTGCTCTGACCATTTTTGTTCTGTTCTTGGTCTCTCTGCTCACCCCTTAAATATTCTTTTTAGGTTTTTCCAGAATTTCATACTTTGGTGCAGTTTTTCTTCCTCTTCTTTCCATGAATGATTTTGATGGCTTTCATAGCTTCCAGTAGCAGCTGTTTGATGATTACTCTCAGATCTCCGTTATGGCTCTGACCCTCACCCGAGGTTTAAAGTTAAATGTCTAACTGTATACCTCACACTTCGTAGATCCAGTACTGAACTTCTTTCCTCTCTAATCCACTTCCTCCTTTAGATGCACTCTCATTTGGTGATAATACTAATGACCTAATACCCCTTCTCAAAACCTGGGAATCATCACTGACTTCTCCCTCACTGATTTATCACCTCCTCCAACAAGCTGAGACTGAAAGCAGTGTCATGTACCATTTCTTGTTTGCTCCAAAGTACTCTGTGCCTATAACTGTCATTGTACTAACCTTGTTTTTTTAATTGCCACTTGAGATATTTGAATCCCTAGCACCTAGCATAGTACCTGTCCCAAAACAAATATGCATTAATGTATGATGACTAATTGAATGGATGAATTATTTCTTTCCTATTACTTTATTGCTGATTCTAAACTAACCATTAAAATCAGTGTTTTTATTAATTCATTAATTACCCAGGTTTAAAATTACAGAGCCACCTTTGACTTCTCCCTCTTCATTTACCAAGTTCTATATTCGGTTTCTCTTGACTCTGTCACCACCCTAGTTCAGGCCTACCTGGACTCCTACAAAAACATTTTACTGTTACTCATTTTGCCTCCAGTCAACTAATCTTTCTTATTTCTTTCAACTTGTCATTTCTCCTGTTCAGAGTATTTAATTTCAATTCTGCCTTCTGCAGTTTTATTCCATTTAATTCATTCTTTTTCTAAAATTATATTCCTGTCTTTTGAGTGGCACCAAAAAACTAACTTTCGGTCAAGTCCGATTGAGTGATCGGATGGGGGGTGAGAGTAGTGGTTGGTAGTGACGATCAAAGAGGGTGGAAGTAGGAAGTCACTTACAGATGATCCTGAACTAGGATTTGAAATCCAAATTCCCAGAGAATAGCTTCTGTTTTACTTTGGTAGGCCTTTAAGAAGCAGTGTGTGTTAAAGGTCACAATAGAAAACAACCAAGTAAAATCCTTTATATATTACAGTGGTTGGAATAAAAACAGGGTTGAATGAGTTCCAGAAAGCAGGGTTCTCAAACTCGTGGACAACAATCTGCAGAAGAAGACAACTTCAAAAAACCAACTAGAAGCAATATGCAGAGAAGTAAGATGAGAGGGGCCTCCTCAGGAAAGAAGACTGCTGGTCCACAGCAGAAGAATCTGGAACCGGCTCTCCCAGGCAGATGGGGGGGTCGCTCTGCAGAGAACCCCCCTTCGGGATCCGTGAGGAAGACAAGAAAGAACAAGCAGAAGACTCCTGGAAACGGAGATGGTGGCAGTACCAGCGAAGCACCCCAGCCACCTCGGAAGAAAAGGGCCCGGGCAGATCCCACTGTTGAAAGTGAGGAGGCATTTAAGAATAGAATGGAAGTTAAAGTGAAGATTCCTGAAGAATTAAAACCATGGCTTGTTGAGGACTGGGACTTAGTTACCAGGCAGAAGCAGCTGTTTCAGCTCCCTGCTAAGAAAAATGTAGATGCCATTCTGGAAGAGTATGCAAATTGCAAGAAGTCGCAGGGAAATGTTGATAATAAGGAATATGCGGTTAATGAAGTTGTGGCAGGAATAAAAGAGTATTTCAATGTGATGTTGGGCACTCAGCTGCTCTACAAATTTGAGAGGCCCCAGTATGCAGAAATCCTCTTGGCTCACCCTGATGCGCCAATGTCCCAGGTTTATGGAGCCCCACACCTACTGAGATTATTTGTGAGAATCGGAGCAATGTTGGCATATACGCCCCTTGATGAGAAGAGCCTTGCATTATTGTTGGGCTATTTGCATGATTTCCTAAAATATCTGGCAAAGAATGCTGCATCTCTGTTTACTGCCAGTGATTACAAAGTGGCTTCGGCTGAGTACCACCGCAAAGCCCTGTGAGGGTCTACTGACCACTCACTGTTACGTCTGGTATCTGTAAACACTCTTTTTGTTCTTAGTCTTTTTCTTGTATAATTGATGTTCTTTAAAATTGTTAATGTATAACAGGGCTTATGTTTCAGTTTGTTTTCTGTTATGTTTTGAACAGAAAATGAAAGGAGCACAAGCTCCTTTTCTCATTTCAAAGTTGCTACCAGTGTACGCAGTAATTAGACAAAGAAGAAACATTCAGTAGAACATTTTATTGCCTAGTTGACAACATTGCTTGAATGCTGGTGGTTCTATCCCTTTGACACTACACAATTTTCTAATATGTGTTAATGCTACGTGACAAAATGCCCTGATTCCTAGTGCCAAAGGTTCAACTTAATGTATATACCTGAAAACCCATGCATTTGTGCTCTTTTTTTTTTTATGGTGCTTGAAGTAAAACAGCCCATCCTCTGCAAGTCCATCTATGTTGTTCCTTAGGCATTCTATCTTTGCTCAAATTGTTGAAGGATGGTGATTTGTTTCATGGTTTTTGTATTTGAGTCTAATGCACGTTCTAACATGATAGAGGCAATGCATTATTGTGTAGCCACGGTTTTCTGGAGAAGTTGATATTTTAGGAATTGTATTTCAGATCTTAAATAAAATTTGTTTCTAAATTTCAAAGCAAGTAGTTTGCAGCGTGCCTTTAATATTACTGAGGCTGACAAGTCAGCAGGCTCAGGAAAGATCTAGGTGGTACCAGAGGAGAGTTCTGACTCCCAGTGAAAGAATTCCTTTTTCTGTTGGGTGTGGCAGCCAGGAGTATGCTATCATGCCAGTTCCCCTCCCCTGCCCTCTCACTGTGGCTTCTCAAAGTGTGATTGCTTTCTAGTGCTGCTTAGAAGAGGCAGTTTTGTTCCTGATGCTCCTTGTCCCTATGTAAGTTGGGCTGGTATAACAGAATATTTAGTGGGTACTCTAACAGTCCCTTACACTTGTGCAGAGCTTTGCTCTTTCCCACAAAAAGAAGCATGGGCAGCCACCTTCAGAAATACTTGTAGAAATACTTACAGATTTTGGACCAAGGATGGCCACTTTTCCTGGTTCCAACATTGAGGTCCTGTTCTGTTTTCATAATCCCTTAGACATAACAGTGGGAATCCAGGGGATTTGTGGAGGAGGGTTGATGTTGGAGGCCTATAATTATGAATCCATTCTATATGGAAATTTCCCAAACCAGGTTTTGTCCCATGATAGTGTTTTTTACTTATTTAGCGTGCAAAAAAAAAAAAAGTATTCCGTGGTTACTGCAGAAATTTTGGAAAATACAGTAAGAACAAATCTAGAAATAAGAGTCCTGTATGGGGGCACCTGGGTGGCTCAGTCAGTTAAGCATCTGCCTTCAGCTCAGGTCATGATCCTGGAGTCCTGGGATGGAGCCCACATAGAGCTCCCTGCTCAGCAGGGGGTCTGCTCCATCTGCCCTTCACCCTCTTCTGCCCTTCACCCTGCTCTCACTCTCAAATAAATAAAATCTTCAAAAAAAAAAAAAAGTCCTGTATAATCCTACTGGATCAGTCAGGGTCCCAGCAGGAAATAAACGGGACTCAAAAAGATGATTTGAGAAGTTTAATAGAGAAATTTTTTTTCCCAAATTGTCAGCAGAGGAGTAAAGTCATGGTGTGTATTAGTTTGCCAGGGCTGCCACATCAAAGTACCACAAACTAGGTGACTTAATAGAAAATTATTTTCTCATAGTTCCGGAGTCTAGAAATCCCAAATCAAGGTGTTGGCAGGGTTGGTTTCTTCTGAGGCCTCTCCTTGGCTTGTAGCTGGCTGCCTTCCTGTGACTTCACATGGTCTTTACCTCTGCACCTGTCTGTGTCCTAATCTCTTCTAAGGAGGCCTAATGACACCATTTTAACTTAACTACCCCTGTAAAGATTCCATCTCCAAACGCAGTCCCATTCTGAGGTACTGGGGGGTTAAGATTCCACAATTCAGCCTGCCATATGGTGTTACCTATAGGCAAAGAAAAGTAGAGTAGGAAGGTAGGGAGCAGGGTGAGGGGAGGGAGTGGAAGGGGAGAGTGTGGAGGAGGGGTGGGAGAGGAACAGGGGAGGGGAGGAAGTAGGAGCAGTGAGAAGGAGGAGGGAGGAGGGAGTGGTTACCGGTTGGTAGACAGCTATATGGAAAGGGCCACCTGACAGCTGTGATCTTCAGGACCTTCAGGACACAGTTAGCTCACAGAGACCTCAGAGAATCCAGGATGGGGGCATAAAAAATACCTGAATTCATTCTTCTGGGTATTACCCTTTAACCAAACTGGAAGCCAAAGGGCATGGAAAACATTTGATGTAATCTACACTGGTAAGCTTGGGGGACACAGAGCAGGGAGGAAAAATGGATCAGAGAGGACAACTAAGATTTCTAGCACACGCACACCTGAAATAACCATAGTTCATACTTTGCCATATAGTCTTAGAACTATTATGCCCTCTGAGGGACCAAGGCCTGGCCAACTAGAAAAGTTCTTAAGGACTCATATATTGAGAGGACAGTCGTGTAATAGTTCATAACACTCAGAAAACACTGTATAAGAGTTTGTTTCCTTCATTCTTTGAAACTGAATAGGAGGCCTAGCAAACAGATGGAGCTTAGCTCACACGCTTGAACATGTTAGAAATAATCACATTTTAAAATTGCCTTTAGGGGCACCTGGGTGGTTCAGTTGGTTAAGCGTCCGACTCTTGGTTTTGGCCCAAGTCATGATCTTAGGGGTTGTGGGATCGAGCCCTACATCTGTGCTCTGCACTTAGCAGGGAGTCTGCTAGAAGATTCTCACCTTCTGCCCCTCCCCCCTGCACATGCATGCATGTGCACTCGCACTCTCAAGTAAATCTAAAAAAATAAATAAAATTGCCTTTAAATGAACATAAATAAGATCCTGACATTAAACTGTAGCACGTTGGTGGGATGCCCACTTCAGTTGTTACTAGGGATTCCCTATCTCCATTAGTTGTACAAACATGCTATGGTCTGATCTAGCATGAGATTCCCACTGTCATCAGATACCTGATCACACTGGTTAGGGATCAGATGTTCATTTACTGAATTGGCATGATTTCTTCAGATCCGTTGCTCCTGCTGCTTCTATCTGGGCCTCTGGATTAGGGGAATCTTTGGTAAGACTAGGTGCCCAGCTTTCCTGAGCCCACCATAGTCTTCCTTGGATCCTGATTCGGAAAACTACTCACGTCTCCACTACTGGAAGGACCCACAAACCCTGACCTCTCTTCTCTTGTTGCCTTCAAATGCCCTCCATTCCCACCCAGAGACATCTGGGTTGATGTTATCAAGTAATACAATTCTTTTCAAAACATAAAAGCCACCAGCTTCCAGCAGCTTCTACTTCCAGCTCTGCCACAAATCTCCCTCTCCTGGATCTCTGTAAGAAATGGGAGCAGAGAAAAATTTAAGAACCCAACACACATGTTAATATCCCAATGACCGATAATTCAGTCATTTCCAATTAAGTTCATATGTGGTTTCTTTTTACTTTAGCTGATTTCTTCTTGTTAATTGCTTTATTTTTTTAAAGACAACACCTTAGGAATATTCAGGAGAGGCCTAAAGTACTTTATTAGGACCTAAACCAGGCCATCCCATTGATTAAAAAAAAGAAACAGAGGGCAATTATAATAAATTTATGCAAACTATTACCAGAATCTGTTGATTTAGCAAGTGTCTCTGTTTTGAAGCCACACAGGTGATGTAGTTTCATCTAGCCATCTTGATGACTAAATGGCTTCCTTCTGAAACTGAAGGGTGGATCTGAGAGTTTATTTCTCCCATGAGATTCAGCACCTAGCTAAAGTGGTGGTTCCATAATAAATAGTTATTATAATTGTTATTTATTGTTTTCATCAATATCATTATCAACATAAATAGGCCCGTTTCCCATCCAGGAGAATGTATGTGGATTGGTACAGAAGCATGTTGTGAAATGACTCGTGACACCCATCAAACACCTAGAAAGCAAAGAAGGTAGCCATTAAATAGAAGGCTTGTTTTGCCTAAGACAAATTTCTGGCACAGAATAAAAGTTCAAGGATGGTAATTCTCTCTCCTCTCTCCCTTCCCAAAAGGAAAGGGTCAAGACTATATTCCTAAGATCTGTGGTTCTCAACCTGAGGTCTCCAGACTTTTTTGTTGTTGTTGTTTGGTCTCCAGACTTCTAAGGGACTTTAAGGATACCATTAAGAATTGAAGACCTCATGGGACGCCTGGGTGGCTCAGTGGGTTAAACATCTGCCTTCAGCTCAGGTCATGATCCCAGGGTCCTGAGCCCCCCACATGGGGCTCCCTGCTCAGTGGGGAGCCTGCTTCTCCCTCTGCCTGCCGCTCCCTCTGCTTGTGCTCAAGCTCGCGCTTGCGCTGTCTCTCCCTCTCTCTCTGTCAAATAAATAAATAAAAATCTTAAAAAAAGATTCTCTCTCTCCCCCCGCCCTTCCCCCTGCTCTCTCTCTCTCAAAAAAGGAATTGAAGAGCTCTTTTCTGGACTTTCTTTTTTTCTTAATTCATTAATTCATTATGAAGGTAACACTTAGCTTTCTCTAGAATCAAATGAGATAATATATTTAAATGTGCATCATGAGCTATGAATGATAATGGTTAACAGTCTGTATATAAAAATTAAAGTTATTAGTAATTGTGCCTATGTTTTTGTGAAAAAAATTCAAAATATAAAAGTGTTTAAGGAAGAGGACAGAAACTGGAGACAGTCTATATTTTGTTAAAAATATAAACAATTTAGAAAAAGCCTTAGGATAAGCATGAAAAGATTAAAAATAGAATGTGTTTATCAAATTAAAAAATAAAAATAGAATGTGTAAATTCCAAATTTCCAAAGAAAACTCCCTTGGTCCAACAGAAGGCAGGAAAAGAGAGGAAGGGGAAAATGCAAAGAAAAAACACAATAAACAAAACAAAATAGGAAGGCAGAAGTACATCTACATCAATAATAATAAATGCAGATAAACTCAAAAGAAAATCTCAGATTGGATTTTTTTTCAAGGCACAGAATCTAGTTTCATGCTTTTTCTCAAAGATGCCCTTAAAATTATCCAGAAAAGTTCAAAATAAAAGGATGGAAGAATATATATTAGGTAAATACTAAGCAAAAGAAAGCTGGTGTAGGAAAACTGATGCAAAAACACAATAGCATGGCACATCACAAACATCATACCAAGCAGAGGTAGTCAATCTACTGATCAAGAACAACTGTGAGATATAACCAAAATGCAACTTTACTTTTGTCTAATACTTTAAGTTTTGCCCAGGCCGCATGGCTTTGCTGCTCACTCCAAAGAGCCCTACAGTCACTTTAAATAATAAATCTAGCTTCGTTTCAGTGACTAGAACCCCCAGTCCCTAAAAAAAAAAAAAAGAAGAAGAAAAAGAACCCTCTGAACTCAGAGTTAAACCTCTCCCCTCAGCTAGCACCAAATTCAGGTGGACCTCCCACCTTTGGGGTAAGGGATGTGTTGGGTTTCTTCTCTTTCCCCATCCTCCCCAGCTTGCTAATTTTGACTTCAGGCCTGTCTGGGGTTGAAGGGAGGGAGTAAACAGAAAGCTATGGTTGTGTAGTAAGTTGGCTTCATGCTTTCTGGGTCTAGCTGACGTTTAAAGCAGACTCTCATGTGAGGCTCCCCCACTGCAACTCTTGTGTCAAAAGCTAAACATTCTATTGCTGTTTCCTCTTCAGCTCTGGGTCTTCCAGCTGTCCATTCCATATAGTTTCTCTGATGGAATCCTTAGCACCCCCAAACAGTTCTCTTCAGCAGGCCCCTCAATACTAAACATTGTTCTCTTGCAATGACCCACTTTTGATACATGAGAAACACCCATATATCTTTTGCCCCCAACAAATTGGGAATATAGACATCCTAATACAGTCACCTCTCCTTTGCTCCCACCATCATCACAGTGGCATTTTTTAGCCCATAAGATTTCTCATGCTGGATTCGGATCCCATTTCACTGTGCCTCCAAACTCCAGGAGATACATATCAAGCTTCTTGGGGCCCAGCCAAAAGCCTTGGGATGAAGGAGAAAGCACCCCAACTCTTCCCCCTTGGACACCCACTCCAAAGAAATCCTCCTCACAAAAATTCCTTCTCCATATCTCCTCTCTCTTGACCCTTTTAGTCCTCCTTGTAAGTTTTAGAGCTGCTTGGTTATTTCCTCTGAAAATCTGGCTTAACAGATACACTTTCCTATCTGTTAAATCTTGGTACAAAAGAGGAAACTTCCAACTTAACATTCCTCATGCATATTTACACCAACCAATCTCCCAGTCCTGGAAGATTACCATCTAAAGTTTAAAAAAATTTAAATGGTAGGAGTATGGATTTTGGAGTATAATGAACCTAGGTTAGAATACAGGCTCCACAACTTACTAGATTTAGGGACTTGGAAAATACACTCCCCGAGTTGTTTCTTCTTCATGTAAGGAAATACTGCTACCTGCCTTACAGGGTTCTTATGCGTTGTTTTTTTTTTTTTTAAGATTTTATTTATTTATTGGAGAGGGTGGGGAAGGAACACGAGCTGCGGGCGGAGGCAGAGGGAGAGGGAGAAGCAGGTTCCCCACTGAGCAGGGAGCCTGACACGGGGCTCGATCCCAGGACCCCGAGATCATGACCTGAGCTGAAGGCAGACACTCAACCGACTGAGCCACCCAGGTGTCCCTCTTACAGGGTTTTAAGAGACTCAAACCAAAACGCCAAACACTGCATCTGGCCCTTAGTGGGCACTCAAGCAAATGTTAGGTTCCTTCCCATCCTGCCTTTTCCCTTCCTTGAAAAACATAGCTTTGACACTCTCTACCATAAAGAACATTTGTAAATGTAACAAGGGGAGATACAAGTATGTTCTTCAGTGCCATTTCTGTATTCCAGAGTAAGCTGTCTAATGGATACAGTATAGGAAAAGGGACGATATGATCATACCATTCTCATTTTGGGAGTTACCCATCTAACAGAGTTGAAGGTAGGGGACACAATCATGCCATTGAACTGGTTCATGTGTTTTCCTGAACCTGAATTTTAACTTCTAGGTTGAAAATCAATAAAGCATACATACTTAGAGCTCCAGAACTTTATATTGAGAGTTCAGTGCCAAACTCATCAATAGCTACAGGACCTGGTAATACCCTTCCCCTCTTCTGCCTTAATCAATCAAAGATGTAAAACAGCTGTTATTTAATATGTGTGAGACACTAAGTGGTCTGTATAATAAATCACGTAAACCTCACAACAACCCTAAGAGAAAGTAATGAGATTATACCCTTTTAAGAAAAGGGGCACAGAAGCCAAGGACACAGAGCTAAAAGTGTTTGACCTGGGACTCAAGCAGTTAGTTAAGCTCTTTTTTTTTAACTTAGTTTCTTTTATTTATTTATTTATTTATTTATTTGACAGAGAAAGACACAACAAGAGAGGGAACACAAGCAGGGGGAGAGGGAGAGGGAGAAGCAGGCTTCCCTGAACCCAGTGTGGGGCTCGATCCCAGGACCCCAGGATCATGACCTGAGCCTAAGGCAGACACTTAACCACTGAGCCACCTAGGCGGCCCAGTTAAGCTCTTTATTATACTAGGCTGCCTCTTGGAAAAATAGTACAACTATTGAGAAATGTGAAACTTGAAATCTCATCTGTGAAAGGACCCTGACCCTGTCACCAGTTCAGGCCCTCCTGGAAGCAAATACCAAGACAAGAGTTGACATACAAGAGATTTATTGGGGGAAACACCTATGAAAGATACAAGGAGAAGGAGCAGGAGATGGGGAGAGCCTTTAGACTGTCAGGTCTATCTCACACCTGTGAAAAGAGAGGTAAGGAGGGAGGATTAGGCAGAAAGAGTCCCAGACTGTAGTGCAATAAGGAGAAAGTCTGTATCAGACCAATGGAGAGTACAAGCAAAGATCAAAGGAATCCTCCAACGAGCAGAAATGGCCCAGCTCTAGCTGCGCAACTGTGCTCAGTGATGGTGTGGGAGCAGTCTGGGGAAAGTGTGGTCTTAGCATAAATGTCAGGAGAGCTCCAAAGGTTCTTTGGAGGAAACAGCTGTGTGTCTCCATGGCTACCACAGACCTGGTGACTTTTTCCTGGCAGTCATCCACATACCTTCTACTGATTGGAGCCTGAATTTTTGCAAGGAACCTGAAGCCAATCCCTTCTATACGAAGCCACCAGAGGGGCTCCCACTCTCAAGCACTGTTACCTAAAAGCCTGGGTATCCTGGTTAGCAGAGGGCTCTATCCAGGGTCTGGGACCCTCAATGCTTTCTGCTCTGGAGTTGGCTAGGCAAGTCACTTATTAGACATGTGACGGGGATACCAGCCTTCCGTGTGAGCTGGGAAGTGGTGAGAACCCCAGAGAACCAGGCTCTGGAGGCTGCTGACCACCCACCATTAATGCCTCCAAAATCATCTTCACACCAATTTACAATTGGATGATGGCCCTGGCCCCCAAGTCACGGGCAGGGCCTGCAATGCATAGGGATGTTCACACAGGAGGTGAAACCCTTTTTCTCCTAAGCTGTTGGACCACATGCCTTTGCAAGTTCCCTTTACCCGGAGTCTTCTCTGACTCTGGGCCTGGGTTGACACAGACATCAGAGGCACTGCATGCACAGAGCAATGTTCAGGGCAGAATCACCGACACAGGCTGGGGCACATCTGAGGCCCTTTGGGGAGTCTGCGCAAGGAGGGTCGAAAAGGGATGGGTGAGGTCTTGTCTGAGGTCTAACCCCATTTGTGGAAAAGCTAATTCACTAGACTCAGAAGAGCCAGCTCCTTCTGCTTCAGCCCCAGGTTACCTGGTCAGACCCAGGTCAGACATCTACCTACTCAAAAGACCGTCCCAACCAATGCTTCCAGTTAGGAATCCTTGGGACTTTATCTCCTCCCCTTCAAAAAGTTCCCCAAAAGAGAAGGGGCAAAGGAGGGAAAGGCAAAGTGCTCTGACCTGCAATGGGGACCGCTGTTGCCCTCCAGATAAGTGTGGCCAGGACAATTTGGCCACCAGCCTCAGAGGGTTTGGTGCCTGCTGCAGGCTGGAGCAGAGAAACCAAAATCAGACCCACCCTGGAGAGAGAAGTGTGACTTGGGTGAGCCTTTCCACCTCCTACCTGAGCACTGCCCCTCTGAGCACCAGCGGGGTGGATTCTCTCTGTCTTGTCAAACTGGCACAGTGAGCCTCTGGAAACTTCTCTCATTCCAACTGGAATCCAGCCTGACCAGCATCCATCAGGCTGCCATGACCTTGAAGAATGGTCTGGAAATGTGAAGATCTCCCAAAATGGCATCACAGTGAAAATCAAAAGCCAAGGGCACATTCATTCTTGCTTTGCTTAACAGAAAATGTTCTTATATCACATGTGTCACTTTTTCTTTACAATTTGTAATTTTTTGTTTCAGTGCTTTGGAAAAAGCATTCCCCTTTTAATTCTTTTTTTTTAAAAGATTTTATTTATTTATTTGACACAGAGAGAGAGAGAGAAAGAGCACAGGCAGGAGGAGCGGCAGGCAGAGGGAGAGAGAGACGCAGGCTCCCTGAGGAGCAGGGAGCCTGATGTGGGGCTTGATCCCAGGACTCTGGGATCATGACCTGAGCTGAAGGCAGTCGCTTAACCAACTGAGCCACCCAGGCGCCTCCTCCCCTTTGAATTCTTATGAATATTTTCTTTTAGTTTCTTTTTCCCACTTTATAGTTTTTATTCCCTCTGGGCACACAGAAAACCATACTTCCTATCCCCAGAGCACCCAGCCTCTTGCTGTTCGATAAGGCCACATGACTAACTTGAGCTAGTCAGCCCTGTGCAGCAGTGATTTATATTACTTCTAGACTATTATTTTCAGGAGGTGTGAGAGATCTCCATGACACTCTCCACTTGCCAATGACCAGTGATATTCCAGATAGTGGAGCTTCTGTCAGCTGGGATCCCTAACAGACTATGGGAAGCAGAGCCCTCTCACTCCTGACCTTCACCAACATATGTTGGGCATTTATTGTGTGCTAGACGTAAACCTTTGCTGCGTTAAGCTACAGGGGTTTTGGGGGTGGTTACCCCAGCATAAGCTTAGCTTAACCTGACAAACACAACAATGGCTCTCAAAATTTAGAGTACAATAGTCACTTGTGAAACTTGTTAAAATGCCTATTGTGTCACAAAAATATACTGGGGGACAGATTTATGGCTTAGTGATGATTACTCTTTTAGCTGATTTAATAGATCCTTTAAAATTGTATACATTTTCATTTGTAACCTTATAATAGTATTTGTTACCCAGGTAATAGATACTCTTTGGAAAAACAGAAGACACAAGCAAAAAGGAAAAATTAACATAAAAATACAGACTTCTGCCACACAGAGATATTGCTAACCTTCTGATGTTATTGTGTCAGGAATTTTCTTGTGAAGAAAGACCATCTTTTCCCTACAGGATAGGAATGGAAAAAAGAATCCATACTACTCCTTTCGAGAGAGTTCTATCAACTCTCCTAGCAACCCCCACCCCGCGCGAGCGCGCGCACGGGTACACACAGACACATGCGCGCGCGCGCGGCAGGACACAGACACACGCACGCGCAGGAGTGTACACCTCAGGGCCGGAGTGTAGGGAATGCCGTCCCAGAAAGCATTGTCCGCCCGCCCCCACCCGTGGGGGCATCCTGGTATCAGCCACGCTTGCGCCCATCTGCTGGTATCCGGGGTGCTTACCTCGCTTTCTCCATCTTTTCGCTCCACACGTCCACATCCTCCGCACTAGGAAGCTGACACCCACGCAGGGTTCCCGCCCACCTCCCCAGCATTCCCCATTGCCCACCATTTTCTGAATCTAAATGGATAGAGGGCGTGGCTGTGGTGTGAGAAGTGCAGAACAGGACCTGCCGGGGGTCCTTCTACCCTCCCTTTTCCTTTCCAGTGACTTGCAGGTGGCTCCCACCTTCACACTGATTTGCGGGGAACCCAGGCGTGTTCCTTCTCCTCTTTTTTACCTGGGCCAGAGACCAGCCTGCTTTCAATGCAATAGGGAGCTGGTACCCAATCCTGACCGCCCGTTCCCTCCCCAGCTCGCTTACCCAAGCCCACATTTTTTGCCCCCAAATGAACACGCGCAGGGGCAGAAAAGGGGTATAGGCAGTGCAATCCTGACTCGCTTTGGTGTTCGCCCTCGCCTTTGGATATCCTCTGCCCTTTCAAACCTCCTTAGATCCAGGGCAGGCGGTAGTCTCCTGTTCTGTCTGGGGTACAGAAGCGCACCCGCCTGCCTCCAACGTAATAGGGAGACGGTGCTCAGGCGGGAAAGAGGACTCAGACTACAGTGACTTAAATTCACGTCTGCTTTTTGCCCAACGAAGCCAGTGTTATCAGTGAGCTCGGGTCCCCCCAATTAACCCTCCTTAGAGCACTGCAGCAGAAGCCTGGTCGCCCCCCCCCAGCCGGTCTCCTCCCTCTCCCACACAATTTGACTTAGTCTTTTCAGTCTTTGCCAGAAACATGAAAAGTGTATCATTGCCTTGGAATTTATACTTGCCTTTCTCAGATTATCAGGGAGGATCAACCCGTTGGAGTTAATCGACCATGTCTCCTTTTTTTCTCTCCTGCTCCCTACACGGTCCACCTCCCCTCCCCCAAGACCCAGAGATCTGCCATATCCCTTGCAGTCCTGCCCAGGCACTTAAATGGGATTGAGGAAATGAGGCTTCGTGTGAGACGGAGAGATTTATACTAGTTTTTTAAAAAATATGTGTCAGTTCTGTTCTATACGATTATTATTACTGATAATAGTAATATCCACCTACATCCAGCTTGTCATTAGAAAATAGAAAACAGGGGCGCATGGGTGACTCAGTTGGTTAAGCGACTGCCTTCAGCTCAGGTCATGATCCCAGAGTCCCATGATCCAGTCCCGCATGGGACTCCCTGCTCAGCGGGGAGTCTGCTCCTCCCTCTTCCCCTCCCCCCTCTCATGCTCGCTCTCTCATTCTCTCTCTCAAATAAATAAAATCTTTAAAAAAAACGACCTTAAAAAATAAAAGAAAGAAAGAAAAAGAAAATAGTAAAGAGCTATCTATTGTCATTTGGGAAGCAGGCGGTAGATTCAAGTGGGGGGGGCGGTAAACAAATAATCCAGCCACCTGTTTTCCCTGCTCAATAACAACACAAATATCGATCCTTTAGGCAGCCATTTATTTGGAAGTTTGAAAGGTACAGAGCAGCTGGAGGCTCCCCTTGCGGGGGAGGGACGGTTTTCCACGAAGTCAGCCTCTGAGGTCATATAATCTCATAATACCAAGGACACCTTGGAATTTCAAATTTTAAAAGCTGGTCACAATGTTCTGGTCTTCAAATTTATTATTAATTCAACCTCCACAGTTGATCTATTTCCCACTTCCCTACCACATTCACATCCCTGTTAACCCTTTCCAATTGCAACCAAAAATTTTCTACTACTTAACACCCCAGGGATAGATCTAGGTTGTGGGGCCTGACACAATTTGGGGGACCCTCTTTAAGAAAAGAAGCATTAAGAAGTATGTGTGATGCAATTAGGTACCAAAGTTAGTATTTATTTATAATGAGCAAAGAAATGACAAAATTTGGACAGCTGACATATGTGAAACATCCCAATTTCCATAGAAATGTTGACACAAAATGAACAAACTTTTTAGAATTTCTAAAAGTAAGAAAGAGTTTTAGTCAAGCCCTAGGTAGGACGGCTGCCTAGGAAACATGCTCTTTGCAGGAAAGAAAGTGTTCAGGAGAATGAATAGTTTTTACAGAGTTATATACTTTTTACATCTTAGAAAAACTCAAAAGACTATAGCATATTGGCAGGAATCATGAGTTTTATTGTAAAGGAATGCAGGCTGTGGGAGCAATGATCAATATCTCAAGGACAAGATGGTTTTCCTTTAGGCTACTCTTTCACAAAGCAGGTATACAATGCATGCATAGTAGGCCATAAATCAGGCTTTTGGTTTGAACAAAGTTTATATAGAATCATGTTGACTTAGAAATCTAAAATGACTTCCCTTGTTTATCAGGCCTTTACAGAGAGTTTTTCTCTCATCCCAAATAACATTTTTATTAACTGCCTCGTACACCTCTGACCATTTCCCCTACAATTTTTTTGGCTACAAATCCTTTGATCCTCTCTTCATATGACATCTTTGTAATATCATTTTTCCTAGAGAAAATGTTAAGATCATTCAATCTTTCCTTTGCATGGAAATTAAATTATTATGATTATATGATTATAATCAATTTATTATGATTATTGATAGAAGTTTCAACTTTACTACTCATTATGGTGAAGGCAGATTTTTAGTATTGTCAAATTTGAATAAATTGCTGTCAACCTCTCTCAAGTTTCTTTCTTATGTGGGCTTAAGATTTATTTTAAACTTTCTTGTGCAAATTCTTATCTTAAATATTCTTAATAATGATGCAGTGTCATGCCAGTGTCCTGAAGGGGAACAGAATTTGACACCCCAAAATGTGTCTCTTTGGCATATTTGGCATAAGGATTATTTTAGGCTGATTATTCTTTAAAAATCAGCATCTAAGGGCGCCTGGGTGGCTCAGATGTTTGAGTGTCTGCCTTTGGCTCAGGTCATGACCCCAGGGTCCTGGGATCAAGCCCCAATCGGGCTCCTGGCTCAGCAGGGAGCCTGCTTCTCCCTCTCCCTCTGCGTCTCCCCCTGCTCATGCTCTCTCTCTCTCTCTGTATCTCTGTGTCTCAAATGAATAAATATAATCTTTAAAAAATAAAATAAAATAAAAATAAAAAACAGCATCCACAGGAAAAGCTCTGAAAACTGAATAGAATTTACCCTTTTAAAAGAGACATTTACATCTATAAGGGAAATCTCATTTTGTAAGGGTGTCTCCCTTCTCTGTGTACCAGGAAAAAAAGGATGACTAATTCTCTAAGAACTCTTGGGGTACTTGGCTGCCTAAGTTGGTGGAGCATGACACTTGATCTAGGGATCATGAATTTGAGCCCCATGTAGGGTGTAGAGATTACTTAAAAAAAAATCTATAGAAACTCTTATCAATGGGGAAGGCAAAGACCTAAATCTACCTAACAACCTTACCCTAGTTTACTGTGCTTTGCCTGGTAACTTCCCTTAACTGACTCCCCCACTCCCAACATCTTCCTTTGTCTTTAGCTGGAGTTGGTATTTAAGGTGGTGACTTGGGCCATTTTGGGGAGTTACTCAGTTTTTCTGGGCTTCTCCCATGTATACAGGAGATATACATGTTATTAAACTTATTTGATTTTCTCCTGTTAATCATTTATTACAGGAGCCGGGGTTGGGGGTGGTTCTCAGCCAAGAACCCAGAAGGGTAGAGGGAAAATTATTTTTCTTCTCCTACCCCCTTCAAGGCCATCCAGCTGGACTAAGAATTAAATTTACATGAGACAGATTAACAGGGGGAAAATAAAAGCTTTATTATGTGCACACAGAGGCCCAGGAATGAAATTGAGACCTAAAGAAATGACCAAAGTGGCTACTTTTTATACTTTTTAGACAAAAAGACTAAATAAATCTGTGAGGAATTGATAGGACAGAGAAAACTTAACTTTGGGAGCTTTAAGAATTTGGGCTGGGGTAGTAAATTAGTAAAAAGTAACAAGAGTTGTTTCTACAGCCTTCTCAGCCCTGAATTCCCTATCTCTGGTGATAAGGATGTTCCTTTACCCCCTGGGACAGGGAGGGGACCTTTCACATGGGAGGCTTATTTTCTGTTATCAGGAGGACAGAGGAGGGTCTGAGTGTCCTTCTTGCACAAGCTGTTTCTTAAGTAAATTTTATTTAAAATAATCATATGCCAGGGGTGCCTGGCTGGCTCAGTCAGTAGAGCATGTGACTCTTAATCTTGAGGTCTTCGGATGGACTCTGGAAAACAAACTGAGGGTTCTAGAGGGGAGGGAGGTGGGGGATGGGTTAGCCTGGTGATGGGTATTAAAGAGGGCACGTTCTGCGTGGAGCACTGGGTGTTATGCACAAACAATGAATCATGGAACACTACATCAAAAACTAACGATGTAATGTATGGTGATTAACATAACAATAAAAAATTTAAAGATTAAAAAAATTCTTGAGGTCTTCTTTTTAAAAAAATATTTTATTTATTTGTGAGAGAGAGAGAGAGAGAGAGATAAGGAGCGGGGGAGGGGCAGAGGCAGAGGGAGAAGCACACTCCCCGATGAGCAGGGAGGCAATGTGGGGCTCGATCCCAGGACCCCTGGATAATGACCTGAGCTGAAGGCAGACACTCAAGCGACTGAGCCACCTAGGTGCCCCTTGATCTTGAGGTCTTGAGTTCGAGCCCCATGTTGGGAGTAGAGTTTCCTTTTTTTTTTAAAAGGAAATAGATAAATAAATAAATAAATAAATAAATCATATGCCAAAATGGCACATTTTAGGGCAGCCTGCCCTTGGCCCCTACAATGGTATCTTAGTCAATGTCAGTATTTCATGCCAAATCACCCAGAAATTAATATGAACCTGTATAGATATGATTGGGCAAATCCACAAACATGGTTGGTGTAAGAAAGACAGGAATCCATTTTTGATAAATCATACTGTACATACAGGACAGCAATGGAAGTCAAGACTAAAAAAATATCTTGGGATCAGCTAATGAAGTCGGAAATAGTGTCAAATGCTGGCACATGGCTGGTGTTAAACAATCATGCCTTTAATTTGAGTTATAAGATTTGTTCATGGGGGCGCCTGGGTGGCTCAGTTGGTTAAGCAACTGCCTTCAGCTCAGATCATGATCCCGGAGTCCCATGATTGAGTCCCACATTGGGCTTCCTGCTCAGTGGGGAGTCTGCTTCTCCCTCTGACCCTCCCCCCTCTCATGCTCTCTCTCTCTCTCTCCCTCTCATTCTCTCTTTCTCTCAAATAAATAAATAAAAATCTTAAAAAAATAGATTTGTTCATGGTTCGCTAAGTGTATGAAATGCATTAAGAACGCAGCATTAGGCTCAATAGCCTTAGACTCACACCAACCCTGGTTTGAATCCTAGAGTTTCTACTCACCACCTTGTGCAGCCTTACTAGTAATTACTTAATTATACCTAGAAGGGACTGAGAAACACATGGATAAATTATCCAATTAAACCTAAACTAAGTGTAATTCCAAATCACTTCCTCTTAGCTTGATGTAAAACATGACTGCATCTATCTCACCACCAAAAATGCGACAGGAAGTAGGAGTGGAAGAAGAGAGTAGTCTTAAATTGCAGTCAACATTCTTGCTTCAACTAACTTTACAAAAACATATGAGACATAGCATGGCCCCTATATTAGTTTTCTATTGCCATGTAACAAAATACCAAACTCAGCTGTTTAAATTAACACCTATTTATTTGGCTCACAGTTTGGTAAGTCAGAAGTCCAGATGTGTTATAACAGGGTATTCTGCTCAGGATCTCTTAAGGCTGAAATCAAGGTGTCAGCCAGGCTGCATTCTCATATGGAGCTTAGAGTCCTTTTTCAAGCTTACATGATTGTGGCAGAATTCATTTTCTTGTGGTTGTAGGATTAATAAGATCATATTTTGTTCCTAGCCAGTAGCTGGAGTCATTCTCAGCTTAGGTGTCACATTCCTTGCCACATGGCCCTCTATCTTCAAAGCCAAAGTGGAAAAGCCCCCTCATGTTGAATCCGTTTCATGCTTCAAATCTCTCTCACATGAGGATGGGCCATCTCTTTAAGGGTTCATCTGCTTAGGTCAGGCTCACTTAGTGACTGCCCTTTAATTAACTCAATGATTTGAGACTCTGATAGCATCTGAAAAATCTCTTTTGTGGTGTAATGTAACATAATCACAGGTGTGATACCTCATATTCACAGGTTCCATCTAAAATCAAGAGGAGGGAATTAGGGAACTATATAAGTGTGAAGGTCACTGAGGGGACCATCTTAGAATTTCGCTAACTATAACCCTTCCCAGAGGCCTTATATGGTGCCCATATGAATCCAGGGGCCATGAAACATAGGTGTCATTAGCTTCATGGTGAATTCACCTCTGCATTACCTCTACCCATTCTGAGTTTTTCACTTCACCTATACAACTATATCCTGCTAACAGGACCCTTAAACCTCACAACCATACACAATCGTGAACTAGTTACTGCTTATAGTTCTAACAGAAGTTATAAACTAAATTGACCAACACCAATTTTGCATTTAGCTAGACTGGGGATGGTAGAGCCCTACGTCTTGGGCATGCAATGAAAGGCAGTCATGATTTCTTGTATATCCACCAGAGGATGTTAGGTTGAGGCTAGATAGGGTGGGGGAGACACAAAGGCCAACCACAAAGAAATGGTCCTTGTTCTCTAGAGACCTTTGGGAACCTCATACTTTGCCTGCTATGTGCCCCACATGAGGATGGTTGCTTTGAATAGGCTAGTGGGTTATTCCACACAAGGCCTCCCAGCAGTCTGTGAGGTAGGGATTATTAGCAAGTCTCCAAATAAGTATTTGGAGAGAACAATTTCCAGTGTGGATTGGAGTTATGAGAGAAAAATTCAAGGAGCAGTAAATGACCAAATCAATCTTCATGTTGCCATTCTCAAGTGCTCTGGATGGTAACCACATAATCCATTGAATAATCTTAGATTCTACATCTTGACATTCAGGGCTCTTCAGGATACAACCTGAGTCACATATTCTCAGCTTTGCCAACCATTTTTCCTCTGCTCCAGCCAAAAGAGACCCCTAATCAGTGTGTGACCCAAACATGCTTTATACTTACCCACTCTGTGCTTTTGCTGTACCATTATCCCAAAATGAGAAATTCCCTCAGACGTGATAGTATAAAGGAATAGGAATAGGCAATATAAAGGAAAATACATCTCATAAAGGAATTGTTCTTTGGGATATTTCAGGAACATACAAGTAGGGGCCCCTGGCTTGCTCAGTCGGTTAGGCGTCTGCCTTCAGCTCAGGTCAGGATCCCAGGGTCTTGGGATCGAGCCCTGCATTGGGCTCCCTGCTCAGCGGGGAGTCTGCTTCTGCCTCTGCCTCTCACTTGTGCTCTCTCTCTCAAATAAAAAAAAAATCTTAAAAAAAAAGAACATACAAGTAGACCACAAGTCTGAGAGCCATGAGAAGCCAGCCCTATG
This sequence comes from Zalophus californianus, assembly GCF_009762305.2. Classification (NCBI taxonomy): domain Eukaryota; kingdom Metazoa; phylum Chordata; class Mammalia; order Carnivora; family Otariidae; genus Zalophus; species Zalophus californianus. Next base: position 44,464,727 of record NC_045612.1, read on the forward strand.
ACAGCAAAGGCTTCCCACCACCATTGCTTCTGAAGAAACAGCTAGTTTAGTTCAACCTAGAGAAAAAGGGATTCTGGGCGCCTGGGTGGCTCAGTTGGTTAAGCGACTGCCTTCGGCTCAGGTCATGATCCTGGAGTCCCGGGATCGAGTCCCACATCGGGCTCCCTGCTTGGCGGGGAGTCTGCTTCTCCCTCTGACCCTCTTCCCTCTCGTGCTCTCTATCTCTCATTCTCTCTCTCTCAAATAAATAAATAAAATCTTTAAAAAAAAAAAAAGAAAAAGGGATTCTTTCAGAGCACTATAGACCCATTGCTTGGTTTGTAGTCTATGTCTGATTTCATCACTTATCATGGTACATACATGATCTCCTTCACTTTGAACATTTCTGATCCCTTCTTCCATCCTTTCTTGTGCCTCCCTTTTGCTATAAGTTCCTCAAGTTGTTTCTATGCACTTTTTTAAAAAAGATTTTATTTATTTGACAGACAGAGAGCAAGAGCAGGAGCACAAGCAGGGGAAGTGGGAGAGGGACAAGCAGGCTTCCTGCCTAGCAGGGAGCCCGATGTGGGGCTTGATCCCAGGACCCTGGGATCATGACCTGAGCTGAAGGCAGAGACACATAATGACTGAGCCACCCGGGCACCCCTTCTGTGCACTTTTTGAATAAACATTCTAGAACTTTTCTTCTGCCAAACTGAGTATAGTTGGAAATATTCTCCTCCCAATGAAGTAGATCTTCACCAGCCTTTCTCACACACAAAAAAAAAAAAAAAAAAGAAAAAGAAAAAAGCCCTTAGGTGCACTGCATTGAAAACTCCTTCTCTGAAGAGCAAACACAGAAGAGAGGCATTCCCAGGCAATCTTAGAGAGAATGTCAAAGCTTACCGCCTGGGGCACCTGGGTGGCCCAGTCAGTTAAGCATCTGACTCTTGGTTTGGGCTCAGGGTCGTGAGATCAAGCCCTGTGTCAGGTAGGCTTAAGATTCCTTTCCCCTTCCTCTGCCCCTCCACCATCCTCTCTCTCTCAAATAAATAAATACATCTTAAAAAAAAAAAAAAGCTTACAGCCTGGACATTAGGGTTTGGTGAAGTGGCTCACTGAGTAGCAGATGTGTTGCCTTGTAGGTTAGTCCAACATTTTTTCCGAGAGCTCACAGGATTAGGAGTTTAAAAAGCAGTGCTCCCACAGTTCTGTGCTCCTTTGACTTGGTGAGCATTTCATGTTACAGGGGCTGCCAAGACCACCGAGCTTTGGCCATACCATAGTGACATACAAGGCACAGACTGGATTGCTGCATTCAGTCACATGCACTATCATCTCTTTTATATCCTTTGCATTGTATATTTGCCACTTTAGTAGTAACCAAACTCATACCACTTTGAACCAAAACCAAATCGTCATTCTTGCACATCTCTGAATTTGGACTAGACTAAAAATTTATTTATTTAAAAAAAAGATTTTATTTATTTGAGAGAGAGAGCATGAGCAAAGAAGAGGGGCAGAGGGCAAAGGAGACTCCCCACTGAGCAGGGAGCCCGACGCAGGACTCAATCCCAGGACCCTGGGGTCAAGATCTGAGCGGAAGGCAGACGCTTAACCGACTGAGCCACCCAGGCGCCCTAGACTAAAAATTTAGAAATATGGGGCCCCCGGGTGGCTCAGTCAATTAGGCATCTGCCTTCGGCTCAGATTATGATCCCAGAGTCCTGCGATCCAGTCCTTGGTCGGGCTCCCTGTTCTGTGGGGAGTCTGCTTCTCCCTCTCCCTCTGCCCCTGCACCTGTTGTCTCTCTCTCTCTCAAATAAACAAATAAAATGTTTTTAAAAAAGAAATATAAATTTGTAAACACTATATGGATACAATTTTATAAATATGCTTTTGACCTATTTTACAGATGAGAAAATAGAAACAGAAGAAGATTAAATATATGCCTAAATTCATCTAACAAGCCAGGAAAGAGATTCCCCTGGAACCATGTCTGTGGAATCCCAACTATTCTTACTAGATTCCTTGACTAGCCTATATCATTCAGGAGGGACTTGTTCTCCACATGTCACCTTCCAGAGTTTTTCAGAATATGTTACAGGGGTCTTCCCCTGGTGAAAGCTGCTGACAGAAGAGTGGGCTCCAGGCACGTTTACATGCAGCCAGAGTGGAGAGTACAGGCCTTTTCAGGTAGCAGGAGCTGAAGGAATCAGAAGGCAGGCAGGGCAGCCCTGCAGGCAAGGGGGAGGGCAGTCAGGCCCTGGCAGCTACTGCCATGGCAACGGTCTCCAGGGCCCTGGCCTTCCTCTGGGGGATCTGAGGAAGCCAAGGGTGAGCTTCTGGTGTAGGGATTCCCGTTCTCTGGTGAGGCTGCCCTTCTGTGGCAGAAACAGAGCCCCCTCCGTCTGAGCCTCTCCAGAGCACAGATTCCATGCAGGTCTGGTTTCACTTTGCAGGGCCTGTCCGCCTGGAGTCCAGGAGGAATGCCCTCTCCAGCTCAGAGGTTCCCCCTGCTGCCGCCACCTCTGCATTCTTTCCTAATGACACCCATGGCAGCATTTTGGTCTCAAGACTAGCGGCTGTGGATTGCAGCAGGCCCTGTCCAGCCTGTAGCTCTCAGGCTCTCCCCCACTTTCGCCCCAGGGGAAATAACCAAGTGGGAAATGCAGAGACAAGAGCCTTCTCTTTTCTGCTTCTGGCCACATCCTGACTGGGGCTGGACACACACACACTCTCTCTCTCACACACACACACACACACACTCACACACTCACACACTCTCTCTCTCTCTCTGTGTCCCCACTCCTATGCCCAGAGAAACAAGGAAGGGGCTCTGAGGAAAGGTGGGGTAGCAACTCAGGCTGCTGGGAAACACTTGGAGGCTGGGAAGGCAGGTCTGACCTGGGCCAGAGGGAGGCAGTACCAGGCTCTGGGCTGGGCAGGAGGACCCAGGCTGTCACTTACTTGCTGGAGGGCTCTGGAGGCCCAGGAGGCTTCTCTTCCTCTTCAGGCCTCTGTTCATGTCCTCCTTCTTCTCCCTGAAAGGTGGAGCAAGGGGTCATGGTAGAACATAGAACAAGGAATGAGGTCCCTTCCAGCTCCAGGCTGCCTGCCATGGTGAGGAGGGGCTTCTCTTAGGAACAGCATTTGGTCTGAGTGGGGACCTCTCCAGACTGTGGTGCTGCTTTTCCCACAATCCAGACAAGGTCAGAGCGCAGAACCTGTGCTACGCTGGCCTTCCCTGCCGGGCTCCAACATATACACTCACAGCCTTACTCTTGGCCTCAGGGACTCTCAGACGGGCCCAGGACAATCCCAGTCTGAGGTCTGGATGACAGAGGTTGGAATAGAGCAGACTGATTCACAGTCTTGGATAATTGGTTCAAAAAACTTATATTTAAGGAGTGCTTTCTGTGTTCTGTCCTGTATATGCTGATTAATAAGACACAAATGTCTCTGAGGAGTTCATTGACTTATGGGGGCGATAGATGTCTAAACGTAGTTTTTGTTTTTGTTTTTTAAGATTTTATTTATTTGTCAGAGACAGAACAAGCAGGGGGAGCCTCAGAGGGAGAGGGAGAAGCAGGCTCCCCACTGAGCAGGGAGCCCTATGCAGGGCTCGATCCCAGGACCCTGGGATCATGACCTAAGCCAAAAGCAGACACTTAACCAACTGAGCCACCCAGGCGCCCCTAAACGTAGTTTTAACACATGATAATAATAAAGTCTGAGTCACCTGGTGATTTAGGAGCACCAGGAAAGGACACCTAATTCAGCTTGCTCTGATGACTGTCAGGGAAGTCTTCTGGGAGGAAATGATACTTCAGTTGAGTTTTAATGATAGAATAGGATTCAGCTTAACAGAGAAGAGGAGGCCCAGAAGTGGCAGGGAAAAAAGCTTGAGGCAAAGGCACGGAGGCTTGGCCTCAAAAGTCTGACTGGACCAGACCAGTCAAAGTCTGACAAGAATTCAGATGACAAATGTCCATTACAGAGGCCAGTTTGGCAGTGTACCCTAAATGTACCATATAACCCCAGTCCCCCTTCTAGTCACGAATTCCTGAGAAATACACATATGCACAGGGAGGCATGCAGAAAACATTTCACTGCAGCATGTTTGTAACAGTAAGGCATTGGAAACCATCTCAGTCTCTATCACTAAGGAATAAGCTACAGTATGTTCACTCACACTATGCAATGTATGCAGCCGTTACATATGACCTAAATCTATAGGTCTAACGTGGGGTTTTTTGAGCACAGCAAGCAATTAATTCTGACCCTGAGGGAGTGTCCAATACCATGGGTTAAGGGCTCAGTCCCACAAGACTGCACCCCACCCCCTTCAGATGCCAACCCTAAATCCAGGTTGTCACTTGTGCTTCTCACCTACTGGATCAGAGGTTCCCATGACTCCATCGGGGGATTCAATTAACTTGCTAGATTGGTTCACATTTACTTATGTTTTCTAGTTTATTACAGAGGATGTTATAAAGGATACAGAATGAATAACTGGATGAAGAGGTACAAAGGGTAAGGTCCAAAAGGGTCCCAAACGCAGGAGCTTCTGTCCTCATAGAACTGGGGTTTGCCACCCTCCCAGGATGTGGATGCATTCACCAACTTGGAAGCTCATCAAATCTTCTTGTTTAAAAGCTTTCATATAGCTTAGTCTGCAGCCTTCCCCACCTTCCCCTTCACAAAAGTTGTTGAAAGGGGCTGAAAGTTCAACTTGGTCTTTCTAGTAACCAGTGCCATCTTGAAGCTATCAAAGGGCCCAACCCCGGATCACCTAATTAGCATAAACTCAAAAGGGACTCTTCATGAATGACAAAAGACATTCCAACCACTCAGGAAACTGTAAGGGTTTGAGGAGTTTTATGCCAGGAACTGGAGACAAAAACCAAATATATTTCTTGTTATATATCACAGTAGGTAACAACATGGATAGATGGATAGATTTCCAAGACACACAGTTGAGTAAAACAAAAAAACAAAAAAACAAAACAAAAAAAACATTTGTTGAATGAAATGTAAGGTATAATGCCATTTAAATAATGTCATTTAGATTCAATGAATATGTGTGTATGTGTGTGCATGTGTGTGCATGTTATTTGTGTCTTCTCATGTGAATTACTTCTCCATGCACTTTGCTCATTTTCTATTGGGTGAGTAGAGATTTATATTTTTCAAAGATATCTCTAAATCTGTAATATATTTTAAATATTTCATCCCAATTTCTCTTGTGCCATTTAATATTCTTTGAGATTTTTTTAAGGATCTTGAAAGACTTAATTCCTTTTTTTAAAAAAAGATTTTATTTATTTATTTGACAGACAGAAAGAGAGCACAAGTAGGCCAAGCAGCAGGCAGAGGGAGAGGGAGAAGCAGGCTCCCCATTGAGCAGGGAGCCCAACACAGACTCGATCCCAGGATCCCAGGATCCTAGGATCATGACCAGAGCTGAAGGCAGATGCTTAACCGACTGAGCCACGCAGGTGCCCCAAAAGACATAATTCCTTATTAATGTTTCTAGTTGAAAAGTGTGCTTGTAGGGGTGCCTGCTGGCTCTGTTGGAAGAGCAAGCAACTCTTGATCTTGGAGTTGTGAGTTCCAGCCCCACACTGGGTGTAGAGATTACTTGAAAAAATATATTATTTATTTATTTTTTTATTTTTTTAAAGCATGCTTGGGGCACCTGGGTGGCTCAGTTAAGCGTCTGACTTCAGCTCAGGTCATGATCTCAGGGTCCTGGGATCGAGTCCTGCATGGGGGAGGGGGAGCTCCCTGCTCAGAGAGGGGTCTGCTTCTCCCTCTGCCTCTGCCTCTCCCCTCTACCCCCCAGTGCTCATGCTCACTCTCTCAAATAAACAAATAAAATATTTAAAAAAATAAAAAAATTTAAAAGCATGCTTGTAGCAAAAAATTCAAGCTCAACAAGAGTGGGACATGAGAGTGGGGGTGTTCCCAACTTTTTTTTTTAAAGATTTATTTATTTATTTTGAGAGAGAGAGAGAGAGAGGAGGGCCAGAGGGAGAAGCAGATCCCTCGCTGAGTAGGGATCCTGATGCGGGACTTGATCCCAGGACTCCAGGATCATGACCTGAGCCGAAGGCAATCGCTTAACCAACTGAGCCACCCAGGCGCCCTGTTCCCAACTTTTCTGACATCCAAAGATGAATACCATTAGACTCAGCAATAAGAAAGAAGGTGTGACATTTTCGAAGGCCTAATGATTAAGAGTTCTGACTTGGGGGGGGGGGGCTGGGTGGCTCAGTTGGTTAAGCAACTGCCTTCGGCTCAGGTCATGATCCTGGAGTCCCGGGATTGAGTCCCACATCGGGCTCCCGGCTCAGCAGGGAGTCTGCTCTCCCTCTGACCCTCTTCCCTCTCGTGCTCTCTATCTCTCTCATTCTCTCTCTCAAATAAATAAATAAAAAATCTTTAAAAAAAAAGAGTTCTGACTTAGGAGTCAGACAAATTTGAGTTCAAATCCAGATTCTTCCACTTACTGGCTGTGTGATCCTGTGAAAGAAACCCAGGTTTTTTGAGCTTCAGTTTCCTTATATATATATATATATATATACATATATATATATATATATATATATATATATATATATACACACACATATATACACTAAGGTAATAATGCCTTCTTCAATGAGTTGTAATGATTAAAGACGATCCCAAATATAAAGTACCTGGCCCAAAGTAGTTTCTTGATCATTTTGAATTTTTCCCCACCTCCAAACAAAGCTGGTGTTCTTTCCTAAATCTTATGCTCTTTGGGGAACCTGTACATTCATGTGGCCTTCAGACATAGGCCTTAAGATCAAAGAGAACAATTTTATCTTCACTATAATATATATACAATAAACAATATATCTTCACATTGAGGGGTGTGGTTGATGGAATATAGATGAATATCATGGCACATGTGCAAAGAAAAATAAAAGAATAAATAAAATATATGCTATAAAATATAACTACAAATATATGAATAACACATAAAAGTATCTGAATAATATATTTTATTAACATAAAAGGAATATACACACAATGTAAGCACATACATGTCAATATTAACAATTTCTCTAGGTAGAGGAACTATAGGTAATTTATATTTTCTTCTATACTTTCCTACACAGGCAGATTTTTCTGGTAGAAACATATAACTTCCACAATCAGAAAAAATTCAAAACAGTAAAAGACCTTTTAGTTTAAACATACACACACATGCACACACATACTTATCTTGACTTGAGACAGGGAAAAACCATCTAAGTATACGTTGCTTCTTGTGCTACCTCAGCCCCCAAGAAGAGGTTGATACTGGGTCAGTCCAGTGTGAGTCAGGGTTGAGGTATTCCCCTCCCCAATGTCAACTCTTCTTCCCCCACCTTCCAGTAGTTTCTCTTTCCCTCTTTCCTTTGTTAGCTGTGTTCAACTCATAGTTCTGGCTCTGGTCACCAGATGGCGTGCTTACTTCTAGTTTCTTAATACTATTTAAAAACCAGTATTGTCTTGGTAAAGAGGTTTAAAGAAAAAGTTCATTTTTTTACACTTAGGGTATGAATCAGTACATTCAGTACAGTCCCACTGTCATTTGAAAAATACATACTCACAGATAAGGGTAGAAGGATATACAAGTGGATTCTTCATTCATTTAATTCAATAAATATTCAAAGAGTCCTTACTACATGTCAGGTACCACAAGCCACAATCCATATTTCCATGCCAATCTCTTTTCCAAACTCTAACTGCCTACTGGACATTTCCATCTGGAGAAAAATAATAATGTAAAAACTCACCCAAATGCACAAACCAACAAGGACACAATACTTGGTAAGTCTAAATCAATTATTCCCTAAGGCCCGAAAAACTACCATCTAAATTGGTGGCAGTGTGGACGCCTTGCTGGCTCAGTAGGTGGAGCACGTGACTCTTGACCTCAGGGTTGTGAGTTTGAGCCCCAGGCTGGGTATAGAGCTTACTTTTATTTTTTATTTATTTATTTTTTAAAAGATTTTATTTATTTGACAGAGAGAGACACAGTGAGAGAGGAAACACAAGCAGGGGGAGTGGGAGAGGGAGAAGCAGGCCTCCCCGTGGAGCAGGGAGCCCGATGCGGGGCTCGATCCCAGGACCCTAGGATCATGACCTGAGCTGAAGGCAGATGCTTAATGACTAAGCCACCCAGGCACCCCTAGAGCTTACTTTTATTTAATTAATTAATTAATTAAATTGGAGTGCATAGAGTGGGGAGAGTGCAGAATTTGATTCAGACAAATCTGAATTGGAACACAGGATCTGTCTCTTCTTTATCTGTATAATTTTATTCCTTATTCATAAAAATAATTGAGTTTGAGTTAGTATCTCTGAATGGGAGAGGAAAGAATCTCTGGGTATTTTACAAAGAGCCTGAACCTGATCTCTCAGGTATGCTACTTCATCCTGAGGGGCTCCCACTCTCAAGCAATGTGTCATAGAAGTCAGATCATTCTGATTAAAAGAGGACTTTCTCTAGGATCTGGGACCCTAAATGCCTTTTGCTCTGGGATTGACCAGGCAAGCTGCTTCTTGGACATGTGACTGAGATCCCAGCCTTCTGCTTGGGCAGGGAGGTAGTTAAGAGGCCCAGAGAGCCAGGCTATAGATGCTGCTGACCCTCTACCACCAATTCCCCTGGCCCCCAAGTCACGGGCAGGGCCTGCAATGCATAGGGATGTTCACACAGGAGGTGAAACCCCTTTTCTCCTAAGCTGTTGGACCACATGCCTTTGCAAGTTCCCTTTACCCAGAGTCTTCTTTGACTCCGGGCCTAGGCTGACACAGACATCAGAGGCACTGCATGCACAGAGCAATGTTCAGGGCAGAATCACCGACACAGGCTGGGGCACATCTGAGGCCCTTTGGGGAGTCTGCGCAAGGAGGGTCGAAGAGGGATGGGTGAGGTCTTGTCTGAGGTCTAACCCCTTTTGTGGAAAAGCTAATTCACTAGACTCAGAAGAGCCAGCTCCTTCTGCTTCAGCCCCAGGTTACCTGGTCAGACCCAGGTCAGACATCTACCTACTCAAGGACCGTCCCAACCAATGCTTCCAGTTAGGAATCCTTGGGACTTTATCTCCTCCCCTTCAAAAAGTTCCCCAAAAGAGAAGGGGCAAAGGAGGGAAAGGCAAAGTGCTCTGACCTGCAATGGGGACTGCTGTTGCCCTCCAGATAAGTGTGGCCAGGACAATTTGGCCACCAGCCTCAGAGGGTTTGGTGCCTGCTGCAGGCTGGAGCAGAGAAACCAAAATCAGACCCACCCTGGAGAGAGAAGTGTGACTTGGGTGAGCCTTTCCACCTCCTACCTGGGCACTGCCCCTCTGAGCACCAGCGGGGTGGATTCTGTCTTGTCAAACTGGCACAGTGAGCCTCTGGAAACTTCTCTCATTCCAACTGGAATCCAGCCTGACCAGCATCCATCAGGCTGCCATGACCTTGAAGAATGGTTTGGAGACATGAAGATCCCCCCAAATGGCATCATACAGTGGAAAATAAAAACAAAAAAGGTCAAGGGCACAGGATTGGTTTACCATTTTGTGAACTGATCACCAAAGAACTTTATTTCTGATCCACTTTACTCATTGGAAGGAAGAAATGCAAGGCATTACATAATGCCAGTCGTGGAAAATACATCTTGCTATTTTCTTGTCCTCAGCTTTTTATTCTGTGTATGGTCTTGCTTCGCTGCAAGAAATCTAAATTTTATGTAGTAAAATTGATGAGGCTGTTTTTAGTTTCTTAAAAATATGCTTGGACAAGCCTTTCACTTTTTTTTAAGTAAACTCTATACCCAGTATAGAGCTTGAACTCACAACCCCCAAGATCAACAGTCGCATGCTCTACTGACCGAGCCAGCCAGGAGCCCCAAGCCTTTCACCCTTTTATATTTTTTTTTACATTTTTTATTTATTTGACAGAGAGAGACACAGCGAGAGAGGGAACACAAGCAGGCCTCCCACTGAGCAGGGAGCCCGATGTGGGGCTCGATCCCAGGACCCTAGGATCTCATGACTTGAGCCGAAGGCAGACGCTTAATGACTGAGCCACCCAGGCGCCCCAGCCTTTCACCCTTTTAAATTCTGATAAAATCATCTGCTTCTTTTTCTATTTATGTCATAATTTACTTTTACTAAAACCAGGAGTATATTGCATATAGCAGTGGATCTCTAATTTGTGTGCTAATTGATAGAAAAGGAAATTTAGTGGGTCTGGGGTAGAGCCCAGGTCCCTGCATTTTTTATACGAGAAATGCTGATATATAAGATATGAAAATAATTTTAATGTTGAATTTGGGGTAACAATTCTTCCTCCCAGTGATCCTTCTGGAATTGCAAATCATACTTTCTAGAGAAGTAAACACACTGAAGCTACACAGTCAATCAGACAGAAACTCAGGGTTCATGACTGGGTCATAATTAAAAAAAAATTATTAACCACTATCCGTGTTTCTAGAATAGGATCAATAAAACAATCTTAGGTGTTATAAGGGTAGTTTGAGAAATCATAATCTCTGATACACACATGTATATATATGTATATACATATATAGTACTTTAATAACTTACAAAGTACTTTTGAATGCTTCTTGGTGATGTGGGGTGGGGTAGAAGGGAAATGCCCTAGCTTTAACCTAAGTCTTAATATCCTCTTTAATTTATACAAGCTGAGCAAGTCAGCTGAATTGGTTAAGGCAAGTCTGCCAGAAAACCCTTGGGAGGGAATTCGCCCTAAGGCAAATGTTAGGCACCTAAAACCATAGTCATTTTTGGAGATTATTTGGGAGGGAGGTTCCAATTCAGAATACACAGGGTTTTAGAGGGGAGGGGGGAGGGGGAGTTGGTTAGCCCGGTGATGGGTATTAAGGAGGGCACGTACAGCATGGAGCACTGGGTGTTATACGAAAACAATGGATCTTGGATCACCACATCAAAAACTATGTATTGTATGATGACTAACATTAACATAATAAAACTTAAAAAAAAATACACAGCATTATGGCTGGGCCACAAATTTGTCTCCTAGCCTGTCTCAGTAAATTCATGTTTGAATGAATTGGGGAAAAGATGAGGCTTTCAGGAAAAAAAAGGGATTATTTTGCTAAGAACTCTTTAAGACCTTGAGGTTTAAGCAGCACTGGGATGCTATGCACCTGGATAAGTATAATATTAAAGCTGAAGGAGGGGCATTCTCCATTTATCTGTAAGAGACACAGTTCAGCTTTGGCCCAGGAGGGACACCAGAGCAATCAGGGAAGCTTCGCAGCTGGAGGACCCAGGCACCTTAGCTGTGGGGGGGCGGGGGGGGGGTTTGGAAGGAGCAGGACCAAGGAGAAGAGGCAGCTGTGCCCAGCAGATGTGACAATATCCAAGGGAAGAGAATATCAGGACAGAAATAGAATGTGGCACTCACCTGGGATCTCACAGGAATTATTTCTGGGTGTAAGTGAAATCTCCTTTGGGTTCTATCCCCTGTATTTGAAGGGTATCTATAGGGGTTGGGGGTCCTGCATGTGCAGATGGGGGAAAACCAGGCAGCTCTAAGATCTTCATTTGGCTCCACAGCCACCTTGTAAGTCAAGCATCATTCCTCTTTCAATGGGAAAAGAATGACCCTTAAATAGAAGTACCTGGTTTGTTTTTCTGCCTGAGATTTAAAAGAAACATGGGATTGGGGCACCTGGGTGGTTCAGTCCATTAAGCGTCTGGCTCTTGATCTCAGCTCAGGTCTTTATCTCAGGGTTGTGAGTTCAAGCTCGCATTGGGCTCCATGCCCAGCATGGAGCCTACTTAAAAACAAACATGGGATTTACTTTTCTTCTTTAAAGTTCTGAGAAGTATTTATTAAGGGCCACATTGTCTTTATAAGCTGACTGACAGTTTTTAAAGTTTTTCCCATTATATATTTTTTGCAACAAAAGTAAAATGTCTCGAAAATTGAGAAGTTCCGATGAAGCAAAAATGAAAAACAAACCAAAACACCTATTACCGCAGAAAGCCACTGTTAAGCCATTTAAGTATATACTTTCAGTTTTTTCTTTGCATATTAATATATAAATATACATTTTTTACAAAAATGGGATACAACATATACTCTTCGAAAATTTTTTTCACTTCACAATATATAATGTACATCTTTTCATGCAAATGGGTGAGACTCATGATTGAAAAAGGGAAACTTGCAGCTTGTGGGCGGGGAAAACCCAATTTTATGCCAGTTACAAGTGAAACACCTAGATTAAAGCCACGCGAAAAGTTATAATTGAGATGGGCAAAGGTATATGAGAAAATACAACCTTCAGGTGGCCATACTTATATCAGGCAAAACAGAATTAAAGGCCGAACACATTAAATAGGATAAGGACGGTTCCGTCTCGCCTTCCAATGCATAACCATCAATTTGTTGCGTACTCTTTTCATTTCTTCCATCTCCTCTGCTACCTTTATCATCTCCTCATTGCTTAAATTTCTGCCGTGTATGTCCCCTCTAAATTGCGGGCGAGAGCGAGCCAGCCTCTCTTTAAAGCTTCCTTCTTCTAGCTTATGTTTTCCCACTCCACAAGGAGGCTGCTCCATGGGAGGGCGCTCTTCAAAAAGGTCCCTTCTAGAAAGGCGCTCCTGAGGAGGGCGCTCCTCGGACACCAGCATCTCGGGAAGGAGCTCGGGAAGGAGCTCCTCGGGAAAAAACTCCTCCTCCGAGGACTGCTCCTCGGAAGATGGTTCCTCCGGAGACTGCTTTTCGGGAGAGTGCTCCGGAGACTGCTTTTCAGGAGGCTGCTCCTCATCCGTCTTGGGTGCGCTCTGTGGCTGTTCTTCATTTTCTTTGCAGGATTTTTCCATGTTCAGGATGGTCTTTAAGTACAATTATTCATAGGAGACAAGGCTGAGTCAACACACTTGGTGGCTGGAACAAGGCCCCGGCCCCGGGTTCCCATACCCGTCTTTTCCCGTATCGGGGCCCAGGTTCCCCAACCTACGCTTGCCGAGGGGCTCTCTGGCCCTGGGTACCCCGCCGCGTCCCACCCCTCGCAGCCTCCCCCGCCCCCTCCTTCCCGAAAGCCCACCATTTTCCCAGCAGGCCTTGCCACAGGCCTCTCCCGCAGTAGCAGGGGCGGGGCGGTGGTGCCGCCGACTGCGTTCCCATCAGCGTCCTCCCTCGCACCCCATCCCGGGCCACTGCCCACCCTTTCCCCGACCTGGACCTCTCCTGGCGCTTTGCTCTAGGCGTCCTCTCCTCGAGGCGCACCGCTGTGACCTGCAGACCTGCAGACAGACGCAAGACAGGGTAGGGGGCGGGGAGTGGGGAGGAGGGAAGGACTGACTGACACCACACGTCCCTTTCCTGGGCATTAGCCGCCGCCCCCACGCCGGCCCCCTCTGCTGCCCCTCCCCCAGGCCGCACCTCAAGCTTCATCCTCCGTGCCCCACCACCCTGCACCCCGCAGTGCTCGTCATTTCTTTTCAGGCGGCAAGTGGAAGCAAAGGATTACTTAGAAACTATTTCTAAGTGTCTATGGCCCCCAGGGGCCCCCACTCATCTCCCCACCTCACCCCAAGACCACCATTTTCTGCACCGAAATGTGGGCGAAGGGGGGCGGGGCTGGGTCTAGGAAAAGGCCTGGTACTCTCTGCCATCCCAATCCCAGAGGTTACTGGGCAGCAAAGACCCTCATACCGATTTAAGAAGACCAAGGGGACTTACTTCCTTCTGCTCTTCCCCTCGACCAAAGGGCAGGAGGCAGACGGTGTCTGGACAGGCAAAAAGGACCAGGAGAGAGGGACTTGGGCAGACATAGGCTCCTGGTCACGTGAGGGCCGCGCGTCACCGCCGAGCTCAGATCCCCAGTTACGACTTTGACCGCGGGCGGCCGTGCCGCAGCCTGCCAGTATTTCCTAACACGCAACACATCAGGCATCGTCACTCACCTCTTTGTTTATATTTGCCTTTTCATCGTTACCAGAGACGGTCAGTATCCAGTCTTGGGAGTTATTGCCTCTTCTTATCTGCTGCTTACCCTGATATCACCTCTCTCCCTTATTCTCCCGTTGTTCGCCACCAAGGCCCATTATTTCCCCTACAGTCCAGAGCCTTGCACTGAAATTTGGCTATTTGTCCTTAATGAATCGATACCATATGTCACCTTTCCCATCTTTAATCCACATCCCTAACTCCATCAAGTCCGTTTAGGCCCTATCAACATGGTTTACTTGTCACTTTTATGGAAGATAAGCTTTCACTTTTCCATGACTTAAGGATTTTTTTGAGCCCCCAAACCTGTATTACAAATAGAGGCTCTAGTCTATATTAGTAATCATTCAGTTCTAGAACTCTAAGAGTTGTTTGTAAAGTATATAAATTAAAAACATGAATACTTTGATTTTCATAAATCAAAATACACATTTGTCCATCTAAGTACAAATAGTCTAAAAATGTATTTATTATCTGTAATGGGAGCATTTTTGGTGGAGACTGGCATTATTATATATGTGTATATATGGATACTATTTTTAAAAATTTTTAAGTAACACCACCCATGGGGCTTAAACTCATGACCTCAAGATCAAGAGTCACGTGCTCCACTGACTGAGCCAGCCAGGCACCCCTATATGTATGTGTGTGTGTGTGTCTGTGTGTGTGTGTGTATGTATATATATATATATATAAAGAGATTTTTCTGGGACTCTAAATCCTTAGCCAGCCACCTCTTGGTGTTGCTGGTCGAGAAAGTGTATATTCGTTAAATCAGCAAATACCTGGGTCCTGAGACTGCTGTACCCAAAAGATTCATCACAGAAGATATTCATATCCAACTATGCAATAATTCTGTTGACCAGACACTGAGTAGCAGGATTAAAATCATATTAACATATTCAATTGTCATTACAAGTATGTACGTTTAGATCTAATGGTGTTTTATGATCTTCAACCTCATGCCTGCATCTTACTACTCATATCAGCCTGGATGCTACTTTCTCATGCAGGTGCCCTTTCTTCCAGAGAGCAAAGTATACCTCTCCTCTCTGTATTTTATAGTTTTAGGGTTGGTGGCTATCAGATCTGTGAGGATCCTGGGATCATTTTCTTTTTTTTTTTTTTAAGATTTTATTTATTTGACAGAGAGAGACACAGTGAGAGAGGGAACACAGCACGGGGAGAGGGACAGGGAGAAGCAGGCTTCCCGCCGAGCAGGGAGCCCAATGCAGGGCTCTATCCCAGGACCCTGGGACCATGACCTGAGTCGAAGGCAGCTGCTTAACGACTGAGCCACCCAGGCGCCCCTCCTTTTCTTTTTCAAACCCAGGCTGTCTAGTAAGTTTCCAAACAAATTCATATGGGAATTTTCCTATTTTAAGAGCTTTTTGTCACTTTTTTCCAACATCTAATTTACTTTGTGTTGAGATAGCAAGACATATTCACTTTTGTATCTTTTCCATAAATGTTTTACTTTTCAATTTTTCAGTGATGTGTGTCTTTTAAAATCCAAGTTTCACTATGCCTTCTTTATTCTTTTCACCAAAGGCTGGCTTCATCATTTGTATGGTTTCTTTCCAAGAGGACCCCTATTTTATTCATTTTTTCACTTCTATCCTTTTCCCCCTTAACATCCTGTGATGAAGAACTTACTACCTTAAAAGACACTGATTGAAATTTCATACAGTTGTAGTCATTCAGAGTAGTTTTTTCTTTTATTGAGCTGATACCTGCCTCCCAGTAGTTTACATACATTGGTGTTGGTTCTGCCCTCTGGAGTGATACGAAACAAGAATAAAGTAACAAAAGTGCCTTTTACCCTTGATAGCCTGACACTGCCAGAGTTAATGTTCTAGTTCTTTCCCCTTCCCAGTTGTGAGGCCTACGGGGCAATCTACTTGAACTTTCTGTGACTCAACTTCCTCATCTGCAAAATTGGAGACATAATAATACCTACCTCATGGGATTGGGAAAATGAGTAAGTCTGTATATGTAAAGGACTTGGAAAGGTACCTAGCACATAGAAAGCACTCTGTAAGCATTAACTATAATAATAGAAATAGTAATAATATGACCTAATGCTAATATTACTATGAATTATTGTTTATTGTTTATTTATTTTTTTAAAATTATTGTTTTTTTAAGATTCTGTTTATTTATAGAGAGAAAGCAAAAGCGAGAGAGATCACAGAGGGAGAGGGAGAAGCAGACTCACTACTGAGTGGAGAGCCCCATGCGGGGCTCGATCTCAGGACCCTGAGATCATGACCTGAGCCGAAGGCAGATGCTTAACTGACTGAGCCACCCAGGTGCCCCTTTAATTATTGTTTTTTAAATTAACATTAATTCAGCATGTATGCCAGGTATTGTGCTAAGCATTTTCAATATGCTATCTCATTTAATCCTTAAACAATTATATTCTCACCAGGACTTTTTTATTTAGGCTTAACCTCTCCAGTTATTTCAGTTCTTTCTGATATGATATACTTTTTCAAATTCTCTCACTATCCTACATGCTTCTGAATTTGTAAATGCCTCTGAAAATACTGAATGTTCTGCCTAGTGTAGAATGGAGTGATCTTATCACACCTTCATTCTAGGTGTGATATGTATATGTACACTATACATCTGTAGATGCATCCTAAGATCATAGTAGATTTTAGATGCCATATCACACAGTTAAATCCACTTTAATTGCAATCACCTGACACCGCCAAATCTGTTTCACACATCCCTGTTAATACACTTACATAAATCATTTAATTTTTAAAATTTTAATTTAAAAATTAAAATTTTTAAAATTTTAATTCCAATATAGTTAGTGTTAAATTACTTTCAGGTGTACAATATAATGATTCAACAATTCTGTATTACTCAGTGCTCATCAAGATAAATGTACTCTTAATCTCCTTCACCTATTTCACCCATCCCCCCACCCACCTCCCCACTGGTAACCATTCATTTGTTCTCTATAGTTAAGAGTGTGTTTTTTTGGTGTATCTCTTTTTCCTTTGTTCATTTGTTTCTTAAATTCTGCATATGAATGAAATCATATGATATTTGTCTTTCTCTGACTGGTTTATTTCACTTAGCATAATATTCTCTAGCTCCATCCATGTTGCAAATGGCAAGATGTCATTCTTTTTCATGGCTGAATAATATTCCATTGTGTGTGTGTGTGTGTGTGTGTGTGTGTGTGTGTGTGTGTGTGTGTGTATATATATATTTCTACACCTTCTTTATCCATTCACCTGTTGCTGGACAGTTGAGCTGCTTCCATAGTTTGGCTATTGTAAATAACGTTGCAAAAAATGTAAGGGTGCATATATGTAAATCATTTTAATTTTAACCCAAGTATAGAAACGTCTGTTTTTCTGGGCTAAATGTTGTCTTGTTAGATTCATTCCCTTATTCTTTGAATCCAAATTCTATCATTCAGTACATTAGCTACAAAATATTAATTTAAAGCATGCCATTAGTACTAAATAGGCTATTAAATTCAGCAGGCTCAGGAAAGATCTAGGGGAGATCTCAGCAAAGAGCTCTAACTACAAATGAAAAAGTTCCTTTCCCCTGTTGGGTTTGGCAGCCAGGAGCGTGCCCTGTCAGGCCAGTTCCCCTCCTTGCCTCTCTCAGTGTGACCTTGTAGGGTGGGATTACTTTCTAGTGCTGCTGATAGTAGGAGACACAGTTGCCCCTGAAAGCTCCCAAACTAGTATAAATTAACCCCTGTTGAGAACTTGGCAAACATGAGGGTCAGACAAGGGAGGTATAAAGAACTAGAACGAGGAATGGAAGGAAGAATGAAGACAATGTCTTTGTGTTGGCTCTAAGTCTCTGCCTGACAGTAACTGATTTGGGGTTCCCTTGAGAGAAAGGGCTCTCAAGAGGAAATAAGGTGAAGGTGGTTCTGCCATGGTAACAACCATTTGTTACAAAGGAATGTGGTCTGCTACTTGTGTGTGGTTGGGGTGGGTGCTATGAAATAACCCTTCTTCTGGATTTACTGCTGACATAGGGTCCTGTGAAGACATGTTGCTGGGCTCACAATTGCTAGGGAGGGTTTAAGTCTTAAGAAATGCCATTTTATTTTATTAAAGATTTTATTTATTCGACAGAGAGCGAGCACAAGTGGGGGGGCAGCAGGCAGAGGGAGAGGGAGAAACAGGCTCCCCACTGAGCAAGGAGCCCGATGTGGGGCTTGATCCCAAGATTGAAATCCTGGCAGTATGATGTAAGAGATGGAACCTTTAACCACCTTGTAAAACTGCTCCTGGGCTGTGGGCTCCAGGCACGTTTACATGCAGCCAGGGTGGAGAGTACAGGCCTTTTCAGGTAGCAGGAGCTGAAGGAATCAGAAGGCAGGCAGGGCAGCCCTGCAGGCAAGGGGGAGGGCAGTCAGGCCCTGGCAGCTACTGCCATGGCAACGGTCTCCAGGGCCCTGGCCTTCCTCTGGGGGATCTGAGGAAGCCAAGGGTGAGCTTCTGGTGTAGGGATTCCCGTTCTCTGGTGAGGCTGCCCTTCTGTGGCAGAAACAGAGCCCCCTCCGTCTGAGCCTCTCCAGAGCACAGATTCCATGCAGGTCTGGTTTCACTTTGCAGGGCCTGTCCGCCTGGAGTCCAGGAGAAATGCCCTCTCCAGCTCAGAGGTTCCCCCTGCTGCCGCCACCTCTGCATTCTTTCCTAATGACACCCATGGCAGCATTTTGGTCTCAAGACTAGCGGCTGTGGATTGCAGCAGGCCCTGTCCAGCCTGTAGCTCTCAGGCTCTCCCCCACTTTCGCCCCAGGGGAAATAACCAAGTGGGAAATGCAGAGACAAGAGCCTTCTCTTTTCTGCTTCTGGCCACATCCTGACTGGGGCTGGACACACACACACTCTCACACACACACTCACACACTCACACTTTCTCTCTCTCTCTCTCTCTCTCTCTCTCTCTCTCTCTCTCTCTCTCTGTGTCCCCACTCCTATGCCCAGAGAAACAAGGAAGGGGCTCTGAGGAAAGGTGGGGTAGCAACTCAGGCTGCTGGGAAACACTCGGAGGCTGGGAAGGGAGGTCCGACCTGGGCCAGAGGGAGGCAGTACCAGGCTCTGGGCTAGGCAGGAGGACCCAGGCTGTCACTTACTTGCTGGAGGCCCAGGAGGCTTCTCTTCCTCTTCAGGCCTCTGTTCATGTCCTCCTCCTTCTCCCTGAAAGGTGGAGCAAGGGGTCATGGTAGAACATAGAACAAGGAATGAGGTCCCTTCCAGCTCCAGGCTGCCTGCCATGGTGAGGAGGGGCTTCTCTTAGGAACAGCATTTGGTCTGAGTGGGGACCTCTCCAGACTGTGGTGCTGCTTTTCCCACAATCCAGACAAGGTCAGAGCGCAGAACCTGTGCTACGCTGGCCTTCCCTGCCGGGCTCCAACATACACACTCACAGCCTTACTCTTGGCCTCAGGGACTCTCAGACGGGCCCAGGACAATCCCAGTCTGAGGTCTGGATGACAGAGGTTGGGGCAGAGGCAGGGTAGGCTACATAATTTGCAAGGCCCTTTGTAAAATGATAATGCAAAACCCCTTGTTCAAAGAGCAAGGGAAAAATTTTGTACCTTTGAAGAGACTAAAATATAAAGCTTTTCCTTCCCCTGTGGTCTCTCTTTTGACTTTTCATTTTTTTAAATAGACTTCATTTTTTAGAACAGTTTTGGATTCACAGAGAAATTAAGAAGATATAGAGAATTCCAATATGTTCCACACCCAGTAGCACCTTACATTAATATGGTACATTTGCTATAACTAATGAACCAATATTGACATATTGTCATTAGTTGAAGTTTATACTTTATTACAATTTCCTTTTTTTTTCTTTTTTAACTAATGCCCCTTTTCTACACCTGGGCCCCATCCAGAATGCCACATTACTTTTAGTTGTCATATCTCCTTAGGTTACCCTTGGCTATGACAGTTTCTCAGACTTTCTCTGATTTTTTTTTTTAAGATTTTTATTTATTTGACAGAGAGAGAGACACAGCGAGAGGGGGAACACGAGCAGGGGGAGTGGGAGAGGGAGACACAGACTTCCGGCGGAGCAGGGAGCTTGATGTGGGGCTTGATCCCAGGAGCCTGGGATCATGACCTGAGCTGAAGGCAGATGCTTAACGACTGAGCCACCCAGGCGCCCTCTCAGACTTTCTCTGATTTTGATAACATTTACGGTATCTAATGGGATTTGGCTGGTGTTTTTCTCTTGCTTAGACTGGGATTATGGGTTTTGAGGAGGAACATCAGATAAAGTACATTTCATCACATCATATCAAGAGTACATGCTATCAATAGGATTTATGACCATGGATGTTGACCTTGACATGGTGCTTATTTATTATGTAAAATTTCGTATTAGCATGAATTTTATAGTTCATTGTTGTATTCTTTAATACCAGTTTTAAATGCAAGCACAAGAGCATTTGACTCATATACAGAATCACCAAAATTGCACAGTTCATCTTTTCTTAGCTTGTACATGCATTTGTATTTACTTCTTACTGGAATAATGGAAATGCTGCACAGAAGTAAACTTTTTATTTCTTTTCTTGATACGTGTACATATGCACATTCTACAAAAGAACTGAAAGCTGAAGAACTGTGGGTTGCTCTATTTTTCCTTTCCTTCTCTTTTTTTAAAGTTTCTTTCTAATTTAAGTAATTTCTACACCCAAAGTGGGGCTTGAACTCACGACCCCAAGATCAAGAGTCGCAGGCTCTTCTGCCTGAGCCAACCAGGTGCCCCTCCCTTTCTTTCTTTGTCATCATTTTCAAAAGGAGTGTTTGGTAAATACAGGGAAATTACACATGCAAGAAAGGCTGTGATTGGGTTTCTTGGTCATTTGTGTTTCTTAGAATGCATTCTGTGTTGGAAGTAAGTTCTGAATGGAACCAAAACGGTGGCCACTCCTGGCACTTAGCAGTCATAGAAGTAACATGCTCACCATTTACTTGCTCCAGTGCATCATGTAATATCTTTGTATGGTTTTGGTAACAGGATAATAGTGGCCTCATAGGATGAGTGGGGAAGTATTCTATTTTTTGGAAAAGTTTGTGAAGCAGTCATACTCATTCATCTTTATGTGTTTGGTAGAACTCACCAGTGAAGCCATCTGGAACTAGATTTTTCCATCTCAGTAGCTTTATGTTTACTAATTCATTCTCTTATTATAGGTGTGTTCATATTTGCTCTTTCATCTGGAGTCCGTTTTGGTAGTTTGTGTCTTTCTAGGAATTTGTCCATTTCATCGAAATTATCTAATGTATTGGCATACAGTTATTCATAGTATTCCTTCCCAGTCCTTTTATTTCTGTAAAGTCAGTAGATATGTCCTCTCTTTCATTTCTTACTGTAGTAATTTGAGTTTTCTTTCTTTTTCTTTTCCTGGGTCATCAATCTATCTTTTTAAAAGATTTTCTTTATTTGACATTGAGAGAGAGAAAGCACAAACAGGGGGAGCGGCAGAGGGAGAGGGAGAAGCCACCCAGGCACCCCTGGGTAATCAATCTAAAGGTTTGTCAACTTTGTTAGTATTTGTAGAGAATCAGCTTTTGGTTCTATTGATTTTCTCTTTTTTTTTTTTTTCTATTCTGTTTCATTAGTTTCTGTCTAGTCTTTTTTAATGCCCTCTTTCTATTCACCTTAGGTTTAGTTTGCTCTTTTTCAGGGTGTTATGGTGGAAAGTTAGGTTATTGACTTGAGATCTTTCTTTAAGATTTTATTTATTTATTTGAGAGAGAGAGAGAGAGAGAGAGAGAGAGAGAATGAGTGGGGGGAGGGGCAGAAGGATAAGCAGACTTCTTGCTGAGTGTGGAGCCTGATGTGGGGCTCAATCCCAGGACCCTGAGATCATGACCTGAGCCGAAGTCAGATGCTTAACTGACTGAGCCACCCAGATACCCCTTTCTTTCTTTTTTTTTTTAATAGGCATGTACAACAATAAATGTCCATCTAGGCATTGCTTTAGCTACATCCCATAAGTTTTGGTATGTTATATCTTCAGTTGCATTCATCTCAATATACTTTATAATTTCCCTTTTGATTTCTTCTTTGATCCATTGGTTATTTAGGAGTGGTTGTTTAATTTCCACATATTTATGATTTTCCCAAATTTCTTTCTGTTTTTGTTTTCTACTTTTATTCTGTATTAGCAGACAACATACTTACTATTATTTCTAATCTTTCATATTTATTGTGGTTTGTTTTATTGCCTAGCATATGGTCATTTCTGGAGTATGTTGTTCCATGTGTACTTGAGAAGAATATATATCCTCTTGCTGTTGGGTGGAGTATTCTATAGATGTCAATTAGGTCTAGTTGGTTTATAATGTTCGAGTCTTCTATTTTCTTTTTTTAAAGTAATCTTTAGCCCCAATGTAGCTTGAACTCATGACCCTGATATCAAGAGTCTTATGCTCTACCAACTGAGCCAACTAGGTGCTCCAAGTCTTCTATTTTCTTGTTGATCTTCTGCCTAATTGTTCTATCCATTATTAAAAGTTGAAAGTCTCCAACTGTTATCATTGAATTGTCTCTTTCTCTCTTCATTTTTGACAGTTTTTCTTCATGTATTTTGATGGTCTCTATTAGGTGCATATATATTTATAACTGTTATATCTTCTTAATGGATTGACCCTTTTATTATTATAAAATGTCTCTCTTTATCAAAATTTTCTGTTCTAAAGTCTATTTTGTGGGGCGCCTGGGTGGCTCAGTTGTTAAGCGTCTGCCTTCAGCTCAGGTCATGATCCCAGGGTCCTGGGATCGAGCCCCGCATCAGGCTCCCTGCTCAGAGGGAAGACTGCTTCTCCCTCTTCCACTCCTCCTGCTTGTGTTCCCTCTCTAGCTGTGTCTCTCTCTGTCAAATAAATAAATAAAATCTTTAAAAAAAGTCATTTTGTCTGGTTATTGCTATAGCCACTCCATTTTCTTGTGGTTACTGTGTGTATATCGTTTTTATCCTTTTACTTTCAATCTGTTTGTATTTTTTAATCTAAAATGTGTCTTCTGTAAATAGCGTATTATTAGGTTTTGGTTTTTTTATATTCAGTCTGATAACCCTGCCTATTTTTTTGGATAGCTTAATCCAATCATACTTTGTTATTACTTCAATAGTTAAATTTAGATCTGCCATTTTACTTTTTGTTATCTATATGTCACATATCTTTTTTGTCCCTTTATTTCTCTTTCGCATTAAGTGAATGCTTTCTAATGTTGCATTTTAGTGTTATTAATGATTTTTTTGCTCTATATTTTAGTTATGTCCTTAGTGTTTGCTCTAGTGCTTACCATATATGTATTAATTTAGAACCAGCTTCAGATTTATACTAATTTAATTCTAGTGAGATCCAGAAATATTACTCCTATGTAACTCTATTCCACTGATTTTATTGTTATGTATAATATACCTATACATCTTGCAAACTCCACAATACACTGTTTTAATTATTTGTGTAATTTTACATATTTTAGAGACTCGGAGGGAAGACAAGAAAGCAAGTATATGTTTCTAACTTATGTTAATCTTTTTTTTTGGTAAAGATTTTATTTATTTATTTGACAGAGAGAGAGCACAAGCAGGGGAAGCAGCAAAGGGGGAGGGAGAAGCAGGCCCCCTGCAGAGCAGGGAGCCCAATGCTGGGCTCAATCCCAGGACCCTGGGATCATGACCTGACCTGAAGGCAGATGCTGAACCAATTGATCCACCCAGGCACCCCTGTTATGTTAATCTGCTTATGTATAATTTCTGGATCTCTTCACTTGGTTCCTTGGGATTCAAGTTACCATTGGGAGTCATTTTCTTAGCTAATATAGCACTTAATAGTGTGTCACATTTCTCTGAGGCTTTGTACATTTTTCTTCGGCCTTTTTCTCTGTTGTTCAGGTTGCTTAATCTCTATCACTCTATCTCCGAGTTCACTAATTAGTCTTCCAGTTCAAATATACTGTTGAATTTTTCATGTCAGTTATTATACTTTTCAACTCCTGAATTTCCATTTGTTCTTTTAAAATTTATTTTTAATTTTTAATTACTTTTTAAGATTTTATTTATTTGAGAGAGAGAATGTGCATGAACAGTGGGGAGGGGCAGAGGGAGAGGGAGAAGCAGGCTCCCCACCGAGCAGGGAGCCTGATACTGGGGCTTGATCCCAGGACCCCAAGACCATGACCTGAGCTGAAGGCAGATGCCCAACCTACTGAGCCCCCCAGGAGCCCCATTTGTTCTTTTTTTAAAAATAATTTCTCTTTATTGGTATTCTGTATTTGATTTCACATTGTCATCATATCTTCCTTTCTTCTTCAATCATGGTTTCCTTTAATTCTGGAATCACATTTATAGTGGCTACATTAAAGTCTTTTTTAATGTGATATCTGGTCACTCTTACAGGCAGTTTCTGTTGCGTGCTTTTTTTTTTTTTTTTTTGTCCTGATATATGGGGCATACTTTCCTGTTCCTTTGCATATCTCATAATATTTTGTTGGAATCTGGACATTTTAGATAATATATTGTAGCAGCTCTGGGTTTTGGCTCCTCCTCCCCATTGGGGGCTAGTTTTTGTAATTTTTCTGTTTGTTTAGTGACTAGCTGGATTATTTTAGGTAACTTATTTTAGATACTTCAGCTAGTCTCTAAACAGATAATGTCTATGTCCACACGCAGTGGACATAGGAACGTTGTTCCTCAGTGGGCACAGCATTAGGTATGCCCACAGTCACCCTGGGATGACAGCGGTTTGGCAGGGCTCTCTATGTCCATTTCCCGGACCAAGTGTGCCTGTTAAACACCAGTAATTGTGTGCTGATTGCTCTATTGTTTTCAGCAATGCCCTGAGGCATAAATTGTTCTACAAACGGAGATTAGTTCTGCCCCCAGGTCTTCTCTTAGCTTTCTCTTTCAGATTTTCTCTGGTAAATGAGCTGACCTACAGTTTAGTCTCTATCTCCAATGAATCTACCAGTGTCCTCTCAATTGCTTTTCACCATGTGTGTTGTTATCTGGCACTACTTCTGACACCAGAGGCATTGTGTTTTTCAACACCATCCAGTTCTCTGATTCTCCAACACCACCTGGCTTTCCTACAGTTCAACCCAATACTGGCACTAACTCACTAGTTAGTGCAGACCTCATAGGTTAAGGGCTCAGTTTTGCAAGAGTGCCCCCACTTCAGATATTTGCCACAAATGGGGTGCCCGGGCTACTCACACTTCTGCCCAGGCAACTACAAATTTGTAGGTTCCCATGACCCCCTCTTCAGTTTTAGTACTTTACTAGAACAACTCACAGAACTCAAGAAAGTGCTTTAGTTACTGGTACTGGTTTATATTAAAGGATACAACTCTGAAACAGCTACATGGAAGAGAAACAGAGAGCAAGGTATTGGGGGGTACGAAGTGGTGCAGGATTTCCATGTACATTGATGTGTTCACCAACCTGGAAGCTCCCTAAACCCTGTCATTTAGGGAGGTTTATGGATATTTCATTACATAGGCATGATTGATTAAATCATTGGTCATTGGTGATTGAATTCAATCTCCAGCCCCTCTCCCTCGTGAGAGGTTGGGGGAGGGGAGATGGGACTGAAAATTCCAGCCTTCTAATAATTTGTTGGTCTTTTGGGTGACCAGCCCCCATTCTGAAGCTACCTAGGGGCCTGTGAATCACCTCATTAGTATAAACTCAGATGTGGTCAAATGGGGCTCATTATGAATAACAAAAGACAGTCCTATAATTTAGGAAACCCCAAGAGTTTTAGGAGCTCTGTGCCAGGAACTGGAGACCAAGACCAAATATTATTTTTTATTATACCACACAGCACAACCTCCGCTGTTTTCAAGGGCTCCTTTAGGCTCGATCTGATGTAGTTTTGGAATATGGGTGAGGTTCAGTGGGGTGGAGTCCGGAGCCGACGACCAAGAAAGAATTCTTGAGGTGTCTTTGGTGCAAAATGGTGGTTTATTAAAGCTTGGGAACAGGACCCGAGGGCAGAAAGAGCTGCTGCCCCGGGGTTGTGAGGGCTGGCTGATTATATATACTCAGGAGTTGGGGAGGTGAGGACAAAGGGGGTATCCAGAAGGACTGTCATATGCTAAAGACTGAGGATACTGGAGGCCTGGTTATTGTCAAGCCAAGGTTGTTTTTCCCCCTAATGAGGCACTAACACGAAGACAGTTGGGAGTTTTCTGGAGGAGTATTACATTCCTCCTATCACACTCCTTGTCAATGGGCTTCAGGTTCAAAAGAAATTCAGTTTTACTTAACATTTCCTTCTGCCTCAGCTTCCCTCAATTTCATGTAGGGGAGGGTGATGTTAGGGCTTCAGGAAACTGAGTTATGGATCTCTGGAAGTTAGGTTATTGATAAGAAAGCTTCTTCCTTGTAAATCACTAGAACATTTGTAAACTGAGGGAGACTCTTGTCCTGCAGGACTGTGATCTCTATAAGTTAACCATTTGTTTTTCCTTTAGGGCAGCCAGGAGTGCCTGAGGAATGTCACACATAATACATGGGGGCAGGATGGTGTAGGGTGTCAGCTTCTGCTTTGTCCTCAGCTAGCCTTCTGCTCCCTCAGCAGATCTTCTCCACACACTGTTGCAGTTGAAGTCATTCCCTTTGGGAAGAGATTTAAAGTTCTCTGTTTTGACAGCCTGCTTCTTCTCCCCCCAGATAAAATATCTGAGCCATGGCTCTGGAGTTTGCAGTATTTTATTTATTTTATATTATCACGAAATATACCTTCAAATAATATTATATGACTTCATGGATAATGGAAGAAGTTTACAACCATGTATTTTTCCCCCCTCATCCTTTTTTTCTGTTGTCTTATTTTTACTTCTACATATGTTATAAACACACAATACATTGTTATTTTTATTGTATAATCATTTCTCATTAACTGTTATTGACTATAACTATGTAAACATAGTTTATATGCTATATAATTCACTCATGTAAAGTGTACAAATCAGTGGTTTTTAGTATATCCATAGGATTGGGCAACCATCACCCAATCTAATTTTTTATTATCCTGGGGTGCCTGGGTGACTCAGTCAGTTAAGCATCTGCCTTCAGCACAGGTCATGATGCCAGGGTCCTGGGGTGGAGCCCTGTGTCGCTGCTCGTCGTCGGGCAGGGAGCCTGCTTCTCTCTCTCCCTCTGTGGCTCGCACCGTTTGTGCTCTCTTGCTCTCTCTCTGTCCAATAAATAAATAAAATCTTAAAAAAAACATTTTTATTATCCCCAAGAGAAGCTTGGTATTCATTACCAATCATTTTCTTTCCCAACCCTACTGCCAGCCCCAAGCAGCCATGAATCTACTTTCCATCTCTACAGATTTGCTGATATGGCAGTTTCTTAGAAATTAAATAATACAATATAGGGTCTTCTGTAGCTGACTTCTTTCACTTAGCATATTGTTTTCAAGGTTTATCCGTGTCCTAGCATGTATCAATACTTCTTCCTTTTTTTTTTTTTTTTTTTAGATTTTATTTGTTTGTCGAGAGAGAGAGAGAGAGAGAGAGAGAGAGAGAGAGAGCACAAGCAGGGGGAGCTGCAGAGGCAGAGAGAAAAGCAGACTCCCCGCCCAGCAAGAAGCCTGATGTGGGACTCAATCCCAGGACCCTAGGCTCACTACCTGAGTGGAAGGCTGACGCTCAACCGACTGAGCCACCCAGGCATCCCTGTACTTCTTGCTTTTATTGTCAAATATATTCTATTATATGATATACCACATATTGTTTAATCTACTCATCAATTGATAGACATTTGGGGTTTTTCCAATTTTTCTATTGGCTATTGTATACAATGCTGCTATGAACATTTGTGTTTAAGTTTTATGTAGCCATATCTTTTTATTTCTCTTGGGTATATACCAAGGAGTAGAATTGCTGGGTCATATGGTAAGTCTATGTTTAACATTTTGAAGTACTGCCAATCTATTTTCCAAATTGGGTACAGCATTTTACGTTCCCATCAGCAGTGTTTAAGGGATCCAGTTTCTCATCATCCTTGCCAAAACTTATTTTCCATTCTTTTCATTTTGCTATCATATTATATGTGAACTGTTACCTCCTTTTGGTTCTGATTTGCATTTCCCTAATGATTAATGACGTTGAGCTTTTTTTAAATGTGCCTATTGTTATCTGTATATCTTGGAGAAATACTCAAATAATTTGCCAATTTTTAAATTGGGTCATTTGTCTTCTTATGGTTGAATTTTCGGAGTTCTTTATGTATTCTGGAAATTAGTTCTTTATCAAATATATGATTTGCAAGTATTTCTTCCCATTCTTTGGGTTGTCTTTTCACTTTCTTAATGGTGTCATTGGAAGCACGAAACTTTTTCATTTTGATAATGTCTAATATATCCTATCCTTTATCACACATACTTTTGTTGTCATATCTAAGAAAGCATTATTAAGCCCAAGGTCATGAAGATTTCTTCCTATGTTTTCTTGTAAGGGTTTTATAATTTTAGCTCTTATATTAATACTTATGACCCAGATTGAGTTAATTTTAGTATATTTATGATGTAGCGGTCTAAATTCAATCTGTGGCCTGTGGATATCCAATTGTTCCACCACTTTAGTTTCCAAACTATTCTTTCCCCTTCAGTTATCTTGGCACATTTGTCAAAAATCAATTGAGCTGAAATATGAGGATTTACTCTTAAGCTCTCAGTTTTTTTCCATTGATCTATATTATCTGTCCTCATAGCAGTACCACATTGTCTTGATTATTGTTATTTTGTGGTAAGTTTTGAAATTGGGAAGGAATAGCCAATATTATTCTTTCTAAGATTATTTTTTTCTGTTCTGGATTCCATGAATTTGGAATTGTCATTTTCTACATAGAAGCCAGATGGGATTTTGATAGGGGTTGCATTGAATCTGTAGATCAATTAGAGAATATTGCCATCTGAACAATACTGCTTTTCAATCCATAAACATGGGATTTCCCTTTAAGTCTTTTTAAAAATTTTTTAAAGGTTTATTTATTTATTTGAGAGAGAGTAAGTGAGTGAGCGCAGGGGAGGGACAGAGGGAGAGAGAGAAAATCCTGAGCAGACTCCCTGCTGAGCACGGAGCCAACCCTGAGATTATGACCTGAGCCGAAATCAAGACTTGGACACTCAACTGACTGAGCCACCCAGGTGCCCCTTCTTTATTTTTTTTAAATAATGTTTTGTGTTTTCAATATATAAGTCTGGCATTTATTTTGTTAGAAACATTACTAACAATGTTTTTGTTTTTGATGCCACTGTAAATGGAATTATTTTCTCAAGTTCACTTTCAGATTGTTAATTTCTAATGTAAAGAAGTACAATTGAGGGACACCTGGGTGGCTTAGTCGTTAAGCATCTGCCTTCGGCTCAGGTCACGATCCCAGGGTCCTGGGATCAAGCCCCACATCGGGCTCCCTGCTCAGAGGGAAGACTGCTTCTCCCTCTCCCACTCCCCCTACTTGTGTTCCCTCTCTCGCTGTCTCTCTCTCTATCAAATAAATAAATAAAATCTTAAAAAAAGAAATACAATTGATTTTTATATATTGATATTATATCCTGCCACAGTATTCCACTAATATATTAGTCCTCATAGTTTTTTTTTTTAAAGATTTTATTTATTTATTTGAGAGAGAATGAGAGCACGAGAGGGAAGAGGGTCAGAAGGAGAAGCAGACTCCCTGCTGAGCAGGGAGCCCGATGTGGGACTCGATCCTGAGACTCCAGGATCATGACCTGAGCCGAAGGCAGTCGCTTAACCAACTGAGCCACCCAGGTGCCCCAGTCCTCATAGTTTTTTAATGGATTCCTTAGGATGTGCTATATATAAGATTATATTATCTTCAAATAGAGATCCTTTTGCTTATTTATTTCCTAACTGGATTCCTTTTTATTTCTTTTTCTTGACAAATTGCTCTGGCTAGAACTTGTAGTAAAATCTGTAAAAATGGCCAGAGAGGACATCCTCATCTTGTTTCTGTTCTTAGAAGGAATATTTTTAGTCTTTCTCCCTTAAGTGTGATGTAAGTTGTGTGTGTTTTTGGTAGATGTCCTTTATCAAATTGAAGAAGTTCTTTTGTATTCCTAGTTTGTTGAATATTTTTATCATGACGGTGCTGGATTTTGTCAGTTTTTTCTGCATCTATTGAGATGATCTTGTGGTTTTTGGCTTTCATTTTGTTAATATGGTGGCTTATATTGACTGACTTTTGTGTATTATACTAAATTTACATTTCTGGGATAAATTTCACTTGGTCATTGGGTATAATAATTTCTGTATATTGCTGGATTCAATTTGCTAGTAATTTGTTGAGGGTTTTGCCTCTAATTTATAAAGGGTATTGGTCTGTAGTTTTCCTATTATACCTAGTCTTATTTTGGTATCAGGGTGATACTAGTCTAATAGAATTAATTGGGAAGTGTTTCTCGCTCTTTTATATTGTTAATGTAATCATAATCATATTGAAAAACTTACTATGAGGAAGAATACACTTCTAGAAATTATGAAATATATTTATAAATTTGCCAATCCATACAATGTTAGTGTAATAGGCAGTCCACAATTGCTTACTTCTTAGTTTTCATTAGAAATTACAGTTTCTGGGGCACTTGGGAGGCTCACTCAGTTAAGTGTGATCCAGGGATCCTGGGATCAAGCCCAGGTCAGGCTCCCTGCTCAGCGTGGAGTCGGCTTCTCCTTCTCCCTCTGCCCCTCCCCCTGCTCATGCTCTGTTTCTCAAATAAAATAAATAAAATCTTTAAAAAAATTTAAAAATTACAGTTTCTAAGGATTAAGAATGCTAATCAATATATGTAAATTAAAAGTGCTAGAAATAAGGGTGAAAGGAAACAACTGTGTATGAAAAGTAGGTAAGGAAAATAGGGTATTTTTTTAAAAAATTATTTGAGAGAGAGAGATAGCAAGCACAAGCAGCGGGGAGAGGGAGAAGCAGGCTCCCCACTGAGCAGGGAGCCAAATGCGGGGCTCCATCCCAGGCCCTGGGATCAAGGCAGACACTTAAGCTTAACCGGCTGAGCCACCCAGTTGCCCCGAAAATAGGGTATTTTTAAAAAATTTTACTTAAATTCAATTTAGTTAACATATACTGTATTATTAATTTCAGAGGTAGAATTTACTGATTCATCAGTTGCATATAACACCCAGTGCTCAGTACATCAAGTGCCCTCCTTAATGCCCATTCCCCCCATCCTCCCACCCCCTCCCCTCCAGCAACCCTCAGTTTGTTTCCAATAGTTAAGAGTCTCTTATGGTTTGCCTTCCAGTTTTTTTTTTCTACTTCATATCAACTTTATTTGACAGATAATTGATACATGGGTTATAAAAATAGACTCAAACCAGAGTTAATTATCTTCCCAAATTGATGCTTATACTTTGAAGAAGATATTTACATTTTGTGGTATATTGCTTTTTTGTCAATAAAATATCAATAGACAAAAACACAAAGTTGTTTTTTTCAATACATAGTAAGTTCCCACAATACCACGGGATTTGTCTGTAAACTGAATTAAAGGGTAGGGCAGAAGTTAGAAATCATTTTAATACAATCATTTAATACAGAAAGTAGAGGGACATTATCATGCATTAGAAAGAAAGTGGGATGTGTCTAGCAAAATGTTGCTTGGCCTAGTTCAAAGAGGTTGCTGCCTGTGTTCTCCTCTAGGACTTTGATGGATTCCTATCTCACATTTAGGTCTTTCATCCATTTTGAGTTTATTTTTGTGTATGGTGGTCCAGTTTCATTCTTCTGGTGTTATATGCAAATGATGAATCACTAAATTCTGCCCCTGAAACTAATAATACAGTGTATGTTAGCTAAATTGAATTTAAATGAAGAATTTTTAAAGAGTGTGTGTTAGGGTCTCACAGATCTGAACTGTAGCTTGTAAAATGAGAGAGACCCTTGCTTTCAAATCATGATTCTGCCACTCACTAGCTTTGCAATGTGGGGGTAATAATGTTTCTGAGGGGATGAAGATAATATTCAGACCAGTTTTTCAGATATGAATAAATAACAATAAAGAAAACAATATCTAACATTCATTATGCTCTTATAATTTGTCAGTCCCTGGGCAGTGTTTCTTACACGTGAGTCATTTAATCTTCACAACAACCTGATGTGAATTTGGTATTATTCACTTTTTAAAGATAAATAAACAGAGATTCAGAATGGTTAAGTGACTTATCCAAATGTGATGAACAGCTAGTAAGTGACAGATCAAGATGAGAGTTCAGGACTGTGTGACTTCATCATCAATAGCCCTGATCAACATGTCATGTGGGTAAACAATATTGCAGACTCTCAATAAATGATGACTAATGTTATAATTATACATTTACAATTGCTGAGTAGGAAACATTGCCTTCCAGTTTTTATCTTCTTTTATTTTTCCTTCCCTTCCCCTATGTTCATCTGTTTTGTTTCTTAAATTCCACATATGAGTGAAATCATACGGTATTTGTCTTTCTCTGACTTATTTCACTTAGCATAATATAGGGTGTGTTTCTTGGGAAAGGAAAGGTATGAAGGACTTGTTTTTAAGAGAAAAAAGAGAGTAATTTTGCCCTAAAGTAGAATGACTGGTAGTTCCAGAATGAGAAAGAGGAAAATACAGGACAAAAACTGAATGGATAGGAGGTTTGTGCAAAAGGAATCTTGGGAAAGGAATTTTATGTGTGGTCAAGCTGGCTATGATTAGAATAGATTTATTTATAGGTTTTTAAAGAATGAGGCTTAATATCAAAAGTACACTGGCACAAAATTTGAATTTGTTTTTCTCTCTGTTAAAAAGACAAAGTTTTCTTGGACTATTGGTTGGCTCTTGATAAGAGATTGTGAAATGTTCTTTTCCTTTTGGGTAATCTGCCTGGGAAGAAAAGATTTTGTGTCTTACCAAAATAATTTCCTGTGCTTCCTGTTGTCTTTACTGAGGTCTTTGATTACATGAAAGAACAGAGTCTTCTCAATATGAAAAGTTACATTTTATTTACAACACTGTAACTTTCTGTATTTGCCTTTAAAATCTTTTATTGTCACTTTGGTTAAATACGTAAGTATTGTTTCATAATGATCTGTGATCCTATTTAATAAAATGTTCAAATCTTTGACATTTTTGTCAACTTTTCAAAATAAAATGTTAAATAGAGCCTTTTTACCTCAAGGTAACTTTGAGATTTTCTAGAAGTCCCTGGAAAATCTCAAAATATTTTTCTCTCACCTTGTAAAAGAGAAATGTTAAACTAATTAGGCTTATTTGGTGTATTAAATTACATGGGAAGCATTGCCAAATAAGAAGTGATGATAAGCCCTCTTTGGTTATATACATATGGGTATATATTACTATTATAAATATTCTAGAATTGTTTGAAGTTCATAGAAATTTGTCAGTATGCTCATTGTCCAATTATTATCTTAAATTGCTGTTTGCCACAGAGATAACTAAATTTCCTTTTCAAATAAACTCTCATCAGATCTTTAACCACAGCCATTTTTTAAGTCATTTTGTCATTTGCAGACAATTATTATTTCACTCTGATACTTTTGCAGAAGTGTTTGACCCTCAGAGAGATTCAGGACAGGACTCTGATAAGTATTCTAGAACACATTATTCTGATAATTATCAGATCATACCACTAAACTGGATAAGAATTTCTAGAACTCTAATGGAAAAATTGGATTCAAATAGAACAAGAATTAACATGGTATTTAATGAACTGGTGAGGATGATTATAATTTTTATGACTTTTTTTGAAACAACTCTGGTTCTTTGATGTTTTGTTTTCCAGATTTAAGGAAACCTTTTTGTCTTTTAAGCTCCATAATTTGGTAAATTATTCTTGTATAAACAGAATCAAAATATTTATCTTTTTCCCTACTTGATCCTTCCAGCATTTGGAAACTCTTAGTCAGTTTTTTTTTTTTTACTTCTGTGACAATAAAATAATTTGCATACATTCAACAAAAATCTGTTTTCCTTGTAACAGGATACAAGTGAAAACATTGGTTATATTACTGAGACTTTGACTAGAATGTCATAGTTGAGAATGATCTGCATAAAATCAGATATGACCAGACAGCTTTAAGGAACTAAGGTTGACTTTATGGAGCCAATAAAGCCCCTTGGAAAGACTGCCTGATGTCTTCCTTACAGGGTTTCTAGCTATATCAGGTAAGAAAGGTCACATCCTGAGGCTCCAGGAATACCAGGATATTTTAGGGACCTTTAGGGAAGAGAGGAATTCACCCAAATCTATAGGTTATTTCAGGGGACATCTGGCCAGTCCTTGACTTGGCTTTCTAACCTCGAGAGGCTTTTAAAAGTCTAGTTTCGGGGCACCTGGCTGGCTCAGTCGTTAAGCGTCTGCCTTCAGCTCAGGTCATGATCCCAGGGTCCTGGGATGGAGACCTGCATCGGGCTCCCTGCTCAGCGGGAAGCCTACTTCTCCCTCTCCCACTCCCCCTGCTTGTGTTCCCTCTTCTCACTGTCTCTCTCTGTCAAAAAATAAATAAAATCTTTTAAAAAAAAAGTCTAATCTGATCCAGCAATTGCACTACTAGGGGTTTACCCAAAGAATACAAAAATACTAATTCAAAGGATACATGCACCCTGATGTTTATGCAGCATTAGCTACAACAGCCAAATTATGGAAACAGCTCAAGTGTCCATCAACTGATGAATGGATAAAGAAGATGTGGTAATACATATACAGTGGAATATTACACATAAAGAATGAAATCTTGCCATTTGCAATGTCATGGATGGAGCTAGAGAGATTATGCTAAGCGAAATCAGTCAGTCAAACATAAATACCCCATGATTTTCATTCATACGTGGAATTTAAGAAACAAAACAAATGAGCAAAGGGGAAAAAAGGAGAGGCAAACCAAGAAACAGACTCTTAACTATAGAGAACAAACTGATGGTTGCCAGAGAGGAGGTGGGTAGGGGGATGGGTTAAATAGGTGATGGGGATTAAAGAGTGAAGTTGTGGTGAGCACTGTGCGTTGTATGGAAGTGTTGAATCACTATATTGTACACCTGAAACTAATATTACACTGTATGTTAACTGGAATTTAAATTAAAACTTTTTAAAAAGTCCAATGTGAGATTCCTTATGAATGGAGACTTAAAAATAGCCTATATGGTCAATCACTATTCTTGCTGTACTTCTTTTTTTTTAAGATTTTATTTATTTATTTGACAGAGAGAGAGACAGTGAGAGAGGAAACACAAGCAGGAGGAGCGGGAGAGAGAGAAGCAGGCTTCCTGCCGAGCAGGGAGCCCGATGCGGGGCCCGATGCGGGGCTCGATGCGGGGCTCGATCCCAGGACCCCGGGATCATGACCTGAGCCAAAGGCAGACGCTTAATGACTGAGCCACCCAGGCGCCCCCTCTTGCTGTACTTCTATAAATAACCAGGTCAAGTTTAATAAGACTAGATTTATTTTGCTAACAAATTAGTCTTACTGTGATTATCTTTGCTAGAAATATGGGTAATTGTAGAGAGAAAAGTTACGTTTCATAGAAAACTGTAACACACTTTTGTGAATATTGGATTCTAGTTCTGTTTCTCTTTTTTTTTTGAGGTTTTGTTATCTATCTGTAAACTGGCCTAGATTATGAATTTTTCCAATTTTTCTAAATATCTGGCTACAGTTCTCCAAACTAATGTTTACAACTTTTTCCCACCTTTCTGACCTGGAATCACCAAGAACAGAGTGCCCTGGATCCGTGTTGAAAGGGATCATACTAGGTTCTCTTCACTACCCACATAGCACCAAACTTCAGGGCCTTGAACCTTAGGTCCACATCTCCCAATTGAAAAGGGCTCTTTCAGGAGTTCTTGGGTCGCTCAGTTGGTTAAGCATCCAACTATTGGTTTCGGCTCAGGTCGTGATCTCAAGAGTCATGAGATCGACCCCTGTGTAGGGCTTTTCGCTCAGTGCACAGAGTCTGCTTGGGATTCTTTCCCTCTTCCTCTCCCTCCACCTGCTCCCTCTCTCTCTCAAATAAATAAATAAAATCTTATAAATAAATAAATACATAAATAAGTAAATAAGGGCATCTCCAGACTCTTGGAACTGCACACCAGCTGGAGATCTAATATTAAGTAGGGAAGTTCCTCCCCGGAAGCAGATGGCATCTCGAGATGGACAACTCTCCCAATACCATGGGTCAAGATCTTCTTTATTTTTTTATTTTTATTTTTAAAGATTTATTTATTTTTTTATTTATTTGACAGAGACAGAGCGAGAGAGGGAACACAAGCAGGGCAAGTGGGAGAGGGAGAAGCAGGCCTCCTGCAGAGCAGGGAGCCCGATGCGGGGCTCAATCCCAGGACCCTGGGATCATGACCTGAGCCGAAGGCAGACGCCTAATGACTGAGCCACCCAGGTGCCCCAAGATCTTCTTCTTTAATATGAAAATTGTATTTATTTTTGCCTTTTAGCTACTCACTTTTTCTGTTAATGCATAGGAAGATGATGTTCTTGGGGCACCTGGGTGGCTCAGTCAGTTAAAGGTCTGCCTTCAGCTCAGGTCATGATCCTGGGGTCCTGGGATCGAGTCCCGCATCGAGCTTCCTGCTCAGCTGGGAGCCTGTCTCTCCCTCTTCCTTTGCCCCTCCCCCTGCTTGTGTGCTCTCTCTCTCTGTGTCAGATTAATAAATAAAATCTTTTTTTAAAAAAAAGGAAGATAGTGTTCTTTAAGTCGGGTAAATATCACTGAATCTAACGCTAAGGCCATAGGTGCACAACAAAAGTCCTTAGGCTTTCTTGCTTTTGTGGCTTTAGATAATAAAATTGTTTTGGATTACTTGTTGGCTGAACAAGGATGAGTTTGTGCCATAGCAAAGGCCTCCTACTGTACCTGGATCAGCACCTCTGGTATTGTAGCAAATACAGGGAATTAACAAACAAGCCATTGGGCTAAAACAGGTGGATGTCTCTTCAGATACATTCTTTAATTTATTTGCTGTCGATTGGTTTGGTTCATGGGGCCCCTGATTATGGAGCATACTTCAGTCTTTTGGCATTATCCCCTGATAGTCATCATTGTAGCCTCCCTGGTGTGCTGTGTTCTCTCAAGGGTCTTTTTTTTTTTTTTTAAAGATTTTTTATTTATTTGAGAGAGAGAGAATGAGAGATAGCACGAGAGGGAAGAGGGTCAGAGGGAGAAGCAGATTCCCTGCTGAGCAGGGAGCCCGATGCGGGACTCGATCCCGGGACTCCAGGATCATGACCTGAGCCGAAGGCAGTCGCCCAACCAACTGAGCCACCCAGGCGCCCTCAAGGGTCTTAAATACATATTCACAGCCATCAGCATACAGCAGATGGTCTCACTGTACTTGGAGAAACAAACAAGATGAACAACAAAATAGCAAAAACAATTCTTCCACAAAACTGACATCATAACTTGATGAGTTTCAAGAGACAAGAATAGTTTAGGGCGCCTGGGTGGCTCAGTCGTTAAGCATCTGCCTTCGGCTCAGGTCATGGTCCCAGGGTCCTGGGATCGAGTCCCACATTGGGCTCCCTGCTCCGCGGGAAGCCTGCTTCTCCCTCTCCCACTCCCCCTGCTTGTGTTCCTGCTCTCACTGTGTCTCTCTCTGTCAAATAAATAAATAAAATTAAAAAAAGAATAGTTTAAACCTGATGGCGTTTGAGAGTGATGCTAATACCAAAATTTGGGGAACGCTTGGGTGGCGCAGTCAGTTAAGCGTCTGCCTTCCCCTGAGGTCATGATTCCAGGGTCCTGGGATCGAGCCCTGCATCGGGCACCCTGCTCAGCGGGGAGTCTGCTTCTCCCTCTGCCTGCCGCTTCCCCTGCTTTACTCTCTCTCTGACAAATAAATAAAATCTTAAAAAAAATAATACCAAAATTTTGGTTAATCTCTCATGAATGAGAGGATAACCAAAAGGAGGGAATTATTAAAGTAATTGAACAAGATCATTAGACTGAAGTGGCACTAATGACAAGCAAACCAATTATTAATCAAACCAATACCTAAACCAGGGGTTAAGAAGAACAACCAATCACAAACAGCCAATTAGGCTTCCCAGATAATGCAGCTACTTAAGATATCCAATTAAACACTTTCCTCATTTTGCTTCTGCATCTTCTCTGTAAAAACCTTGCCCCTAGCTCCTGTCTGTGGAGCACTCCTAACCTCTTCCAATTTGGCACTGTTCGATTTGAGCTAATGTTTGCTCAAACTCTTAAAAATGTTAATATGCCTCAGTTTATCTTTTAACAATACTTTGGGAGATTTGTAAAGTATTGGCATTTACTCTTCTTTAAACATTGGTAAATGTAAAGAAAAACACACTCTGGTGTGTCTCCTCTACTCTCAATACTCTACTACAACACTATTTCACTCTGACAGCAGATGTGTGGGTTTTCCACACATCAAGCAATTCTGCAACACCTGCTGGGTGCCCTGTGTTTTAGCTACTCAATTCTGACCCTGTCTACCAGGAGATAGCATCATATCCCACTGAGTAGTTCTACAACCTTGCACCCATCGCCACTTCAGATGCCAGTTGCAAGTCCAGGACACCTGTGCTTCTGACTGACTGGCTGGAGATTGGAGGCTCCCATGACCCCCAACTCAGGTGTAACTAATTTGCTAGAGCAGTTCAGAGAACTCAGGAAACCATTTTATTTACTAGATTACCAGTTTATTATAAAAGGATATAACTCAGGAATGGCCAAATGGAAGAGATGCATAGGGCAAGGTATGTGAGAAAGGATGTAGAGCTTCCATGCCTTCTCTGGGAGAGCTACTCTACCAGAACCCCCATGCGTTTGCCAACTGGGAAGCTTCTTGAATCCCATATTCAGGGATTTTTGTGGAGGCTTCATTACATAGGCACGATTGATTAAATTATTGGCCATTGGCAATTAACCTCTAGCTCCCTTTCCTTCCCCTGAGGTGGGATGGGGGAGGGAAGGATGAGCTGAAAGTTCCACCCCTCTAATTATGGTTGGTTCCCTTGGCAACTAGCCTCCATCCTTAGGTTACCTAGGGACTTTTCAAAGGTCATCTCATTAATATAAACTGGTATGGTTGAAAAGGGCTCGTTATGAATAATAAGACACCTTTATCGCTCTGATTACTTAGGAAGTTCCAAGGGTTTTAGGAGCTCTGTGCCAGGAACAAGACAGAGACCAAATACATACTTCTTACTATAAACCACAATATCACAGTAGAATTCACCAGTGCCAGTATCTGATCCTGGGCTTTTCTTCACAGAAAGTTTTTGGTGTTTTTTGGGGTTTTTTTTAATAACAAATTTCATCTCTTTACTTGTTATAGGTCTATTCAGACTTTCTATTTCATCTTGACTTGGTTTTGGTAGTTTAACTCCTTCTAGGAATGTCCATTTCATCTAGGTTATGTAATTCATTGTCATACAATTATTTATAGTATTGTCTTACTGTTCTTTTTATTTGTGTAAGGTTGATAGTGGTGTCCCCTTTCAT
This sequence comes from Zalophus californianus, assembly GCF_009762305.2. Classification (NCBI taxonomy): domain Eukaryota; kingdom Metazoa; phylum Chordata; class Mammalia; order Carnivora; family Otariidae; genus Zalophus; species Zalophus californianus. Next base: position 44,504,254 of record NC_045612.1, read on the forward strand.
TCCTGATTTTAGTAATGTGAATCTTCTCAGTTTTTTCTCTTTTTGTTCAGTGTAGTTAATGATTTTTTGCCTTTGTTGTTCTTTCCAAAGAACCGAATTTTGGTTTCGTTGATTTTCTTTACTGTTTTTGTGTTCCCTATCTCATTAATTTCTACTCTAATCTTTATTATTTCCTGCCCTCAACTTGCATTGTGTTCAGTTTGGTATTCTTTTCACAGTTTCCTGAGATGGGAGACTAGGTTATTGAGATCTTTCTTCTTTTTAAAATACGGGTATTTACAGCTACAATTTTTTCTCTAGGCTCTGCTTTAACTGTATCCCATAAATTTTGATATGTAGTGTTTTCAATTTCTTTCATCTCAAATTATTCTGTAATCCCCTCCCTTTTTGACCTATTGGTGTTTTAGGAGTGTGTTTTTTATTTCCTGAACATTTGTGAATTCCCCACATGTGCTCATGTTATTGATTTCTAATTTCATGCCATTTTGGTCATAGAACATATTTGTAGATTTCAGTACTTTTAAGTATTTTGAGACTTATTCTATGGCTTACCATAATTGTTGGGGGAAAAAAGTAGAACAAACCAAACCAAAACAAACAGAAGGAAGGAAATAATAAAGATTAGTGTGGAAATAAATGTAATAGAGTACAAGAAAATAGAGACAATGAAACCAAAATTGGTTCTTTAAAAAGATCAACAAAATTAACAAACTGTTAGCTACACTGTGAAAAAGCAAGAAGATTCTCATTATTAAAATCAGGAACTAAAGTAGGGACATCATTGCTGACCTTACAGAAATGAAGAGGATTATAAGGGAAATCTATGAATAATTACAATTCGACAAACTAGATAATCTATAAGAAATGGACATTTTTCTAAAAAGACATACTGTACTGAACCTGACTCAAGAATTAGAAAATCTGAATAGACCTATATCAAGTAAAGAGATTGAATTAGTAATCCAAAAAACCTCACAAAGAAAAGCCCAGGCCCAGACAGCTTCATTGGTTTATTCTACTAAATATTTATTTATTTATTTATTTATTTATTTATTTATTTCTGGTTTTATTTATTTGACAGAGAGAGGGACAGTGAGAGAGGGAACACAAGCAGGGGGAGTGGAAGAGTGAGAAGCAGGCCTCTGGCTGAGCAGGGAGCCTGATGCTGGGCTCGATACAAGGACCCTGGGATCATGACCCGAGCCAAAGGCAGATGTTTAATGACTGAGCCACCCAGGCACCCCTCTAGTAAACTTTTAAAGAAAAATTAATAATAAACCTTTAATATTCTTCTAAAAGTAGGGGAGAGGGCACTTTTCAACACATTGTATAATGTGAGCATTACCCTGATACCAAACCAGATAAAAATATCAAAAAAGACAACTATAAAACAATATGCCTTATGGATATAGGCACTAAATACTAACAAAATAATCCAGCATCATGTATAAAGGATACCATGACCAAGTGGAATTCACCCAAGGAATGCAAGCTCATTTGACATGTGAAAATCCACCAATGTAAAATGCCATATTAATACAATAAAGAAAAGAATCACATGATCATCTCACTAGACACAGAAAAAGCATTTGACAAAATGGGAACTTCCTCAACCTGATAAAAATATAATGTAACTACATTATACATGGTGGTGAAAGATTTAATGCTTTTTCCTTAAGATCAGGAACAAGGCAAGAATTTTTTCCCCATACTTTTATTCAATATTATACTGGAGGTTCTAGACAGGGCAATTAGGCAAGAAAAAGAAAAGGCATCCAGATTTGAAGCAAAAGTAAATCTATATTCATAGACAGCATGATTTTGTAAATAATATTCCAAAGGTATGCACACACACAAAATCTTTTAAAACTAATAAGTGTATTCAGAATGGTTGCAGAATACCATAACAACATACAAAATGAGTTATATTTCTATACACTAGCAATGAACTACTAAAGATAAAACTTAAGAAAATGGAGCACCTGGGGGATGCCTGGGTGGCTCAGTTGGTTGAGCGTCTGCCTTTGGCTCAGGTCATGATCCTGGGGTCCAGGGATCGAGTCCCACATTGGGCTCCTTGCTTAGCGGGGAGGCTGCTTCTCTCCCTCTGCCTGCTCTGCGTGCTCCTCCCCCTGCTTGTGCGCTCTCTCTGACAAATAAATAAAGTCTTTTAAAAAAAAAAGTACCCGGGTGGCTCAGTCAGTTAAGTGTCTGCCTTCAGCTCAGGTCATGATCCCAGGGTTCTGGGATCCAGTCCCATGTCAGGCTCTCTGCTCTGCAGGGAGTCTGCTTCTCCCTCTCCTTCTGCCCCTCCTCCCCGATCCTGCTCTCTCTCTCTGTCTCTCTCAAATAAATAAATAAAATCTTTAAAAAAATAAAATTAAGAAAAGTATTCTATTTATAATAGGATAAAAAAAGAATAAAATACTAGAGAATAAATTTAACCAAAGAAATGCAAGCACTGCACACGGAAAAAATTTTTAAATGCTGTTTAAAGAAATTAAGGAAGACTTAAATTAATGTAAAGATATTCTGTGTTCATGGATTGGAAGACAATATTGTTAACTTAGCAATACTTCCCAAATTGACCTGCAGATTTACTGCAACCCCTCTCAAAGTTCCCGCTGACATCTTTTCAGTACTTGACAAGTTGATCCCAAAATTCTTTTGGACATCCAAAATACCCAGAATAGTCAAAACAATATTGAAAAAGGAGAAAATCGGAGGCCTCAGTTTTGTATTTCCAAGTTTATTACAAAGCTACAATAGGGTTACCTGGGTGGCTCAGTCAGTTAAGCGTCTGCCTTCGGCTCAGATCATGATCCCTGAGTCCCAGGATGAGCCCCCACATCGGGCTCCCTGCTCACTGGGGAGTTTGCTTCTCTCTCTACCCCTCACCCAGCTCATGCTCTCTCTCTCTCTCAAATAAATAAAATCTTTAAAAAAAACCAAAAGTATCATAATCAAGACAGTGTGGTACTTACATAAGGATAGGCATATAGAAAAATAAAATATAATTCAGAGTCTAGAACTAAACCCTCATATTTGTGGTCAATGGATTTTTGACAAATGTGCCAAGATAATTCAATGGGGGAAAGAATAGTTTATTTAGGAAATGGTGCTAGGACAGCTGGATGTCTACATGCAAAAGAATTAATTTGAGCCCTTAAGTCACATCCTATGAGAACTCAAAGTGAATCATAGTTCTAAGTGTAAAAGCTGAGCCTATAAAACTCTTAGAAGAAAACATATATGAGTGAACATTTATGATCATAAGTTAGGCAATATTTTCTTAGACATGACACCAAAAGTATAGGCAACAAAAGATAAAATAGATGAATTGGCGGTGTAGTCAAAATGAAAAACTTTTATGCTTCAAAGGACACCATTCAGGAAGTTAAAAATCAACCTACAGAATGAGAGAAAATACTTGCAAATCAAATATCTGATGAGGGACTTCTACCCAGAATATGTAAAGGTCTCTTACAAGTCAACAATTAAACAACAAGTAATCAAATTTATTTTTTAAATATCTAATATCTAATATTCTAAAGAAGATATACAAATGGTGACTATGCCCATGAAAACATGTTCAATAATATCACCTGTTATGGAAATGTAAATCACACTACAGCGAGATACCACTTCATATCAACAAGGACAGATAAAATAAAAAGATAGACAATAGCAAGTCCTGGTGAGAATGTGAAGAAATTGGAACCTCATACATTGTTGGTGGGAATGTACAATGGTGCAGCCATTTTGAAAAACATTTGGTAGTTCCACAAATTGTTAAACAGAGAATTACCATACAACCCAGCAATTCTACTCCTAGGTGTATACTCCAAAGAATTAAAATGTGTTCAAACAATAGCTTTTACACAAATGTTCATAGCAGCATTATTCATCGTAGCCAAAAATGAAAACAACCTAAATGTTCATCAACTGATAAATGGATAAATAAATGTGATATACCATCTGATGGAATATTATTAGGCAGTAAAAAGGAATGGAGTACTAATACATGCTGCAACATAGATAAACTTTCAAAACATCATGTTGAGTGAAAGAAGCTAGTCACAAAAGACCACATGTTGTATGATTCCATTTATATGAAATGTCTGCAATTGCTAAATCCATAGCGACAGAGAAGGTAGATTAATGGTTACCAGTTACTGGCTAGGGTGAGGATGGTGGTAAAGGAGAACAGGTAATGTTTGCGAATGTATAGGGTTTCTTTTGGGGGTGATGAGGATACTCTAAAATTAGATAGTGGTGATGGTTGCACAACTTTGTGAATATACTAATATAACTGAATTGTATACTTTAAAAAGGGCTGAATTTTGTGGCATGTGAATTATATCTTAATAAAACTGGTATCTAACAAAGTGTAATTATTTAAATTTAAATAATTTAAAGACAGCAGTTTCTTTCTGTGGTGGAAGAGGCCCACTGTAATCAACCTTCCCCAAGTGGATGTCTGGCACCCCCTGGAAAGGGTGCCATATTAGGGGCTTAGCATTGGCTTCTGCTATCGGCAGGTTCTGTACTCAGCTGTGACAGTAGTCAGATCAGGTTGGTAAGTGTGGCTGCACTCTTGCGTAGCTCTATTCTTGCTTCCATGGTCACTTTACATGGGCTCGTTGAGCAAACACTGGGATTGCTGGGAGGAAAAATTGAATGATATCTACAGAGATGGTCATTTTTTTTCCCTTCTAATTATTGAGAGCTTTCTCTGCAGTGGATGCCCCCAGTGGGTACACTCACTATCTGAATGTATAGATATGCACTATTTAGAAGGGAATGTGGCCTAGATATCAAGATCTTCCCAGTGGTTAAAAACAGGCAGAAACTTGTTCAGGGCATCCACCATGAAGGATTCCTGTGTCCCTGTTTCTTCATGACCATCCAGATACCTTTTGTGAGCTGGTGCCTGAACATTGCCTGATCTTTTCTTTCTTTTAAAGATTTTATGTATTTATTTAAGAGAGAGAGAGCACAGAGGGAGAGTGAGAGGGAGAAGCAGACTCACCACTGAGCAGAGAGCCTGACACGGGGCTCGATCCCAGGACCCCAGGATCGTGACCTGAGCTGAAGGCAGACACTTAACCAACTGAGCCACCCAGGCACCCCATCTTTTTTTTTTTCAATTGAGATAACTCAGTAGGTACCTTCAGACCAGCTGAGCCTGGTCTTTTCTCTTTTTTTAAAGATTTATTTATTTATTTGAGAGGGAGAGAGAGAGAGATGGGGGAGGGGCAGAGGGAGAGAGAATCTCAAGCAGACTCCGTGCTGAGGAGCATGGAGCCTGATGTGGGGCTTGATCTCAAGACCCCAAGATCATGACCTGAGCTGAAATCAAGAGTTGGATGCTTAACCACCTGAGCCATCCAGGCACCCTGAGCCTGGATCTTTCCTATGCTGCCTCTGACAAATAATATTTTCCCAAGAGCCTGTGAAAACTGGTTAGCATAGGGCTCTCTCCTGGGTCCTAAACCCTAAATTTCTTTGGGGTTAGATGGGCAAGTCCCTCCTTGAAAAAGTAATTGAGATAACCAGACTTTTGCACAGACAGGGAGGGGCTCAGAGAGCCAAGCTTTAAACAATTTTGACCCTGTGCCATCGAGTAACAATCAGGATGCTTTAACCTTGAAGAACAGTCAGTAGACAGAAATAGTTCAGAAAATAAAACCACAAAGCAAAAAAAAATTTTTTTTAGAAATGAAGCTCTTAAGATTATTTATTTTGAAAGAGAGAGAAAGAGAGAGACTGGAGGAGGGGCAGAGGGAGAAAATCTTTCACACAGAGTCCCTGCTGAACGACGATACCAACTCGGGCCTTGATCCCACAACCCATGAGATCATGACCTGAGCTGAAACCGAGTTGGACGTTTAACCAACTGAGCTTCCCAGGCACCCCCCATTTTTTTTAATGAGGGCACAGGCTGGCTTAATCATTTTGTGAGTTGATCACAGAAAAAGAACTTCGAATTTCTGACAAATTTTAGAAAAATTGAATGGAGGGAACACAAGCCATTAGATGTTCAGTTACTTAGTTACAAGCCACAGAAACCTGGCTAATTTGAACAGAAAGAGAATGTATTAAAGGGTATTAGGTGGTCTTGGGATGAGGATGGGGCTAGAAGAGGCAGATGATGATAAAGCTTAAAATTCCTGCAGTTAGGAACATCCAGAATTACACTTAAGAATCAATCTGATTTCTGTCCCTATAGTTTTGCTTTTTCCAGAATGTCTTATAAGAGGAAGCAAACTAGAGCATAGCCTTTTTTGGTCTGGCTTCTTTCACTTAGCCTAATGAATTTGAGTCATTCATGTTTTTGCATGAACCAGTAGTTTTTTCTTGTTTATCCATTCACCATTTGGGGGATATTTCGATTGTTTCCAGTTTCGAGCTCTTATGAATAAAGCTACTAAAGTTTTCATTTCTCATTGGCAAATACCTAGGAGTGGGATTACTAGGTCATATGGTAAATGTATGGCTGCCAAACTTTTCTAAAGTGGCCATGCCATTTTTTTCCCATTTATTTTAACTAAACTCTACATCCAACATGGGGCTCAAACTCATGACCCCAAGATCGAGTGGCACACCCTACTGACTTGAGCCAGCCAGGCGCCCCAGGCCATGCCATTTTGTATTCCCACCAACAGTGAGAATTCCAGTTGTTCCATATCCTTGCTAGGACTTTTTAATAACAGCTTTTTAGTTTATTTTTTTTTTTTTTTTTTTTTTTTTTTTTTTTAGTTTAGCCACAAGAATAGGAGTGTAGTGATATCTCATTTATGGTATTAATTTTCATTTCCCTGAAAATGATGTTGAACATGTTTTCATCTGATCATTTGCCATCTTCATCTTTTCTTTGGTGAAGTGTCTATTCAAATCTTTTACCTATTTTTTAAATTGTATTTTTTTAAAATACAATTTTTTAAAAGATTTTATTCATTCATTTGACAGAGAGAGACACAGCGAGAGAGGGAACACAAGCAGGGGGGAGTGGAAAGGGAGAAGTCGGCTTCCCGCAGAGCAGAGAGCCCAATGCAGGGCTCCATCCCAGGACTCCGGGATCATGACCTGAGCCAAAGGCAGATGCCCAATGACTGAGCCACCCAGGCACCCCAAATTGTATTATTTTCTTATTATTTGTCTTACTATTACTGAGTTGTAAGAGTTCTTTGCATATTCTGGAGACAGATACTTTATCAATTATCTTCTTCCGGGTGGAAGCTTGTCTCTTCATTTTCCTAACATGTTAATGGCTTTTGAGGAGCCATTTAATGAGGAGTCTCCATTTAATGAGTCCATGCACAAGGGTGAAAATATTTTAATATTGATGTGGTACAATTTATAAATTTTTTAATTAGCACTTATGTCCTGCCATGAAAGGTTTGCCTAATCCAAGATTACCCCTATATTCCTATTTTTTCTAACAATATTTTATTTTATATATTTTTAAGGTAATCTCTACATTCAATGTGGGGCTTGAACTCATAACCCCTTGGGCTCTGGACCCCAAGATCAAGAGTTGCATGCTCCACTGACTGAGCCAGCCAGGCACCCATCTAACAATATTTTAAATTTTGTCTGCATTTAAATGTTTTATCATTAGCATTTGCCTTTTTCCATTTCTTAATAGGAAAAACTGGAACTTATTAAGTAGATGGTGGCAGAAAAATAATTTCAAAAGTCTTTAAACCACTACAACATTAAATAAGCAATATTTTACTCTGCCACTACAGATTATTCCATATTTTTCCTATTTTAAATGAAGTATTAATAATTTTAGTTTTTGCATTTTGATCTATGAGCCATTTTGAGTTCATATTTTGTATATGGTGTGAGGCAAGGGTACTTTTTTTTGTGTATGGATGTCTGCTATAGACTGAATGTGTAACCCCCAAATTCATATGTGAAATCCTAACATCCAATGTGATGGAATTTGGAGGTGGGATCTTTGGGAAATGATTAGGCCATGTGGTGGAGCTGTTATGAATGGGATTCGTTCCATTATAAAAGAGACCCCAGAAAGCTCCTTTGCCCCTTCTGTCATGTGAATACACCTCTTTATGAACCAGGAATCAGGCCTCACCAGACACCAAATTCGTCAGTGCCTTGGTCTTAGGCTTCCCAGATTCCAGAACTGTGAGAAATAAATGTTTGTTGTTTAAGCCACACAGTCCATGGTATTTTTGTTATAGCAGCCAGAACTAAGACAACATCTAATTGTTCCAGAATTATTTGTTGAAAAGTCTATTTTTCTCCATTGAATTACTTTAGGATCTTTTTAAAAAATGAATTGTCTATAATACATATAGACCTATTTCTGGAATGTCTGTTTTAGTCCATTGATCTATATGTCTATCCTTATGCCAGTACTACACAGTCTTGATTACTGTAGCTTTATAGTTAGTCTTGAAGTCAGGCAGTGAGTCCTCCAAATTTGTTTTTCATTTTCAATATATTCTGGCTATCTTATGTCCTTTGCTTTTCCATATAACTTTTAGAATCTCAATTTGCTGGGATTTCTATTGGGATGGCATTGAATTTATAGATCAATTTTAGAGAGAATTACCATATTAACACTATTAGGTCTTCTAATCCATGAACAGTTATCTCTCTAAACTCAGGGTTCCTAATTCAATCATAATTTATTAAGTATATGTGTCAAGGACAGTGTAAGGGATATCAGGATGAATAAGAAAGTATTTTGATAAAGGAAAATACTGGTGGATTAAATAAAATACCTAACATTGAGAGTTTTTAATATTTTTTAAAGATTTATTAATTTATTTATTTCAGAGAGAGAGCACACAGAGGGAGAGGGAGAAGCAGACTCCCCACTGAGCAGGAAGCCTGATGCAGGGCTTGATCCCAAGTCCCTGGGATCACAACCCAAGCGGAAGGCAGATGCCCAGTCGACTGAGCCACCGGGTGCCCCATAGAGTTTTTAGTATTTTTAAGAGCACTATTACCCTTTTCAGCTGGAATTGGTTTGCAATGGAAAGGGATATTTTCAGCTTGAAACTCAGTTGTGTAGCCCTCTCTGATTATGTATGGACAGGTCCTTTGATTTTGTATAGCAAGCCAGCCAGGAGATTTTAGAAAACTCAGACTAAGAAAGGTATGTAAATTGGGACGCCTGGGTGGCTCAGTTTGTTAAGCAGCTGCCTTTGGCTCAGGTCGTGATCCAGGGGTCCTGGGATGGAGTCCTGCATCGTGCTCCCTGCTCAGCAGGGAGTCTGCCTCTCCCTCTGCCTCTCCCCCTGCTCATACTCTCTCTCAAATAAATAAATAAAATCTTAAAAAAAAGAAAGGTATGTAAATTTAGATATGGTTTCTTTGGGGTACTGTGGTGTAGTATTCAAACCACCATGCATTGTCTGGTCCATAGATTAGTCTCAGGACACAGCCCCCAGTGGACCCCAAATATCTGAGTCCTCTGAAAAGGAACTATAAGCAAATATAAAATGAACTAAAAATGGTAATGACTCTTCTAAGAACTATGGAATACAGGGCAGCCCGAGGAGCTGTGGGGTAGTACCACCTGAGTAGGCACAACTCTGAAGTTGGGAGAGAGGCTTTATCCACACTCTTACAGCAGTCAAGTAGGGGCTTTGGCCCTTTTTGGGGATGATAGGGAATCAGAGGGGCTTTGTCACCACGACTCCGTATCAATAGCTGTTAGCAGAGGATACAGGGCAGAACAGGAGTGCCCAGCAGATATGGTAGTATCCAGAGAAAGGTGGCACCCTCTTCTCAGCTGCTTGGTCTTGTTCCTGGGCACAGGTGAGACCTACCTTCAGCCTTCCCCTGCGTGTTTGACAGGAGGGTCCTACTACTGCTAAGGTACCAGCCCAACATAGCTCACATACTCAGTATCTCATCTGATCCCCTCAGCAGTATGTGAGGTTAAGTTTTAATCCCATTTCACAGATGACAAGACTGACCCTTACAGCACTGGATCTGTTGCTATAACCGCCAGGTTGATTTCACGAGCTATGAGTCCCAGAGATAATGTGAATTTTACTTACCGTTTTACATTCTGACAACAGGAATTTTAAGTGTCTTCATTGCCCTCATAAACTCACTGAACATTTCAGTTGTTTATCATGTATTTGATTTCTAGTTGTTTTTTTTTTTTTATGACAAACATAATCCATCCTTTAGGAAAAAGTGTTTAGTGAGCAAAGCAAAAAGAAAGAATCACACATGGTGGGAGCCATAGGATGGTAGAGAACTCAGAAGAAGGAGCAGCAGTGCCCACTGACATGGTTACAACTAGAGGAAGGCATGGGGATGGGTAAGGCCCACAGAGGAATGGCATGGAGGTACCTAACCATCAGGTGATTGGACTCACGTTTGAATACAAATGAGAGCTTCTTTTTGGCTACCATACAGGAAAAACCATCATCTACTTTTTAGTCTACACATTTTCAGAGCTTTCTCTATGCACAAATGCATTATGCAAACATTTATATTTTTACAAAAATGGTCTGATACTGTATATATGGTTCTGAAAACTGTTTTTTCTTTATTGTTATTTTACAGTGTACCATGAACATTTCTTCCATGCACAAGGGTGAAAATCCCCTACTGAAAGACAGAGAACACTGTAGTTGGATCAAAAGGCTGCTGGTAACAAGAGTGACACCTAAAGCAAAATATCAGCTTAAGGTTAAAGCACATAGCCTGGCATATGCCTGCCAGGGAAAGCAGGGTCAGCAATTTTCTCATTAGAGAAGTTAAAATTGAAGGCCAAAGGCATTAAAGATATGGGATATCATGTAAACCCCTTTGGCCCCTACCTCCACCCCTCACCCCCCTGACACCCCGTTGGCCCCTTGGGGCAAACGGATCCTGAACATCTCTTTGCATCCAATGAAAACCACCCATTTTCTGTTTTTTTCTTAGCTCCTCCTGAGCCCTTGACATATCTCCACATTCTCTCATCATCTCCTCACTGCCCAAGTGCCTTTCCTGTAAGTCCTCCTGATAGTCCTTGGGGGAATCATCTGTCCCCCTGTCTGTTTTTCTTTTTGCTTTCCTGGGCACGTAATCTTCAGCTGGGCGCTTTTCGGCAGCCCGTGGCTCACCCTCAGGCTTTGCAAGGGATTCTGGCTTGCCCTCACCGTGTGGTTTTCCCTCATTTTCAGATTTGCCCTGCTTTTCTTGCTTTCCCTCATCTTCTGGTTGTCCCTCATCATCTGGCTGTCCCTTATTCTGGAGCTTTCCCTCATGCCCTGGCTTCCCCTCCATTTCCAGCTTTTCTTCCTCATCTGATTTTCCTTCATCTTCAGGCTCTACTTCATCTTCTGGCATTCCCTCGATTTCCAGCTTTCCTTCATTTTCATTGTAGAGTTTTTCCATGTTGAGATTTTCCCTTCTTTTCCTTGTCCTGGAGGGGGTAGGGTGGGATGGGGGGTAAGAGAAGTCAAAGGAGACAAGGGAGACTGAGGTCTTGGAGGTGGAAAGCAGGTGCTGATAGTACTGGCATCCTTCCCCTTGGCTGGGTTCCCCTGACCTGCCCAAGCCCTCCAAGTGTGTCTTCTGCCACCCTTTACCCGACAATTCATTACACACGTGAGAGCCAACCATTTCCCTGGCAGGCCCTTTGTACCATCCCTCGGTGTGGCGGGGTGGGTACAATATACATGGTGGTGAGACGGACGGTGGGACCTTCAAATTCTGCCCAAACTGTGCCCTCCGCACCCTCCCCCCCACCGTTCCTGTCCAGTGCCCCTCCCCCCTTTCACTCACCTGCAGGAATTCTGGACAGGTTCTTCCTCCTTTTCTAGCCTTGCAGAATGCTGGGGACAGACAGACAGACCTACACACAGGAGACAGGGCCAGGGCCTGTGCGCTCAGCCAACTGAAGTTTCTTTCCTGAACGTGGGCCCTCCTCAGGCAACATTTCCCTCTCCTACCTCCCCCGCATCCCAGCCGCCATTACTTTTCAGGCCTCAGGCTCCAAGCCAGGATGCTTTCCAAACTGGGTCTCTGTGTCCCTCTCCCCTGCAGGCAAGCCGCCCACCCCCACCCCCTTTCCGCGGAGGTCAGTATTTCCTTTTAGGTGCAGAGTGTGAGAGAGGGTTATTTCTAGAATATGTCTACATATTCTACAGTGAATGTCGCACTGCAGGGGCGCCCCCCCCATTTCAGGTCCAAAAATGCATGGAGGGCGCACAGGAGGGGCGTCGAGGAAGCGGCGGGGTGCTCCCTCCCCACCTGTCCACGTCCGCGCTGCATCCCCCTCCCCACCGACCTCCCGGACCCCTCCCCACCCCACGCTGCTCGAGGATCCTACTGCCATCCACCTCCACCCCAGCCCAGGGCCACCAGCAGCGCCCACCTTCACACTGACCTGCGGGGCCCGGGGCAGGCCTGCGCCTCCTCGGGCTCGCCGAAGCCCGCTTGCCCCTCGCCCGCCGCCCGGGCAGCTCAGGGAGCTGGTTCCGCGCGGGCGATGGGAGCGGAGGGCGCAGGGACCGGACCGCAGGGCCGGCGAGCGGGCGGGCGCGGGGGCTGCTGCCCACGTCGGCGCCCAGCCGGTCACGTGAGCGCCGCGTCACCCGAGCTCGGTCCCCCACCCCGCCCCCTCACCCCCATCCCCAAGGGACCGAGCAACCGCACACGGTGGGGGGCGGGGTGGCAAAGGGGGAATCAAGGAGAGAGCAGGCGCCCGGAGGCTTCCCGACCGCAGGTGCTTTACCTGGCGCATCTCAGGTCCTCGCACAGCATCCCTCTGCGATGTACGTCATTGCCAGGTGTGACCGCTGATCACAGGGATGGTACCCGACTTTGCCAGGAGCGCTCAGCAACTGAGTCCCACAGGCTGCTTTCAAGACCGGCTCTGCCTGACTCCAGAGCCCAGGCAGTAGTGCCCGCCAGGAAGCGGCGCTGCCACCTTGAGTAGCTGTGTTCCTGGGCCTCTTCTCTCAGTCCACACGTGCTCTCTCCCTGAGAGAGTTCTGTTCATTTCCCTCTAAGCACACCTTGAGTAGCTGTGTTCCTGGGCCTCTTCTCTCAGTCCACATGTTCTCTCTCCCTGAGAGATTTCTGTTCATTTCCCTCTAAGCACAGATGATTCTCAAATCTCCATCTCCAGGCCGTTCCCTCCCCCTGAGCCTTAGATCCGTTTCTTTGCTTTCCCACCAGCATATAGGAGTGCTTGGTTCTTCACACCTTTTCCAATATGTGTTGGATATACTTTTTCATTTTCACTAACATGATAGGTGAGTAGTAGTATTTCATGGCATTTTATTTTGCATTTTTCTGACAATTTAAATATCATTGTAAATTATTCATGTCTTTCCACATTTTTGTTGGGTTGTTGGTCCTCACTCTCATTTTCAGTATCCTTTATACATTAACAATATTAGGCCTTTATGTTATATATGTTGCAAATATTTACTTCCAGCTTGTTAGTTGCTTTTCTACTTTGTATATGGTGTATTTCTGCCATACACTTAAAAAGTAGTCAAATCTATTAAACTTTTCTTTTATTCCATCTAGATTTTGATTCATAGTTATTTTCCTACATGAGGTCAAAGAGGAATTCACCCATGTTTTCTTTTAGTACTCATATGGTTAACTGTATTTGTCCCAAGGGCATCTGTGGTTAGGAATAGAGGTTAAGTAATACACTAGTGCCAAACTGTGTTGAATCTACTGCTGACTCAAGGCGGCAAATCAAAGACCCAAGGCTCATTACAAGGGGAGGGATTTCCTAACAAACCATCACCCATATAACACTGGGAACCTCAAATGTTTTAGTTTAAGGGTAATTATAAACTGGAAATAAACTAGCTCTCACAAAGTCTTTTAGTTTGGCCTTGCAACATCTAATTGGACTAGTAAACTTTAAGCTTTGAACAAAGATTATGGTGGTTCCAGACAGGAAGAACCCTTATAAGCCCTGACCAATGCAAATAAAATCTTCTCTGGAGTAAGTGTCCATCATCCTAGGCCCCAAATTATTTCAACAAACAATTGTTCATGTACAAAGTCCACACAGAAAGATAACTAGTAATACAAATAAAAAAAGACATCATAAATATGAAGCAGTAGAGACAACAGTCACCACAAACAGATCCATTAGTTTTGAATTATCTGAATCATCAGATAGACTATTAAACCACAATGCTTAGTGTATTCAGATAAATAAAATCCAATCTTGAAAATTTCAACAGGGTGCTAGAAATCAGAAAAAGTGGGAAAAAAAGGAATTCTAAAACTACAAAAAAAAAAAACTCAGCTGAAATTAGAAACTCAGTGGATGGCTTTAACAGCAGATTAGATGCAGCTCAAAAGAGAATTAAAGAACTAGAAATTATGTTCAGAAGAAACTATCCATAAGGCTGCACAGGTAGTCAAAAAGATGGAAAATTCAGATGGGAGGGGATGATAAGATCTAACAAATGTTTACTTGGAGTTCCAGAAGGAAAAGAGAAATGGAAATGTTCAGAGGCAACCTCTGAAGAGAAAACTGAGGATTTTTGAGAACTGATGAAAGACACTGATCCATAGATCTAAGAAGTCCAAGATATCCCAAACAGGATAAAAAGAAACTCACACATAGATGCATAAGTGACCTTTCAGAGAATCAAAGACAAAGAGAAAATCATAAAAGTAGCCAGAAAAATAGAGTACACCTTGAAAGGAACAGAAGTTAGGCTGATTGATAGCTTCTCAAGAGCAACAATGGAGGTATGAAGACAGAATGGTATCTTTAGCAACCTGAAAGAAAATAATTGCCAGCCAAAAAAAATTAAGAACCAGGAAAAATACCCTTCAAAATTAAAGATGAAGACCCTTAAAATAAACAAAAAAGAAGAGTTTGCCATCACCAGGCATGAACCAAAGGAAATACTGAATGCTACAGGGCATTTTTCACATGACAGGAAAATGATCCCAGATGGAATACTGGAGATAAGAAAGGGAAAAACAACAATTAAAAAGACAAATATGTATGTAAACTTAAATCAATACTATATAAAACTAGTATGATAATCCATATCGACAAATGACATGAGTCAAGAGGGCTAAAGTAAAAGTACAAAATTAATATTAGCCTTTGATTAAGTTAAGACGGTATGCTCTAACTGCCAGAAAGCCATTAAGGTAAAACTTCTAAGCTAATAGAGGGGCAAAAATAAGAAAACAATCCTAAAGAGGAGAAAACTAACATACATCAGATGGGACATAGGAAAGGAACTTGCTACAATGGTTAACTTACATCTATCTATTAATATCAGTGAGTACATTAAATATAAATGGTTTACATGAAGCAATTAAAAGAAAGATTTTCGGACTGGAAAAAACACAATGTTATACTGTTTACAAAAGACATCTGAAATATAAAAATACATAAAGACTGAAAGTAAAAGTATAGAAGAAAATTATAACATGAAAACAGTAACGGAAAGGAAGCCATTGTAGTTAAATAACAAAATAGGCTTCAAAGCAAAAAGCATTACAAACCATAACAAGTGTCACTTTATGGTATTTTAAAATTTGTATGAACTTACTAGATTGACCTCAAAATAAATAAATCAAAATTTGACAGAACTACAAGGAGAAATAAATCTTCCATTTTAGCATTAACACTTCTATCTCTGTAACTGTGGAAATATTTAAAGTGTTGAAAGGAAAAAAAAACCCCACCAAATTAAAATTTTATATTCAGCAAAATTGTCCTTCAAAAGTGAAAGAGAAATAAAGATTTTTCTCAAACAAAAACTGATGACCAACAAACCTTCCCTTAAAGAAATGTTAAAAGATTTTCTCTAGGCAAAAGAAAATTGATCAGCAACTCAAAATAGGTTAGCAACTCAAATCTTTATAAAGAGCAGTGGAAGGGAATACATGAAAGTATAATGAAATTGTTCCCTTTTTCTTATTCTTAAGTGACACAAAAGATAAATGTTTAAAGTACTAATATTAATATATTTAGTGATTATAGCATATGAATAAGTGAAATGAATAATGAATACTCTGTAATAGGGTACCTATACTACATATAAGTGAAGCAGAAGAATGTTTTTTGAAAGTAAACCTAGGGGTGCCTGGGTGGCTCAGTCGTTAAGTGTCTGCCCTTGGCTGGGGTCCTGATCCCAGGGTCCTGGGACTGAGCCCTGCATCGGGCTCCCTGCTCAGCGGGGAGCCTGCTTCTCCCTCTCCCACTCCCCCTGCTTGTGTTCCCACTCTCACTATCTCTCTCTCTGTCAAATAAATAAATAAAAATGTTTAAAAAAAAAAGAAAGTAAACCTAGTTAAAAATATATATTGTAAAATCGAGGGAAATCACTAAAAATTTTTTTAAAAGAAATATAATTGATACACTAAGAGAAGACAAATGGAATCATGTAAAATACTCAGAACTAGAGAAAGCAGAAAATGAAGCCTTGGAAACAAATGGAAAACAGTACACATTGTTGATATTAATCCAAATATATATCAAGAATCATTTTAAATATGAATGCTCCAAATACACCCGCTAAAGACAGAAATTGTCAGAATGGACAAATAAAATCCAACTATGTTTTGGACAAGAGGCCCATTTTAAAAATAAAGACTGGGTGCCTGGGTGGCTCAGTCGGTCGGTTAAGCATCTGCCTTCGCCTCAGGTCATGATCCTGGGGTCCTGGGATGAAGTCTTGCAACGGGCTCCTTGCTCAGCGGGGAGCCTGCTTCTCCCTCTGCCTGCCATCCCCCTGCTTGTGCTCTCTGACAAATAAATAAATAAAGTCTTTAAAATAAATAAACAAACAAACAAAGACTCTGAAAGGTATAAGGAAAGCAATGGAGAAAGATATATACCACCATATATACAAATCAAAAGAAATATGGACAAAAAAAGGATGCTGGAGGGGTGCCTGGCTGGCTCAGTGGGTACAGTATTTGACTCTTAATCTTGGGGGCATGAATTCAAGCCCCACAGTGAGCACAGAGCCTACAAAAAAAAAATGCTGGAATAGCTATATAATTTCAGATAAAGCAGACTTGAGAACAATTAAAGTATCAGAGATTTAAAAAAAGGCACTACATAATGACAAAGGGATCAATTATGGAAAAAACCAAACATATAATAATCCTAAATATGTATGTACCTAACAAAACTGTCAAAATATATGAGGCAAAAACTGATAAAACAGAAAGGAGAAACAGACAAATCTATTATTAGAGTTGCAGTCTGCAACACCCCCCAGTCAGTAACTGACAGATTAAGCAGGCAAAATATCTGTATGGATATAGTTGACCTGAACAGCACTGTTAATCAACTTGATCTAAATGGCATTTATAGAACATTCCATCCAATATCAGAACACATTTTTTTTCAAGTTCACATAGAACATTCACTAAGAGTCCATATTCCAGGCCATTAAATACATCTTAACAAATTTAAAAGAACAGAAATCATAAAAGTATGCTCTCAATGGAATTAAAGTAGAAATCAACAACAGAAAGATGGAAAAAGACAAATATTTGGAAATTAACACAATTCTAAACACATAAGTCAAGGAAAAATTCAAGAGAAATGCAAAAATATTTTGAACTAAATGAAAATAAAATTAACCTATCAAAATTTTGGGGATACAGAAAAAGTAGTGCTTAGAAGGAAATTTCTAGTTTAAATGCGTATGTGAGAAAATGAAAAAGATCTAACATCTATAACCTAAGCCTGCTTCTCCCTCTCCCACTTCCCCTGCTTGTGTTCCCTCTCTCACTGTTTCCCCAGGAGTGGGAGAGGGAGAAGCAGGCCTCCCGCCGAGCAGGGTGCCGGATGCGGGGCTCGATCCCAGGACCCTGGGATCATGACCCAAGCTGAAGGCAGACATTTAACGACTGAGCCACCCAGGCGCCCCCCTTCATTATCTTCTTAATGTCCATGGATTCACTAGTGATAACCTCACTTTCATTTCTGATTTTGTTAATTTGGATCTTCTTTCTGTTTTCCATAACCTAAGTTTTCTCCTCAGGAAACTAAAGAAAGAGTAATTTTAAGCCTAGTGCAAGCAGAAGAAAAGAAATTAATAATTAGTAATCAATACAAGTAAAACAGGAAAAAATAGAAAAAAAAATCAACAAAACCAAAAGCTGATTCTTTGAAAAGGTAAAAAAAATTGATAAATCTCTTGTCAAGATAATCAAGAAAACAGAAAATTTTAAAGATTTTATTTATTTAATTGACAGAGAGAGACACAGTAGGAGAGGGAACATAGCACGGGGAGAGGGAGAGGGAGAAGCAGGCTTCCCGTGGAGCAGGGAGCCCGATGCGGGGCTCGATCCCAGGATCCCGGGATCATGACAGGAGCAGAAGGCAGAAGCTTAATAACTGAGTCACCCAGGTGCCCCAAATAAATAAAATCTTAAAAAAAAAGATAATGAAGGAATTCTATTAACAACTCTATGCCTACAAATTTGATAACTTAGATACAATGAACCAATCCCCTTCAATGATACAAACTACTAAAACTCACACAAGGAGAAAACAATAACCTAAATAGCCCTGTATCTATTAAAGAAATTGAATCAATAATTCATAACCTCCCAAAGATAGAAATCACCAAGACCAAATTCTACCAAACATTTAAGCATCATCAGTAAACATTTAGAGATCACTAGGGAATTCTACTACACATTTGGGTAAGAAATAATACCAATTCTCCACAATGCCTTCCATAAAACAGAAGTAGAGCAAATGTCTGATTTATTCTGAGGCCAGTATTACCCTAATTCCAAAACCAGATAGAAGGCATTATAAGAAAGGAAACTACAGACCAGTATCTCTCATGAACACAGACACAAAATCCTCAACAACGTATCAGAAAATCGAATCCAACAATGTATAAAAATTATGCACCTAACAAGTGGAATTTATTGTAGGCATGCAAAGCTGATTTAACATTTGAAAATAAATCAGTATAATTCACCACATAAACAGACTAAATAAGATATATCATATGATCTTATCACTTGATACAGAAAAAGTATATGACAGAATCCAACACCCATTTATGATAAAGGTTCTCAAAATAGAATTAGAGGGGAACACCTCAATTTGATAAAGAATATCTACAGGAAACCTGTAACAACATACTTAATGGTGAGGAGGATGCTTTACCTTAATGTCAGGAACAAGGCAAGGTATTCTTTTCTCATTGCTCCTATTAAACATCATCCTGGAAGTCCTAGCTAGTGCAATAACACACAAAAAAAGGAAATAAAACATATAGAGATTGGAATGGAGGAAATAATACTGTCTCTGCAGATGGCATGATTGTCTATGTAGAAATGCCACAGCACTGACAAACTCCTGGCTACAAGGCCTGTAAGGCTGTAAAGCTAATATATGAGTCAATTGCTTTCTTATATGCCAGCAATGAACTGGAATTTGAAATTTAAAAATATCATAAAAAATAGTACTCCCCAGGGGTGCCTGGGTGGCTCAGTTGTTAAGCATCTGCCTTTGGCTCGGGTCATGATCCCCAGGTCCTGGGATCGAGCCCCGCATCAGGCTCCCTGCTCAGCAGGAAGCCTGCTGCTCCCTCTCCCACTCCCCCTGCTTGTGTTCCCTCTCTGTCAAATAAATAAATAAATCTTTTAAAAAAAAAGTACTCCCCAAATGCAGAATGCACCTAAAGAACCTAAATGTATTACAAATATATGAAACCACCCCACTGAAAGGGATGGAGGAATAAGGTGTTGACATAGAGTAGCTTTGGAAGTGAGTGGAGTCTATAAAACTAAAGGCAAAAATTTGTTTCTATATAAATAAATATATAAAAATAATTAAAGATGAAAACATATATAAACATGCACATGTAACACGGGATATTATGTATCAGTAGATCTCCTTGCTGTCAACTGTGAGGGCCTAGAAGCAATGATACCTTAATAGTAATGAGTACCCTTAGCACACATATCTTGGTTTTGATACCATTCTCTAACCAAAGGTACCAGGGCCCCTTGGAGAAATGGCAAATTCTAGGACTTGGACAGGAACTATACAAGACTACACCATCTTGTAGTGCCAGAAAGTATTAAACACACACATACACATGCATGCCTGCACACATACACACACAGTGACGGGAGGAGGTATGTTAAATAAATACAAGAGCCAAGTGAAAGAGCTCATAATGGCTGAAGTTGGGACAATTAGAGCAATGAAAGTATATGAAGTAGTATTAGATTATAATCCAAAGTATAAAATATTGATTGCTGGATCGTAAGGTAGTTATATTTTAACTTTCTGAGGAACAATGGAATATTACTCAGCCATAAAAAAAGAATGAAATCTTGCCATTTGCACCAAAGTATAATGCTAACAAGTCAGTTAGAGAAAGACAAATACCATATGCTTTCACTCATATTTGGAACTTAAGAAACCAAAGGGAAAAAAATGAGAGAGAGACAGAGAGAGAGACATAGCAAGAAACAGACTCTTAATTATAGAGAACAATCTGATGGTTACCAGAGGGGAGGGTGGTGTGGGGATGGGTTAAATAGGTGATGGGGATCAAGAAGTGCATTTGTCATGATGAGCACTGGGTGATGTATGGAATTGTTGAATTACTATGTTGTATACCTGAACTAATATAACACTGTATGGTAACTAATTGGGGTTAAAATTAAAACTTAAAAAAAAGAGTCCATACTGATACCCTCAAGTAGGTGGAACCTAACACCCCACTCAGTCTTTCTCAAGTATGGACTGTGCATAGTGACTTTCTTCCAAAGAGTACAGTATGGAAAGGGAGAAGTAAGAGTAACTTTACCATGGTGAATCCTGACAAACACTACCTCAGCCAGGTCATGAAAGTTAACAGTGGAAATACCGATAGTATGTACCCTTTTTTTTAAAAGTAAACTAGACACCCAACATGGGGCTTGAACTCATGACCCCAAGATCAAGAATCACGTTCTATGGACTGAACCAGCCAGGCACCCTGTTAACACATACCCTTTATATAATGTAGTGAGTATAGCACTTACCTATCTGGTCCTCTTCCCAAAAGCACTTAATGCCTGTGTAACCACAAGAAAAAAATCAAGCAAACTTAAATTGTGGGACATTATACAAAATACCTGAAAAGTACTTCTCAAAAGTGTCAAAAACAGGGAAAGTGAGAAACTGTCACAGCCAAGAGGAGCCTATGGAGACAAGATGACTAAATGTAAGGTGGTAACCTGGATAGGATCCTGGAACAGAAAAAGGACATTAGGGAAAAATTGAGGGAATTTAATATGTACTTTGGTAAATAATAATGTATCAAAATTGGTTGTGACAAATGCACCATACTAATGTAAGATGTTAATAGAGGTTACTGTGTATGGGGTATACAGAAACTCTGTACTAGCTTTGCAATAATTCTGTAAGTCATTAACTCCTAAAATAAGTTTATTAAAAAAAACACCAGAAGCAAATAAAAGGCTAATGAAGAGCTGGGGCAGGGGGGTGGGGGTGGGAATCACATAGGTAGATGGATCTGTTGAAATGGTTGGATCTGTTGAAATGGTAAGGCAGGGCTTAACAGGAACTTCCTGAGACAATTCCTCCTAAGAAAAAAGGGTCAGCAGACAAGAGATTAACAGGTGAGAATAGCACAGCATCTGGCCACTCAGATTTTTCTGGCTCAATCTCCAGTATCTAAATCCAGTAAAGATAGTTGTATGCAAAAACACACAAACTGACAAAAATTCTGGAAAGGAGTGTTTTCTAAAAACTTTATATCAAGGCCCAATGACAACTGGGTACTACCCACCTGAATTAGGGTAACTCGGCTGTAGGTAGAGAATTCTCCACCTTTCTGTTGAGACAGTGTTGCTTTAGTCCATCATGATCTCCCGCCCACCAGTAGCAGGAGGGCTTCAGGAGGGTACAGAGCCCCTGAGAAGGGGCACGGTGCCCAAGACACATGGCATTACCCAGGGGAGAGTGGCACCCACCTTTTATCTGACTTATTCCTGGACAC
Organism: Zalophus californianus; assembly: GCF_009762305.2. Taxonomy (NCBI): domain Eukaryota; kingdom Metazoa; phylum Chordata; class Mammalia; order Carnivora; family Otariidae; genus Zalophus; species Zalophus californianus. The sequence continues at coordinate 44,526,246 of NC_045612.1, forward strand.
AAGTGAGATCTCTTATACCTCCCCCAAACATCTAACAGAATTCTGGTTCTGCTAGTGCAGGGCAAAGGGTAGGAGCCAGCTCAACACAGCTCATACTCATTACCTCATCTGATCTTCTCCACAACCCTGGAAGGCAAGTTTTACCCCATTCGACAGATGACAAAACTGTTTGTTACAGCAATGGATTTGTAGTATCGGCCAGGTTGAGTATTCTAGCTTCCAGTCTCAAAGACAAGTTTTACGAAACATTTTATATCCTGACCAAGAATTTTCGGTGTCTCCACTGCATTTATGAGCTAACTGAACAGTTATTTTGATTGCTTGGTATATACTGTTTTCATGATGAAAGTAATCTATGTTTTTTAGGAGAAAATATACAATGAACAAAAAAGAACAGGAAAAAAAAATCACCCACAGATCACCAGGACATATCTTTCAGAGTTTTCTCTGTACATAGATCACTAGGTAAATACCTTTGTAGTTTTACAAAAATGGACTGATGCTATATATGGTTCACCAAACTTTTTTCTTTTTAATTTTACAATATGCCATAAACATTTTCCCATGCAATGGACAAAAATCTGCTACTGAAACATTGAAGGCTGCAGTTGGATAACAGAGTGATAGCTAAAGCAAGTATTAGCATAAGGTTAAAGCACAGGGCCTGGGCAAATGCCTGCCAGGGGCACTACACAAAAGGAATGTCTTCAAAGCCCCTCTGTGGGGCCCTGCACCCACCCCTGAGTTCCCTTGGGCCCCTCGGGTGGAAGGGGTCCTGTAAACTTTTTTGCATCCACATAAACCCGCCCAATTTCTGTCTGGTTTTCTTCACCTCATCCTCCACCCTGGCCATCTCATCAAATTCTCTTATCATCTCCTCATTGCTCAAATGCATATCGTGTATGGCCTCCTTATATTCCTTGAGGCACTGAGCCAGCCCCTTGTTGGTTTTTCTTTTGGCCTTCCTGGGTACATCATCCCCAGCTGGGCGCTTTCCTGCAACCCTTGATTCGATGGCTGGCTTTTCTTCTTTTGGCTTTTCCTCATTCACTGGCTTTCCCTCATTCTCTGATTTTTCTTTTGGCTTTCCCTCACTCACTGGTTTTCCTTCTTCTTTTGGCTTTCCCTCGCTCACTGGTTTTCCCTCTTCTTTTGGCTTTCCCTCACTTACTGGTTTTTCTTCCTCTTTTGGCTTTCCCTCGCTCTCTGGCTTTCCCTCGATCACTGGCTTTCCCTCGATCACTGGCTTTCCCTCACTCTCTGGCTTTTCCTCAATCACTGGCTTTCCCTCGCTCTCTGGCTTTCCCTCGATCACTGGCCTTCCCTCGCTCTCTGGCTTTCCCTCCATCCCTGGGTTTCCCTCCATCTCTGGGTTTCCCTCGCTCTCTGGCTTTCCCTCGCTCACTGGCTTTCCCTCCTTCTCTGGCTTTCCCTCGCTCTCTGGCTTTCCCTCGCTCTCTGGCTTTCCATCTTTTGGCTTTGTCATACTCTCTGGCTTTTCTTTATCCTTTAGTATCTCATCTTCTGTCATTCTCTCGTTTTCTAACTTTTCCTTGTCTTCGAAAGTACAAGCTACTTCTGGCTTTTCCGCATCCTGTGACTGTTCTTTGTATTCCATCTTTTCTTCGTTCTCAGTCATTCCTTCATTTTCACTGCAGAGTTTTTCCATGTTGAGATTTCCCCTCCTTTTCCTGTCCTGGGGTGGGGAGGAAGAGGAGACAAAGAGGAGACAAGGGAAACTGAGGGCTTGGGGGTGGAATGCAAGTCTGGATAGTATAGGTATCTCTCCCCTTGTCAGGGTTCCCCTGACCCGGCCCGCCTTTAAGTGTGCTTTCTGCCCACCCTCTCCCCTCACACACGTGAGCCAACCATTTCTCTGGCAGGCCCTGCCATTTTCTCTACGTTTGCTCAGCACGGCAGAATGTGTATAAATGCGTTAGGAGGTGGGCAGTGGCGCCCCATATTCTGCGGGTGCTGTACCCTCCATACTCCCCACCCCTCTGGGTCCCTGTCCAGAGACCCCCTTCCTTCACTGACCTGCAGGGATTCTGAACAGATTCCTCCTCCTTTTCTAGCCTTGCAGAGTGCTGAGAACAGACACGCAGACCTGCAGACAGACAGGAGACAGGGGCTGCGCGTTTGGGTGGATGCAGAGCAACTCGGCCCCTTCCCTGCATCCCGGCCCCCCTCATCCAACGTTTCCCTCCCCCACCTCCTCCGCCCCCCGCACCCCAGCCGCCATTTCTTTTCACGCCTCGGGCGCCAGACCAGGATATTTTCCAAACTAATTTTGGATCTCTGTGTCCTTTTCCCCCGGAGGCAACTCGCCTCCCCACCCTCGAGGTCAACTTTTTTTCTCTACGGATGTTGTGGTAGAGGGGGTTTATTTCCACTGTCTCACTGGCGGGGCGCCCCCCAGCTCACCAGCTCCGGCTCCAAAATGGACGGAGGGCAGCGAGAAGGAGGTGCGGAGAAAGGGGACACGGGCACTAGGGGTGTCCGCTCTTCCCACCCTCCGCCTATTGGTCGCTAGCTCCCCTTTAGCCATTTTCCCACCGCCATCTCTATCTACACTCCGGCCAGCTTCCCTCAACCCGGACCCCATCCCCACCCTTTTTCCTCTCCGTGTTCGTGCCTCACCCCCCATTCCAGGGTTCCGCAGGCGGCGACGAAGGCCCTCACACTGACCTGAAAGAACCTGGAGCAACAATTTGGAGCTCGCAGACCGCTCCGGACCCGACCGCAGGGAAAGAGGGCGGGCTCCCTGACTGGTGCCCACATCTGCGCCCCGGCGGTCACGTGAGCGCCGCGTCACCCGAGCTCGCCCCCCTCCCCCCGCCGCCCCGCCCACCGGCCGGCGTCTGCCAGTCACCCCACCGCTCTCTGGAGCGCTTCCCCTCTCACCTCTCTGGGCCCTTTTGTCCTTTTTCTCTTCTTGAAGTGGTCAAAGGAATAATTTTAATAAAAACCACAGAGGCTTTTTTTAATGGGTTGGGCGGTCGGGGGAGGAGTCTTGACCGTGTTGCTCTTAATTTCCATTGAAAGAACTAGAGCCAGCCAATGAAATCGTATGACTGTGAACTTTAATGTGGTACATAGAATATTGCACTTTATTTTTTATTTTAATTTTTTAAAGATGTATTTATTTATTTGGGGAGGGAGGGGCAGAGGGAAAGAGAGAATCTCCAGCAGACCCCCGGTGGAGCTCCGAGCCCATGCAGGGCTCCTTCCCATCACCCTGAGATCATGACCTGAACAAAAATCAAGTCTGATGCTTAACGGACTGAGCCACCCAGGCGCCCCAGAATATTACACTTTAGAAAAAAGTAGGAAAAATGTTCCCCTCGAGATAAAATTGTTCCTTTTTCCTGACATGCGCAAACATAAATTTTCTAATTATTTAAATCTAAAAATAAAATTATATTCGAAGCAGAATAAAGGAACAATTAATTTTTTTATAAGGGAGAGACTAAATATACAACGGACAATGACCTGACCATACATGACAATAGAACTGGGACCCACAACCTCTGCAGCAAGCAGCCCAGGAAACCAAACCATAGCCTCTGAAGCAATCTTCAGGACTTGATCAATGACTGCCAACCTCTCTATTTTTGCCCCCCCCAAGAGAAATCCAAATATCCTCCCCAAACCAATCATATAAGATGTCCTGCTTTTAGCTAGCTTGCTTCCAGCTTCCCCACGCCAACAACTTCCAATCAGAGAATACTTAAAAGTCTTCTCTTTGGTTCGAGCTAAAGCTTTTCCACTCCCCAGAGACTTTCAGTCTCTGCCAAACACAAGTAATGGTGGCCGACTCCCTTGTTAAACAAGTTCTGAATAAGTAGTCTCTTTAAATTTTTTGTGTGGAAGGCCTTTAAAAATATAATAACAAAGACATGAACAATTAAGGAAAACGTTGATCGATTTGACTACCTGAAAATGTGTACCAATTTCTTAAGGGATTGGGGACACATGCACTCTTCCCTGCTCTTGGTGAGTGGGATGGTAAAAAAGCATCCTGAAAAGTAAGCTGGTAAATTGTTTTAAAATAAAAATGTTTGATATTTTGGTTCAGTAATTCCACTTCTCATATTTACCCATGGAGAGAATTAATAATGTGCTAAAATATAATCTTATGTTTTAAAAAATGCTTTGTATTATAAAAATTCCCATAATAGCTGTTTATTATGCATTTATTCTTTGCTGGAACTGGGGCTACAGTATTAATTATGTAGGCTTTGTTTATAATGGAAAAATGGAATATCACAATTGTCTATCAGTACAGATTTAGTTACATAATCTTAATACATTTGTTTACATTTGGTTAAAAAAATAATTAAAATGTTGGGTTCTAAATACACAGTAGAAATTATTAACTATTTATAATCCCCAATTACTATGGGTGTTGGGACACAAAGGATAACCACAGGATGTGGTATTGACCTCTAGAGAATGCCACCTATGTGCCAGGAACTGTGTTAGCTACTTTATCTTACCTGGTGCAGAATTCATTTATACCTGATAAAGGAGCTCACACTTCAAGGAAGCAGAATGATTTATAAAGCTATAAGCTTAACTCATTGTGGTATTGGAATAAGCATAGCAGGAGCAATAAAACACAGAGATCCCACTAACATAATACCCGAGTATAAAGGTTTTTAGTATGTGATAAGAATCCATCTCTGGTCAGCAGTGAAAAATAGGTTATTATGGAAACTATATTTGTATAATTAGTTAAAGAAAAATGAAGATCCTTATTTTCTGACATACTATTAAGTTCTTATAGGCCAGTACAATGAAATAAAAGGCATCCAGATTGTAAGGAAAGAAATAAAACTTCCTTTATTTGCAGATGGCAAGACCTTGTATGTAGAAAATCCCAAGAAGTCCACTAAAGAAATATGAGAACTAATAAATGAGTTCAGATCAATATAGAAAAATCAATTATATTTCTGTATGCTAGCAGTGAATGATTTGAAATGGAAAGTAAGAAAACATTTCCATTTAAAATAGCATCAAAAAGAATAAAACACTTAGAAATAAATTTATTAAAAAGTCTAAGATTTGTACACTGAAAGCTATAAAATACTGTTCAAAGAAATAAAAAATAAATAAATGGAAATACATCATATGTTCACAGATTGGAAGACCTAATATTGTTAAGATTCCCAAATTGATCTACAGATTCAACACAATCTCTGTCAAGATCTCAGCTGCCTTGCTTGCAGAAATTTACAAGCTGATCCCAAAATTCACATGGAAATGCAACAAACCCAGAATAGACAAAACAATCTTGAAAAAGAAGGGAAAAGTTGGAGGCCTCACACTTCCAGATTTTAAAACACTATAAAACTATAGGAATCGAAATAAGGTGGTACTGGCATAAGGACATATAAATCAACGAAATAGAATTTAGAATCCAGACATAAACCTTCACATTTACAGTCATGGATTGTCAACCAGAGTCCAAAGAAAATTCGATGCTGAAAGAATGGTCTTTTCAACAAATGGTGCTGAGACAACTAGATATCTACATGCAGAAATGAATTTGGACCTCCCCTTCACACCATATATAAAACTTAACTCAAAAATAAATCAAAGTCCTGGGGGCACCTGGCTATCTCAGTTAGTAAAGCATGCAACTCTTTATCTCAGGGTCCTGAGTTCAAGCCCCAATTTGGGCATACAGCTTACTTTTAAAAAATAAAATAAGGGGCACCTGGGTGGGTCATTTGGTTAAGTGACTGCCTTCGGCTCGGGTCATGATATCGGGGTCATGGGATTGAGCCCCACATCGGGCTCCCTGCTCGGCGGGAGGCCTGCTTCTCCCTCTCCCACTCCCCCTGCTTGGGTTCCTGCTCTCGCTGTCTCACTCTCTCTGTCAAATAAACAAATAAAATCTTTAAAAAAAGATTTTATTTATTTATTTAATATAGAAAGAGACAGTGAGAGCGGGAACCGAAGCAGGGGGAGTGGGAGAAAGAGAAGCGAGCTTCCCGCCGAGCAGGGAGCCCAACGCGGGGCTCGATCCCAGGACCCCAGGATCATGACCCGAGCCGAAGGCAGACGCTTAACAACTGAGCCACCCAGGCACCCCTAAATAAAATCTTTAAAAAATTAAAATTCAAAAAAATAAAATTAAAATAAATCAAAGTCCTACATGTAAAAACTGAAACTATTAAACTCTTAGAAGGAAATAGAGATGTAATTCTTCATGACCTTGGATTAGGCAATGGTCTCTTAGATATAACACCAAATTCTCAAACAACAAAAGAAATATAAATAAATGGGACTCTATCAAAATGAAAAATTTTTGTAATTCAAAGGACAACATCAAGAAAGTGAAAAGACAACTTACAGAATGGAAGCAATTTTGAAAGTAATATATCTGATAAGGGACTTACATCTAGAATATATAAAGATCTGTTGCAACCCGATAAGAAAACAGATAACTAAATTTTACTTTGGGGATTTTGAGGCTTTTTTTAAAATTTTTTATTGTTATGTTATTCACCATACATTACATCATTAGTTCTTGATGTAGTGTTCCATGATTCATTGTTTGTGCATAACACCCAGTGCTCCACGCAGAATGTGCCCTCTTTAATACCCATCACCAGGTTAACCCATCCTCCCACCCCCTCCCCTCTAGAACCCTCAGTTTGTTTTTCAGAGCCCATCGTCTCTCATGGTTCGTCTCCCCCTCCGACTTACTCCCCTTCATTCTTCCCCTCCTGCTATCTTCTTTTTCTTTTTTCTTAACATATGTTGCATTATTTGTTTCAGAAGTACAGATCTGTGATTCAACAGTCTTGCACAGTTCACAGCACTCACCATAGCACATACCCTCCCCAATGTCTATCACGCAGCCACCCCATCCCTCCCACCCCCCACCACTCCAGCAATACTCAGTTTGTTTCCTGAGATTACGAATTCCTCATATCAGAGAGGTCATATGATACATGTCTTTCTCTGATTGATTTATTTCACTCAGCATAACACCCTCCAGTTCCATCCACATCGTTGCAAATGGCAAGATCTCATTCCTTTTGATGGCTGCATAATATTCCATTGTGAATATATACCACCTCTTCTTTATCCATTCATCTGTCGATGGACATCTTGGCTCTTTCCAGAGTTTGGCTATTGTGGACATCGCTGCTATAACCATTGGGGTGCAAGTACCCCTTCGGATCCCTACATTTGTATCTTTGGGGTAAATACCCAGTAGTGCAATTGCTGGATCGAATGGTAGCTCTATTTTCAACTGCTTGAGGAACCTCCATGCTGTTTTCCAGAGTGGTTGCACCAGCTTGCGTGCCCACCAACAGTGTAGGAGGGTTCCCCTTTCTCCACATCCCCGCCAACATCTGTCCTTCCCTGACTTGTTAATTTTAACCATTCTCACTGGTGTGAGGTGGTATCTCATTGAGGTTTTCATTTGGATTTCCCTGATGCTGAGTGATGTTGAGCACTTTTTCATGCGTCTGTTGGCCATTTGGATGTCTTCTTTGGAAAAATGTCTATTCATGTCTTCTGCCCATTTCTTGATTGGATTATTTGTTCTTTGGGTGTTGAGTTTGATAAGTTCTTTATAGATTTTGGATACTAGCCCTTTATCTGATATGTCATTTGCAAATATTTTCTCCCATTCTGTCGGTTGTCTTTTGGTTTTGTGGACTGTTTCTTTTGCTGTGCAAAAGCTTTTTATCTTGATGAAATCCCAATAGTGCATTTTTGCCCTGGCTTCCCTTGCCTTTGGTGATGTTTCTAGGAAGAAGTTGCTGCCTGTGTTCTCCTTTAGGATTTTGATGGACTCCTGTCTCACGTTTAGGTCTCTCAACCATTTGGACTCTATTTTTGTGTGTGGTGTAAGGAAATGGTCCAGTTTCATTCTTCTGCATGTGGCTGTCCAATTTTCCCAACACCATTTGTTGAAGAGACTGTCTTTTTTCCATCGGACATTCTTTCCTGCTTTGTCAAAGATGAGTTGACCATAGAGTTGAGGGTCCACTTCTGGGCTCTCGATTCTGTTCCATTGATCTATCTGTCTGTTTTTGTGCCAGTACCATACTGTCTTGATGATGACAGCTTTGTAATAGAGCTGGAAGTCCGGAATTGTGATGCCGCCAGCTTTGCTTTTCTTTTTCAATATTCCTCTGGCTATTCGGGGTCTCTTCTGGTTCCATACAAATTTTAGGATTATTTGTTCCATTTCTTTGAAAAAAGTGGATGGTATTTTGATGGGGATTGCATTGAATGTGTAGATTGCTCTAGGTAGCATTGACATCTTCACAATGTTTGTCTTCCAGTCCATGAGCATGGAACGTTTCTCCATTTCTTTGTGTCTTCTTCAATTTCTTTCCTGAGTATTTTATAGTTTTCTGAGTACAGATCCTTTGCCTCTTTGGTTAAATTTATTCCTAGGTATCTTATGGTTTTGGGTGCAATTGTAAATGGGATCAACTCCTTGATTTGTCTCTCTTCTGTCTTGTTGTTGGTGTATAGGAATGCCCCTGATTTCTGTGCATTGATTTTATATCCTGCCACTTGACTGAATTCCTGTATGAGTTCTAGCAGTTTTGGGGTGGAGTCTTTTGGGTTTTCCACATACAGTATCATATCATCTGCAAAGAGTGAGAGTTTGACTTCCTCTTTGCCGATTTGGATGCCTTTGATTTCTTTTTGTTGTCTGATTGCTGTGGCTAGGACTTCTAATACTATGTTGAATAGCAGTGGTGAGAGTGGACATCCCTGCCACGTTCCTGACCTTAGGGGAAAAGCTCTCAGGTTTTCCTCATTGAGAATGATATTCGCTGTAGGTTTTTCGTAGATGGCTTTTATGATGTTGAGGTATGTACCCTCTATCCCTATACTCTGAAGAGTTTTGATCAAGAAAGGATGCTGTACTTTGTCAAATGCTTTTTCTGCATCTATTGAGAGGATCCTATGATTCTTGTTCTTTCTTTTGTTAATGTATTGTATCACGTTGATTGATTTGCGGATGTTGAACCAGCCTTGCAGCCCAGGGATAAATCCCACTTGGTCATGGTGAATAATCCTTTTAATGTACTGTTGGACCCTATTGGCTAGTATTTTGGTAGGAATTTTTGCATCCATGTTCATCAAAGATATTGGTCTGTAAGTCTCCTTTTTGATGGGGTCTTTGTCTGGTTTTGGGATCAAGGTAATGGTGGCCTCATAAAATGAGTTTGGAAGTTTTCCTTCCATTTCTATTTTTTGGAACAGTTTCAGGAGAATAGGTATTAATTCTTCTTGAAATGTCTGATAGAACTCCCCTGGGAAGCCATCTGGCCCTGGGCTTTTGTTTGTTGGGAGATTTTTGATGACTGCTTCAATTTCCTTAGTGGTCATAGGTCTGTTTGGGTTTTCTATTTCTTCCTGGTTCAATTTTGGTAGTTGATACATCTCTAGGAAAGCACCCATTTCTTCCAGGTTATCTAATTTGCTGGCATAGAGTTGCTCATAATATGTTCTTATAATTGTTTCTATTTTTTTGGTGTTGGTTGTGATCTCTCCTCTTTCATTCATGATTTTTTTTGATTTGGGTCATTTTTCTTTTATTTTTGATAAGTCTGGCCAGGGGTTTATCAATCTTGTTAATTCTTTCAAAGAACCACCTCCTAGTTTCATTGATCTGTTCTACTGTTCTTTTGGTTTCTAGTTCATTGATTTCTGCTCTGATCTTTATGATTTCTCTTCTCCTGCTGGGTTTAGGCTTTATTTGCTGTTCTTTCTCCAGCTCCTTTAGGTGTAGGGTTAGGTTGTGGATTTGAGACCTTTCTTGTTTCTTGAGAAAGGCTTGTATTGCTATATACTTTCCTCTCAGGACTGCCTTTGCTGTATCCCAAAGATTTTGAACAGTTATGTTTTCATTTTCATTTGTTTCCATGAGTTTTTTTAATTCTTCCTTAATTTCCTGCTTGACCCATTCATTCTTTAGTAGCATGCTCTTTAGGCTCCATGTATTTGAGTTCTTTCTGACTTTCCTCTTGTGATTGAGTTCTAGTTTCAAAGCATTGTGGTCTGAAAACATGCAGGGAATAATCCCAATCTTTTGGTACCGGTTGAGACCTGATTTGTGACCTAGGATGTGATCAATTCTGGAGAATGTTCCACGGGCACTAGAGAAGAATGTGTATTCCATTGCTTTGGGATGGAATGTTCTGAATATGTCTGTGAAGTCCATTTGGTCCAGTGTGTCATTTAAAGTCTTTATTTCCTTGTTGATCTTTTGCTTAGATGATCTGTCCATTTCAGTCAGGGGGGTGTGAAATTCCCCCACTATTATTGTATTGTTGTCAATGTGTTTCTTCGCTTTTGTTATTAATTGCCTTATATAATTGGCTGCTCCCATGTTAGGGGCATAGATATTTACAATTGTTAGATCTTCTTGTTGGATAGACCCTTTAAGTAGGATATAGTGTCCTTCCTCACCTTTTATTACAGTCTTTGGTTTAAAATCTAATTTGTCTGATATAAGGATTGCCACCACAGCTTTCTTTTGGTGTCCATTAGCATGGTAAATGGTTTTCCACCCCTCACTTTCAATCTGGGGGTGTCTTTGGGTCTAAAATGAGTCTCCTGCAGACAGCATATTGATGGGTCTTGTTTTTTAATCCAATCTGATAGCCTGTGTCTTTTGATTGGGGCATTTAGCCTATTTACATTCAGGGTAACTATTGAAAGGTATGAATTTAGTGCCATTGTATTGCCTGTAAGGTGACTGTTACTGTATATTGTCTCTGTTCCTTTCTGATCTATGCTGCTTTTAGGCTCTCTCTTTGCTTAGAGGACCCCTTTCAATATTTCTTGGAGGGCTGGTTTCGTGTTTGCAAATTCCTTTAGTTTTTATTTGTCCTGGAAGCTTTTTATCTCTCCTTCAATTTTCAATGAGAGCCTAGCTGGATATAATATTCTTGGCTGCATATTTTTCTCGTTTAGTGCTCTGAAGATATCATGCCAGTCCTTTCTGGCCTGCCAGGTCTTTGTGGATAGGTCTATTGCCAATCTAATATTTCTACCATTGTAGGTTACATATCTCTTCTCCCGAGCTGCTTTCAGGATTTTCTCTTTGTCTCTGAGACTCGTAAGTTTTACTATTAGATGTCGGGGTGTTGACCTATTTTTATTGATTTTGAGAGGGGTTCTCTGTGCCTCCTGGATTTTGATGCCTGTTTCCTTCCTCACATTAGGGAAGTTCTCTGCTATTATTTGCTCCAATATACCTTCTGCCCCTCTCTCTCTTTCTTCTTCTTCTAGGATCCCAATTATTCTAATGTTGTTTTGTCTGATGGTATCACTTATCTCTCGAATTCTGCCCTCGTCATCCTGTAGTTGTTTCTCTCTCTTTTTCTCAGCCTCTTTATTTTCCATCATTTGGTCTTCTATATCGCTGATTCTCTCTTCTGCCTCATTTATCCTAGCAGTTAGTGCCCCCATTTTTGATTGCACCTCATTAATAGCCTTTTTGATTTCGATTTGGTTAGATTTTGGTTCTTTTATTTCTCCAGAAAGGGTTTCTCTAATAACTTCCATGCTTTTCTGAAGCCCAGCTAGTATGTTTAAAGTCATGATTCTGAACTCTAGGTCCGACATCGTACTAATGTCCGTATTGAGTAGGTCCCTGGCTGACGGTACTATCTCTTGTTCTTTTTGCTGAGGTGATTTTTTTCGTCTTGTCATTTTGTCCAGAGGAGAATAGATGAATGAGAGAACAGAATGCTAACAAGTTAACAACGTCCCCAGCAAATATACTCTATACAAATCAGAAAAGACCTGAAACCAGGGGAAAAGAAAGGGAAAGAAAGAAAAAAGAAAGAGAAAAGAAAGAAAAAAAAGATAAAAACAAAAACAGAACAATACAAAAAAAACAGAATATGATCAAATATGATCAGGCTAGTGCATAGATCAATGCCACACACTAGATTTTGGACGTATTTTGGCCTGTTAGAAAAAAGTGCCTCCTAAAATTTTAAAGGAAGAAAGACTTACATATGTACAAAATAAGGGTTGATACAATGAAGGGATGGAAGATGACTCTAAAGATGAAAATTATAAAAGATTTTATAAAAGGAATTGATAAGATAAGAAGTTGTTTGAAAAAAGAAAGAAGATTTAAAAAAAAAAAGAAAAAAAAAGGGAGAGAATGTGATCAGGCAGGAGACTAGAACAAAACCATACACTAGTGATTTAGAGTATATTTTGATCTGTTAGAAGAAACTGTATCTCAAAATTTTAAAGAGAGAACAACATATATATATATATATATATATATATATATATATATATATATGCCAAAAATAAGGGTAAGTACTATGAAGGGATAAAATATGACTCTAAAAATGAAAAATGAAAAATGTTTTTTTAAAAAAAGAGATTGATAAGATGTTGGTTGAATAAGGGAAAAAGAAAAATTAAAAAAACAGTTAAAAAAAACTAACTTTGAAAAACTAATGAATCATGGTAAAAAAGCCATGAATTCTCTGTGCAGTATTCCCCTAGCGCTGGAGTTCTCCCGTTCTCCTTGATCGGTAAACTTGGTCTTGGCTTGCTGGCTGTTTGTGCTGATCTTCTGGGGGAGGGGCCTGTTGCCGTGGTTCCCAAAGGTCTTTGCCGGAGGCGGAATTGCCCCACCCTCGTCGGTCCGGGCTAAGCAAGCTGCTAGGGTTTGCTCTCAGGAGCTTTTGTTCCCTGCAAGCTCTGTTACAGCTTTGGAGGACCAGGGTGAAAATGGTGGCCTCCCAATCTCCACCCAGAGGAGCCGAGAACTCGGGGCCCTGCTCCTCAGTGTGCCCCCAGAGAAAAGCAGTCACTCCCGTGTCCCTGGTCTCCGGCCACACTCCGTGCTCACCCGGCCTGTGACCGAGCGTTTCTATCTCTGGCACTCGACCCCGACCCCGTGTGCAGTCTCCAAACCCAGCAGATCCCTGCGATGCGCTCCTGCGCCGCTCCTCCCCGGGGAGGGAGGGGAGTCTCCCCGGATCTGCCGTTTGTTGGGTCCCTGCTGGGGGAGCAGTGGCCCGAGTGGGCCACAGATCACAGTTTATGGCAACCCCGAGCTGAGAGCCCACGCCTCGGCTCCGTCTCTGCAGCCGGCTTCCCCGCTCCGATACCTGGGAGCTCTGCTGCACTCGGGCAGCCCCGGTCTTTCTGTGACCCCAAGGGTCCTGAGACCACACTGTCCCGTGAGGGTTCCACTGAGGCTTTTTAAAATTGAAATATATTTGACCTATAACATTACTTAAATTTAAGGTGTACAACATGTTGATTTAGTAAAGTATATATCATAATATGGTTGGCACTGTGGTGATAATTAGCACTTGTATCATGTAACATAATTATCATTTCTTATTAGTGGTTGGAATAATTACAATCTAGTCTCTTAGTAAGTTTAATGATTATAATCTAATATTGTTGTCTATATTCACTGTACTGTGCATTAAATCTCTAGGACTTAATTACTATTCATTGTAAGTTTGTAACCTTAGACAGTATCTGTCCTATCCCCACACGCCCAGCCCCTAGTAAGCACCATTTTACTCTCTATTTTTGCAAGTTTGGCTGTCTTAGATTCCACATATAAGTGATAGTGTACAATATTTGTCTTTTTCTGACTTGTTTCACTTGGCATAATGTCCTCAAGATCTATCCATGTTATCACAAATGGCAGGATGTTCTTCTTTCTCATGGCTGAATAATATTCCATTGTATAAATATACCACATCTTCTTTATCCCATTCATTTTCTGCACAGAAAAAGAAAAAAAAACAAAAAGAAAAAATAGGCTACAGAATGAGAAAAAATATTCACAAGCCATCCATCAGATAAGGGGTTAATATCCAAAATATATAAAGAACTCATACAATTCAAAAACAAAGTAACTCAAACAATCTTATTTAAAAATGGACAGAGGAACTCAGTAGACATTTTCACAAATGTCCAAATGGCCAACAGATACATGAAAAGATGCTCAGCATCACTAACCATCAGGGAAATGCAAATCAAAACCACAGTGAGATATCACCTCACACCTGTTAGAATGGCTATCATCAGGAAGACAAGAGATAAGTGTTGGTGAAGATGTGGAGAAAAGAAAAGACTTGTGCACTGTTGTTGAAAATGTAAATCAGTTCAGCCACTATGGAAAACAATGTGGTAGTCCCTCAAATATTTTCTAAAAAATTAAAAATAGATCTAGCATATGATCCAGCAATTCTACTTCTGGATATATGCCTAAAGAAAATGAAAACAGGGGGTGCCTGGGTGGCTCAGTCATTAAGTGGCTGCCTTCAGCTCAGGTCATGATCCCAGGGTCCTGGGATTGAGCCCCATGTCTGGCTCCCTGCTCCACAGGGAAGCCTGCTTCTCCCTCTCCCGCTCCCCCTGCTTATGTTCCCTCTTTCGCTGTGTCTCTCTCCATCAAATAAATAAATAAAATCTTTAAAAAAAAAGGAAAATGAAAACAGGATATTAAAGAGATATCTGCACTCACTTGTTTATCACAGCATTATTCACAATAGCCAAGATATGGAAACATCCTAAGCGCCTGTCAACTCAATTTTGAAATGAGCAAAGGATCTGAATAGATATTTATGCAAAGAAAATATAAATATGGCCAATAAGCACGATGTGTTCAACGTCATTAACCATCACGGGAATGCAAATCAAAACCACAGTGAATAACACTTCATACTCACAAAAAGACAGATAATAGCAGGTGTTGACAAATATGTAGAGAAATTGGAACCATCACACACTGATGGTGGAAATGTCAAATGGTGCAAGTACTGTAGAAAACGGTGAAAGAACCCAGTCACAAAAGACTACATATGGTGATTTCACTCATATGTGGAATTTAAGAAACAAAGCAAATGAAAAAAGAAAAAAAGAAACAAACAAACAAAAAAAAACCCCCAGACTCTTTTTAAAGATTTTTTATTTATTTATGCGAGAGAGAGAGAGAGAGCACATGAGCAGGGACAAAGGGAGGGGGAGAAGCAGAATTCCCTGCTAAGCAGGGAACCTGACGCCAAGCTTGGTCCCAGGACCCTGGGATCATGACCTGAGTGGAAGGCAGACACTTAACTGACTGAGCCACCCAGGCGCCTCTAGACTCTTAAATATATAGAACAAACTGGTGGTTACCAGAGGGGAAGTAGGTGGGGGCAGAGGTAAAGGAGATTAAGAAAGGGTACCTTATCATGATGAGCACCGAGTAATGTATAGAATTGTTTAATCATTATATTGTACATCTGAAACTAATATAATACTGTACATTAATTATACTGGAGTTAGATAGATAGATAGATAGATAGATAGATAGATAATTATAACCTCCCAGACACTCCACACTAAAAAAATAAATAAAAAGACGACATATGGTATGATTCCATTAACATGAAACATCTAGACTAGGCATATTCTTAGAGAGAGAAAGATTAATATTTGCTTAGGGCTTGGCTGGAGGAAGTTAGGGGAAAATGAGTAGTGACTGCTAATGAATATAGTTTCTTTTTGGGGTGATGAAAATGTTCTAATATAGATCGTGGTGATGGTGGCACAACTGTGAATAACTAAAAACCATTGAATTATGCACTGTAAATGGATGAATTATATGCTATGAGAATCAAAGCTGTTATAAAAAATCTGTCATAATTTTGATGATTTCAAAGTATTTTATTATATAGATTTTCTATTCAACAGATTGAATTAAGTTCACATAATTTTTTTCTCTATTAGGGATGTTTTTGTATTTATATATTGGTGCATTTCTCTGGTCATTTTCTTTGGATTTATTCTTTTTTAAAAGTAAACTCTAAAAAATAAAATAAAATAAAATAAAATAAAATAAACTCTACCCCTAATTTGGGGCCTGAACTCATTACTGACAGATCAAGAGTTGCATGCTCTACCAACTCAGCCAACCAGGTACTTCATCTTTGGATTTAGTCTAAGAAATTGAATTGGCAGATCAAAAGTTATGAATAATTTAAGGTTTCTTGATACACATAGCTAAAATTTAACTATGTTGTTAATTATGAAAATTTCAGGGGGCACCTGGGTGGCTCAGTCAGTTAAGTATCTGACTCTTGATTTCAGCTCTGGTCATGATCTCGGGGTCCTAAGGTTGAGCCTTGTGTGGGGCTCAGTGCTCAGTGAGGAGTCTGCTTCCCCTCTCCCTCTGCCCCTCCCCCTGCTCGTGCACTCTCTCTAAAATAAATAAATAAATCTTTTTAAAATTTTTCAGAAAAATATAAACATATATAACATAGAAAGTAGATCTGTATGCTATGTATTAAATTTTTCTATGCTTATTTCATACACACAATTTCTACATCTAATGGAATTATACCATATATATTGTTCGACTACTTGATTCTTCCACTTAAAAGTGTATCTTCACTCTCGGCTTTAGCGCCATCTTCTTGGAAATCTCTGCGCCATGAGAGCCAAGTGGAGGAAGAAGCGAATGCGTAGGCTGAAGCGTAAAAGAAGAAAGATGAGGCAGAGGTCCAAGTAAACCGCTAGCTTGTGCACCCATGGAGCCACAGGAGCAGAAATAAGGAAAGCCAGAGGCCAGGGACGCTGGTACCAATTGTTGGACTGCATGCCTACTTTCTAGAGCTTGATTCAAGGGCTCTAGACCATCGCCATCTGATCGCAACGACGACCTTTGAAGAGACCTGCCTTGTTCATACCAAAACAGTCCCTTTTGGTCCTTTGCCCTGGACCTGTGACTTTCGGGACTAATTCTGTTTTCATTTGTGGCTAGATGTAACACGTGTACAATAAATCATCTCTTCTGCTATCTTAGCTGAAGAAAAAAAATTGTATCTTCAGCTCACACAGTTCACTGTGCGCGTGTGCTGTCAGCTCCGCAATTGGCAGCTCGCTATCCTTTGTGCTAGATGTAAACCTTGTGATCCTCACTGCCACTGCTTTAACAGTTTAGAAGCCTTGATAGAAGGAGTGCATTACTCTGAAGAGTATACATCGGACAGGAAAGAATTTCCTTCTTTTGTTTCTCTAAAATCTTTCCGCCTTATTTAGCTTGAGATCTTTGCAGCTTGGTTCATGGATTCCAGCCTTGCCCGTTGCACATTGTATACTGATCCGGATGATAAACCAGTGAACTATGTCAAAAGCACTCTCAATATTACATTTGACAAAAAGTTTTGTACTTTTCACATAGCTTGTTGCTGTGTAAAAGGGTTAACAGCACCATTTTTAAAAAATAAATTAAGAAATATTTATAGGAAAAGAAAGTATATCTTCAGCACATTCCCATGTCAGTATACATAGAACTACCTATGCATTTCAATTGTTGCATATGCTCTACTCTTTAGATTTATCACATTTTATTTAATCAAACCCCCATTGATTAACATTAAAAATGTTCCATACTTTCACTATTAACATTGCTCCAGTGAACACACACACACACACACAAAGATAACCTTTTCAGAGAAAGAACCGTAGACAATACAAAAATAGAACTTGGGATGCCTGGGTGGTTTAGTTGGTTAAGCATCTGCCTTCGGCTCAGTTCATGATCCCAGAGTCTTGGGATAGGGACCTGCATCGGGCTCCCTGCTCAGCAGGGAGCCTGCTTCTCTCTCTCTCTCTCTCCTCCCCGTGCTCTCTCTCGTTATCTCTGTCTCTCTCTCAAATAACTAAAATCTTTAAAAAAAGAAAAATAGAACTGCATTTTACTAAGTCATTTAATTTCTATCATACTAATTACTGCTGCTTTAAAGTGCCCATGTTTGTCAACATGACATACAGATGTTTTTCAAAGTTATCTGGACATATTGGTCTCATACACATCGTATTATATAAAAAGTCATTTTAAGAACTTGAATCCATTAGGATATGTGTGTGAGGGGGGAGGGTGCGTGTGTGTGTGTGTGTGCACCCGCTATGGATGTTTTGCATTTGTAGTTTCAGATTTCAAATGGGAGCACTAGGAGAACAACATTAAAATGCACCATAATTGGGCTGTGGTTGGGACACTCAGAGTGGAAGTGGAGAGACACATATGAAATCTGGGAAAGAGAAAGTAAGATGAAGTTTGATGTCAAAGACCAGAGTGGGAAAGGAGTACATCCGATTATTCCTATGAGTGGATGATTAAAATAAAAGGTACCTAGTGAGCAATCATGGTGTAATGCTGTGGTTACTGAGATGAAGTAAGGGAATGGCTACTGCTTCACTAACAAAGTATAAGCAACAACACGGGGGAAATAGCAGTAATAGGACAGGCATATACGAATCAGACTTTTTCAATGCTAGTCATAGTGTGAAATTTATTGAAAAGGATAAAGAAGGACCCAAACTCAGTACAGAAATGTCTAAATCCAAAAGTTCAAGAAACAACAAGTATTCAGGACCGCTCCCAACTGAGGCTGCTACTCTTAACTCATTTAGATTTATCTGACTTTGTTCTTTTCAGGCTATAACCTTTTGTTCTTGAAAGGTCAGGCCTTAGTTACTTACAACCCTATGGGTATTGTGGAGCATCCGATTAGTGCAGCCCCACGCTTCTGAATCAGCCTCTGATGGACCTGCAGCCTCTGAGCCACCGCCATTGTTCCTATACGTGAGGAGGTGTCTCAAGATGAGCCAATACGTGTCTTCCTTGGTCATTCCACCTGGGAGATTGAGAGGGCAGCACCGCCGAGTTTTTTTTAATGAGATCAACCTGTTTATTATTAAATTCAACAGTCATAAAGCCACTCTGTCAGATTGCTGTCAAGGTTTGTAAATGTTTCTTCCAATTTCTGTGTTTATGCTGTTGGGGGGGGGTAACAGTTTGTGGATCAACACCAGCCCAGGGGTGATGGAAGATGAAGCGACTTGCCTGAGGGTGCTCAGTGTGAGCATCTGAGGAGGGGCTTCTTACTCCAGGTATGAAAAGACTTGCTCCCCATGCAAGTCTGCCGCTGAATCCACCTGAAGTTTGTCTATGCCCCTGTAGCCATGGACAGAAGGAGGTCTCTGAAGTGGGCAGGAGTCCTTCAAGCACAGCAATGGAGACATCACTCCCTATTCTCCTCATCTCCCCAACTATAGGCAACCGCTATTTCTGTTTTCTGTCTCTATGGATTTGCCTGTTCTGGACATTTCATATGAATGGAATCATACAATATGTAGTGTCTTCTGACTGGCTCCTTTCACTTGCATAATATCTTCAGGTTCGTCCATGCTGCAGCATGTATCAGTACTCCATTCATTTTTAAAAAATATTTTATTTATTTATTTGACAGAGAGAGACACGGTGAGAGAGGGAACACAAGCAGGGGGAGTGGGAGAGGGAGAAGCAGGCTTCCCGCTGAGCAGGGAGCCCAATGTGGGGCTCGATCCCAGGACCCTGGGATCATGACCTGAGCCGAAGGCAGCCGCTTAAAGACTGAGCCAGCCAGGCACCCGCCCATTCATTTTTTAAAAAGATTTTATTTATTTACGAGGGGGGCGGTGGGGGGAGGAGCAGAGGGAAAGGGATAAGCAGACTCTGTGCTGAGCACTGAGCCCAACGCGGGGCCTGATCTCAGGATCCTGAGATCATGACCTGAGCTGAAACCAAGAGTCAGACGCTTAACTGACTGAGCCACCCAGGCACCCCAGTACTTCATTTATTTTTATTGCTGAATAATATTTAATTTATACCACATTTGTTTTTCCATTCATCAGTTGATGGCCATTTGGGTTTCCCTCCACTTTTTTGGATATTATAAACAATGCTGTTATAACCATTCTTTTATAAGATTTACGTGGACATAGATTTTCATTTCTCTTAGGTATATATTTCAGAAGGAATTGCCGGGTTACATGTTAACCCTATGTTTAACCTTTTGAGGAACTGTCAGACTGGTTTACAAAATGGCTGCAAGATTTTACTTCCCCATCAGCAACAAAGGAGAGTCTCACTTTCTCTTCATCTTCAATAACACTTTGCTATTGCCTCTGCTTTTGATTGTAACCATCCTAGTGGGTGTGAAGTGCTATCTCACTGTGTTTTTTTTTTTAAAGATTTTATTTGTTTATTTGACAGAGAGAGACACAGCGAGAGAGGGAACACAAGCAGGGGTAGTGGGAGTGGGAGAGGGAGAAGCAGATTCCCAGTGGAGCAGGGAGCCCAATGTTGGGCTGTATCCCAAGACCTTGAGATCATGACCTGAGCTGAAAGCAGATGCTTAATGATTGAGCCATCCAGGCGCCCCCTCACTGTGTTTTTGATTTGCATTCCCAGTGACTAATGATGTTGAACATCTTTTCATGTGCTTAGTGGACATTTGCACATCTTCTTTGGAAAAATGTGCATTCAGATCCTTTGCCCATTATTTCATTTGGTTATTTGTCACTTTATTACTGAGTTGTAAGTGTTCTTTATATATTGTAGATACATGTCCCTTATCAGATGTATGCACATATATTTGTAAACATTTTCTTTAAATCCTCACCAACACAATATTTCTTGTCTTTTTAATTCTGGCCATTATGAATGGAATAAGGTGATATCTCATTGTGATTTTGATTTGCATTTCCCTGATGATGAATGATGTTGAACATCTTTTCATGTGTGTATTCACCATCTGTATGTCTTTGGAAAAATAGCTATTCAGGTCCTCTGCCCATTTTTAATTGGATTATTTGTTTTTTTGCTGTTAAGTTTTATAAATTCTTTATATATTTTGGGTATTAACCCCTTCTTGGATATATTGTTTGAAAATATCTTCTCCCATTCAGTTGGTTGCCTTTTTGTTTTGTCAATGGTTTCCTTCACTGTGCAGAAGCTTTTTATTTTGAGATAGTCCTAATAGTTTATTTTTGCTTTTGTTTTCCTTGCCTTAGGAGACATATCTAGAGTAATGTTACTATGGCTTATGTCAAAGAATTTACTGCCTATGTTCTCTTCTAGGAGTTTTATGGCTTTAGATTTTACATTTAGGTCTGTAATACATTTTGAATTTAATTTTTGTGTGTGGTGTAAGAAAGTGGTCCAGTTTCTTTCTTTCAAATATAGCTGTCCAGTTTTCCCAGTGGAATTTATTGAAGAGACTGTCTTTTCCCCTTGTATATTTTTGCCTCTTTTGTCATAGATTAACTAACCATATAAGTGTGGGTTTGATAGATGAGTGAATAAAGAAAATCTGGTATATATACAGTGGAATATTACTTAGCCATAAAAAGGATGAGATTTTTGTCATTTGTAACAACATGGATGGACCTAGAAGGTATTATGATAAGTGAAATAAGTCAGGCTGAGGGGTACCTGGTTGGCTCAGTAATTAAGCATCTGCCTTTGGCTCAGGTCATGATCTCTGGATCCTGGGATTGAACCCTGCATCGGACTCCCTGCTCCACAGGAAGCCTGCTTCTCCCTCTCCCACTCCCCCTGCTTGTGTTCTCTCTCTCACTGTGTCTCTGTTAAATAAATAAATAAAATCTTTAAAAAAAGAGAAATAAGTCAGACTGAGAAAGATGAATACCATGTGATTTCACTTCTATGTGAAATCTAAAAAGCAAAACAAATGAATAAGCAAACAAAAAGCAGAATCAGACCTATGAATACAGAGAACAAAGTGATGGTTGTCACAGGGGAGGTGGTAGGGGGATGGCAAAATGGTTGAAGAGGAGTGGGAGATAGAGACTTACAGTTTGAGAATGAATAAGTCATGGGAATAAAAGGTACAGCATAGGGAATATAGTTGATGGTTTGTTATTTTTTTAGTTAATGGTTTTATAATAGCATTGTATGGTGACAGATGGTAGGTACACTTGTGGTGAGCCTAGCGTAAAGTATAGAGTTGTTGAATCACTGTGTTGTACACCTGAAACTAATGTATCATTGTGCATCAACTATATACAAATAAAAATAAATAAATAAAATGCCCCTTTCATGACTTTTTTTGAGATATATATTTTTCATATTAATTTGCAATTTAGCTTTATATGACATAATGGGTTTTTTATTATACGTTTTAAATTAATCAAAATAAATACATTAAAATTCTCCATTTTGATATTTAATACAGTAAATTTTGACAGATATGACCCACATAAAAAAATTAAATTCCATAATTTTAAATCTTAAAGTGCTCTGAGACCAAAACTGCTCCAGGTATTTGCAGTGTAATCATATCACCTGAAAGTAACTGGTCTCTTTTTCAGTGTTTTTTCTGCAGGACGGGATGGCTGTCCCTTCCCTGCCTCTTAAGACAAAGTTTATTTGCATATTTGTAGACAGGAATTATTTCCACTGCTCTAAGTTGCCCAAAGCTTGCAGTTATAAAATAGCTCCCATAGAATCAAAGTCAAATAACACAGAATGGTATACATATAATTTTCCTTTGAAGAACAGTTTTTCCCTATCATCTCTCCAGTTTTGATAAACAGTAATCTCAAAAATTATTCTTGATCACAAAATAAGGCTGACCTGATTAGATTTGACTTCATTGTTTACTTAGTTGCTGCAAGAATGCTAATTTACTATGTAGCCCTTCTTTAGTTATCTTTGCTGAAAGCTTTCATGTTAATTATCACATTAGATATTTTTTTATTGTGGTAAAATAGACATAACATAAAATTTAACATTTTACCCATTTTTTTGGTGTACAGTTCAGTGGCATTAAGAACATTCACATTGTTGTAAAACCATCACAATCATCCATCTCCAAAACTTGTTCATCTTCCCAAACTGAAACTGTAACTTCCCATTATCCCCCCTTCCAACTCCTGGTAACCACTTTCCTACTTTCTTTCTCTATGAATTTTACTACTCTAGGTACCATGTATAAGTGGTACACAATATACAATATAAGTGGTATACAAATACACAATATTTTTCCTTTTGTGTCTGGTTTATCATAATGTCTTCAGGGTTCATCTATATTGTATTTTTTTTTAAAGATTTTATTTATTTATTTGAGAGAGACTGAGAGATAGAGAGCACGAGAGGGAAGAGGGTCAGAGGGAGAAGCAGACTCCCTGCTGAGCAGGGAGCCCGATGTGGGACTCGATCCCGGGACTCCAGGATCATGACCTGAGCCGAAGGCAGTCGCTTAACCAACTGAGCCACCCAGGCGCCCTCATCTATATTGTATTATGTGTCAGAATTTTATTCCTTTTTAAAGCTGAATAATATTTGATGGTATGTACATACCACATTTTGTTTATCCATTCATTCCTTGATAGATACTTGGGTTGTTTCCACATTTTTGCTATTGTGGATAATGCTGCTATAAACATCAGTGTATAAATATCTATCTAAACCCCTGCTTTCAATTCTTTTGGGTATGTACCTAGAAGTGGAGTTGCTGGATCATATATTAATTGTATGTTTAATTTTTAAAAGATTTTATTTATTCATTTGAGAGAGAGACAGAGAGAGCACAGGCAGGGAGAGAGGCAGAGGGAGAGAGAGAAACAGACTCCCCACTGAACTGGGAGTCCAACTTGGGGCTGGATCCCAGGACCCGGAGATCATGACCTGAGCTAAAGGCAGACACTTAACCATCTGAACCACCCAGGTGCCCCTGTATGTTTAATTTTTGAGGAAACACCATAATGTTTTCCACAGTAGCTGCACCATTTTACATTCCCATAAGCAGTACACAAGGTTTCCAATTTCTTCACATCCTCAACAATACTTATTATTTTCTGTTTTTTTGATAATAGCCATCCTAATGGGTATGAAGTGGTATCTTGTTATTATTGTTCTGATTTGCATTTGCCCCATGATTCGTAATGCACATTTTTTCATGTGTTTATTGGTCATCTGTATATTTTCTTTTTTTAAACGTTTTTGAAGATTTTATTTATTTATTTATTTGTCAGAGAGAGAGAGAGCGCACAAGCAGGGGGAGCAGCAGAGGGAGAGGGAGAAGCAGGCTCCCCAAAGAGCAGGGAGCCCAATGTGGAACTCGATCCCAGGACCCTGGGATCATGACCTGAGCCGAAGGCAGATGCTTAACTGACTGAGCCACCCAGGCGCCCCCATCTGTATATTTTCTTTAGAGAAATGTCTATTCAAGTCCTTCACCTATTTTTAAATCTGGTTACTTGTTTTTTGTTGTTGTTGAGTTGTAAGAGTTCTTCATATACCCTGATATTAACCTCTTATCAGATATCTGGCTTGCAGATATTATTTCCCATTCAGTAGGTTGCCTTTTCACCCTGTTGATTGCTTCCTCTGCTGCACAATTTTTAAGTTTGATGTAGTCTCATTTGTCTATTTTTGCTTTTGTTGCTTGTGCTTTTGGTGTCATCTCTAAGAAATAATTGCCAAATCTGTGTCATGAAGATATTCTCCTATGTTTTCTTCTAGGAGTTTTATAATATCACATCTTAAATTCGGGTCTTAAATCCATTTTGAATTAATTTTTGTATGTGGTACAGGGTAGGAGTCCAACTTCATTTTTTTGGCATATGGATATCCAGTTTCCCCAGAACAATTTGTTGAAAAGACCATTCTTTTCTTATTGAATGGTTTTGGCATTCCTGTCAAAAATCAATTGATCATATGTGCAAAGGTTTATTTCTGCGTTCTCTGTTCTATTTCATTGATCTAAAGGTCTGTCTTTATGCCAGCACTACACTGTTTTGATTATTGTAGCTTTGTAGTAAGTTTTAAAATCAGGAAGTATGAGACCTCCAACTTTTTTTTTTCCAGATTATTTTCATTCTTCACATCTCTTGAGATTCCATAATAATTTTAGGATAAATTTTTCTATTTCTGCAAAAAGCATCAATGGAATTTTGATAGGGATTTCATCAATCTATAGTTCACTTTGGGTAGTATTGACATCTTAGCAATATTAAGTCTTCCAAACCTGATTTTTATGTATTGATTTCATATCCTACCACTTTGCTGAATTAGTTTATTAGTTCTAATAGGTTTTTTTGTGGAATCTTTAGGTTTTTCTACATAGTAGAGCATGTCATCTGTGAACAGAGATGATCTTACTTCTTCCTTTCCAATTTGGGTGCTTTTAATTTATTTTTCTTTTTTTTAAGATTTTATTTATTTTTTTGACAGAGAGAGAGACAACGAGAGAGGGAACACAAGCAGGGGAAGTGGGAGAGGGAGAAGCAGGCTTCCTGCAGAGCAGGGAGCCTGATGTGGGGCTCGCTCCTTCCCAGGACCCTGAGATCATGACCTGACCTGAAGGCAGACACTTAAGGACTGAACCACCCAGGCACCCTTTAATTTATTTTTCTTACCTAACTGCCCTGGATAGAACTTTCAGTACTATGTTGAATTGAAGTGGTGAAAGTGGGCAAACTTGTCTTGTTCCTGAACTTGGAGGAAAGGTTTTAGTCTTTCACCATTGAGTACAAGGTTAGCTGGGGGTTTCCGCATTGTACTTTGAAAAGCCTCTTATTATTTACCTATCCTAAGGCTAGCAAGAAAAGCCAAGAAACTCTCTCCCCCAGACTTCACCTCCAAGATGTGTAAATTGGGGAAATTCTTTTCTCAAGGTTACCAAACTATCTCAGAGTTCCTGGCCAGCCTATAAGGCAGAGTTCTTTTCTTACCTAAAAGATTGGAGACCCTGTTAGCCAAGTATCAAACCAGTTTTCTTCAGCGGGTTCTTTAGAGTCAACCTTAATTCTATAACTATAGCTGGCCATACCTGATTAAATGAATATCATTCTCAAATATGGTATTTCAGGCAAGGCCTTAGTTGCATAACCAAAGTTTCTAATTATATCCTGTTAAAAAGGAGCACACATTTTTTTTTGGCTGGTCTCCAGAGCATTTATTCTTTCCCAGTAGGGAGGGTGCAGGGGTCCAGTGGTCTGAGGGGTCCAGGCCCCTACATGTACCACATGAAGCCATAATTGGCATTGAGTATCTCCTTGTTCATGCCCAGCCCATGAGCTCACCCATCATGGGGGGGTCACCCAGTGCACTGTGTGAACACAGACTCACCCACCTTCCAGTCAGGCACGTCCTTCATGATGATGGCCCCCTTCTCCAGGTTCTCCAGAAGTATATTCAGGACCCTCCCATCCTTCTCTACTTGCAACAGAGGCTCCAAGTCCTCAATTTGCAGTCATCTGCCTTCATGGTTCCATTTCATCCTGCTCTAGTATCCTAAGAGCAATGTCCCAATGCCCACAGCAAACATCCTGTCACCCAACAGATTATACTTATAGTCGATGGGGCCATAGCCCGCCCCCCTCGCCCACCAGTGGGGGCATGTCCTATTTCATCTTCATTGCTACCATGCTCCAAGGAGCACACACTATTATTGAATCTGTGCAAATCATTATATTGCAATTAAAAGTAAGAAGACCCAATTAAAGTTTGTAAATTCTACAAAGGGCTGGGGGTCAGTGAGAAAAAAAGTCATTTATAAATGTTTTATTTCAATTTACAAATGCAGGATGTAGTAAATTGTTAAGAGTTATAGATAGTGTCAGAAAGATGTAGGGCCACATTATATACCCAGAACATATATGAAAACAGTATCAACAATATTCCAAACAAAAACTACAAGCATCCCTCATCAGGTCATCCAGTCCTATATAATTAACTCTTGTTCTGCTGGATCTTGGGTTAGTAGTCTCATGGACCCATCTGCTTCTGAACTAAAAAAGCATCCTGGAAATCAGGACTCAGTCCATTGGTATGGTTTAAGTTGCTGAAACAAAGACTTCAGAAGTCCATATCCACAAAGGTACTCTTTCAAGTCCCTGTAGGCTAAAATAGTCCTTTTTGGGGAAACAGCTCCTTTCTAGCACAACAACTTTGCATGTATCCACATTGGCCATGTAGGCTAAGACTCAAACCTCAGCTCATCTGAGTCATGGAAGAATGACTTTTGTTAGTTTTCCAGAGCATGAGAGCATGGAAGCCTTCTGAGAAGCTGTTACCACAGCATTTCTCACTTGCCTTCTTATCTAGCAGGAGGTTATCCTAAGAGTTTCTTGTTGCCTCCTGGTTTCTGATGAGGTGTGAGTCTTTCTGCCTTTCTCTTTTGAGGTACAACTAAAGGCTATAAAACTGTGGAGCTGCAGGACAGTATTGACTCCCCAGAAATAGTGTCCTATAATCCATGTTGCAGTCTTCTGGCCCCTTTTTGCGTTTTTTTTCCCCAATACTGGGGACAAGAAGAACTGTTACCTTTGGCTACTCATCCTTTTAATGTCTATGTAAGTAACACACTGTCTGAATCTTAAAAGGGCTCACTCATAGTTTTCTTTACTAGGCAAATTTTCGTCCTCTTTGTGTTGAAATCGATTTCCGCCATGCTCTGAAGCAGTCCTTTCCTGAAGACATGAACTCTGGCCTGTAGCTGATTTCAGAGTCTTTGGGCAAGCCTCAGAGTAAAAAAAAACTATTTATAGATATGACATTTTGATTTATAGTATATATTTGGTCTTCGTCTCTGTTCCTAGCTCAGAGCTCCTAAAACCCTTGGAATTTCCAAAGTGAAGAGAGCGATAATAGTATCTTTTGTTATGTTAATGAGTCAATTTGGAAAGACCTGAGGTAACCTAAGGATGGGCTGGTTGCTAGGGGAACCAATCTTGTGATTAGAGAGTTGGAACTTTCTGTCCCACCCCGCACCACCTTTTGGGGAAGGGAGAGGGACTGGAGATAGAGTTCAATAACCATTGGCCAGGGGTTCCTGGCTCCCTTAGTCAGTAGGGCAAGAGATTCTTTTTTCTTTTTTTAAGATTTTATTTATTTATTTGACAGAGAGAGACACAGCGAGAGAGGGAACACAAGCAGGGGGAGTGAGAGAGGGAGAAGCAGGCTTCCCGCTGAGCAGGGAGCCCAATGTGGGACTCGATCCCAGGACCCTGGGACCATGACCGGAGCCGAAGGCAGACGCTTAATGACTGAGCCACCCAGGCGCCCAGGACAAGAGATTCTTGATCTTGGGGTCGTAAGTTTGAGCTTCACATTGTACGTAGAGATTGCTGAAAAAAAAACTTAAAAAATAACCAATGGCTAATGATTTAGTCAATCGTGCTTACATAATGAAGCCTCCATAAAAACCCAAAAAGATGGGGCCCGGAGCTGCTCTGGTTTGGTGAACACATGGAGATTTGGAGAGGGTGGTGCCCTTGGAGATGGTAAAGAAAGCTCTGCACACTTTTCCCTATACTGTCCCTTATGCATCTCTTCCATCTGGCTGTTCCTGTGTTATATCCTTTTATAATAAACCAGTAATCTAGTAAGTACAACGAGTAGGTAAAATAAATAAATAAAATGTTACTTTGGAGGTTGGAACCTCCAAATCTATAGCTTATTAGTCAGAGGCATAGGTGACAACCTGGACTTGAGATTGATGTCTGAAGTGGGGGGGGGTGCTATCTACTCCAGGTAGATAATGTCAGAATTGAATTGAAATGTAGGACACCCAGCTGATGTTGGAGAATTGTTTCATGGTGTGGAAAAAACATGGGAATTGGAGTCAGAATTGAAGTACATGACAGAGGCTTGAAATGGCTGTGGTAATTCATTTTATTAATTTTTTAAAGATTTTATTTATTTATTTTAGAGAGAGTGCGAGTGGGGTGAGGGGCAGAGGGAGAGGGAGAGAGAGAATCCCAAGCAGACTCTGTGCTGAGTGAGGAGCCCAACGCAGGGTTCCATCCCAGGACCCTGAGATCAAGACCTGAGCCAAAACCAAGAGTTGGACGCTCAATCCACTGAGTCACCCAGGCGCCCCTGTGGTTAATTTATTGATGGTAATTTTCTAAAGGGAAAAAGCTGAGAAGCTTATAACAAGAATAATATAATTGACAAGGAAATTTTGTTTCTGTGGCATACAAAACAATGATAACAAAGACAATTCACAAAGTTTTAGACAGAATGTGTTTAAGGATCATTATTATGCATATTTTCAATGAAGACAATGAATGGTACATCTGATTTGCAAAAAATAGATGAACATAATTTTTATAAAGGAACAAAAATCTCAAGATTTATAATAATCCAGGGCACCTGGGTGGCTCAGTAGGTTAAGTGTCCGACTCTTGATTTCAGCTCAGGTCATGATCTCAGGGTTGTGAGATCAAGCCATGTCAGCTCCATGCTGGGTGTGGAGCTTGCTTGGGATTCTCTCTCTCCCTCTCCCTCTGCCCCTCCCCCACACCTGCACTCCCGCTCGTGTGCGCGTTTTCTCTCTCTCTCTCTCTCTCAAAAAAAAAAAAAGATATATAATAATCCCAGGACATAACATACACAATATGCCATGAATATACCAAGCATGCAGTAAGAATATACATCAAGGGGATGTCAAATAGATTCGTAAGTCTAGAGTAAGTCCTAAACATCTATATTTTAATAAAAATTCATAGGAAAGTCTTTATGTTCCTTCCTATATGTGAGACCTGATGCTTAGTTCCTGAACCTGTTTTGAAAGCATAAACAGAACTATAGTTGTATTAGTTGCATTATTAACTTAGCTCCACATTTTGTTTTGTTCCCTACTTATGCTTTATGCACCTCTTAACCTCATGCACAGCCAATCATTAATTTTGCCTTTTTTACCCCTAGTCCCTGTTTACCCACTGATCGTAGAAACCTAGTGGGGACTGGACAGTAACATCTGTCTTGACAAATCTGATCGTACCAGGTCCCAAATATCACCTCATTGTCTGCAAGAATGCTTACCTCCAGATTGTTTCCAGGTCTTTCCCCACCCTCAAAGTTTCAAGAAACCCCTCTTCTCATGTATATGAGCTGTCCCTAGGCTCAAGGCAAGGCAGCTTTGGGAATGATCCCCTGCCTTCTCATTGGGCTGTCCTTCTGATAATAAAGCTTTCTTTACCTCAAAACCAGTGTCTCAAACATTGGCATACTGCACATTGGGTGTACAAATGAGTTTGAGTTTTGGTAACATATGTATGTGAGTTTACCTAGGTATCATTGTATAACTTGCAGTTTCTATCACATATTTTGTTTCCAAGATTCACCTACATTCTATTTTTGACTGGTATATTGTTTTTCATTGTATGATTGTACCATGATTTATTTATCCAGAATAACCTGTTGATGGATGTTTGAGTTATTTTCAGATTTGTGCTTTTTTTTTTTCCCACCGTATCATTATTTTCAATGTCCAGCATTTACAATATGAGGGCCAGAGCTTTCTCCCCAACTCAAGTTTATAAATTCTCAATTGGCTTGTGAGGCCAATAGGGATACTTCTTGTCTAATCTGGTTTCTGGGAAGACTTCATTCAGGTCCTCAATGGTCATCTGATCAAATGGAATTATGTTCCTCATCTTCTCCAGCTCTTTTTCATATTCCTCAATCCTGGCCTTTGAGAGAGACAAAAACTCGGCACAACTTTCCCATCTTCTTTTTCTTCAGCATCCACCTGAACAGTATATTTATCCTCTGGCACAGGAAGCTTCAGGGCATTAAACTTCTTCTCAAAGTCATCTACCAAACCAGCCTTTGCCACATTGGCCTTGCAGTAAGCCCAGTCGATAGCAGGTGGTTTCTCAGGGAGAGTAGCCAATCTGGAGGTAAGTGTCTCATTCCAGGATTTCAGGGAGTTAGCAATGGCCTTCTGGTTTCAGGGTATGATCTCCCCAAAAGCTACCTGGTCAATGGTTTTTAGAGCAAGTTTTCACACAGCCATCTTGAGATCCTTCACCAACCCCGGCGACCTAGAGTCCAGATTTGTGCTTTTAAAAAGAGTGGTGTAAAGGCCTTTCCTGTACGGGCCTCCCTGGGCACACATGACAGTGATTCTGGGTCCATTTGAGGTGTCATCAGATAGGCACAATCTGCTAGATATGATCAAATTGCTCTGTAAATTGATGCAAGATTATAATCCAACAAATTGTGTATGAGAGTCCCCATTGCTCTGCATAGTCCATCTAAAGAGGAGGTGGAGTGCCTGGTTCCAAACACAGGACTTTGAATCAAGCACATGGGGATTATGATAGCATTTCTTTATCTTAGTAGTTGTGTGACCCTGGCATGTACTTAACCTCTCTGAGCCTCACTCTTATAATCTGTAAAAGGATATCCTGATACCAATCAGAATATCTAGCATGTATAGAAGAGACTGGCAGCGCATGTTTGTTTCCTTCTCATTCCATCTTTTCCCCTCTTTAAGAGAAGTTTCATTTTCCTCAAGATTGTCACTATGTCTTAGAGAGAATTTTGAGAATGTTAAAAGAAGAAGGAAAACAGACACCCTCAGCTACATTATATAACAGATTTAGGGTCATTTCTGTGATAAAAAATGCTATAGAATGATTTGTCTGTTGGAGTGGAGTCAGAGAAAAAGACTTAGCATTTTCTACTGCCTTTGCTGTGGCCTTTTTGGGTCTAGTAGGTTCAATTCAGGTGTATTCATGAGCTGGGAGGCTGGGACTTTCTTGGAGCTCCAGAAAGATGAGGCATTTGGTGGCAATGGATCCACAGGGAGGGACCTGGGGCAAGAGTGAGAAGCGCTGCCTGAGTCTTAGTGCCTGAGCCTTCACCATTGACAGGACCTTGTGTGAGTCATCGCCTCTCTTCCCTCCTCAGCTACCAAAGAGAATTGTACCAGGTGGCCAGGTCAAAGAGGGTATGGTACCTGGATTGAGTAACAACTATATTCTGGGCACTATCATCTGCTTTACTTGCATTTTTCCCTTTTTATCAAGCACTTTTGCTCAAGTGGCCTTCATGGTGCAAAATCCAGCATCTTGTGAAAGAACAATATTGGGGATCTAATTTAGATGGTAAGGAGGTAAAGAAATCCTCTCCGAGAAATTACATTTAAAGAGTAACCTGAAGTGTGTGTAGGAGAGAGCTAGGGTGGAAGAGAATTCCAGGCCGGGAGGGACAGCATATGCAAAGGCCCTAGGGTGGGAAGTAGTTTGACCCTTTTGGAATGGAGAGAGGCCAGTGTAGCAGAATGAGTGTGAGAGACGGAGTGGCCCCAGATAGGACTAGTGAGGAAGGCAGGGGCCAGAGCACACAGAGCCCTCTAGGCCATGGTCAGGAGTTTGCATTTTACCTGCAGAGCTCTGGCAAGGCACTGGAGAGTTTGGAACCAGGTGAGAGTACACTTGCTTTTTGGTAGCTAGGAAGTTATTGGACTCTGAGAGTAGAAATACCATCCTTCCTTGCAAACAGAGCAGAGCAGCCATGAAGAGCAGGCTTGTGGATAGAGCCTCTGTTGCTGAGGTGACAGGACTGTGTCCTTGTTACTATGGAAACCTGATGTATGGCTAGTGACAGGCTGTGGGCTGGCAAGTGAGACTCCTGATTCTCCCAGCCCTGTGAATGTATTGCATAAGGTAAAGAGGTCTGGGGGGCTGCTGATCCTTCATCAGTCTATAAGCCTTGCTAAGGGAGGACAGAGGTCACTGAGACACACAGCCCACTTTCCTTGTCTGGGTCGGAAACACCTAGAAATTCCTTTTTCAAAAAAAGATTTATTTATTTATTTGAGAGAGAAAGAGAGAGAGGTGGGGAGGGGCAGAAGGAGAGGGAGAGAGAGAATACCCAAGCAGATTCCCTGCTGAGTGTGGAGCCCCAAGTGGGGCTCAGTCCCATGACTCTGAGATCATGACCTGAACTGAAATCAAGAGTCGGACGCTCAACCATCTGAGCCACCCAGTTGCACCTGAAACACCTAGAAATTCTTATGTTCATGACAAGAGACCCATATTCCTTTATGACATTTTTTCTATAATACTCAGGCACAGTTCCTGATCATTTGATGTTCTTTAAAAGATACTATTATTATTCACTCAGGGCATAACATTTTCCCTTAATGAACTGTAATTCAGAAGGAATATAGACCACATTTATTTAAATTTTAGCTGTATCCACTGAACATTGTATTTTTTGCATTTTTTTCTATCAAACTATGTGAAGCTAGTTATCATTCCTACATTAATTTTAGTGGAACAAAGAGACAAATATGTTTTAAGTGTATATTGGATACCATTTTTATACTTCTCAATACCTTTACTGCCTATCGGAATACCTTCCATATATGCTATTTCATAATGAATTATAAATAGAAATAATTTTTGTGCCGTTTAAAATGCCTCATAGCCACAGTGAAAGTCTCTTACCTGACCAATATTCCTCCATCCTGTTTCCCAAAGGTAATCACTGCTATCATTTGATTTTACTTGGCATTCATTTTTCTATGCATACTGAAATATACATACATGAAAAGATACATTACTCTTTTCATCAATTGATTTATTTTTCAGATATGAAGTTGGAATCACAGAATTAACACTGATTTACTTATGTTCTTCATTTAACAAATGACTATTTATTTAAAGATTTTATTTATCTTTTTGACAGAGAAAGAAACAGTGAGAGAGGGAACACAAGCAGGGGGAGTGGGAGAGGGAGAAGCAGGCTTCCCAAGGAGTAGGGAGCCCAATGCAGGGTTCGATCCCAGAACTCTGGGATCATGACCTGAGCCCAAGGCAGACGCTTAACAACTGAGCCACACAGGCGCCCCACAAATAACTATTTTTAAAATTATTTTCATTAAGTTATGATTTAGAAAAAAAATTCACTCCTTTTTGTATACAGTTCCATTAGTCTTGAAAAATACATACAGTTGTGTAACCATCACTACAATCGAGATACACAAGAGTTCCATCTTGTCAAAAAATTCCCCTGTTCCCTTTATAGTCACCCATTCTCCTCATCCCAACCCTGACAACAATTTGTTTCCTGACCCTGAAATTTTGATAGCTGTAGGTTTTCATTTTGTCTTTTCATTTAAATTGTGTTCTATATATTTTTAATTTTTCTTGAGACTTACTATTTGACCCATGAATTAATTAGATATGCATTGCTTAGTTTCCAAGTTTTTGGAGATTTTCCTGTGATCTTTCTACTATTGATTTCGAGAGTTTCATTTCATTATTGTCAGATAACACATTCTGTTTAATTTCAGTTCTTTAAATTTGTTAAGGTCTGTTTTATGATCCAGGATATAGTCAATCTTGTTCAATGTTCCATGTGCATTTGAAAAGAGTGTGTATTCTGGGGCGCCTGGGTGGCTCAGTCGTTAAGCGTCTGCCTTCGGCTCAGGTCATGATCCCAGAATCCTGGGATCCAGCCCTGCATGGGCTTCCTGCTTGGCAGGAAGCCTGCTTCTCCCTCTCCCACTCCCCCTGCTTGTGTTCCTGCTCTCGCTCTCTCTCTCTGTCAAATAAATAAATAAAAATCTTAAAAAAAAAGAGTGTGTATTCTGCTGTTTTGGGGTGGAGTGTTCTATAAATGTCAGGTAGATCCAGTTGGTTGATGGTGGTATTCAGTTCATCTATAATCTTGCTGATGTTTTGCCTACTAATTCGGAGAGAGGAATGTTGAAGACGCCAATTATAATTGTGGATGTGCTTATTCTATCACTTTTGCTGCATGTATTTTGAGATTGTTGTTAGATATAATACAGTACACATTTAAAATTATTGTATCTTCTTGGTGAATTGACTGACCCTCTTTGTCTCTGGTAATTGTGTATGCTTTCAAGTCTAAATTGTCTGATAACGTAGATGCTCCTGCTTTCTTTTGATCAGTGTTTGCATGGTATATTTTCATTCATCCTCTTACTTTTAAGCTACCTGTATCATTATATTTGAAAAGAGTTGCTTGTAGACAACATATAGTTGGGCCTTCTTTGTTTATTTTGTTCTTTAAATCCATTCTGACAGTCTCAGTCATTTGGTTATGTATTTAGACCATTGACAAATAATGTAATTATTGATGTTTCAATTTAGATCTATTACATTTCTATTTTTTTGTTTGTCCCCTCTGTTTTTCATTATCCTGTTTCCTCTTTCTTGCCTTCTTTTGGCTTATTTGAATGCTTTTTAGTATTGTGATGTTGAATATATCTTTGTATAACATTTTTGTGGATGTTCTATGGATTACAAACTACCCACTTAATTTCTCATAACCTATTTAGAAGCAATACTTTACCACTTCAACTGATATTAGAAACCTCACCTTAATGGTCCCCTTACCCTCCCCCTTTATGCTATATTAGCTTTATTTATTATATCTACACTGAAATCTACATAGTTATCAATTATACCTACATTATTGAAAATTCCTCAGTCAATGTTATATTTTGCTGTGTTTTTCTAATATTTACCATGCTTTTTGAAGCCCATAGAGCAGTATCTCCCCATTCACTTCCTCCCAAGATCTCCAAGAGACCCAAATTGGGGTAGTAAGCAGTGGGAATGAAGACTTGTCTTTCACAGTGGTTTAAAATTCACAATAATATCCGGGACTCCTGGGTGGCTCAGAGGGTTAAGTATCTGCCTTAGGCTCAGGTCGTGATCCCAGGGTCCTGCTTCTCCCTCTCTCTCTGCCTGCCGTTCTCTCCCTCTCTCTTAAATAAATAAATAAAACCTTTTTAAAAATAAATAAAATTCATAATAATAGTATAATTTAAAAGTAACAGAGGTCATTATTAATAAGTTAAACAACACTTTGGGCAGCATCAAATGTCAGTGCCCAGAGAGATTAGAGCATTCAGAGCCTTGGCAGCTTCAGGACACAATGGGAAAATTTTAGAGTAATTCCAGGTTCCACTACTGAACAGGCTTTCAGAGCAGTTTCCCCGATTTACTTAACCTCTCCTAACTTCTTATCATGATCTGAATTATAGGATTAAATAGGTAACTTGAATTCAAGTGTTAAGATTAAAGAAGAAACTACAGGGTGCCTGGCTGGCTCAGTCTTGATCTTGGGGTCTTGAGTTCAAGCCCCCCACTGGGTGTAGAGCCCACTTAAAAAAAAGATTAAAGGAGATTACAATTTAGAATACCACTTGTTTACATTAATTTTATAAACATTAATTTCGTACCCTCCATATCCTCTTTCCCAGAGAAAATACCTGTTCTGATTGATCCTTTTCTATTTATCATCTTAAAAACCAACAACAATCCACATACCCAATTCTCTTGATCTTTGGTGCAGGATTTCATTTCTATAATCATCATCATCATCATCATCACCATCACCATCACCATCACTGTCACCACCAAGAATGATTGTTGAGTGAGTACCCATGGGGAAGTTTAAATGACCTGTCCCTAACTCCTGGTGGCCCATCAGATACATAAAGGGTCCCTGTGTATATGAAGTGTTCGTTAACCTTCTTTCATTATTGCCCCCCTCGAGTAGCCTTTTCAGACTTTTTCTTGCTGAATCACCTGCAACCCCACTCCCCAGTGGAATATGACATTTTTAAGACCACAAATGTAGTTTATCTGTTTGTATACTGTGGTCCTTTGAAGGTTCACAGACCATTGTAATATGTATGAAAATTCTACCCCCAAGAACCAATCTTGAGCCCTCTGGGGGGCAGTGTCACCTCTGTTGAGAATGCATGATATGTTGTAATTAGGAGAAAAGCTGGAATCCCATTCTTTCTTCATCTGTCTCTGGATCCATACTAGAAAATCTATCACATCTAAATGCCCAGCCTTGAGGGACCATCCACGGAGTCACACCCTGTGTTTATGCAGCACAGCTTGTGTACCTACTCCTGAAGAGACCTGTAGACCTTCAACTTCTTCCCTCTCTGAGAGAATACTTCCTTCTCCATGTCCTCACAGGCCTTTTCCTCCCTACAAGGTACAAGCAGCCCAATCATTTCCATAAATTTAAGTTTTCACAAAGGATGAAAGAAACACAGGCTTCAGACAGCTTCTGCTTCCTGTCCCCTCAACCAATGTCCCCTGAAGCAGGGGAAAGAGGCACCCAGCCCGGCTCCCTGCAGCAAGGAGGGTAAACACTAGGAGAATAGAGATTAACCACCTCAACAGAATGTGTCCTGATACCTTTGCTAAAACTTGCCACCAGCAACTAACAGTGCCCAGACTGCCAGGTCCCATCCCTGACTCTGGCAGTGGGCATGGGGAGCAATCTCTTTGTCATTTGTGTCTGTGCTTAGGAGCCTGTGCTTTGGAATAACATACATCTGTGAAGAGAGAATAGTGATACCTCACTAGCAGGGCTATTGTGAGATTAAATCCCACCACTAGCATGAAGAACCTGGATCTTGGCCCCTCAAAACAGTCTTTTCCATAAATAGTAACTATCTTTCCTCTTTGAAACAGGGAATTGGTCCTGACCTTCCCTGTCACCCAAGGCCCCTTAACCAGATTGTACCTCAGAATCACTTTGGGGATCCTTTTCTAAACCCTCACACGAATTTCCCTTGTTGGTAAAAATAAGACTTCCGTATTAAGGCCATTCAAATCATTAAGTCATAGTAATATGGGCCTCAGAAAATGAATATGCTCATTTGACAGATTAATAGACTCCTCACCTAGGGTTGCCAGATTTAGCAAATAATGTACAGGATGACCAGTTGAACTTGAATTTCAGATAAACAAAGTGACGTTGCATGTGAGATACACAAAAATTATTTGTCAGTTATCTATAATTCAAATTTAACTTGGTGTCCTGATTTTATCTGGCACAAGTAAGACACTGTGGAGGAGAACCAAGGTGCCCCAGTGAATAGCTCCAGCTGAATCTCCAGCAACAATGAACACCAATGGCCCACGTGAGTGATTGGAAGTCCCAGCTGAGTGGAGCCTCCAGATGACTGCAGCCCCGGGTGACAAATATCACATGGAGCAGAGAACAACCTAGCTGAGCCCAGTCAGCCCACAGAATCCTGAGGGATAAAAATTGGCTATTGGTGGTGTTTGTTAAACAGAAATGGATATCCTAAATGTGCTTTTGGTGAACTCTCTTTTTTTTTGTGGTCTATAATCATTGGATATGACAGGGATTTGGTTATTCTTGAAAGTTTGGTAGGACTTAGTTATAATTTTGGCTATGGTTAGTGTGTGAGTTTAAGTGTGGGTATAGATTTTGAACATTTCCTCAATTCCTTCTTGAAGGGATTTCCAACAAAAATTTTCATGATATATGATTTTCATCCTTGGAATTTAGAAATTTATTCCAATCCCCTTCTACAAGAAGAGACTCCCCTGCAATCATGCTTGTCAAGGAAATGATAGGGTAATGCTTCAAGCTGCTCCCTGAGACACATGGAGAACCATATCCTCAGAAGGTGGCTTGGTGAATACGTAATTAGAACAAGGACTATTTAATCATCTCAAGAAGTTTTCTCAAAGAAACTGTCCTGAAATACTTTTTCCTGCTACAGAGATAGCCTCGCAAGGAAGCCGCTTTCTTGAATACACATAGAACTCCTTCATCAGACAGCAGATACATATGCATTGCAGTCCTTGCCCTTTCTGACTGTCCTTGTGCAGCACTGCTGGATAGTAATGTTTGCCCAGTTCTGGGGTTCATTAATAGGAAGCCTAATTCCCTTGTGGCAAATCTAAGCCACATTCTCCAATATCATCTTTATAAAAAATAGATATACTTTTCTCCTTATTATTTTTATCACATTTTTAGGTGGTTTAGAACCTAGATATGGAGAAGGGATGTATTTTGGGGATCCCTTAAAGGCCCAAGCATTTTGGAACAAGACCAAAGGAACACTTGGGGAGACAAGACACAGAAAAGGGAAGAAGAGCTGGGAGTCTATTTTTAGACCCATCCTTGAGGGCAGAGGAAAATATGTGCTCCATAAGGGCAGCTTGCTACAAGAGTTTTGAAGGGAGAGGGCTTGGGCTGTGCAACCCATTTGTCCTTCCAACCTCATTAATCAGGTAAGTGATTCTCTTGAGATGGAAGCAAGTGTGTTTGGTTACAGATGTCCCTACACCTGGAAGAAAATATGGGAAATGGAGGATAAGAATTCTCCAGGAGAAACAATGCATGGTACAACTGACTAGGTGTCTGCCTACTAACTGACTGTAACAGTTTAGGCCTGCCTCCCTGAAATTACTCTGAGATTTCTGAAATGACATTATTTGCATATGTATCTAGATCATTCAGTCACATTATTATAGACAATCTTTCAGTTTTCTGCCACAGATGGCTAAGGGCTTAGCGTGGCCCTGATTTTCATGTTTACCCTCCAAGGTCTAAATTATCTTCAAGAACCCTAGGATATCTCCCTGGGGTTCTGGTACTGATAATATTCCCCCAGTGTTTCTTCAAAAGAAGCAAAATTCCTGAAGACAGGGACATGCTTTGTTCCATCAATAAGGGGAGAGTTCCACGAATTGTTCGAGACCAAGTCTGGTGCCTCTAATTACTATGCTTTCTCACGTGGTGGCCTGAAGAGTCAGGCGCTAGCTTGCAGCTATGGGCGAGGGGGTGGAGTGTGTAGAAGCACGCAGGTGTGGGGACTAGTCCACGCTTCGCGGTTGCCATAGAAACCTAACGTCAATATGGCGACCGTGACGACTTTTTAATAGAGACGGACGTGCCCTCGATAGAACAACAGGGTTCCACCTTCAGGTGTTTGGGGCTCTGCTGAAAGTGTGGGTCCCCGCGGTGGGGGCTGAACCGCCCTGAGGTGTGAGCAGACAAAGGGTTCCAGATCCAAGCTGATTCTTTCCCGCGTTGGGAGTCGGTGCCATGGCTGTCTCGTAGGTAAAACCATTGGGATCTCTCCCCGCCCCAGTTAGTGTGGGTTCTGCTCGAGGGGGTGTCCTGTAGATGCTTTCCTTTAAAGACAGGGGCGCAGGGCGCCTGGGTGGCTCAGTTGGTTAAGCGACT
Organism: Zalophus californianus; assembly: GCF_009762305.2. Lineage (NCBI taxonomy): Eukaryota > Metazoa > Chordata > Mammalia > Carnivora > Otariidae > Zalophus > Zalophus californianus. The sequence continues at coordinate 44,565,892 of NC_045612.1, forward strand.
GCCTTCGGCTCAGGTCATGATCCTGGAGTCCCGGGATCGAGTCCCACATCGGGCTCCCTGCTCAGTGGGGAGGCTGCTTCTCCCTCTGACCCTCTCCCCTCTCATGCTCTCTCTCACTTTCTCTCTCTCTCAAATAAATAAATAAAATCTTAAAAAAAAAATAAAGACAGGGGCGCAGGAGGTAAGACAAATAACGACCCTGAGCCCCAGCTTTCCCGTCTGTAAAATGGGGATGAGAAAGCTTCACCCACAGGATCGCTGAGAACAGTGATACACATGAGCAAACCTATGGCCCGGTGGTTACTGTGGGATCATGAATGTCTGTGTGAATTCAGGCCACTTCTTACTCCTTTTCACCTTTGATGTTGGAGGATAAACTAGGAAAGGAGGAGAAAGTGGCTCTGTGAGAAGCCCATTAAAATGTGTTATGATCACGATGCAGTTTGTATCAGTGTCATTGCCACTAACCCAGTGACTGGCATGGTGCTGAGCACATACTTAGGCCAGTAAATCAGTGATCGCTGGATCTGTCTCTCCCTGTGCAGCTCTTCATGCAACTCATATCAGGTGCTTGAAGAAGGCAGATTCTGAGGATCTGTGTCCTGATGGCCTCAGAAGCTTCTAACTCCAGATTCAAGGGCAGCAGTCCTCAGGAGACCCCGACACTTCACTCTCCTGGTGGAAATTGATGCCTGGCTCAAGTGAGTGCATAGATCTGAACAAAAGCATGATGTGGAATAGCTCTTGTGAGGTTCACAAACTAGTTTAAAAATAGAGAGCTATTTTGATCACATCACCGCAGAAGAGGTTTAGCAGGTGGAATTTTATTCCTTCAGTGTCTACAGGCTGTGTAGTTAACTCCTGAGGTTCATCTTAGAGAAGCCTTTTTTTTTTTTTGCTGAAAAATAATTGTCTAGTTGGTGAAGGAAGTTGCTCTTTTTTTTCAAAAATTTTTTTAAAGATTTTATTTATTTATTTGACAGAGAGAGACACAGTGAGAGAGCGAGCACAAGCAGCGGGAGTGGGAGAAGCAGGCTTCCCGCTGAGCAGGGAGCCCGATGTGGGGCTCCATCCCAGGACCCTGGGATCATGACCTGAGCTGAAGGCAGACGCTTAATGACTGAGCCACCTAGGCGCCCCTTTTTTCAAATTTTTATTTAAATTCTAGTTGTTAACATATAGTGTAGTATTGATTTCAAGAATAGAATTTAGAATTTAATTCATCACTTAGATACAACACCCAGTGCTCATCACATCACATGCCCTCCTTAATACCCATCACCCATATAGCCCATCCCCCACTCACCTCCCTCCAGCAACCCTCAGTTTGTTCTCTATCATTAAGAGTCTTTTATGGTTTGCTTCCCTCTCTTTTTTTCCCTTCCCCTACACTCATCTCTTTTGTTTCTTAAATTCCACATATGAGTGAAATCATATGGTATTTGTCTTTCTCTCACTGACTTATTTCACTTAGCATAATACACTGTAGCTCCACCCATGTCATTGCAAATGGCAAGATTTCATTCTTTTTGATGGCTGAGCAATATTCCGTTGTATATACGCGCCACATTTTCTTTATCCGTTCATCAGTTGATGGACACTTGGTTTCTTTCCATAGTTTGGCTATTGTTGATAATGCTGCTATAAACATTGGGGTGCATGTACCCCTTCGAATCAGTATTTTTGTAGCCTTTGGATAAATACCTAGTAGTGCAATTGCTAGATCTCAGGGTAGTTCGATTTTTAACATCTTGAGGAACCTCCAAACTGTTTTCCAGAGTTTGCATTCCCACAAACAGTGTAAGAGGGTTCCCCTTTCTCTGCATCCTCGCCAATATCTGTTGTTTCCTGTGTTGTTAATTTTAGCCATTCTGACTGGTGCGAAGTGATAGCTCATTTTAGTTTTGAGTTGCATTTTCCTGATGATGAGTGATGTTGAGCATCTTTTCATGTGTGTGTTGGCCATCTGAATGTCTTCTTTGGAAAAATGTTTATTCATGTCTTTTGCCCATTTCTTAACTGGATTATTTGTTTTTTGGGTATTGAATTTGATAAGTTCTTTATAGATTTTGGATACTAACCCTTTATCCAATATGTCATTTGCAAATATCTTCTTCCATTCTGCAGGCTGCCTTTAGTTTTGTTGATTGTTTCCTTCACTTTAGCTTTTTATCTTGATGAAGTCTTATTAGTTCATTTTTGCTCTTGTTTCCCTTGCCTATGGAGATGTGTCTAGTAAGAAGTTGCTACAGCCAAAGTCAAAGAGGTTGCTGCCTGTGTCCTCTAGGATTCTGATAATTCCCTGTCTTACATTTAGGTCTTTCATCCATTTTGAACTTATTTTTGTGTATGGTGTAAGAAAGTGGTCTAGTTTCGTTCTTCTGCATGTAGCTGTCCAGTTTTCCCAACACCATTTGTTGAAGAGATTTTTTCCATTGGATATTCTTTCTTTGTCGAAGATTAGTTGACCATATCGTTGTAGGTCGAAGTTGGTCTTTAACATGCGTTTGCAATAAATATAAACATATTTTTCTCATCATATAAATAATAATTGGTAATTCCCATGTACCTCATAGATGGGTGTGGAAATGTGCAGTTGTTAGATCTTCATAGCAATTTGACATTGTAATATAGATTTTTCCCCCCTGGTGGCTATGGTTTTTTTCCCATTATATAATGACATTTTTTAATGCGCCAGAAGCCAGAAATTTTCCAGGTGTTTAAAATGTCAGTGACTAGAACATAATATTTTTTTGTGTGTGTTTTGTTTTGTTTTTGAGAGAGAGAGAGCGCAAACGGGGAGGGGCAGAGATGGAGAGAAAGAATCTTAAGCAGGCTCCACTCCTAGGACAGAGCCTGACACGGGGCTCAATCTCACGACCCTGAGATCATGAACTGAGCCAAAATCAAGAGTTATATGCTTAACAGACTGAGCCACCCAGGTGACCCTGTTTTGTTTTTTAAGTAGGCTCCAAATCCAATGGTGGGGCTTGAACTCACCACCCTAAGATCAAGAGTTGCATGCTTCACCAACTGAGCCAGCCAGGAGCCCCTAGAAATTAATATTTTAAAAATTATTTGTTACCCTAGAGTTTGCCCTATTATAATGATATGCAGCCATGCCACGTTCCCTAAAATAACCAGTTACTCTTAGATATCATTATGATCATTTTCCTAATATATATTCTTTTCTGTATTTTGGGAGGAAATGGACATCAACTTTCCCTAAATATTTGGATACATTTCATTGGAAGTGATTATTTCTCTTTTGGTTCTATGTACCATGGACCAATTTGACAAGACATAGTGTGGATCTTTTAATACTGTGAGAACATAATGGTGGGAATCTTTCATCTAATTAATTGCATCACAGAATTATGAATATATAAATATTCTACAAATACTTAATTCAGGTATGATTAACATGCAATATACTATACATATTTAAAATTTTTGCTTTAGTAAGTTTTAATATGTATGTGCCTGTAAATCCAATACTACAGTCAAGATAATGAACATATCCATCACCTTAAAAACTTCTTCATACCCCATTGTAGTGCTCCATCCATCTCTCTCCAGTATTTCTGTCCTTGTTACTCTACCCCATTCCCAGACAACCACTGATCTTCTGTCACTATGGATTAATTTTTTTCCCTATAATTTTATATGAATGGAATCATATATTGTGTATTCTTTTTTGCCAATCTTCTTTCCTTCAACCTAATTATTTCTAGATTTATCCGTTTGTTACATGTGTTAATATTTCCTTCTTTTTGCCTAATATTCTGCTTTATGGATATACCACAATTTGTTCTATCTGTTGACCTGGTAATGGATATTTGGATTATTTTCAGTCTTATAAATAAAGCTGCTATGAATATTTGGGTATAAGTCTTTGCTTGGACATATGTTTTCTTTCTCTAATACTGAGCTGTATTTACTTAAAGAATTTGTAAAAATAACTTTGTAGGAGTGCTAAACTGTTTTTCCAACACGGTTGTGCAATGTTTCATTGTCACCAGTAGTGTATGAGAGTTCCATCCTCCACAACTCTGTCAGCACTTGGTATGGTCACTGTTTTTATTTTAGCCATTCTCAGAGGGGTGTAGTGGGATTACATTTCCCTAATGATTAATGATGTTCAACATCTTTTCATTTACTCATTTGACATTTGTATTCCTTCTTTGGTGGAGCATCTTTTCAAATCTTTTGCCCACTTATTTACTGGAGTGTCTGCTTTCTTTCTTTTCTTTCTTTCTTTCTTTCTTTCTTTCTTTCTTCCTTTCTTTCTTTTTTTAAAGATCTTTATTTATTTTTCAGAGAGAGAGAGAGAGAGAGAGACAACATACAAGCAGGGGGAGTGGCAGGCAGAGGGAGAAGCAGGCTCCCTGCTGAGCAAGGAGCCCGATGCAGGACTCAATCCCAGGACCCTGGGATCATGACCTGAGCCAAAGGAAGACGCTTAACCGACTGAGCCACCCAGGTGTCCCTGGAGTGTCTGTTTTCTTATTGATTTTGCAAGGTTTTTTTATTCTGGATACAAGTCCTTTATCAGATATAAGATTTGCAAATATTTCCTTGCAGTCAGAAGCTTGTCTTTTAATTCTCTCAACAGTGTCTTTGAAAGAACAGAAGTTTTTATTTTTGAGGATTTCTAGTTTCTAATTTTTCATTTATGGTTTTGATTTTGCTTTTGATGTCATATCTAGGAAATCTTCACCTAACCTAAGGCCACAAGAATTTTTTCTTGTGTTTTCTTCTAGAAGTTTTATAGTTTTACCTCTTGTACTTTTGTTAGTGATTCATTTTGAGTTGACGTTTGCATATGGTACGATATATGGATCACCGTTTTTGTTTGTGTATATGGATACATACTTGTCCCAGAACCATTTGTTGAAACGACTATCCTTTCTTCACTGAATTGCCTTGGTAGGTTTGTCGAAAACCAGTTATCTATATATGTGTGGGTATTTGTGGACTCTTCATTTTGTTCCTTTGATATACATTTCTACCTTTGTCCCAATATTACACTATATTGATTACTGTAGATTCATAATGAGTCTAGAAATAAGGTAGTGCTTATTTTCCAGCTTGCTTCTTTTTCAAAGTTATTTTCATAGTGTAGGCCCTTTGCATTTCCACATGAGTTTTAGAAAAAGCCTGTCAATTTCTTCTAAAAAAAAAGTATGCTAGGATTTTTTTAGAATTGCATCAAATCTATAGATCTCCATGGGGAGAATAGACATCTTAACGATACCGAGTCTTCTGACCCTTGAAGATGGTATGTCCCTCCTTTATTTAGACCTTGTTTGTCTCAGCAGTGTTTTACACTGTTCAGAGTGTAGTCCTTACACATCTTTGGACATAGCTGTGCTACATAGATTACCTCTGTGTAGTCCATACTTTCTGATGCCATTGTCAGTGGCAGTATATTTTAAACCAATTTTGCCTATCCCCTCATCCCTCTCCCCTCTGGCAACTACTAGTTTTTTTCCTCTGTATTCATGGGTCTGATTCTGCTGCTTTTGTTTGTTTGGTCATTTGTTTTGTTTTTTTATATTCCACATATAAGTGAAATCATTTGGTATTTGTCTTTCTCTGACTTATTTTGCTTAGCATAATATTCTGTAGGTCCGTCCGTGTTTTGACAAATGGTGAGCTCTCGTTCTTTTTTATGGCCAAGTAATATTCCATTGAGTGTGTGTGTGTGTGTGTGTGTGTGTGTGTGTGTGTGTGTGTGTGTGTGTGTGTTTCTGTATACCACATCTTTATCCATTCATCTATCAGTGGATACTTAGGTTGCTTTCATATCTTGGCTATTGTAAATAATGCTGCAGTAAACATAGGGATGCATATCTTTTCGAATTAGTATTTTCATTTGGGGGTATAAATTATATACCCAGTAGTGGAATTCCTGGATTGTATGGCAGTTCTGTTAATTTTTTGAGGAGACTCCATACAATTTTCCACAGTGACTGCACCAATTTACATTCTGACCAATAGTGCACAAAGGTTCCCTTTTCTCCAGATCCTTGTCAACACTTGTTATTTCTTGTCTTTTTGATACTAGGCATTCTGATGGATGTGAGGTGATACTGCATTGTGGTTTTGATTTGCATTTCCCTGATGATAAATGATTTTAAGTATCTTTTGATGTGTCTGTTGGCCGTCTGTATGTCTTCTTTGGAAAAATGTCTTTTCAGGTCCTCTGCCTGTTTTTTAATTGAATTATGTGTATTTTTTTAATTTTTTATTGTTGTGTTAATCACCATATATTACATCATTTGTTTTGGTGTAGTGTTCCATGATTCATTGTTTGTTCATAACACCCAGTGCTCCATGCAGAATGTGCCCTCTTTAATACCCATCACCAGGCTAACCCATCCCCCTACGCTCCTCCCCTCTAGAAACCTCAGTTTGTTTTTCAGAGTCCATCATCTCTCCTGGTTCGTCTCCCCCTCTAACTTACTCCCCTTCATTCTTCCTCTCCTGCTATCTTCTTCTTTTTCTTTTTTCTTAAAATATGTTGCGTCATTTGTTTCAGAAGTACAGATCTGTGATTCAACAGTCTTGCACAATTCACAGCGCTCACCGTAGCACATACCCTCCCCAATGTCTATCACCCAGGCACCCCATCCCTCCCACCCCCGACCACTCCAGCAACCCTCAGTTTGTTCCTGAGATTAAGAATTCCTCATATAAGTGAGGTCATATGATACATGTCTTTCTCTGATTGACTTATTTCACTAAGCATAACACCCTCCAGTTCCATCCACGTCGTTGCAAATGGCAAGATCTCATTCCTTTTGATGGCTGCATAATATTCCATTGTGTATACATATCACATCTTCTTTATCCATTCATCTGTTGATGGACATCTTGGCTCTTTCCACAGTTTGGCTATTGTGGACATTGCTGCTATAAACATTGGGGTGCACGTACCCCTTCGGGTCCCTACATTTGTATCTTTGGGGTAAATACCCAGTAGTGCAATTGCTGGATCGAATGGTAGCTCTAATTTCAACTGTTTGAGGAACCTCCATACTGTTTTCCAGAGGGGTTGCACCAGCTTGCATTCCCACCAACAGTGTAGGAGGGTTCCCCTTTCTCCACATCCCCGCCGACATCTGTCGTTCCCTGACTTGTTAATTTTAGCCATTCTGACGGGTGTGAGGAGGTATCTCATTGAGGTTTTGATTTGGATTTCCCTGATGCCGAGCGATGTTGAGCACTTTTTCATGTGCCTGTTGGCCATTTGGATGTCTTCTTTGGAAAAATGTCTGTTCATGTCTTCTGCCCATTTCTTGACTGGATTATTTGTTCTTTGGGTGTTGAGTTTGATAAGTTCTTTATAGATTTTGGATACTAGCCCTTTATCTGATATGTCATTTGCAAATATTTTCTCCCATTCTGTCGGTGTCTTTTGGTTTTGTGGACTGTTTCTTTTGCTGTGCAAAAGCTTTTTATCTTGATGAAATCCCAATAGTTCATTTTTGCCCTGGCTTCCCTTGCCTTTGGTGATGTTTCTAGGAAGAAGTTGCTGTGGCTGAGGTCGAAGAGGTTGCTGCCTGTGTTCTCCTTTAGGATTTTGATGGACTCCTGTCTCACATTGAGGTCTTTCAACCATTTGGAGTCTATTTTTGTGTGTGGTGTAAGGAAATGGTCCAGTTTCATTCTTCTGCATGTGGCTGTCCAATTTTCCCAACACCATTTGTTGAAGAGACTGTCTTTTTTCCATTGGACATTCTTTCCTGCTTTGTCAAAGATGAGTTGACCATAGAGTTGAGGGTCCATTTCTGGGCTCTCTATTCTGTTCCATTGATCTATCTGTCTGTTTTTGTGCCAGTACCATACTGTCTTGATGATGACAGCTTTGTAATAGAGCTGGAAATCCGGAATTGTGATGCCGCCAGCTTTGCTTTTCTTTTTCAATATTCCTCTGGCTATTCGGGGTCTCTTCTGGTTCCATACAAATTTTAGGATTATTTGTTCCATTTCTTTGAAAAAAGTGGATGGTATTTTGATGGGGATTGCATTGAATGTGTAGATTGCTCTAGGTAGCATTGACATCTTCACAATGTTGGTTCTCCCAATCCATGAGCATGGAACGTTTTTCCATTTCTTTGTGTCTTCTTCAATTTCTTTCCTGAGTATTTTATAGTTTTCTGAGTACAGATCCTTTGCCTCTTTGGTTAAATTTATTCCTAGGTATCTTATGGTTTTGGGTGCAATTGTGAATGGGATCGACTCCTTGATTTGTCTCTCTTCTGTCTTGTTGGTGTATAGGAGTGCCGAATTATGTGTTTTTGTATTTGTTTGTTTGGGTTTTTTTTTTTTTTTTTGCTGTTGAGTTGTGTAAGTTCTTATATATATTTTGGATATCAACCCCCTATCAGATGTATTATTTGCAAATATCTCCTTCCATTCAGTAGGTTGTCTCAATGGTAATTTTTTTTAAAGATTTTATTTATTCATTTGAGAGAGTGAGAGAGAGAGTGCAAGAAAGCACAAGCCAGAGGGAGGAGCAGAGGGAGAGGAAGAAGCAGACTCCCCACTGAGCAGGGAGCCAAATGCGTGGGGGGGGGCTTGCTCCTGCTGCCCCCTAGGATCATGATGATGTGAGCCTAAGGCAGATGCTTAACCGCCTGAGCCACCCAGGTGCCCCTCAATGGTAATATATTTTTTAAAGACTTTATTTATCTGTCAGAGAGAGAGAGAGCACAAGCAGAGGGAGAGGCAGGCTCCTCACTGAGCAAGGAGCCTGATGCAGGACTCGATTCCAGGACCCTGGGATCATGACCTGAGCCAATGGCAGATGCTTAACCGACTGAGCCACCCAGGTGCCCCAGTGGTAATATTTTTATTATACTTTTCAAGTATTATATTTTCACTGCACTGTCAGTATCCAAATGTTGCCAGGAATCTTTTCAGTTGAAAGCACAAGTTATTCTGGGATGGAAAAGATACTTGATGCTTAGCACCTGTATTAGTCAGGGTTCTCCAGAGGAACAGAACCAATAGCATATTTATATATAGACAGAGATTTATTTTAAGGAATTGACTCATGAGATTGTGGAGGTTTGGCAGGTCCAAAATCTGATAGGGGGGGTTGGCAGGGTAGAGAGTCTGGAATGAGTTACAGTTGGAGTCTGAAGGCTGTCGGCTAGAGAAACATGAGATGCTGATGTTGTGGATAAATTCCAAAGACAAGTCTCCTGGCAGAATTCCCTCTGGCTCAGGGGAGATCAGCCCTTTATGCTATTCAGGCCTTCAAGTGATTGAATGAGGACCACCCACCTTATGGCTGGCTGCTTTACTGAAAGACTACCCATTTAAATGTATAGCTTATTCAAAAGTTGTCTTACAGAAACAACCTGAGTGATGTTTGATCAAATATTTGGTCACAGTAGCCCTGCGAAGTTGATGCATAAAATTTATCACCACAATATTCATTTGCCTAGATTTCCATATTAGCTTTTAGATATTATTGACAAAGTACTTAATCTAGGGAGAAAAATGTTCCAGAGAAAATTTTATAGGTCATCTCCAGAAAAATAGTCACTAAAATGAAATAGATGAGTAGCGTTCAACCTTACATGTGTGGTTAAAATTGAATTGTGTTTTCCTTTATCCCCAAATAAATCCACCTCGATGAATTCCTGGGATCTTGTGTGGTAAGAAAAAGAGGGAGAGCATATGTATAACTCTGTGTGCACGTGTGCACATGTGTATGTGTGTATTGTTGAAGCTGGAAGGAGTATTTCTTGTGAGGAATATGTGTGGTGAGTTACTGTGAGTTATGTCAGTCCTCCTCAGTTCCTAGCACATGTTAGGAGACAAATCAGGATGGTTGCTGTATGCTTTTTCCCAGCTTTCCTTGGCCAGCATGGTTACCATGGTGACTCAGTGACTATTGTGGGACTTGGTACAGCCTGAAAATCCATTTATGATTCTTGCTTGAATCACTCATTTCTATGATCGTTATGAAGTGTTGCTTTTATAATTCTGTCATTCCTTCTGGATTTATTAATCGATGTTCAAATGTTGGGTAGAGCTTCCCACTCTCCCCTATGGTTTATTTATTTATTCATCCATTTATTTAACTACTATGACTCATAGATTCCCATTTTGCTGAAAGGGTTACCACCTAACATTATAATTATTTATTTTGTTGGTCACATTGTCACAGAATTGGCCTGTGTTTGCCCCTTCAGTTTGGCTTCTATGTCCATTTGTCACCTCCCTAGAATTCTTTGAGCATGGACTTTGGTCTGTGAGCTTGAATATCTCCCAGTCTGTAGAGAGGAAGTAATGATGTCCCTCAGAGCATTGCTTTGAGGATTTAAAGTAAAAAAGTCTGAAAATAACAACGTATAGCATGGGACATCTAGTAGGCCCTCAAAATGTTAGTTTCTTTTCCCAATTTTGCCTCCTTCATTCTGTCAAGGCAGTGTTTCTGACATGAACATGATAGTATGAGTACCAGAGACAATGCTTGGACATGGAGCAGCAAGCAGGGATGAGCCCACATTTCCATGATGTGGGAGCTTCGGTGTCACTGCTGTGTGTGGGAGGGGGCTGTGGGATGGAGCTGGGGAAGAGGCACAGCATCACTGGACAGCTTCCAGTGACCTGAGTGGGGACAGGCCAGCACATGCTCACCCATTGCCCCTGTGTTTCCTGTGCCCTCCCTTTCTCTCACTTTATTCTTTATTCCATGTGCTGTCTTTGGGTGTTGTCAGCCTGATCCACCCATTATTAAATTTCCAATCCACTTTTTAACTCAGGTTTTTTGTAGCTTCTTAAAGATAATTGCCTAGATTTACATTTCTTTAACAGCTGTAAGGAGTGATGTTTTAATTCTATAATTTCTTCATTTATTAGTTAGAATTCTTCTATGAAACAAACTTCCTCTCAACAACTACATGGTTACACTGAGGTATGGTCCATACAGAAGGGAAGGATGAATGCTTATTTCTTTTTCACAAGAGAACAAATGTACACCTTTATTTATTTACTTTTCATTAAGTTTAAATCCTTGAGAAGTACAGCATCACACAGATTCTGTGGCCAATGGCTTTAGCAGGAAGGTTGCTTCGGAATTTGGCACGAACCATGCCACTGTTTCCATGAGCATGAGTTACTTTTCCCCAAATTACTCTGGTTTTGTTTGGTTTGCCACCAGGAGTCACTATGTTGTTCTTTGCTTTGTACACATAAGCACATCTCTTGCCTAGATAGAATTCCATTTCATCTTGAGCATAAACACCTTCGATTTTAAGAGCTGTGTGTTCCCTCTGGTTCCGGAGACCCCACTTATAGCCAGCAAAAATGGCCTTGGACCACAGCCTTCCAGACATTATTTGGTGTTTTAGGAGTCCTGTTCCCAGCAGGCCTCCACAGGCTCCAAGAGGGCAGAAAGAGCTATTTCCACTTTTTAGAATAAAGAGTTGTTTTGCTTGGATCCCCCAAAGATGAACTGTGAGTTTGTTTTGTGTGTTTTTTGTTTTTCTTTAAGAGTATCATCATGAGCTCTAGATGTTTATATACTTGAGGTTGTAATCCATTGCAGCCATTAATGTTTTTGATGTTCAATTGGTCTATCTTAGGCCTGTGGGAGTCCATTTGGGTTGGCTTTTGTGTCTTTGATATCCTTTCTGGTATGAGCTGTTTGGTCCAGGTCATCTGGTACAATCCCTACTCAGCCCTGGAATCAGCTATTTCTTCAAGGAAGCCTGGTTCTTTTAGGGGGAAATATTTTTTTAGAAGATTCAGTCTGGGAACTAGAGATGCTCATTGCTACTGTGTTGGTCACTGTTGATTGTCCTTTCTACTACCTGGAGCCTGTAAATATGTATTATATTTTTTATGGGAATATACATCATCTCCTTCTATCCTGGGCTTATAGGTTCCTCTGTCACCTTATAGGTAATAATTTTTATCATTTGTGTTTTAACCTTCCAATTTTAAAACATACAATAATTTACAATATATATATTAGTTTTCTCCCCTGTTCATTTGTAAAAGGTGGCATATTCTACGCCAGTGCTCTGTAATAAAAATTTCTGCAGAAATGAAAATGTTCTGTATCTGTGCTATCCAACTTGGTAGTCACTAGCTACATGTGGGTGTTCGGCATCTAAAATGTGGCTACTGCAACTGAGGAACTGAATTTTTGATTTAATTATTATAACTAATTTAAATTTAGGGGCACCTGGGTGGCTCAGTTGGTTAAATGTCCAACTCTTGGTTTTGGCTCAGGTCATGATCTCAGGGTCCTGGGACCAAACCCTGGGTCCAGTGGGGAGTCTGCTTTCCCTCTCTCTCCCCCTGCCCCTCCCCCTGCTCTTGCTCTCTAAAATAAATAAATCTTAAAAAGATAAATTTAAATGGTTCTGTGTGTCTATGATGATCATATTGGACGGAAACAGCTCTATACATTTTTCTGTACCTTGCTTTCTTCACTGAACAATATAGTCAAAGCAGTACAGAGAGGGAGTCCTCATTGCTTTTTTTTTTCTCATTGCTTTTTAAGCTGCATAGTACACCAGGATGTAGATGTACCATAGCTTATTCATCCAGCCCCCTATTGGTGGACAGCTGTCTTGTTTCTAGTTTTCTGCTGTTATGAATTTTTCTTTAAGGAATGACCTTGTACTTAAACCTTTTCATTTTTTGTATTATTGCTTTAGGATAGATTCTTAAAAGAGAGATTACTGGTTCCAAGAGGAAATACATATGTAATTTTATTAGATAGCATCAAATCCCATCCACAGGGTTTGAACCATTTCATATTACCTTCAGTGATGCATGGGAATGCTGATTTCTTCACAGACTGACTGGTAAGAAGAAGTAGTTATTTTTTTCTTTGAATGTCTTATCATGAGTTAGGCTGAGCAATTTTTACATGTTTAAGGCACTTTTTTTTTGGTGAAAAACTTGTTTGTATTGCCCCTTTTTCTTTTTTTTTTTAAAGATTTTATTTATTTATTCATGAGAGACAGAGAGAGAGAGACAGAGAGAGAGAGGCAGAGGGAGAAGCAGGCTCCCAGGGAGCAGGGAGCCTGATGTGGGACTCGATCCCAGGACCCTGGGATCATGACCTGAGCCGAAGGCAGATGCTTAACCATCTGAGCCACCCAGGCGCCCGCCCCTTTTTCTTTCCTGGTGTTTTTTGGGAGTATTTTTGTCTTCATTTTTTTCATAACTCCATATATTATGGATATAACCATTTGTGATGTAAGTTGTAAATATTTTTCCCAATTTGTAATTTTTCATTTTGCTTTGCTTTTTTTTTGGACTTTGCCATGTAATTTTTAAATGAAATTAAATACATAACTCTTTCCCTAATTGCTTCTAGATTTTTACGCATAGCTGGAAAAGTTTCCTCCGCCTCCAGGTTATAGAGGAATTTCAGTGAGTGTGCTTCTGTGGACAGGAGAGAGATGAGAGAAGTGAATCATATTGGGGTGTCAGGCATAGAAGGAACAGTTGGGGAGGTGACCATATTGTGAGAAATCTGTGAAAACCATGTCACTAAGTCAGGAGAATTAGATGGTGGTCAGGATCCTGGTCTTGGGCTTGTCTTGAGAACTCAGTCTCTCTTCTTTCTCCTGTGGATGTGAGTCCAGACCCACACAACTGGGAGATGAGGTCTTTAATGAAGCAGAAATTCCATGTCACCTTAGATGGATCCCTCACAGGTCTAAATGAGAGGACCACCCTCCTAGTGATAAGGAGAAACACAAAATCATTTCCAAAATCTTCCACATAACTTGGCCACAGACTAAAGAGAAAGTAAAACCTTTAGTTTACAACCATGAGAGAACCAAACCAGAACTGAAACCACACAATTGTTACCTTTTCCTTCACTCTCTTTCTGGGAATAAGGTCTCCTCAGGAGAAGGTCATAGACTCTTAGTGCTATTCAAGATGATGGAGGTGTGTGTTACAAGTTGCCTTTTCCCAGGGTATAGCATCTCCCTGCTCAACCACCTTATTTCCTGCTTAGATGCTGGGTTTCCATCTTGACTCAGGGTCAAGGTTGGGCTAAAGTTGCTTGTAATGGAGTCTGTTTAGGGTCATACCTCACGATCCCTGGGTTTGACACTAATATTCACCTTGTGGCCTGTGGATATTTCTAGATCTCCAGTCTAGATATCAAGAGAGGGAAGATGTGGATGCAGATGTGGAATTGGATGGACAGTGCCTGTCACACAGCAGACATCTGATTCACATTTAGTAAACATGAGATGTAGATATAAAGGCATAAGTAGGATATAAAATGATGCATGTGTCCTTTCATTGTTTTTATATAAATGTTTTTCAGGAGCATTGGGATCATACCACAGTTACTGATTTTGTAATCTGCTGTGGAGGAAACATCTATGTTTCTGTTTCTAAAAATTATGTCTTTTCTTTGGGAAAAAATAAGCTGTAGAAAATGAAGAAAGATGCTTCTAAGTAGATGCATGTGATCCTGTAGTTGGTCATCTGTAAAATGGGCAAGTTGGTACTTACCTTACAGCTCCTGTGAGGAGAAATGAAGAAACCAACAGGAGGTATCTGATACGTAATACCATAAAACTTTGACACATATATATATCATCTCTCCTGTGTTCTTTCCCCAACAGAGGAGATGACTTTACCATCAACAACTCATAGAGCCCACTGGGATTTGAAGGAGCATGAAAGCAAATATATATGTCACAAGTATATATCCGGTATGTATTCTCTTTCAGAGCTTCTAAAATAGGCACACCCATTTTCTCACTTTACATGCTATAGGAGCTCTAACAGAATCGGCAGATAGGATATTATTTTCAGGCGTTTTTTTTTAAAAATCAGCTTTGTTTAGTCTTAGAGTTCCCAGGCTCCAGCTAGCCCAAAACATTGTCAGGTGTCTCCTGAACCTGAAACATCTTCCTTTTTCCCAGGCCTAATTTTCTGGCTTTTATTCACACTGTTACTCATCTAGGCCTGTACATCTGGAACCTGATCTGGGCCATCCTGGTGAGAGATGACAGTGACTGCAGGGAGTTCATTTTCTTGTGTCCAGACTAACATCCACATCCCTACGCTCATTGAGGCTTAGAGGTGTTTTAATCCACGTGTGTTGGTTGCCCTGGGCCCTGGGCTGAAGGAGCCTGTGACTAAACTTCCCCCTGAATCCCGCTGTTGAAGCATCTCACTTCTGGAAGCTGTGGGCTGAGAGCACTGAGCAATCTCCTGCTCCCTCCCAAATTCCCTCCACTGTAGGTTCCCTGCTTGGCTAACTGGCAGGTTAGACCCATGAGCCTGCTTTCAGTTCAAGGGGCTTTATGTAGAGAGAAGAGAAAGAAGCATGCTGTGAAACTACTTTCCTCTCATGACCTTTACTAAGTCCTGGGGAATGGAGACATCGGAGGACTTCTCCAGTGTAAGATTTATTTGAGCAGCATGCTTGCCCTTCCCCTAGGCATCTGCGGTGTCCCTGACATTGTCGTGTAGATTCAAAAATTAGTTCTGAGACCAACTAGTGCATAATTCCCTTGGTTTAGTGATGTTCCCCATTCTGATGCTGAGCCACTCTCCTATGGGGAGGTCTAGGGAAATTTATTCATTCTTATTATTTTTCACCTTCAAAACCAAGACACTTTTATGGTAGTTAAAAATGGATACTGCTCAAAAGGAAAAAAAAATCATTAAATACCCTTGAAAGTCTATTTCCCATGGATAAGCACTGTGATCATTTGTATATTTTTTTTAGAAACTTTACCATACATGTATAATCATGCATTTTTAAGATTAGCAATGACATGACCATCTACTTACAGTTTTGTGAATTACTTTTTTATGATAAACACCATATTATTAAAGTCAATTCAGGCCAATCAGTATAAGTCCACATAATAATAAAAGTGACCCTAAAATCTCTAATGATCCATTCTGGCATGATAATAATGATAAGAAAGGTCAGTATTACTACTGACCCCTTTTGTGCCCCATGCTATTGTACGTGATGAACCTAAACTTAATCATCACCACAGCCTATGAGGAGGAGCTACTGTTGCCTGACTTTAAACATCAGGGAGCTGAGGCGAAGTGAGGGCAGGGCTAGCAGGTCACAAGACCAAGATTTGAACAGATTCTGTGTGGCTGCTGAGGCCCTACATTTAACCAGTGTGCATCGACCCTCAGTCTTACTGTCGATTACATTTAAAGGGCCATTGAAGTCACACTACATGCCATATACTCTAGGCAGGTTTTCTTTTTCTTTTCTTTTTTTTTTTTATTAAGTTCAGTTAGCCAACCTGTAGTACATCATTAGTTTTTGACGTAGTGTTCAGTGATTCATTAGTTGCGTAACACCCAGTGCTCATCAGATCACGTGCCCTCCTTAATTAGGCAGGTTTTCTTATTTACTCATTGGGACAGCTCTGTGACAAAGGTCTGGTGAGTCCCATTTCACGGGTGACCAAGCTCAGACTGACAGAGCCTACCTAAGTCACCTCTCTAGATCAGTAACAGGATGGGAATGAGGTTCCATCCCTTGCCCTCCCTGGAGGACACAGAACAGCCTCCCTTTCAGGGCTAGAGAACTGATTAGATCAGCTCCTCTACTATTGTGGCCCTGCAGGCACTCACTAAGCAACCCCTCTGGTTGATGAAGATAACAGAGGAGATGAAATCTCACCCTTTGTGCTAAGAGACCTGGGTATCGGGCCACATGTGTTGGCTGATCCTCGAAGTGCTGAATTAGGCTGGGGGCAGAAGCACAGATCAGATAGGTGATCTAGAGGGAGGGGAAGCAATATGTACAGAGCTACTTTAAGTAAATGTATTTTATATTTAATTTCCTTTAATCTTAATAGCTATTCAAAATATGCATTATTCAAATCAGGGTACTGACTTTAAGGGACTTCAAATGAATTAGGGAAACAACTTATTTTCTTAGGATCAACAGCTAACTGTGGTGTTATTTTCAAGTTTTTCACCTTTTGTCTTGAATCCTCCTGGGTTCTGAATGACTAAACCCTAGGGGCTGCCTTATATGGTCTCTATGTGTTACTTAATTTTTAGAATTGTGAGCTACATAGTTTTTGTCACAATATTATTGAAATTTAAAACACATTCTAAATGGAAAATATACTAAGAATTGTGTATAAACACGGGAGAAATCATTTGCAAACTACAACTCATCTACTGGATTGGTGTCCATAGTTTGTGAAACACACTTAGTAACAAACAAAAATTGGCTTATAATTTAAACAGTAAATTCATGTAAAATTCTAAATGAACAATAAATATGTCAAAATGTCAAAATATGCCCAAACCACAAGCATTAATAAGATGCAAGTATAAATGCTTAGATTCATATTGAGTGGAAAATATAATATGCAAAAGGTGAGAAATGTGATTGCTTTTTTGGAAAAGACCCTATTTGTGCGTGCGTGTGCGTGTGTGCAAGCATCTATTTTCATGTACCCTTCACCTTAAGGGACACATCTGGAGAGGAAACACCATTCTATGACAACAGACCCCTTTGAGCCAGGCGGTGGGACTGCGGCTGGTGAGAACTGCAGGACAGTTTCAGTTTATAAATGTACTTTCATATGTTGTTTGAAATATAGTATTCAGGAAAAATAATTTGATGAAAATTTGAGGGCAGAATATACTTATAAACAGATTCAGAAAAGTACTGTACACATGTATTCATTACTTTGGAAAAGCATTTCATTTTATTAAATTAAAAAAATAAAGTAGGGGCGCCTGGGTGGCTCAGTTGGTTAAGCGACTGCCTTCAGCTCAGGTCATGATCCTGGAGTCCCAGGATCGAGTCCCACATTGGGCTTCCTGCTCAGCAGGGAGTCTGCTTCTCCCTCTGACCCTCTTCCCTCTCGTGCTCTCTATCTCTCATTCTCTCTCTCTCAAATAAATAAATAAAATCTTAAAAAAAAATAAAGTAGGAAAAAATAGAATTGAAAGAGGTTCTCCCTGTACGTGTGTGTGTTTATAGGTCTCTCTAGCTCTATCACCCCAAATACTCACATTCACAAGTGCATCTTTATCTTCAGTTCAAACCAAAGCTGGACAGCTAATCTCAGGTCTAGACAGCCCAGAAAAGGATGGTGATACAGCTGGATGGCTGCGTGGGTTAAAAAGTTCCATTAAACTCTGGCTGAAACCATTAGATCGAGATCCAAACTTCCATCCCTTCCTTCCCCTTGTTGAGTCCCCAGGTTTTAGACTCTCAGAGCTGACATCCTGGATCTGGCTTCCTGGTGGCATCCATCTCCATTTTTTTTTTCTTTTTTAAGGAAAGGAGTACATTTATCAAAGGGGAAGAAATATCAGATGGTTTATTTACTAAGACACACCACTTGGCTCAGTTAAGTATCTGCCTTTGGCTCAGGTCATGATCCCGGGGTCCTGGGATTGAGCCCCGCATCGTCCTCCTTGCTCAGTGGGGAGTCTGCTTCTCCCTCTTCCCCTGCTCATGCTCTCTCTCTCTCCCTCAAATAAGTAAAATCTTTTAAGAAAATTAAAAAAGGAAAATTCATATGAATACTAAAACAATTCCATCCACAGTTGACCGTAAATCTACTTCATGTTCATTGATGTATTTCTTCCCTCCTCAGTGTGGGTTGACATGTCCACACTGTAGAGGGTCTCTCCCAGAGAGCAGGGCATTCACCCTCCATTATCCCATCCTTATAAGGCTGCCAGGCCTTCTTCCACCCCCTGTCATCTGCCCATGACACAGCACACAGCTGTCCAGACCCTGCCCAGGGGCCCCATCCTCTCAGGTTCCTCCTTCCTGCCCCAGCTGCCTCTTCGCGTGCCGCTTACTACCAAGGTACGCTACTGCCACCTAGTGTTTCATCATCTGCAGGCCCTGGAGTATATGTTTTTAGAATCTTTTACATCCATCAGTTTTCTCAAACAATTAGAATCATTCTTTTTTTTTTTTAAGATTTTATTTATTTGACAGAGAGAGACACAGCGAGAGAGGGAACACAAGCAGGGGGAGTGAGAGAGGGAGAAGCCGACTCCCCGTGGAGCAGGGAGCCCAATGCGTGGCTCAGTCCCAATCATGACCTGAGCCGAAGGCAGATGCCCAACGACTGAGCCACCCAGGCGCCCCAGAATTAATCATTCTGAACATGGATTCAAAGGCTGTATTTTAAATGACGGTATTGTGTTTTTTTTTGCTCCTAGCTGACCTTTCGTTGTAAAGTTTAATGATGGTGGTGAGTTGGTGCCATCTTGTGACAAAAACCTGAACTGCAGCTTGAACTTCGCGGAGCAGGAAGGTGGGAGGGAGGGGTTGTGGCCCCAAACCAACCAGAGCTTTCTGGAAGTCTGCGTGGAAAGGGGACATTTCCAAGGTATGGGGGTACTGAGGACCTTCGGACAGAAAGTGTAGCCTCTTGTGTTGAAGAAAAAGCTCTATGTGGGTGGAGGTAAAAGATCCTTTTAATTTTTATTTTATTGGCCCATGAATTGACAGAAAGATTAATGTAACAATAGAAAATATGACATAGGCCCAATTACATTTAAAAAACTAGAATATGACTAAAGCAGCATTTCAAATCTGTGCAGATACAATGGATGATTAGGAAGTGGTATTGAGATAGCTAGATAACCATAAGGTTAAAAAATAGATAGGGTCCCATTTCTCTATCTTGAAGTAGCAGGATAAATTCCAAATGATTCTGAATGAAATATAAAAAAAAAAATCCATACAAGTATTAGAAGAAAACATAGGTGAATTATTCTATAACCTGGGTGGAGGAAAGTTTCCTCAATATGAATCAGTATCCCGGAGCATTAAGGAAAAAGATTGATGTATTTGACAACATAAAAAAAACAATGACAACTCTGCATGGCAAGAACATGCTAGCCAGTTAAAGACACTGGAAGAAACATTTGCAGCTAACATCTTTAACAAAGCATTGATATCCCTCCTATATAAATGCTTATCAATATAGAGGCATGAAAAAACAACAGCCCTATCAGAGACATGTAAGAAATTAACAGTTAACAGAAAACAAGTTGTCTTTAAACATATGAAAAGTTGTCTTTAAATGTATGAAAAGTCTCCAGCTTGCTTTAATTAAGAGAGAGCAATTAAAACTACACTAAGATATTGTCTCTTAACTGTTAGATTGGCAAAGATCCAAATGTTTGTCAATATACTCAGTTGGTGAGAATGTGGAAAAACATGTCCTTTCACTCCCTGCTCACAGAGGTGCAAGATGGTATAATCACTGGAGTAGGCTTAATAGTGGTCCCCTAGGTCCTAATCCCTGGAGCCTATAAATATTGCTTATATGGAAAAAGGTTCTTTGCAGATGTGATGAAGTTGATGCTTTTAGATACAATAATAAATATAGATAAAACTATTTACTCTGGCACTATCTGAATAGCAAAAGAATGGGAACAACCTAATGGGGGGTTATCCTGGATTATCAAAATGGGCCCTAGTGTCTTCATAAGAGAGAGACAAAGGGAGAGTTGACACAGACAGAAGAAGGGAAGGCAGTGTGACCAGGGATGCAGAGGTTGGGGTCACGCAGCTACAGCCAGAGAATATTGGTAGATATCAAAAGCTGGAAGAAGCAGGGAAGCTTCCCTACAGTCTCCAGGAGTGAGGCTCTGCCACTACCTTGATTTTGGCCCCATAAAACTAATTTTGGACTTTTAGCCTCTAGGAGTATGAGAGAATATTTCTCTTTAATGACACCAAGTATGTGGTAAATTTTGCAGTAACCATAGGGAACTAATATAATCATTATAGTGGGGAATTTGAAAATATCTCGCAATGTTATATATGGCCTTACTTTTTGACTCAGAAATCCGATTTCCGGAACTATCCTAAAGATATTACTGGCAGTGACACAAAAATATCTTTGATATAGATATAATAATAAATACAGACACAGATATTCACTGTGGTACTATTTAAATAGCAAAAGAATGGGAACAACTTCAATATTTTTCAATTGTGTAATGAATGAATAAACTATCACACAGTCACACAAAGTATACACTAAGTATGGTGTAAAGAAGACTAATGCAAATTTCCACATAAGGCTGTGGAGGATCTTCAGAATATAATGTTAAGAGAAAAAGTCAATGTATATAAAGATGTAAATAGCATGGTACTTTTTATCTAGGAAAGGGGGAATGCAAATGTAAAACTGTTTTACTTGTATTAAAAGTCAAAGGACTTCTCTTTTGGGGACCAGAGGGAGTAGATACACTTCTCCCTGTTACTCCTGCTAGGTGCAGCTGAAATCTCTGGATATTATATGGGCAACAAATATAAGACTCTGAAAGGTGGAGAGGAAAAAGGCAGACTGACTTGGGACTTTGGGACCCAAGTAAGGACACACAGTGAATTCTCTTGGTTGTATTTTGCCTCATATATACCAGATACACCATATACTCCAGACTGGGTGCTGGAGGAGTAGGGAACCAAAAAACTGCCAACAGGAAAAGACAAGAAGAGCCCCAAGAACATCTTTTCTCTGGACAAAGAACCAGAAAAGGGGAAACCTAGCAAGAAAGAAAGTTTTTAGATAACAACTGCTCTTACACCATAGAATTGAAGCATAGCTCTACTTCCACCATACCAGCAAAGGCTGAGTGGAGAGCATGGATTCCATGCTTACACGATTGTAATTAGGCACCCATCCTTACCCTTGGGGTATATGAGAGAAGAACTGCATGTAGAACAGTGACTTTCATCCCAACGTGGGGAGAATGAGCATCCCTCCTCATGGTGTCAGTGGAGATCATGCGGGAGCCTACCTTCCACCCACACTCAGTCGTCATGAGGTACCTTCTTTTCTTCTCTTGGAAGTTTCATGACCATCCAATGAGGAGGAGGCCTCCTCCCTTCCACAGCATCAGGGGAGACCACATGGAAGGCAGTAAGGAAGTGTCTTCCCCACCTGCCAGGGTGGTGTCAACGGAGGGCTGGTGGGGCATGAAATCCTACTTCTACCAAGCAGTAACAAGGCACCCGTTCCCTTCCACTCCCATGCATACCCACCTCCCCCATGTCAGTGGAGGCTGAGCGGGAACCTGAACTTTTATCTCTTTTGCCATCTGTCTCTGGTTAGGAACACATGCTTGGAGTTGTAAGCATCCACAAAGGGAGGATAGCAACACCTCATAGTAAGTTTGTGGTGAAGAACTAAATCTAGTCAACAACATGAAGAACCTATCCCTAGGCCCTGCTTAACTAAATGCTACATAAATATTAGCTGTCTGTACCCCCCAGATCTGATAACTCAGGTAGCTCCTTTATCTGCCCCCTCAGATAGGGCCCCTGAACCTGGACACAGGTCAGAATCACCTTGGAATCCTTTTCTAAACTCTCACCTGAAACTCTCTGGTTGGGGGAAATGGGACTTCCCATATCAAAGGCCTTTCAAGTTACTCAGCTGTCATAACATGGGCCTTAGACAACAGATATGCCCATTTGACATAACACTGTATGTGAGAGTCTATTTCCCCTCCATTCATCCAACACCAGGTGTTACCATCTTATGTCTTTATTGCTAATATGGTTGCTCATATCCCCAGACTTACTCCATTGGAAGGGTGACCACAGGCAGCTAGTGGTGGTGGTCTGAAGAGTGAAGGTGTTTTGCTTTTGGCGAAAGGGGACCTAGTGTTGTATTAGGCACATAGTTACTCCAGTAAAACACAGTGATTACTGATTCTGTCTCTCCCTGTATAGCTCTTCATGGTGGTGGCCGAGCTCCTATCATGTGCCTGAAGGAGGCAGGTTCTGAGGATCTGTGTCTGGATGGCTTCTACTCCAGCAGTCTTCAGGAGAGCCCATCACCTTACATCCCTGGTGGGATATGGTACCTGGTTGAAGTGAGTGCATAGATCTGAACAAAAGCATGTTGTGGAAAAGCTCCTGTGAGGTTCACAAACTAGCCTACAAGTAGAGAAGCTGCTTTGATCTCATCACGGGAGAAGAGGTTTAGCTCGTGGAATTTTATTTCATCAGCAGCTATAGCCTGTGTAGTAGCCCTTGAGGCCCATCTTAGAGACACTTCTTTTTTTCCTGAAAAGCAATGAATCATCCAGTTTAGGAAGGAACTTACTTGGTCTTTAACATACATTTGCAATAAATATACCTGAATTGTTCTCACCATATAAATAATAATCAGCAATTCCCATGTCTTTCAGATGGGTGTGGAAATGTGCAGTTATTAGATCTTCCTAGTAATATGACATTGTAACAGATTCTTCTCTGGTGCCCATGATTTTTTCCTGTTACATAATGAAATTTTTTAAAAAGCCAGAAAATTTCCAATTGTTAGTTAAAGATATCAGTGACAAGAAATTATTATTGTTGTTGTTATTGTTATTATTATTTTAAAGATCTTTATCCACTTGTTCCAGAGGGAGAGAGAGAGCAAGGGGAGTGGCAGAGGGAGAGGGACAAGCAGACTCCTCACTGAGGGCAGAGCCCAACGTGGGGCTTGATCCCAAGACCCCGAGACCAGGACCACAGCTGAAACCAAGAGTCAGACACTCAACCGACTGAGCCACCCAGGTGCCCCTAGAACTTAATATAAAAAAGATAATTATTACTCCAGACTTTTCCCACTTATAATGATACTCAGCTACATTCCCTAAAATAACCAGATACTCTTAAATATCATTATGATTATTTTCCTAGAATAGAATATTTTTATTTCCATACTTTAGAAGGAAACAGACATCACCTTTCCCTAAATATTTGGATATATGTCATTAGAAATGATTATTTCTATTTTGGTTATATGTAGCATGGACCAATTTGATGAGACATAGTATGGATCTGCTAATGCTACAAGAACACAATTGTGGGAATATTTCCCCTGATTTATTTAATTGCATTAGAGAATTATGAATATATAAATATATGTAAAATACTTTATTGATATATGACTGACATATAATACACTGCATATTTAAAGTATATGCTTTGATAAGTTTTGATATATGTATGCACCTGTGACTCCCAATACTATAGTCAATCTAATGAACATACCCATCACCTTAAAAAACATTCTTTGTGCCCCTTGGTAATGCCCCCATCTACCTCTCTCCAGCCTTTTTCTTTCCACATCACCCCACCCCGTTCTCAGGCAACTACTGATCTTCTATCAGTATGGGTTAGTTTTCTTTTCTTACAATTTTATGTGAATGGAATATACAGTGTGTATTTTTTGTGTCTTGTTTCCTGCAACCTAATTATTTCGAGATTTATCCATTTGTTGTGTGTATGAATAGTTCCTTCTTTTTTTATGATTGACTAATATTCCATTATATGGATATACCACAATTGTTCTATCTATTCACCTGGTCGTGGATATTTGGGTTGTTTCCAATTTGGGGCTCTTATAAATAAAGCTGCTATGAATATTTGTATATGAGTCTTCAGTTGGACATATGTTCTCTTTCTCTAGGGTAAATACTTAAGAGTGCAATGGCTGGGACATAGAGTAGTTGTAAGATTGACATTTTAAGAAACTGCCAAACTGTTTTCCAAAGTGTTGGCACCATTTTTCATTGCCACTAGCAGTGTATGAGAGTTCCATCCTCCACAACCCTGCCAGGACTTGGTATGGTCAGTTTTTTTAATGTTGGCTATTCTTAGAGGGGTATAGTAGTATCTTGTAGGTTTTATTTACATTTCCCTAATGAATTTGAGTATCTGAGAAAAGGTGTTTAGCATCTTTTCATGTGCTTATTTAACATTTATGTATCTTTTTTAATGGAGTGTCTATTCAAATTTTTGCCCATTTGTTTGTTAGAGTAACTGTTTTCTTGTTATTGACCTTTGTGAGATGTTCTGTATTCTGGATACAAGTCCTTTATCAGAGTTCTGATTTACAAATATTTTCTCCCAGTCAGTGGCTTGTCTTTTAATTCTCTCAACAGTGTTTTTGGAAGAGCAGAAATTTTTAACTTTGAGGAAGTCCAGTTTATTGATTTGTTCATTTATTAATTATAGTTTTGATTTTGCATCTATGAAATCTTAACCTAACCCAAGGTCACAAGGATTTTCTCTTTTGTTTTCTTTTAGAAGTTTTAGGTTTTATATTTAGGTCTATGATCCATTTTGAGTTGACTTTTGTATATGGTATGATACATGGATCACTGTGCATATGGATACTCATATGTCTCAGCTCCATTTGTTGAAAAGACTATCCTTTCTCCACTAAATTGCCTTTGCAATTTCGTCAAAAATCAGTTGTTCATATAGGTGTGAACTCCGGACTCTATCCTGTTCCCTTGATGCCAATACCACACTGTTTTGATTACTGAAGGTTATCATAACTCTTGAAATCAGGTAGTTTTGATCCTCCAACTTCGTTCTTTTCTAAAAAAATTTTTTTGAGAAGTTGACATACAATGTTACTTTAGTTTCAGGTGTACAACATAGTGGTTCAAGAAGTTTATACATTATTCTGTGTTCATCACAAGTGTAGCTACCATCTGTCACCATACAACACTATTACAAAGCCATTGGCTATATTTCCTGTGCTGTGCCTTTTATGCCTGTGACTTATTCATTCCATAGCTGGAAGCCTGTATCTCCCATTCTGCTTCACCCATTTTGTCCATCCCCCAGCCCCCTCCCCTCTGGCAATCGTCAGTTTGTTCTCTGTATTTATAGGTCTGATTCTGCTTTTTGTTTATTCATTTGCTTTTTAGATTCCACATATGAGTGAAATCATACGGTATTTGTCAGTCTTAGTCTGACTTATTTCACTTAGCATAATACCCTCTGGGTCCATCCATGTTGTTGTAAATGGCACAAATTTGTTCTTTTTCAAAGTTGTTTTTATAATCTAGATCCTTTGCATTTCCATATGAATTTTAGAATCAGCCTCTCAGGTTTTTTTTTTTTAAAGATTTTATTTATTTACTTGAGAGAGAGAGAGCACATGAGAGGGGGGAGGGTCAGAGGGAGAAGCAGACTCCCCGCTGAGTAGGGAGCCCGATGTGGGACTCGATCCTGGGACTCCAGGATCATGACCTGAGCCGAAGGCAGTCGCTTAACCAACTGAGCCACCCAGGCGCCCAGCCTCTCAGTTTCTTAAAAAACAAAATCTGTACTAGGATTTCTATTAGGATTACACTGAATCTATAGATCAGTTTGAGGAGAACAGACATCTTAACAATACTAGTGTTCTGACACATGAAGATGGTATGTCTCTCCATTTAGTTAGATCTTTAATTTCTGTCAGCAATGTTTTGTAGTGTTCAGTGTACCTACCTTACACATATGTGGAGAGATTATTCCTAAGTATTTTATACTTTTTGGTCCTATCATGAATGACAGTATTTTTTAATTGCAATTTACACATATATTTTCACTAAATTGTCAGCAGCCAAAATGTCAAAAAATAGCCATTGAGGAATCTTTTTGGTTGAAAGTTCAGGCTATTTACTCTACAATGGAAAAAGTACTTGATGCATAACATGCATTTGTTTATATTTCTATATCAGCTTTTAGAGGTTATTGGCAATGTATCGAAACAGGAGAAAAATGTTCCAGAGACAAGTCTACAGTTCATCTGAAAAAAAAAAAAAATCCATCACTAAAATTATTTAGTAGTTTTCAAGTTTATATGTGTGTTTAGGATTGAATCCATTGAATTGTAGTGTTTTTCTTTTTTTACTCCCCAGCTATTGCACTATAATGAATTACTGGGATCTTGAGTTGGGGAGAGAAGAGGAAGAAGCTTATATAAATGTGGGTACGTATGTGTGCACGTATGTATATATTGCTAAAGCTGCCAGGAATATATTGTCAGGAATACTTAAGGGGTGAATTACTGTGTGTATGTCAGTCCTGCTCAGTTCCTAGCACATGTTAGGAACCAAATCAGGGTGGTTGCTGTTTGTTTTTTCCTAGCTTTCCTTGGCCAGTGTGTTTACCATGGTGACTCAGTGACTTCTGTGGGATTTGGTGCAGACTGATGCACTCAGGTCTGTTGCCTGAATCGTTTGTTACTATGATAGTTATCAAGTGTTTCTTTCCTTGTTTTTATAAGCTAAATTTTATTAATTTCATACCTATTCATTTGCTTTTTAGATTCCACATATGAGTGAGGTTCCACATATGTAAGACTTATCTTTTTTATCATTTCATTTTATTTTTTTTTCATCTGATAAGGGTACTCTTTAATCTCCATCCCCAATGTCCTCCACCCCCCTCGCACCTCCCCTCTGGTAACCATCAGATTGTTCTTTATACTTACAAGTGTATTTCTTGGTTTGTTTCTTTCACTTTTTTCTTTCTTTGCTCATTTGTTTTATTTCTTTTTTTTAAGATTTTATTTATTCATTTGTGAGAGAGAGACAGAGAGAGCACAAGAAGAGGGAGAGGGAGAAGCAGACTCCCCAGTGAGCTGGGAGCCCAATGTGGGGGTCAGTCCCAGGACCTGGAGATCATGACCTGAGCTGAAGGCAGATCCTTAACCATCTGAGCCACCCAGATGCCCCTCTTTTGTTTTGTTTCTTAAACTCCACATATCAATGAGATCATATGGTGTATGTCTTTCTCTGACTTATTTTGCTCAGCGTTATACTCTCTAGCTGTATCCATGTTGCAAATGGCAAGATTTCATTCCTTTTTATTGCTGAATAATATCCATTGTATATGTGTCTGTATATCACATCTTCATTATCCATTCATATATTGATGGACACTTGGGCTGCTGCCATAGTTTGGTTATTATAAATAGTGTTGCAGTAAACATAGGGGATACATGTATTCCTTTGAATTAGTGAGGTTTTTTTTTTTTTTTACTTTTTAAGTAGACTCCACACCCAACGTGGGGCTTGAACTCATGACCCTGAGATCAAGAGTCGCATGATCTACTGACTGAGCCAGCCAGGCGCCTCTGTTTTTGTATTTTTTGGGGGAAATACCCGGTAGTGTGATCCCTAGATTGTAGGGTAGCTCTATTTTTAATTTTTTTGCAGAGCCTCCATACTGTTTTCCACAGTTTGCACTCCCATCAACAGTGCAGGAGGGTTCCCTTTTCTCCACATCCTCACCAATACTTGTTTCTTCTGTTTTTGATTTCATGCATCGTGACAGGTGTGAGGTGATATCTCATTGTAGTTTTTTCTTAAAGACTTTATCTATTCATTTGACAGAGAGAGAGAGAGAAAGAGCACAAGCAGGGGCAGCAGCAGACAGAGAGAGAAGCAGGCTCCCCGCCGAGCAGGGGGAGCCCGATGCAGGGCTGGATCTCAGGACCCTGGGATCATGACCTGAGCCGAAGGCAGATGCTTAACTGACTGAGCCACCCAGGCACCACCTCATTTTAGTTTTGATTTGCATTTCCTTGATGATGAGTGATGTTGAGCATCTTTTCATGTGTGTGTTGGCCATGTGGATATCTTCTTTGGAGAAATGTCTATTCATGTCTTCTGCCCATTTTTTAATTGGATTACTTGTTTTCTGGGTCTTGAGTTTTATATATTCTCTATATATTTTGGACAGTAACCCTTTATCAGAGATGTCATTTGCAAATATCTTCTCCCATTCCATTGGTTGCCTTTTAGTTTCGTTGATTGTTTCCTTCACTGTGCAGAAGCTTTTTATTTTGATGTAGTCCTGATAGTTTATTTTTACTTTTGTTTCCCTTGCCTCAGGAGACATGTCTAGAAAGAAGTTGCTATAGCCAATGTCAAAGAAGTTACTGCCTATGTTCTCTTCTAGGATTTTTATAGTTTCAGGTCTCACATTTAGGTCTTTAATCCATTTTAAATTTATTTTTTTGTGTATGGTGTAAGAAAGTGGTCCAGTTTCATTCTTTTGGATGTTGCTGTCCAGTTTTCCCAACACCATTTGTTGAAGAGACTGTCTTTTTCCCACTGGATATTCTTTCCTGCTTTTTTGAAGATTAATTGACCATGTAACTGTGAATTTATTTCTGGGTTTTCTGTTCTGTTCCTTTGATCTACGTATGTATCTATTTTTGTGCCAGTACCATACTTTTTTTTTTTTTAAGTAGGGTCCATGCCCAATATGGGGCTTGAACTCATGACCCTGAGATCAAAAGAGTCCCACACTGTACTGATGGAGCTGGCTAGGTGCTCCCCAGTACCGTACTGTCTTGATTAGTATAGCTTTGTAATATAGTTTGAGGTCTGGAATTGTGATGCCTCCAGCTTTGCTTTTCTATTTCAAGATTGCTTTGGCTATTTGGGATCTTTTGTGGTTCAATACAAATTTTAGATTATTTGTTCTAGTTCTGTGAAAAATGCTGTTGGTATTTTGATAGGGAGTGCATGAAATGTGTACATTGCTTGGGGTAATATAGACATTTTAACAATATTTGTTCTTCCAATCCATGGGCATAGAATGTCTTTCCATTTCTTTGTGTCATCTCCAATTTCTTTCATCAGTGTTTTTTAGTTTTCAGAGTACAGATCCTTTACCTCTTTGATTAGGTTTATTTCTAGGTATCTTATTATTTTGGGTGCAATTGTAGATTGGATTGTTTTCTTAATTTCTCTTTCTGCTGCTTTGTTTTTGCTGTATAGAAATGGAACAGATTTCTGTACATTGATTTTATATCCTGTGACTTTACTGAATTCATTTATCAGTTCTAGCAGATTTTTTGGTGGAGTCTTTATGGTTTTCTATATATAGTATCTTGTCATTTGCAAATAGTGAAAGTTTTACTTCTTCCTTACCAGTTTGGATGCCTTTTATTTTTTTTTGTTTGATTGCTGTGGGTAGGACGTCCAGTACTATGTTAAATGACCATGGTGAGAGTGGACATACTTGTCTTGTTCCTAACCTTAGGGGAAAAGCTCTCAGTTTTTCCCCATTAAGTATGATGTTAGCCTTGGGTTTTTCATAGATGGCCTTTATTATGTTGAGTTATGTTCCCTATAAACCGACTTTGTTGAAGGTTTTTATCATGAATGATACTGTGTTTTGTCAAATGCTTTTCTGCACCTTTGAAATGATCATAATGGTCTTATCCTTTCTCTTATTGTTGTGATGTATCAGGTTGATTGATTTGCGAATATTGAACCACCCTTGCAACCCAGGAATAAATCCCACTTGATTGTGGTGAATGATTTTTTGAAACGTATTGTTGGATTTGTTTTGCTAGTATGTTGTTGACGATTTTTGCATCTATGTTTGTCAGAAATATTGGCCTGTAGTCTCTTTTTTTTGTGGTGTCTTTATCTGGTTTCTGGTAATGCTTGCCTCATAGAATGAGTTTGGAAGTTTTCCTTCCTTTTTTATGTTTTGGAATAATTTGAGAAGAATGGGTATTAACTCTTCTTTAAATATTTGGTAGAATTCTCCTGTGAAGCTGTCTGGTCCTGGACTTTTGTTTTTTGGGCATTTTTGATTAGTGATTCAATCTTTCTGTTTAAATTTTCTATTCCTGCTTTACTTTTGGTAGTTTATATGTTTCTAGGAATTTATCCATTTCTTCAAAGTTGTCCAATTTGTTGGCATATAGGTTTTCATATTATGTTGCATTTTTTTAAAGATTTTATTTATTTATTTGACAGAGAGAGACACAGCGAGAGAGGGAACACAAGTGAGGGAGAGGGAGAAGCAGGCTTCACGCTGAGCAGGGAGACCGATGTGGGGCTCTATCCCAGGACCCCGGGATCATGATCTGAGCCGAAGGCAGACGCTTAACGACTGAGCCACCCAGGCACCCCTATGTTGCAATTGTTTATATTTTTGTGTTGTTGGTTGTTATTTCTCCTCTTTCATTAGTAATTTTGCTTGAGTTCTCTCTTTTTTTTTAAATGACTCTTGCTATAGGTTTATCAATTTTGTTGATCTTTTCAAAGAACCGGCTCCTGGTTTCACTGATCTGTTCTATTGTTTTCTTTTTTAGTTTCTATATCATTTATTTCTACTCTAATCTATTAGTTCTGTCCTTTTGATGGTTTGAGGTTTTGTTTGTTCTTCTTTTTCTAGCTCTTTTAGGTGTAAGGTTAAGTTGTTTATTTGAGATTTTTTCTTCTTTTTTTTAATCTTATTTTATTATGTTAGTCACCATACATTACATCATTAGTTTTTGATGTAGTGTTCCATGATTCATTGTTTTCGTATAACACCCAGTGCTCCATTCAATACGTGCCCTCCTTAATACCCATCATCAGGCTAACCCATCCCCCCAACCCCCTCCCCTCTAAAACCCTCACTTTCTTTCTCAGAGTCCATAGTCTCTCACAGTTTGTCTCCCCCTCCAATTCTCCCCCTTCATTTTTCCCTTCCTACTATCTTCTCTTTTTTTTTTAACATATAATGTATTATTTGTTTCAGAGGTGCAGGTTTGTGATTCATCAGTCTTGCACAATTCACAGCACTCACCATGGCGCATACCCTACCCAATGTCCATCACCCAGCCACCCCATCCCTCCCACCCCCCACCACTCTAGCAACCATCAGTTTGTTTCCTGAGATTAAGAATTCCTCATATCAGTGAGATCATATGATGCTGCTTGTCTTTCTCTGATTGACTTATTTTGCTTAGCATGATACCCTCTAGTTCTATCTGCATCGTTGCAAATGGCAAAATTTCAGGGTTTTTTTGATGGCTGCATAATATTCCAGTGTGTGTGTGTGTGTGTGTGTGTGTGTGTGTGTGTGTGTGTGTGTGTGTGTGTGTGTGTGTATATACACCATATCTTTTTTATCCATGCATCTGTTGATAGACATCTTGGCTCTTTCCATAGTTTGGCTATTGTGGACATTGCTGCTGTAAACATTGGGGTGCATGTGCCCCTTCGGATCACTACATTTGTATCTTTGGGGTAAATACCCAGTAGAGCAAATGCTGGATCGTAGGGTAACTCTATTTTCAACTTTTTGAGGAACCTCCGTGCTGTTTTCCAGAGTGGCTGCACCAGCTTGCATTCCCACCAACAGTGTAGGAGGGTTCCCCTTTCTCTGCATCCTCGCCAACATCTGTCATTCCCTGACTTATTAATTTTAGCCATTCTGACTGGTGTGAGTTGGTATCTCATTGAGGTTTTGATTTGTATTTCCCTGATGCTGAGGGATATTGAGTACTTTTTCATGTGTCTGTTGGCCATTTGGATGTCTTCTTCAGAAAAATGTCTGTTCATGTCTTCTGTCCATTTCTTGATTGGATTATTTGTTCTCTGGGTATTGAGTTTGACAAGTTCTTTATAGATTTAGGATACTAGCCCTTTATCTGATATGTCATTTGCAAATATCTTCTCCCATTCTGTCGGTTGTCTTTTGGTTTTATTGATTGTTTCCTTTGCTGTGCCAAAGCTTTTCATCTTGATGAAATCCCAATAGTTCATTTTTGCCCTTGCTTCCCTTGCCTTTGGTGATGTTTCTAGGAGGGTCTTGTTTTTTTTAAGTAGGCTCCACACCCAGCGTGAAACCCCATGTGGGGCCTGGACCCAACGACCCTGAGATCAAGACTGAGCTAAGATCAAGAGTTGGACACTCAACTGCATGAGCCACCCAGGCACCCTGGGTCTTGTTTTATTTATCCACTCTGTTACCCTTTGCCTTTGATTGGAGTGTTTAGTCCATTTGCATTCAAAGTAATTATCTATAGATATGTATTTATTGCCATTTTGTTACTTGTTTTGTGTTTTTTTTCTATAGATTTTCTCTGATTCTTTCTTCTCTTGCTCTCTTTCATGGTTTGTTGGCTTTCTTTAGTGATATACTTGGATTCCTTTCCTTCATTTTTTGCGTCTCTATTACTGGTTTTTGATTTGTGTTTGCCATTAGGTTTGTATATAATATCTTCTGCATATAGAAGTCTATATTATGTAGATGGTTGCTTAAGTTTAAGCTCATTCTTTACTCCTCTTCCTCCCATGTTTTAGGTATATGGTGTCACATTTTATATCCTTTTGTTTTATGAATTCCTTGACTGATTTTTAGAGAAATATTTATTTTTATTGCTTTTGTGTTTTTTACGTTTCATACTCTCACTTATGGTTTTCCTTTGTACCCAGAGTCCCCTTTAATATTTGTTGAAGGGCTGGTTAGTGGTCATGAACTCCTTTAGTTTTTGTTTATCTGAGAAACTCTATCTCTATTTCTATTCTGAATGATAACATTGCTGGATAGAGTATTCTTGGCTGCATATTTTCCCCATTCAGCACTTTGAATATATTGTAACACTCCCTTCGGGCTTGGAAAGTTTCTCCTGAAAAATCCACTGATAACCTTATGGGGATTCCCTTTTTTTAAAGGATTTTATTTATTTATTTATTCATGGAAGACAGAGAGAGAGGGAGGCAGAGGCAGTGGGAGAAGCAGGCTCCCTGCAGAGCAGGGAGCCCGATGTGGGACTCGATCCCAGGACCTTGGGATCAGGACCTGAGCGGAAGACAGATGCTTAACCGACTGAGCCACCCAGGCACCCCATGGGGATTCCCTTTTATGTAACTATCTTCTCTTGCTGCTTTAAAATTTTTTTTCTTTATTGCTCTTTGTTGACCTTTTAATTACTATATATCTTGGTGTGGACCTCATAGGGTTGAATTTGGTAGGGGGGTGGATCTCTGTGCCTCCTGGATCTAGATATGTGTTTCTTTCCCCAGACTGGTGAAATTTTCAGCTATTATTTCTTCAAATAAAATTTCTGCCCTCTTATCTCTCTCTCCTTCTTCTGAGATCCTAATAATGAGGATGATATTATGCTTGATGGAGTCAATGAGTTCCCTAAGACCATTCTCAATTTGCATAATTTTCTTTCCTTTCCTTTGCTCAGCTTGGTTATTTTTCCATTATTCTGTCTTCCAGGTCATTAATTTCATTCATTCCTCTGCTTCATCTTGCTTGCTATTTATTCCATCAAGTATATTTTTAATTTTAATTTTATTTGTTGTGCACTTGATCTCTGATTGGTTCTTTTTTATCTCTGTGTTAAGGGTCTTACTGACAGGGCGCCTGGGTGGCTCAGTTAAGCGTCTGCCTTTGGCTCAGGTCGTGATCCCAGGGTGCTGGGACCGAGCCCCACATCGGGCTCCCTGCTCCACGGGAAGGCTGCTTCTCCCTCTCCTACTACCCCTGCTTGTGTTCCCTCTCTTGCTGTGTGTCTCTCTCTGTCAAATAAATAAATAAAATCTTTAAAAAAAAAAAAAGGGTCTTACTGACGTCCTCCACTCTCTTCTCCATTCCAGTGAGTATCTTTATGATCATTACTTTAAATTCTCTATCAGGCATATTACTTGTATCTGTTTCGCTTTTGTCTCTTCGTGTGGTTTGGTCCTGTTCTTTCATTTGGGAGATGTTTATCTCCTCTTTTTGTCTGACTTTCTGTGTCTGTTTCTGTGTGTTAGGGAAGTCCACTAATTCTCTTATTCTGAATGATAATAGCCTTGAAAAGAAGAGGTCCTGTAGTGCCCTGCAGAATAGTGTCCCCTGGTTCCCAGGGCCTGGCGCTTCAGGGAGTTTTTCCGGTGCGTATTGCGTGTGCTGGGCTATTGAGTCTTGGCCTCTTTTTCCTTCTACTATGCAGGAATATTGTTGAGTTTAAGTGTGATTCCATGTGGGAAAGCAATCTGTGGTCATAGGTGGGAGGGAAGGACCAGTGCCCCCTTTGAGTAATTATGTTAATGGAGATGCCTCTCATATCACATAACTCTGCATGGTAGGCATTAAATTAATGTTCCACAAATGTCAGATGTTTAGGTCAGGATTTTGCTAAGTGTGGTTCATGGACCACTTCGTCAGAATCATCAAGGAGTGTTTGTGGAAACTGCAGATTCCTGGCCTCAACCTAGGTCTCCTGTATCCCAAACAGGGAGGTAGGTGGGAAGGGTTTACATTTTGAATAAATTGGTTCAAGTAGTTGGTTCTGGCTCATTCCAATTTGAAAAGAACTCTAGATTTGCAACAAAGTGTTCCTAAAATTTTGAATCTTTGGCATCTAATTTCTTTGTCAAATATCTGTGTCTGTTCCTGTGTGTCAAATAGGTAATAATTCCTTCATTTAGGTCATATGTTTTTAGTGATTTATATGTGAGGCCCTGAACTAGGTACTGGGAACATAGCACAGAGAACAAGACAGGCAGAGTCCCTGGAGCTTTCATTCAGGTTTGGGAAAACTGGCAGTACACAGTTAAATCATAAGTGGGTCAATTCCATATGGGCTTTAGGAAAATAAACACATAAATAGAATAGAAAATGATGGGCCAGGGATTACTTAGATTGGGCTGTCCATAAAGTTCTTTCTCAGGAAGTGACATTTGAGCTGAGTCCTGAAGAACAAGAGGCAACTTGGCCTAGGCTGCCCTTTTGATTTGTGATGTGTGTAGCATCAGTTGTTCCAGGAGCAGATGATGAGCTTGAGTGGCTGGAGCCTGGCAGACAGAGTACAGATGGTAGGAAGTGAGGTCAAAAGGGGCAGATGGAAGCCAATCCAGTGACTATAAGGAGAAGTAAAATATTCACAGTCAGACACTTTGTAAGTGGTAGAACCAGGGTTTGGCCCTAGTCTGTCTCCACAGGCCACATTCCTAACCAGTATACTTAGGAAGAATTAAAAAACATGTATTGAGGGCGCCTGGGTGGCTCGGGTGGTTAAGTGTCTGCCTTCCAGCTCAGGTCATGATCTCTCCGTCCTGGGATTGAGCCCCGTGTCGGGCTCCCTGCTCAGTGGGGAGTCTGCTTCTCCCTCTCCTCCTCCACGTGCCCCCCCCAACTGCTGCTCATGCTCTCAAATGAATAAATAAAATCTAAACAACAACAAAAAAACATGTGTTGAACTATGTCAGCTCACAGTGGGTGATGTTAGGCCAGGGCCATATGTTTTTTTTTTTAATTAATTAATTTATTTTTTTTAAGTAATCTCTATACCCAGTGTGGGACTCGAAACCATGACCCCGAGATCAAGAGTCACATGCTCTACTGACTGAGCCAGCCAGGTGCCTCCAGGGCCATATCTTTTTGGGTGAAAGCTATGCTTCGGTACGCATTTTTTAAAAAAATATACAGAGGGTATTTATTTAAGAAAAATGAGAAGGTAATAATTATAAAAAACAAAAAATAATTATCACAGTTACTATGCATTAGACAACTTGTCTATTAAAATAATAATAATTATGAATAATAATTCCTTGGACTTCCACTATGAATTCTTTTTATGAACTGGGATCATGACCCAAGCTGAAAGCAGACTCCCAATTGACTGAGCCACCCAAGCGCCCCTGTATCATTGATTTCTGCTCTAATCTTTATTACTTCTCTTCTCCTGCTGGATTTATGTGTTACTTGCTATTCTTTTTCCAGCTCCTTTATGTGTAGGTTTAGGTTCTGTATTTGAGACCTTTTTCTTTCTTGAGAAAAGCCTGTATTGCTATATACTTCCCTCTTAGGACTGCCTTTGCTGCATCCCAATGGTTCTGAATTGTTGAGTTTTCATTTTCATTTGTTTCCATGTATTTTTTAAATTCTTCTTTAATTTCCTGGTTGACCCATTCATTCTTTAGTAGGATGCTCGTTAACCTCCATGTATTTGTGTTCCTTCCATTCTTTTTCTTGTGATTGAGTTCATGTTTTAAAGCACTGTGGTCTGAAAATATGCCTAGTATAATCTCAGTCTTTTGGTACTGGTGAAGACCTGATTTGTGACCCAGTATGTGATCTATTCTGGAGAATGTTCCATACGAACTCAAAAAGAATATATTCTGTTGCTTTAGGATGAAATGCTCTGGATATAACTGTGAAGTCCATCTAGTCCAGGGTGTCATTCAAAGCCGTTGTTTCCTTGTTGATCTTCTGCTTAGATGATCTGTCTACTCCTGTGAGTGGGGTGTTGCTGTTCCCTACTATTATTGTATTATTATCAATGAGTTTAAGTTTGTTATTAATTGATTCATATGTTTTCTTGCTCCCAAGTTGGGGGCATAAATATTTACAATTATTAGATCTTGTTGTTGGATAGGCCCTTTTATTATGATATGTGTCCTTCTTCATCTCTTATTACAGTCTTTGGTGTAACATCTAATTTGTCTGTACAAGGATTGCTACTCCAGCTTTCTTTTGATGTCTATTAGCATGATAGTCTCCAACCCCTCACTTGCAGTCTGGAGGTGTCTTTGGCTCTAAAATGAGTCTCTTGGAGACAGCATATGGATGGGTCTTGTGTTTTTATCCAATCTGATACCCTGTGTCTTTTGATTGGAGCATTTAGTCCATTTACAGTCAGAGTAATTATTGAAAGATTAATTTGGTGCCATTGTATTACCTGTAAAGTTGCTGTTCCTGTAGATTGTCTCTGTTTCTTTCTAGTCTTTGTTACTTTTGGGCTCTCTCTTCATTCAAAGGATCCCCTTTAATATTTCTTCCAGGGATGGATTAGTGCTCATGAATTCCTTTAGTCTTTGTCCTGGGAACTATCTCCTTCTATTCTGAATGACAGCCTTGCTGGATAGTATTCTTGGCTGCATATTTTTCCCATTAGCACATTGAATATATCATGCCAGTCCTTTCTGGCCTGCCAGGTCTCTGTGGATAGGTCTGCTGCCAGCCTTATGTTTCTACCCTTGTAGGTTAAAGACCTCTTGTCCCGAGCTACCTTCTGGATTTTTTCATTGTCTCTGAAATTTGCAAGCTTCACTATTTTATGTTGAAGTGTTGACCTGTTTTTATTGATTTTGAGAGGGGTTCTCTGTGCCTCCTGGACTTGAATGCCTGTTTCCTTCCACAGATTAGGGAAGTTCTCAGCTATAATTTGTTCAAATCTCTCTCTCTTCATCTTCTGGGACCCCTATTTGGATATTATTTCACTTTATGGTATCGCTGATTTCTTGCAGTCACCCTTCCTGATCCAGTAGTTGTTTTTCTCCTCTATTCTCAGCTTCCTTATTTGCCATCATTTTATCTTCTAGATCACTGACTCACTCTTCTGCCTCATATATCCTCGCTGTTAGAACTTCCATTTTTGACTATGTCAGTAATAGCATTTTTAATTTCAGCCTGATTAGATATTAGTTCTTTTGTTTCTATAGTAAGGGATTTTCTCGTGTCGTCTGTGCTTTTTTTTTCTAGCCCAGCTAGTATCTGTTTTTTAAAAAAGATTTTATTTATTTATTTGACAGAGAGCGTGAGAGCAGGAACACAAGCAGGGGGAGTGGGAGAGGGAGAAGCAGGCTCCCTGCCGAGCAGGGAGCCCGAGGTGGGGCTTGATCCCAGGACCCTGGGATCATGACCTCAGCCAAAGGCAGACGCTTAACGACTGAACCACCCAGGTGCCCCCCAGCTAGTATCTTTTTAATCATTGTTTTGAATTTTTGAATTCTAGCTCTGGTATCTTACTTATATCCATATTGATTAAATCCCTGGCAGTGAGTACTTCCTCCTTTTCTTTCTTTTGGGGTGAGTTTCTCTATCTCGTCATTATGTCCAGAAAATAATAGAAGAAAGAGAAAGAAAAGACAAAAATATCAACAACAAGATCAGAAGAAATTAACTGGAAGAGAACAGAAACAAAACAAAATAAGAAAAAATGAAATGAGAAGTAAAACAGAACAAAACAGTAAACTAGATCTTGGGTATATTTTGGTCTGTTTGTTAAGAGAAGCTAGATCTCAAAATAGAAAATAAAGTAAAAAAATATATATATGTATATACACACAAATAAAATAAAATATAATGAACGGAAACCAAAAATAAAAGAATATATGTAATGTATATGTAAAAATAAAAATTAAAAAAGAATAAGAAATAGAATTGATAAAGTAAGTAAATAGGTGAAAAAAAAAATAAAACTGAAAGACTAAAGAATAATAATAAAACCTGTGGGGATTCGTAATGCCTGGCTAGATAAGATTTAATAAGCATATGCCTCCCTGGGTAAGACTAGTTGAAAAGCAAAGGAGTGTCCAGAAAACCAGTCCTCTTTTAAGGTTTCTAGGCTGAAAGCAGCCAGATCCTTGTTGCGGCTCAATGCACTCATCCAGGGAGTAAATGCTTAGGAGAAACATTTATCTTTCATGGTCACGTACTCCCTGCCTGCATGCGCATCACGAGCACAGCTCATTCTCATCACACAATACTACCTGTGTCACTGTCCTGATTATTAAAACTTCGCCCTCCTTTTTGTTTCTCTTATTCCCTTGATGTATTGATAACATTCACAATAAAATTAGAGGCAGAGCTTGGTTCAGGACCTTTTACCACTAGAACATCTGGTCCCCTCACCCTCTCCTTTCTCCTGCTTAGGTGTCTGGAGTAATCTTTTCATTCACCGCCTCAGGGTTTGCTGGCCAAACCAGACAAAAACCATGAGTGTCATATACTGTTTTTCTCCAAGAGCTGAAATTTTGCAGTTCTCTATGATCAGTAAACTTGGTGCTAGCTGGTTGTTCCTGCTGGTGCCTGTGTGCTGATTCTCAGTGCCCTTGCCCTGGTGGAATTGCACCCCCCTTGCTAGGGGGCCAGGCTCGGTGTAAGAGGCTCTGGATTGCAGTACATGGTGCTGTTTTGCTCCCTGAAGGCTTTCAGCACCTATGTGGGGGGGTGCAAATGGCAGTGCCCTGATCTCTAGCCCAGGAGCTGCAAGTTCGTGCCCCTGACTCTTCAGTGAGTCGTCACAGAAAAGCAGCCTATCACTCTTGTCTCCCTGGTTTCCGTCCAAACTCTGTGTTCACCTGCCTGTGACTGAGCATTTTTATCTCAGGCACATGACTGAGTTTCCAGCGTCTAAACTTTACAACTCCTGTGGCACGGTCCCACATTGTTCCTCCCGGGGGGAGGGGAGGGATCTTGCTGCACTTCTGCCTTTTGCTGGGCCCCTGCCTTGAGAGTGGTCACACGACCATGCATTGGTTGGCAGTTTATGGCAACACCGAGCAGAAAGCTGTTGCCTGGACTCGCTGTTTTCAGCCAGCTTCCCTGCTCTGATGCCTGGGATCTCTGCCGTGCTCAACCCCCGCCCCCCGTTCTTCTTGTGACCCCAAGGATCCTGAGACCTTGCTTTCCCACCTGGCATTTTGCCCTGCTTACCACCTGAGCCCCTTTAAGCCAGGGATGTTCCGCACTGTAGCAGACCTAAAAGTTCTGATTTTGTGCTCTACCGCTTATTATACTTTGTGATAGCCTCCTTAAGAAGGCTCCCTCCCCTTGCAGTATCCTCCCACATATTGCCCGGGATTCACGTCTCCACACCTCCTACCTTGCAAAAAGTGGTCGCTTTTCTATTTGTAGAATTGCAGCATTTCTTTTCTCAGATCTCCGACTGATTTCACAGGTCTTCAAAATGATTTGATAACTAGCAAAATTCCAGGGACCAGGTGAACTTAGGGACCCCTACTCCTCTGCCATCTTAATGCTCTAAATGCAACTTGCTTTTTTCACTCAATGACATATCTTGGATATCATGCTATAGCCCTACAGAGAGGGAGTCTTCATTGCTTTATTTAAATAATTTTTTTGAGTTAAGTTAAAACACACGTAAAATTTACCACCTTAACCGTTTTTAAGTGTATAGTAGTGTTAACTATATGCATATTGTTGTGCAACAGATCTGTAGAACTTCCTCATCTTACAAAACTGAAACTCCGTTCCCATTGAACAATGCTTTCTCCTTTCCCCAAGACCCTTCCAACTACCATTCTATGTTCTGTTTCTACAAATTTGACTACTTTAGACACTTCATATTTGTGGTATCATGTAGTACTTTTATCTTTTTGTGACTGGCTTATTTCACTTAGCATAATGTCTTTAAGGTTCATCAGTGTTGTAGTAGCATATGACAGGATTTCCATTTTTAAGGCGGAATAATATTCTGTTGTATGGATACGTTACATTTTGTTTATCTATTCATCTATGGATGGACATACAGTTTGCTTCTACCTCATGGTTATTGTGAATAGTGCTTCAGTGAACAAGAGTACAAATACCTCTTCAGGATCTTTGTTTTCAGTTCTTTTGTATATATACCCAGAAGTAGAATTGCTGGATCATGTATTAATTGTATGTTTTTCTGAAGATTTTATTTATTTATTTGACCGAGTGAGAGAGCGCAAGCAGGGGGAGCAGCAGAGGGAGAGGGAGAAGCAGGCTGAGCCACCCGGCATCCCTAATTGTATGTTTTAATTTTTGAGGAACCTCCATACTGCTTATGATAGGGGCTACACCATTTTACATTCACACCAACAGGGCACAAGGGTTCTAATTTCTTTACATCTGTATCAATACTTGTTATTGCTGTTTGTTTTTTTTTAATAGTGGTCATCCTAGTGAGTGTGAAGTGATATCTCATTATGGCTCTGATTTGCATTACCCTGATGATCAGTGATGTTGAACATCCTTTCATAGGCTTCTTGGCCATTTGTATATCTTCTTTGAAGAAATGTCTACTCAAGTCCTTTGGCCATTTTTTAAATCTAGTTATTTTTGTTGTTGACTTAAAAGAACTCTTTATGTATTCTGTATATTAATTCATTATTAGATATATGATTTGAAAATATTTTCTCTCATTCAGTAGGTTACCTTTTCAGTCTGTTCTTTCCTTTGCTGCACAGAAGTTTTTAAAAATTTTTAAGATTTTATTTTTAAGTAATCTGTATACCCAGTGTGGGGCTTGAATTTACAACCTTGAGATCAAGAGTCACACTCCACCAATTGAGCCAGTCAGGTATCCCGAAGTTTTAAAATTTGATGTAGTCTCATTTGTCTATTTTTGCTTGTTGCCTGTACTTTCAATGTCATGTCCAAGAAATCATTGCCAAAGCCATTGTCATGAAGATATTCCCCTATAGTTTCTTCTAGGAGTTTTATAGTTTCGGGTCTTTAATACATTTTGAGTTAACTTTTCTATATGGTGTAAGATAAGGGTCCAGCATTTTTTTTGCATGTGTGTATCCAGTTTACTCAGTATCATTTGTTGAATTTACTATCCTTTCCTCATTATGTCACCTTGACATCCTTGTCAAAAATCACTTAACCATATATGCAAGGGTTTACTTCTGAGCTCTCTAGTCTGTCTGGTCCATATGCCTGCATTTATGCCAGTGCCATACTGTTTTTGAAAACTGTAACTTTGTAATATGTTTTAAAATCAGGAAGTGTGAGGACTTCAGCTTTGTTTTTCGTTCTCAAGATAGGCTTTCCCAAGTTTTGGCTATTAGTGGGTCCTCTGAAGCTCCAAATGAATTTTAGGATTATTTTTTCTATTTCTGCAAAGGATGGCATTGAGATTTTGATAGTGATTGCGTTGATTCTGTAGATCACTTTGGGAAGTATGGACATTTTAACAATTTTAAATCTTCCTCTCCATGAACCCAAGATGTCTCTCCATTAATTTGTGTCTTTAGTTTCTTTCATCCATGTCCTGTGGTTTTCATTGTATAAGTCTTTCATCTCCTTGGTTAAATTTATTCCTAAGTATTTTATTCTTTTTTGATACCATCTAAAATGGAGTTGTTTTCTTAATTTCCTCTTCTAATTGTTTATTGTTAGTGTATAAAAATGCAAGTGACTTTTGTGTGTTGATTTTATATCCTGTAACTTGCTGAATTTGTTTATTCTAACAGGTTTTTTTGGTAAAATCTTTAGGATTTTCTACATGTAAGATTATGTCATCTGTGAGCAGAGATAATTTTATTTTTCCTTTCCAATTTGGATGGCTTTTATTTCTTTTTTCTTTTTTCTTTTTTTTTTTTTTTTGCCTGATTACTCGGGCTAGGACTTCTAATACTATGTTGAATGGAAGTGGTAATAGTTGGCATCCATGCATTTTCCTGATATTGAAGGAAAAGCTTTCAGTTTTTCAATGCTGAGTTCGAAGTTAGCTGTATGCTTTTTATATACAGCCTTTATTATGTTGAGGTGATTTCTTTCTATTCCTAGTTTGTTGAGAGTTTATCATGAAAGGGTTTGGATTTTCTCATTTTTTTTTAAGATTTTATTTATTTGAGAGAGAGAGAATGAGAGATAGAGAGCATGAGAGGGAAGAGGGTCAGAGGGAGAAGCAGACTCCCCGCTGAGCAGGGAGCCTGATGTGGGACTCGCTCCTGGGACTCCAGGATCATGACCTGAGCCGAAGGCAGTCGCTTAACCAACTGAGCCACCCAGGCGCCCTCTCATGTTTTTTTTGTGTATCAATTGAGATGATCACATGATTTTTTTTTTCTTTATTCTGTTAATGTGTGGTATATTACACCGATTGATTATCATATGTTGAAACATCTTTGCGTTCTGGGAATAATCCCAGTTGGTCATGGTATATATATATTTTTCCTCTCTGGTGTATATTCTTTTTAATGTGCTATTGAATTTTGTCTGTTAGTATTTTGTTGAGGATTTTTACATCAATGTTCATCAGAGATATTTTTCTGTAGTTTTCTTGTGTCTGTGTTTTGTTTTGGTGTCAAGGTTATGCTGGACTCATACAATGAGTTTGGAAATACTCTCTCCTCTTCAACTTTTTGGAAAAGTTTGAGGAGGATTGGTGTTAATTTTTCTTTAAATATTTGGTAGGATTATCCTGCAAAGCCATCTGGTCCTGGCTTTTGTTGTTGTTGTTGGGAG
This sequence comes from Zalophus californianus, assembly GCF_009762305.2. Taxonomy (NCBI): domain Eukaryota; kingdom Metazoa; phylum Chordata; class Mammalia; order Carnivora; family Otariidae; genus Zalophus; species Zalophus californianus. The sequence continues at coordinate 44,609,432 of NC_045612.1, forward strand.
GTTTTTTTTTTTTAAGATTTTATTTATTTACTTGACAGAGCAAGAGAGTGAGAGAGTGCACAAGCGGGGGAGTGGCTGGCAGAGGGAGAGGGAGAAGCAGGCTCCCCGCTGAGCAGAGAGCTCGATGTGGGACTCAGTCCCAGGACCCTGAGATCATGACCTGAGCCGAAGGCAGATGCTTAACCGACTGAGCCACTCAGGCACCCCTGTTGGGAGTTTTTTGATTACTGATTCAATCTCCTTACTATTTATAGATCTGTTTAGATTTTTTATTTCTTCATGATTCAGTCTTGGTAGTTTGTACGTTTCTAGGAATTTACCCATTTCTTCTAGGTTATCCAATTTGATGTTGTATAATTATTCATAGACGTCTCTGTGATCAGGGTTCCTGTGTGGCTCAGTCGGTTAAGCGTCTGACTCTTGATTTCAGCTCAGATCATGATCTCAGGGTAGTAAGACTGAGCTCTGCGTCAGGCTCTGCGCTGGGCATGGAGCCTACTTAAGATTCTCTCTCTCCCTCTGTCCCTCTACCCCTGCTCATACTCTCTCTCTCTCAAAAAAAGTCTCTTGTGATCCTTTTTATTTCTGTGGCATAAGTTGTAATGTCTCTCATATCTGATTTTTATTTGAGTCTTCTCTTTTTCTTAGTTAATTTAGCTAAGGGTTTGTCAACTTTGCTGATTTTTTCCAAAACACCAACTCTTAGTTTCATTGACTTTTTAATACTGTTTTTCTATTTTCTATTTCAATGATCTCTGCTCTAATCTTTATTTCTTTCCTTCTGTTAACTTTGGATTTAGTTTTTCCTTTTTTTCCATTCCCTGGAGATGTAAAGGTGGGTTGTTGATTAGAGATCTTCTTTTTTTTTTTTAAAGATTTTTTTTATTTATTTGACAGAGAGAGATAGCGAGAGCAGGAACACAAGCAGGGGGAGTGGGAGAGGGAGAAGCAGGCTTCCCGCGGAGCAGGGAGCCCGATGTGGGACTCGATCCCAGGACCCTGGGATCATGACCTGAGCCGAAGGCAGACGCTTAACGACTGAGCCACCCAGGCGCCCGAGATCTTCTTTTTTGAAGTAGACCTTTATTCCCATAAACCTCCTTCTTAGTATTGCTTTTGATGCATCCCATTTTGTTTTCATTTTCATTTGTCTCAAGATATCTTCTAATTTCCTCTGTGATTTCTTCTTTGGCATATTGGCTGTTCAGGAGTGTATTGTTTAATTTCCACATAATGGGAATTTTCTAGTTTTCCTTTTGCTGTTGATTCCTAATTTCATTCCATTGTGATCAGGAAAGATATTTGGTATGATATCAACATTCTTAAACTTGTTAAAATTTTGTTTTGTGGCCTACAACATAATCTATCTTGGAAAATGTTTCATATGTGCTTGAGAAGAATGTGTATCTTGCTTTCATTGGTTGGAGTATTCTTAATATATCTGTTAGGTGCAATTATAGTGTTCAAATCCTCTTTCCTTATTGATCTTCTTTGTGGTTTTCCTATTCATTATTGAAAGTGGTCTATTGAAATCTCTTATTATTATTGTGCTTCTGTGTATTTCTTCCTCTAGTTTTGTCAGCGTTTGCTCCATATATTTGAGTGCTGTGATGTTTGGTAGAAATATTTATGATTGTTATAACATCCTGTTGACCCTCTTATCTTTATACATCTCCCATGACAATTTTGATTTAAGGTCTATTTTTCCTTATATAACTGTGGTCATCCCTACTCCCTTTTGGTTACAATTAGCACAGAATATCTTTTTCTATCCTTTCACTTTCTGCCTATGTGTATCCTTATATCTAAAGACAGCATACAGTTGGGCTTATTTTTTTTTATCAGTTCAGGTGCTCTATATCTTTTGGGGAGTTTAGTCCATTTACATTTAAAGTCATTACTGGGGCACCTGGCTGGCTCTGTTAGTAGAGAGTGCGACTCTTGAGCTCAGGGTTTAAGTTTGAGCCCCACATTGGGTGTAGAGATTACTTAAAAATAAAATCTTAAAAAAATAATCACTGATAGGGAAGGACTTACTCTTGCCATTTTGTTAATTGTTTTCTGTGTGCATCTTACATTTATTCTGTTCCTCTTTTCTTTTCTCCTAGACTTTCTTTGTGTTTTATTGATTTTTTTATTGTGATATGCTTTCTGTTGTCCTTTTGTGTATGTTCTATAGGTATTTGTGTTTACTAGGAGATTATATAAAACATTTTATAGTTATAACAGTCTATTTTAAACTGATAAAAACTTAACTTCAATTGCATATGACAACTCTACTCCTTTATGTCCCCCCACTTTTTTATTGATGTCACAAATTACATCTTTTATATTTTGTATCCATTAATGTAGTTTTATAGTTATAATTATTTTTATTCTTTTATCTTTTAAATACTATACTAGAGTTAAAGGAGATCTATGCAATACCACAATCAATTCAATTCAAATAATGTGTTTTTCAGCCATAGAATTTTGGTTTTGTTCTTTTGTGTAGTTTCTATCTCTGTGTTGGTATTCTCATTTTGATCATGTTTCTTTTTCCGATTTTATTTAGTTGTCTGTGTTCTCTTGTAACTCCCTGAACTTCCTTCAGATGAATATTTTGAATTTTTTTGTCAAATAATTCATAGCTATTTATGTATTTATGATTGGTTTCCAAGATTTATTTTGGAAATATGATTGGGTCATATTTCTCTATATGCCTTGTTACTTTTTGATGAGATTTATACATTTGAAAAAGCAGCCTCCTTTCCCAGTCCTTATGGACTGGTTTTTTACAGAGGATGATCTTTACCGGTCAGCCTGGCTAGAAATTGTGGGGAACCTCTCAAATCTTTTTTGGGGGTGCATTTTCTCTGGGCTTGTTCATGTAATTTCCCAATCAGAGTGACTTTTTGGCTTTTTTTTTTTCTGAGCTTGGAATCTCTTGTTCCTTCTGGTCTGTGGTACTGCAGGTTCTCTGGTTCTTCAGTAGGCTACAGAGCTCTCATTTGCTCTCATTGGCCCCTGTCAACATTTTGCATCAGATGACACAGAAATCAATCCCTTGGGAAGCCCCTAAAAAGCCAGAACCTTGGATGTACGTATCACTCTTCTCTTTTGCTCTTGAAGGAGAAACTGCAAATTGGACATTTTCCCCCAGTTGCTCTGAGCTGTGCTGGCTTGGGTGAGGGGCTAATGTGGGTGAAATGCAGTGGCTTTTCTTACCTGTATTAATATAGCTCTTCTTGGTTTTGTGATTGCTAGGGTATAACAACTTTTTAACTGGTTTCTGGGGTTCTCATAAAGGTCTTTTGGATTGCATATTGTTACATTATTGTCTCTGTGGGGAAACAAGGTCTGGGGCTTTGTATTCTGTTACCTTTTGCTGGGAGGAATCCCTCATGCTTTTTATTTTTAATTTTAACTTTTTATGTAGTTTTAATTCCAGCTAGTTAACATATAGTATTATATTGGTTTCAGTTGTACAGTATAGTGATTCAGCAATTTCATTTATCACCCAGTGCTCATCATGACAAGTGCCCTCCTTAATCCCCATCACCTATTTAATCCACCCACCCCATATACCCTTTGGTAACCATCAGTTTGTTCTCTATAGTTAAGAGTCTATTTCTTGGTTTTTCTTTCTCTCTCTCTCTTTTTTCCTTTGCTCATCTGTTTTGTTTCTTCAATTCCACATATGAGTGAAATCATATGGTATTTGTCTTCTTCTGACTATTTTGTTTAGCATAATACTCTCTAGTGCTATCCACGTTATTGCAAATGGCAAGATTTCATTCTTGTTTTAAAAGATTTATTTATTTTAGAGAGAGAGCACAAATGGGAGAGGCAGAGGGATAGAGAGAGAGAGAATCTGAACCAGACTTTGTGGTGGGCATGAGCCCGACAAGAAGGTCGATCTCATGATGATGAGATCGCAACCTGAGCCAAAACCAAGAATCGGATGCTTAACTGACTGTGCCACCCTGGCACCCCAAGATTTCATTCTTTTTAATGGCTGAATAATATTCCATTATATATACATATATATATACCACATCTTTCCCTCATGTTTTTTATACTTGCATTGTACTCTAGGGTGTAGATGTACTATAGGTTATTCAACCAGTCCCCTATTGGTAGACATTTGTCTTGTTTCTTATCTTCTACTATTATGATTGTTTTGCTAGTAATGGCCTTGTACTTATGCTTTTTTGTCTTTTTGCATTGTATCTTTGGGATAGATTCTTAGAAGAGAAATTGCTGGTTCCAAGATTAAATATTCTAGTAATTTTACTAGATAATATCAAATCCCCTTAATATGAATTATAATATTTTACATGGTTTTAGCCTTTATTTCTTCAAATACTTTTTATCCATGTACCTTTTCTCCTTTCTTTCTAAGATAACCATGTCACTAATTTCAGATTTTTGGTATAGTCCCACAGGTCCCTGAGTTGTCGTTATCTTTTTTGTTTTTAATCTGTTTTCTCTCTGTTGCTCAAATTTGGTACTTTCTGTTGTTCTGTTTTCAAGTTCATTGATTCTTTTCTTTTTCCTCTCCATTCAGTTGAGTCCATCTACTGAGTTTTAAAATTTTCAGTTACTGTGTGTTTCAGGTCTAAAGTATTGATATTATTCTTCTATATATCTTCTGTTTCTTTCCTGAGAATTTCTGTTCCTTAATTTCAAGTATAATTATAATTACTCTTTGAAGCATTTTGAGAATGACTACTTTAAAATCCTTATCAGATAATTCCAACATCTGTGGCATCTTGTTGTTTTTATATGTTGACTGTCATTTCTCATTCAAGTTGAAATTTGCATGGGTTTTGAAGTAATGAGATATTTTTTATTTTCTTTATGTTATGTGTAGGATTTGGTACCATTTCTTGTAAGATGAGTTACCTGGGGATAATGGGAAAGAGGAAGCATATTATCTTCTCTTTACTTTTTACTTTGTCTTCTCATCAAATTTTTATTTGATCTTTACTTTCTGATTTTCTTTTTTATTGTCCATTTTGGCATTGGAATAGCCGGCCCCATTGATCTCCAGAAAGGAAACAGTACAGAATAAGAGAGTATGAAGATGGGGTTACAACACAACTGACTGGGAACAGAAGACCTGCATCCAAAATATCAGATAAATTCTTGCCTACAGGACCATGGGTAGTCACTTCCTCTTTGCTGACCTCAGCCCTGACACAGAAAAAGATTATATGTCCCAGTGGATAGGAACACGGGCTTTGTGGAGTGTGATGTAAGCTTGGGCATGTTCAACTGCTGGTTTCGTGATCTTCATAAAGCAAATTATGAGTCTTCATATATAGGAAACCCACATGTGATGTATATACATTATATATGCATGCATAGAGAATATAATGGGAGAAAATGAACAAATGTGACAATATCTTTTTTTAGAGAGGGAGGAGGAGAGAGAGAGGGTCGGGGGAGGGGCAGAGAGAATCTTAAGCAGGCTCCATGTCCAGCATGGAGCCCAATGTTGGGCTCGATCTCACAACCCTGAGGTCATGACCTGAGCCAAAATCAAGAGTCGGACACTTAACCCACTGAGTCACCCAGGTGCCCCTGACAATATTTTTTATATTAATGGGTGGTTGGTTTGCTGACTAATTATGTATGTATCACTGGAATTAACCGTGCTTTCCAAAATTTTCCAAATTAGTATGGATCATTGCTTACAGCATATATAAACTCATCGAACAGTGACTGTTATGGTATTTCCACATACAAAAAGTTATAGAAATTATATAATGGAGTTCAGTATACTCATATTAAGAAATAAAACATTATGTATCTCATTTGAATTCTTTTCTGATTGCATTAGTCTCCTTCTTACCTAGGGGTACTACTAACAAAACATTGGATTTTTCATTCTTAATACATTTCTCTATAGTTTTATTACATATGTATATATTCTTTACAAAAAATATGGTATTGTTGCATATGTTTATCCATAGATGCTTGGCTATCTCATAGAAAGTAAAAAGGAAGAAATATGAGAAAAACTAATCCACATTCACATTTCAACAGTGTGACCTGCCCTATAAGCCTCCTTGCTATATGTATTTATGTATTTTCTTTCCAAGCTTCTAAAAATAGACACACCCATTTTCTCAGATTATATGTCATAAGGAGCATGGACAGATTTCGGACATAATATTTTCAGTTACTTTTTTGTGTGTTCAAAGTCTTAGAGTTTGTTAGATGCCAGCTACTGTGAGACAATACCTGACTGTATCCTAAATGCAAAGCATCTTCCTGTTTATCCAGGCCTAATTTTCTGGCTTTCCTTCGCACTGTTACTCATCTAGGCCTGTAGATCCAGAATCTAATCTGGGCCACTCTGGTGAAAGAAGACAGTGATTGTAGGGAGTTTGTTTTCCTGTGTACAGACTAATGACCAAATCCCTAGGTTGGTTTAGGGATGCATCCCATTTTGAACTTGAGCTGATTTCTATTACAAGTGCTGGACACCTGTATATTTTCCTTTCCTTTTACTATTTAATGCTTCGCTAACTGGGAGGTTAAACCCATGGGCCTGCTTTCCACTCAGGGGACTTTATTTGGGAGATAAGAGAAGAATGTTGTGAAAATAAAAGTAGAAACATTGTCTGTGTGTAGAATGAAAGGCTTATATGAGCAACATGCCTGCTTTTCCCCTAGGCATCTGTAATTTTCCCAAAGACATCCTATTGGAACTGTCATGTGATAGATTACTAAATTAGTTCCTAGACCATCCTATTACCTAATTCCCTTGGCTGAGTGATATTACCCATTCTGATCCTGGACCACTTTCTTATGGGAAGGGCTAAGGATATATATTTCTTTTACTTCCAAAATCAAGACATTTTTAAAAATAGATTTATTTATTTATTTTAGAGAGAGTGAGTGGGGGGCAGGGCAGAGGGAGAGGGAAGGGGAGAGAGAGTGAGAGAGAGAGAGAGAAGCAGACTCCTTGCTGAGCGTGGAGCCCGACCTGGGGCTTGATTTCATGACCCTGAGATCATGACCTGAGCCGAAATCAAGAGTTGGATGTTTAACCGACTGAGCCACCCAGCTGCCCGTCAGGACATTTTTGTTGTAGATAAAAATGCAAAATGCAGGAGATGAAAAGATTGTTAAGAACCTTTAAAAGTCTACTACTCATGAGTAACCACTGTTATCATTTGAATATGTTTTTTCAGAAATTTTATGGTATGTCACTGTTTATTTAAGAACAGAAATGAAAGAATATCCTACTTAACAGTTTTGTAAACTGCTTTTTTACAACAAATATATTATGAAGATCAATCCATGCCAATTGGTGTACATCCATATAGTAATAAAAATGGCAGAATCTCTGATGTGTTCTGTTATGATAATAAGGATAAGAAAGGTTAATATTTCTGACTCCCTCAGTGCCCCACACTGGTGTCAGTGCTAAGCTTTCACTTATTTCATCCTCACCACAGCCTATGAAGTGGAGCTACTGTTGCCGGACTTTGAAATCAGGGAACTGAGGCACAGCGAGGACAGGGCTAGTAAATCATTAGAACATGGGCTTGTGGCTCCTGAGTCACTTCATCTATCCAGTGAACAATACTGCCTCTCATATGATAAAACTGTCAACCTTACTTTTAATCAGGGTGAAGAAAAATGAAACAAATTAGGGTACCATGTTTTTCCCCAGTTAACTAAGCAGAGATCTAAAGTATTGATCGTAATTACCATAGTTTGGAATTTGGGGAACTATGTCCTCTTTTACTGTAGAAGGGGCTCCCCCAGTATCTTCTTTCCTGTCCTGTGCCTTGGGGATGTCCTGTGCCTTGGGGATGTCCCTGTTCTTAAGCTGATGGCTTTCCTATAGGTGGGCTGAGAATGCTTAAATTTTACTGCTTTCATTGTTTTGTATAATTGCAAGAGTATTTATTGCAAGGTAAAAATTAGATAATGTAAAAAATACTAACAATTAACATAAAAAGGGAATAATTTTACCCTCAAACATAACTACCAAAAGAAAAGCCCTGCTAAGGTTTTCATCTGCATTATATCCTTTCAGAAATTTTCTTGTGCTGGTACTTACACATTTATGCACATATGCATGTATTCATGTACAAATGGTCTCATCCTACATTTAGTTTTGTGACCTGCTCATCTTTTTTTTTTAAGACTTTATTTGACAGAGAGAGCATGAGAGAGAGAGAGAGAGAGCATGAGGCAGAGGGAGAGGGAGAAGCAGGCTCCCCGCTGAGCCAGGAGCCCAGTGCGGGGCTCGATCCCAGGACCCTGGGACCATGACCTGAGCTGAAGGCAGACGCTTAACCGACTGAGCCACCCAGGCGCCCCGACCTGCTCATCTTCTAACAACATACCTCTGAGGTCATTGATTGTGAATAAACATTAGTGTATATCATAGGGATAGTAGAGATACTAATGGCCAATAAAGATAGAGACAAAGACATTAAAATGACTAAAAGGTATTATGTAGCAAGTACTTAATATGTACTGAGTCACGTGTGCTCACAGAACTATTGTGAGTTAGATATGTTGTTAATCCCATTTTACAGATGAAAAGCTGAGGTGCAGAGAGAATAAGGACTTGGCCCAGGCCTGCACAGTTAGGGAGTAGTACAGCTTGGGTTTGTACAGTACCTCATGGTCTAGAGCCTGGAAACTGTCAGATTTGTGAAGTGACAGAAGCAGTTTGCACAAGCATGAGTGTTTTAGGTGGTCATTAAAAGTAATATTCATATATTTATAATATATTTATAGTTTTATACAAAGTGGACCTAGTGACAAAAAGTGGCTTGTAACCTTGATGAGACCATGTTCACTGCAATCATGGGGACAGAGCCATAGTGCAGTGGAAGGAAGAGTTAGCGGGAAGTAAAGAATGTTAACAAGAAATGTAGGAAACTCTTTCTGGAACTTTGATGAGGAGATCAAGGAGGGATTTTTTAAAATCTTCAATTCCTTGAAATTCGAGCAAGTTTAAAAGTTAATGGGAAGGAGCTATCTCATCTCAGATTTAACCCTTGAGTTTGCCCATATACTCATAAGCTCAATATATATATTTATTAGTTATTAGTGAATGGAGGAATGGATAATTGTATGTCAAAGAAATGCTAATAATTCTTGAATTTTTGTCTCTTAGGAAAGCAGTAAATGGCTGATATCTTAGTATGGTGTGACTGAATAATGCACTGGTGACTTCAAGATGGGTCCAGAATTTTTCCATAAATGTATTAGGACATTTAATGTCCAGGAGCCATCCTGGAGCAGCAGTTTGGCAAACACCACAGCTTGCTGCCCTGGTGCCATTGCCCCCTGAGCTCACCAGGTGAATCAAAGACAAGCCTGTTTTCCCAGCATGGGGAGCTGCATTAGGTTCTGCTCACAAGCACAATGGTGAGCAGCTGTTAGGAGCTTCAGAAACATCCAGGGAAATAGAGCACCTTCTGTCCCCAAACCTTTGACCTCAGGCCATGTCCGAGACATATTTGCTCCTCTCCTCTACATGTCTGTAACCTCATTAGGGGAAACAATGAGAAACAACTTTTCATGAAGCCTGCCTTAGCCCTGAGGCTCAGCCAACGCCTATTGCCAAATCACAACATTTAAAGGGCCGAGAAATCCCACTACATATTGTATCCTCTGGGCAGGTTTTCTCACCCCTTGGGACTGCTCTGTGACAAAAGAATCTGGTATCATGAGTCTTTTTTTTTTTGTTTGTTTGTTTTGTTTTTAAAGATTTTTTATTTATTTATTTGAGAGAGAGAGAATGAGAGATAGAGAGCACGAGAGGGAAGAGGGTTAGAGGGAGAAGCAGACTCCCCGTCAAGCAGGGAGCCCGATGTGGGACTCGATCCCGGGACTCCGGGATTATGACCCGAGCCGAAGGCAGTCGCTTAACCAACTGAGCCACCCAGGCGCCCTGGTATCATGAGTCTTACTTCACAGCTGACCAAGCTCAGGCTGACAGAGCCTAAGTCGTCACTCCAGATCAGTGGCAGGGTGGGAATGACGTTCCGTTTGTTGCCCTCCCTAAAGGACATGCAGCAGCCTCCCTCTAGAAGATGGGCTTTCAGGGCTGGAGAAATGGTTGATCACAATTTCCTGCTATTGTGACCCCTGGGGAACCCAAGCAGCAACCCCTTTGGATAATGAAGATGACGGAGGAGTTGAAATCCCATGCCTCGTGCCCATGGATCTGGGTGTCAGGCTACATGCGTTGGCTAATCCTTGAAGTGCTGAATCAGGCTGGGGCAAAAGCATAGGTGGTGATCTAGAGGGAAGGAAAGTGATATGTATGGAACTGCAGTAAGCAAATACACGTTATATTTCATTTCCTTTAATCCTAACAGCTATTCAAGTTACTTAATCATTATGACCATTATTCAGATCAGGGTACTGACTTTGGGGAGTCTAATTAGTCAGAGAGGTAACTTTGTTATGTCCTGATCAGCAGCTCACTCTGGAATTAAAATGTTTTTCCATTTTGCCTTGAAGCCCATAGGGACGTATAAATGGTTTGTTAACTTTAGTCACGTAGTTTTTCTGTACTGGTGGACATTTAGATTGCTTATATTTTTCTTTTTTTCTTTTCTATTTCATGCAATGCTGTAGCAAATAATCTCTTACCTGTTTCCTTTTGCACATATGAAAAAATTTCTCTGCATTACATGCTTTAGTGGTCTTCCCTGGAACTTGATTTCAGTAGTTTAAACTCCCTCAAAAAGTGTCTGAGTGTTCTCATTTCTTATTTTTTTTAAAGATTTATTTAAGAGAGAGAGCACATGTAGGGGGTAGGGGCAGAGGGAGAGGGAGAGGGAATCTCAAACAGACCTGCATGGGCCCAAGGCAGGGCTCAATCTCATGACCCTGAGATCACAACCTGAGCTGAAACCAAGAGTCAGAGGCTTAACCAACTATGCTGCCCAGGTGCCCCAAGTGTTCTCATTTCTTACCCACCTCTATACTTGTTCTTAATAATTAAGTTGGTCTCTGTGTTTCCATTTCCTTGACTCCTGAAATTGAATCTCCCTCTCTCTTAACACACACACACACACAGCCAGTTTTCAAATTTTTGTGAATTTCAAATTTTTATTAATTTTTCTCTATATATTTTCACTTTTATTTTTTATTTATTATTGAAGTATAATTGACACACAATTTTATATTAGTTTCATGTATGCAACATATTGATTCCACAATTCTATACATTACTCAGTGCTCACCACATTAAATGTGGTTACCATCTGTCACCATACAATGTTATTACAATATTATTGATTATATTCCCTATACTGTGCTTTTCATCTCTGTGACTTTTATATTTTTTTATGTTTTTTTCTTCAAATTTTTATTTAAATTCCAATTAGTTAACATGCACTGTAATATTAGTTTCAGGTGTAGAATTTAGTGATTCATCGCTTATATACAACACCCAGTGCTCATCACAAGTGCACTCCTTAATCCCCATCACCTATTTAACTCATCCCCCCCCATCCAGTAACTATGTCTGTTCTCTATAGTTAAAAGTCTGTTTCTTGGTTTGCCTCTCTTCCCCCCATGTTCATTTGTTTTGTTTCTTAAATTCCACATATGAGTGAAATCATATGGTATTTGTCTTTCTCTGACTTATTTCGCTTAGCAAAATAGCCTTTAGCTCCATCCACATTATAAATGGCAAGATTTTATTCTTTTTGATGGCTGAGTAATAGTCCATTGTATATATATACACCACACCTTCTTTATCATCAGTCAATGGACATTTGGGCTCTCTCCATAGTTTGGCTAGTGTTGATAATGCTGGTATAAACATCAGGGTGCATGTGTCCCTTCCAGTCTGTATTTTTGTATCCTTTGGGTAAATACCTACTAGTACAATTGCTGGATTGTAGCGTAGTTCTATTTTTAACTTTGTGAGGAACCTCCATACTGTTTTCCAGAGTGGCTGCACCAGCTTGCATTCCCACCAACAGTGTAAGAGGCTTCCCCTTTCTCCACATCCTCGCCAACACCTGTTGTTTCCTGTGTTGTTAATTTTAGCCATTCTGACTGGGGTGAGGGATGTTGAGCATCTTTTCATGTGTCTTTTGGCCATTTATATGTTTTCTTTGGAGAAATGTCTGTTCATGTCTTCTGCCCATTTTTTAAAACTGGATTCTTTGTTTTTTGGGTGTTGAGTATTACAAGTTCTTTATATATTTTGGATACTAGCCCTTTATCAGATATGCCATTTGCAAATATCTTCTCCCATTCCATAGGCTGCCTTTTAGTTTTGTTAGTTGTTTCCTTCACTGTGCAGAAGCTTTTTATCTTGATGAAGTCCCAATAGTTTATTTTTGCTTTTGCTTCCCTTGCTTTTAGAGACATATCTTGCAAGAAGTTGCTATGGCCAGTGTCAAAGAGGTTACTGCCTGTGTTCTCCTCTAAGATTTTAATGATTTCCTGTCTCACCTTTAGGTTATTTTATAACTGGAAGTTTTATAACTGTGAATGGGGACATGGGCAAAATAGATGAAGGGGATTAAGAGGTACAAATTTTTTTTCTGTATTTAATATATTTCAGATGGTAGGTAATAAAAGGATATTTAGATGATTTCATTTGTATTCTTTAAATTATTAGTGATCTAGAACATATTTTCTTCTGATTATTGACCATTTGCATTTCTTCATCTGTGAACTATTTATACATTTTGTCCATTTTGCTATTTTGTTATAGGAAGTCTACATGCATTAAGGGTAATACTCTACTGATTCATGGATTTCTGATTTCAATAAATTTTTATTGGGTGAATACTGTTTGCCAGAAATTCTAGTGAAAATCCATGTCCCAGGTCCCTCATCTGAGATCTAAATGCTTATATTTACTGGAAATGTCCACTTGGAGAAAGTATTAGTGCCCATCCATACATGGCACAGCTTGTCAAGGAGAGCATCTACAGACAATTCAGAAATACTTACCTCTAAGCTTTGCATGGCCACAAAGTAAAAAAGATGCATTGTGGGGGTGCCTAGGTGCTTCAGTGGGTTAAGCGTCTGCCTTTGGCTCAGGTCATGATCCTGGGGTCCTGGGATCGAGCCCTGCATTGGGCTCCCTGCTCAGCGGGGAGTCTGCTTCTCCCTCTCCCACTCCCCCTACTTGTGTTCCCTCTCTCGTTGTGTCTGTCTCTGTCAAATAAATAAAATCTTTTCATTTTTTACATTTTCTTTAAATTTTATTATGCTATGTTAATCACCATACATCATTAGGTTTTGATGTAGTGTTCCATGAGTCATTGTTTGCGTATAACACCCAGTGCTCCATTCAGTACGTGCCCTCTTTAATACCCATCACCAGGCCTACCCATCCCCCCACCCCCTCCCCTCCCCTCTAGAACTCTCAGTTTGTTTCTCAGAATCCATAGTCTCTCATGGTTCGTCTCCCCCTCCGATTCACCCCCCTTCATTTTTCCCCTCCTGCTATTAAAAAAAAAAGAAAAAAAAGGATGCATTTTGTTATATGAGGAGAATATACCACCTCAGGATTAGAATTTCTGTGCCCCCTGCTCGGCAGGAAGCCTGCTTCTCCCTCTCCCACTCCCCCTGCTTGTGTTCCCTCTCTTGCTGTGTCTCTCTCTGTCAAATAAATAAAATCTTAAAAAAAGGATGCATTGTGTTATATGAGGAGAATACCACCAGGATTAGAATTTCTGTGATCTTTTCACATATGGCAAGATTTGTAGAAATTACATAATATTTCTGAGTTTGCCTTTTCTCATTTATAAAATGGAAAGCCTTTATAGCTGATATGAGATCATTGTTGAGGAGCAAAAGAGCAAAATCAAAACCATCACCCCATTTCACTTTATTTCATATACTTTCCCATCCCACCTTTCTTTTTTTTTTAGAGATGGAAGCAGAGGGAGGGACAGAGGGAGAGGGAGAGAGAGAGAATCTTTTTTTTTTTTAGAGATTTTATTTACTTATTTGACAGAGACACAGCAAGAGAGGGAACACAACCAGGCGCTGAGAGTGAGAATCTTAAGCAGACTCCACATCCAGTGCAGAGCGCAATGCAGGGCTTAATCTGACAACCCAGAGATCATGACCTGAGCAGAAATCAAGAGTTGGATGCTTAACCGACTGAGCCACCCAGGCGCCCCTCCCATCCCACTTATCATCTTCTGTGTTAGTTTCTCAAGAATAGTATATGCAACATAACTCTGAAAGAAGAGGTTCTGCAAAAGGACCCTGTAATAGAACACTGGGAACTTTTTGGGTAAGTCATTTCCCCTGTGCTGGCTGGCTGTTTTTTGGATGAAACCTTTTAGATGGGAATAGAGATAAATGGAATTCCAGTTAGGAAAGCACTTTTGGGGCACCTGGGTGGCTCAGTCCATTAAGCGTCTGCCTTGAGCTCAGGTCACGATCTCAGGGTCCTGGGATCAAGTCCCACATCAGGCTCCTGGCTCAGCGGGGAGGCTGCTTCTCCCTCTGCCTGCCGCTCCCCCTGCTTGTACTCTCTCTCTCTCTCTCTGTCAAATAAATAAAAAAAAATTTTTTTTTAATTTGAGACCTTAGTTGGGAAGGAAGGAGCAGTGATTTCCAGGTAGTCACTTTCCAGTCTTCACTGCAGCTATTATCATACTCCGTATTGGATGAACTCAGTTAAGTTCTCGTAGTGTTTTATAATTGAATGACCATTTGTGCATGGTCATAGAGTGGTTGGAACTTAAAACTCTCACAAAAAGCAGGACTCCTGACCTCAGGAAACCATGGAGGACTCAGTGGTCCTGAATACAAGCTACCATTTTGTCTCATGTATTTCCCACAACATTCTGGGAAGGCTGAGGATATGATTTTCACACCACTTTGGACTTAGTAAAATGACACTGTTCAGAGGTTAAGTAACCTGGTTGGAGGTCCCACTGCTGCTAAGACTAAACGCAGAGAGTACCACCTTATATGTGCAAATGCAGACTACATGTTGCTCAGCTGCACATCACACCATCAAGAAAATCTTGGTTTCCTGTTAATCTGTTTCACTTCTGAAACCTGTATTTTTATTTCTGATTCCAAGATGCTAGTCCTGTCTGTATTTCTGCAAGTCAGTAAAGCTATTTTGACCTCAATTTCCTATTCTGTAAAAACAAGGGAATATGAAAGAAACACAAGGAAATTTTTGGAAGTGCTGGGTATGTTTAGGCCCTTGGTTGTGGTGATTGTGCTATGCGTATATGCATAGGTCCAAGCTCATGAAAATGTACACTTTAAATGTGTGTAAATTTTTATATATCATTTATACCTTAATAAAGCTAGAAAAAAAACCCAAATGAATATGTTTAAGACATTTTTTGAAGGTAGAGTGCTCAGGCAACCTATATGGTAAGGAATATGCATTCTCTAATAGAGGGACAGGTGTCATGCTGAGGATGAATACTTGAAGGAGCAAGCCCCAAATACAGACTGGGAGTACACAGACTTTGAATGGACATTGACAGCTCAACCTAGAAAGAGGTTTTAGTGGGCGCCTGGGTGGCTCAGTCGTTAAGCGTCTGCCTCTGGCTCAGGTCATGATCCCAGGGTCCTGGGATCAAGCCCCACATTGGGCTCCCTGCTTGGCAAGAAGCCTGCTTCTCCCACTCCCACTGCCCCTTGTGTTCCTGCTCTCGCTATCTCTCTCTGTCAAATGAATAAATAAATTCTTAAAAAAAAATGGTTGTAGTTACTGACATCCCCACCAGCAGTATCAGGGCTGTAGGCTTCCCCACATGCATACCCACACTGGGAATCCTCAACAGTTTGTTATACTTTGCTGACATAAATGGAAAATCTATCATCATCATATTTTACTGAATATTAAGGTTATTTAAAATAAAAGCTTCCCTACTATACAAAAGACGCTGTTAACCATCATTGTCATTATTTTTTTTAATGCAAACAGGTCCAGTTACATATGCAGCCTAATGACGAGTGACAGCCACATAAGCCTGCATGTTCTAGTACTACTGCTGGCTTATAGGTTCCAGGGTCTGTGTGTGCATGTTTGTGTAGCCTCTGGGGGTTCCTAATTACAGCATGTATGCCTAGAAGGAGATGAGAAAATCTCCCTGTGATACACGTTGAGTTCAAGTTTGGGGAGGAGCTGGATCTGCTCTTCCTTGAGACTTTCTGAATGGCACAAGAGCCGAACCACACAGCATGTTTCTGAGCAGACTATAACCACATACCCTTGATGGAAGGCAAGCCTGTCTTCCTGCTCGGGGCAGGAACTCGCCAGGACTTGTGTGGCAGTCTGCCTAAATCTGCTTCTGAACACTGAAGTTGAGGGCTCCCATCTTGCACCATCACTTGCAGAGTCATGAGAAGCTGTATCCTCTCAGCTACCCAACACAACTGGTTCATCAGTTGAATGAAGAGTTCTGTCCTGAGACAAAAATCTCTGGCTTCCCAGCATACGTTTGACATCTGCATCCATCCATGCATCCAGCCAACAGGCATTAACACCAAACTCTACACCATTCCTTTGGTTAAGTTTCAGGCTTCTCCAGAATGGAAACGAGGAAGTAAAATGTGGAAAGGGTCGAGTGGGAAATTCAGATGGTACATTTTTTTTTTAAAGATTTTATTTATTTGACAGAGAAAGCACAAGCAGGGAGAGCAGCAGAGGGAGAGGGAGAAGCAGGCTCCGCATTGAGCAGAGAGCCTAATGCGGGGCTCAATTCCAGGACCCTGGGATCATGACCTGAGCCGAAGGCAGTCGCTTAACCCACTGAGCCACCCAGGCGCCCCTCAAATAAAAGCTTTTCAAACTTTTCCTTTCATCCCATATTTTTGTTTCATTAAAAAAGATTTTGCATACATGTCACAATAAGTTTTTATGGTCACTTTATTAAACTGTCTTATCTGTCATTTCTTTCTCAACTGATCTCCAAGTATGCAATAAAATCATCTAAAATTATGTCTCAAACTTTGCTGTGGTTAAATGTATTGTCTAAAAATATTAATATATCACAATTTTGGACAATATAATGGTTCTGAAATATAATAGTGATGATAACTCTTTTGTAGGTTCCTGACTCTAAAATACTTACATTCACCACAGAGATCACATTTTTGGGATATAGCTTTCAGTAAAATAATACCTTTATAATAAAGATATACATGAATCCATATTAATATAAATGAATAAATGGGAGAGGAGATTTTTAAAAATTTCTTTTTTATTGAAGTATAGTTAACCTATTAGTTTCAGGTGTACAACAGTGATTTGACAATTCTTTTTTTTTTAAGATTTTATTTATTTATTTGACAGAGACACAGTGAGAGAGGGAACACAAGCAGGGGGAGTGGCAGAGGGAGAAGCAGGCCTCCCGAGGAGCATGGAGCCAGATGCAGGCCTTGATCTCAGGGCCCTGGGACCATGACCCGAGCCGAAGGCAGATGCTCAACACCTGAGCCACCCAGGCGCCCCTGATTTGACAATTCTGTACATTATGAAATGCTCACCACAATAAGTGTAGTTACCATCTGTCACCATACAAAGCTATTACAATATTATGGACTATTTTCCTGTGCTGTACTTTTCATACCTGTGACTTATTTATTTTATAACTGAAAGTTTGTGCCTCTTTATCCCCTTCACCTCTTTTGCCCATCCCACCCCCCCCACCCACACTCTGGCAATCACCTGTTTGTTTTCTGTATTTGTGTCTATTTCTTTTTGCTTGTTTGTTCATTTGATTTTTAGATTCCACAGATAGATGAAATATAATATTTGTCTTTGATTTATTTCACTTAGCATAATACCCTCTAGGTCCATCTGTGTTGTAGCAAATGGCAAGATTTAGTCCTTTTTTATGGTTGAGTAATATTCCATTATATACACACACCACATCTTAATTCATTCATCTATCGATGGACACCTAGGCTGCTTTCAAATCTTGGCTATCGTAAATAATCCTGCAATAAATGGGAGCGCATGTATCTTTTCAAATTAGTGTTTTCATTTTCTTCAGGTAATTACCAAGAAATGGAATAACTGGGTTGTGTGGTATTTCTATTTTTAATTTTTTGAGGAACCTCCATACTGTTTTCCACAGAGGCTGCACCAATTTACATTCCCACCAAAAGTGCACAGGTGTTCCTTTTTCCCCATATCCTTATCGACACTTGCTATTTCTTGCTGAGATAATATCTTATTGTGGTTTTGATTTGAATTTCCCTGATGATTAATGATGTTGAGCATCTTTTCATGTGTCTGTTAGCCATCTGGATGTCGTCTTTGGAAAAATGGGCTTTTAGGTCCTCTGTCCATTTTAAATCAGATTATTTGTTACTCCATTTTGCTACTGGAGATACATTTTCTTTATCAGACAATTCAAAATGATGTGTATAAATACCTTCCCTCCGTGAGTTGAAACATTCTGCCTTCCACACCTGAGGTCGGGGAAGACTTAGTGATTCACTTCTAAGGAACAGAGTAGGTGAATGAAAAATGCTTACTGTACACTGGGGAAACTAGACAAATACCATCTTAGCCCAGTGACGAAGGTCAACATCTCCAATGACCCAGTGATGTTACATGAATGTTACATCCTCCTAAATATGTGATGAGAAGGGTGCTTCAACTCTGGTTTTCTTTCTCAAAACCAATAGCCACGGTCTAATCAGGAGAAAAATAACAGACTATGTCTGCACTCCTCAACACTGTCACAGGCATGAAAACAGTCTGGCAGTTCCTCGGTTCAACAGAGAGTCACCAAATGAGCCAGGAATGCCATTCCTAGGAGAAATGACAACATATGTCTACATAAAAACTTGTACATGAATGTATGGAGCATTATTATTCATGATAGCCAAAAGTGGAAACAGCCCAAATGTCCACCAATTAATGAATAAATAAAATGTGGTATATTCTTGGTCAATAAAAAGGAATGAGTATTGATACATGCTACAGTATGGATGAAACTTGAAAACATGATGCCAAATGAAAGAAACTGAATATGCAAAAGACCACATATTGTATGGTTCCATTTATATGACCAGAAAGAGGCCAATCAGTATAGCTGTACCCAAGGAATTTTCCCTTTCCGCCCAGACTTTGAGAAAACTGTTAGCATCCCATTAGGCTGAGAATGTCCCCTTTCCACCCATACTTCCAGAAGGCTCTTTCTGGTGGGTTTGGGTGAGAGCCTCTCCCACTTTCCTGCTCTGTGTTCAAACTGCAGTTCAGGTTTCTGTCACGAGATGGCACCAACGCACCACCATCAAATTTCTAAGCCCTGTCTGCGAGGAGTAAAAAAATAAAATCTTTAACAAAAGTAAAGAAAGAAAAAATAATAACCTGCCTTAAGACCCAGCCTATGAGCCTATGTACAGAATGATTCTGTCTGAAAAGACTGATGGATGTAAAAGAAGACTGTAAAAATATATACTCCGGGACCTGCCGAAGATGAAATAGTGCACCTTGGCAATGGGAAGCAGGCAGGTGAAGAGCAGTGCAGGGAAGGCAGGAGGTGACAGAAAAGATGGGGCATGAGAGTGTGATCTGGGGTGCTGTGTTCAGGACAGGGAATGGTAGACGGGGTTGGGAGAAGAAATGGTCAGCTTGTAGAGGGGTGGGGTAATGGAAGATGAATACCCTGTCCTCTTGGAAGAAACCCCCTCTACAGAATGGTTGAGTCATCCTTCACTGATGAGGAAAGAGCAAAATCAATAACTATGACGTAGATGTGGGGTCAATAGCAGATGGAATTGCTATGATAAACATGTGAATTTTCTACACCAAACTGGTAATACAGTGAATAAACCATTCCAAGTATTAAAGAAAACCACAGGCCCCAAATGGTGTCACGGGTTAAGGCCTCAAGTCAGTAAACCAAGACTTAATACCTAACCTAACTGCATTTTTAACCTCCCAGAAAGGTAAGCTTTAACCAGTGAACATGGGAATTTCTGGGTCAGCACTAGGAAATTTATTGATAGACCCCTTCTGTTCCCTTAGGAAGACGATCTTGCCTAAAACAATACATTTTTTTAAAAAATATTTTATTTATTTATTTGTCAGAGAGAGAGAGAGAGAACAAGCAGGGGGAGCAGGCAGGCAGAGGGAGAAGCAGGCTCCCTGCTGAGCAAGGAGCCCGAGGAGGGACTAGATGCCAGGACCCTGGGATCAGGACCCGAGCTGATGGCAGACACTAAACTGACTGAGCCACCCAGGCGTCCCAACAATACATTTTTCACTAATAATTTCCTTTTCTCTGCTCTTTCTCTCTCTCTCCCTTTCACAAAGCTTGACTTTTTTTGTAGCCCTTTGGAATTTCCCTCTACTTGCTAGATGGGAGGCTGCCTGATTCGTGAATAGATTAATAAAGCCAATTAGATCTTTAAAATTTACTTGGTTGAGGGGTGCCTTGGTGGCTCAGTTGTTAAGCGTCTGCCTTCGGCTCAGGTCATGATTCCAGGGTCCTGGGATTGAGCCCCCCATGGAGCCCGACATCCGGCTCCCTGCTGGGTAGGGGCCTGCTTCTCCCTCTGCCCCTCCCCCTGCTCGTGCTCTCTCTCTCTCTCTCTTTCACTCTCTCTCAAATAAATAAATAAAATCTTTAAGAAAATTTACTTGGTTGAATTTTTGTTATTTGTTATCTAACACAAGACATTATTCTTTGTAAAATGTAATCCTTTTCATTAAAAAATGGAGCAGGCTCCCACCTAGTGGCCATATCCAGGATTGCAGTTCAGAGAGTCATACCTGGGGGCTAAGCAAGGAGGAGTGGTGGAGTTTGGGACCTTGGTTTAATGGTATCAGTCAGTTTTCTGGAATTATTCTTCAAAGGGGACAACTCCTCTGCAGCTATCATTTTCTGGGATATCTAAACCTGCAATTGGATGTCCAGCCCTTGTCAAACTTGTCCAGCCCTTGTCAAAGATAAAGCTGTATTTGTGAGTTTGTATTTGGGGGGTGATCCAGCTAGAGGAGACAAACACAAGACCACACATACTCCCCCCCACACACAGATACACTGTCAATTCAATTTTTATTTACTTAATTACCTCATAAATGAATACAGTGAATGTTTTTCAAATTAATAAATATATGTGCTTATTACTTTAGTCAATTTGTTCACACATATATTGTGTTCATATTTTTATCCAAATACTTTTTTCCTGAATACTACATTTCAAACAATATATGAAAGTATATTGTAAATTAATCTGCATCTCTCACTGGCTCAACTGCCACTCTCTGACCCAAAGGGGTCTGTTGTCAATAAGATGTGTCCCTGTAGGTAAGGGTTGCATGAACATAGACACCTGCACACACACACAGGGTCTCTCAGAAAAGGAATCACATTTCTAATCTCTTGCATATTGTCTTTTCCACTTAATATTCTACTTGGGGTTTATGTTTTCATCTTATTAGTTCTAGTAGTGATGGTTAATTTTATGTGTGGTTAATTTTAGTCTTGGTTCTTTTATGGGTGTGAACTAGAGATTTTACTTTCTCTTTAGTCCATGGCCAGGTTGTGTGATAGATTTCAGAAATGACTTTGTGTCTGTATTATCCCTAAAAGGTTTGTCCCTCCCACTGAGCCCTCAGAGGGGTCCATCTGAGGTGACATGGAGTTTCTGCTTCATTTAAGACCTCATCTGCCAGTTGTGGGGGACTGGACTCACATCCATGGGAGAGAGAGGAGAGACCAGGTTCTCAAAGATAAGCACAAGACTGGAGCCCTGATCTCAACATCGAATTCTCCTGACTTAGTGACATGATTTTCACAGGTTTCTCACAAAATGGTCACCTCCCCAGCTGTTCCTTTTATGCCTGACACCCCAGTATGATCCCTCTGTCTCTCGTTTCTCTCCTGTTCACAGAAGTACACCCAGTGATATTCCTCCGTAACCTGGTGGTGGAGGAAACATTTTAGCTATGATTAAAAATCCAGAAGCAATTCAGGAAAAGAGTGATGTATTTAATTTCATTTAAAAATTAAATGGCAAAAGCAAAACACATGAACAAAGTAAAATAAAAAAATACAAATCAGGAAAAATATTTACAACTTACATCGCAAGGAAAAGGTTGCATCTCTAATATATAGAGTGTCATGAAAAAATGAAGGCAAAAATTCTCCCAAAAAAACACCAGGAAAGAAATACAGGCACTAGATACAAGCAGATATTTACCAAAAAAAAAAAAAAATCCTTAAACATGTGAGAATTGCTCAACCTAACTCTTGAAAGACATGCAAAGAAAAAAAATGACTAATTCTTCTTACCAATTGGTCTGTGAGGAAATTGGCATTCCCATGTATTGGTGGAGGTAATGTAAAATGGTACAAACTCTGTGGATGGGATTTGATGTTATCTAGTAAAATTACACATGTATTTCCTCTTGAAGCCAGTAACATCTCTTTAAGAATCTATTCTAATGAAATAATGAAAAAGACAAAAATGTATAAATACAAGGTCATTTCTTACAGAAACATTTGTGATGGAAAAAATCTAGACAGCATTAGCAGGCTAGATGACTGTAGTATGACATATCTACATCCTGGTGTACTATGCAACTAGAAAAGCAATGAGCACTCCCTCTCTGTACTGCTATGGAGTGATCTCCAGGATACGTTGTTCAGTGGAAATGTAAGGTGCAGAAAAATGTATAGAGCAGCTTCTGTCCAAAATAGTAGCCATAGTCACACAAAGCTCTTTAATTCTAAATGAAATTAACATTAAAATTACTCAGTCACAGTACCCAAATTTTAGGTGTAGAACTTGTGTAGAATATGCCACCTTTTACCTATGAAAAGGAGAGAAAACTAATATACATGTTATAATTGATTATATTTTAAAACTGGAAGGTTAACATGAAAACTGATAAAAATGATTATCAATAAGTTGACAGAGGTGCTGCTCGGAATGGAAAGAGATGATGGATAGTCTCATAAAAATTACAATACATATTTATAAGTTTCATGGACTGAATAGGACAAGAACACTGACCAACCAGTAGCAGTGAGCATTTCTAGTTCCCAGGTGACAGATGACCTTAATGATGCTGACCAGAAAATTTCTGACTAATCAGTTAAGGCAACACTTCTGGGAAAGGTTTAAACTGTAATTAGGTTAGGTTATAAGTTTCAATTTGGTGACTTGGCCTAGCGTAAGTGACCCTGTTTTGGGCCAGTGGTTTTCTTTTGGACACCACTGAAAGAATATGACCCTGACATGATAACATCGCTGCAGGTTGACACAGTTCAACAAATGTCTTTCTTCTTTCTCGGTGTATTGCTTAGGAGTGTGAGCTCTGGCTTCCGACTAGGGCTAAACTGTAGTCCTCCACTTATAGACAGTGTGAGTTTGATTACTTTTACGTCACCTTGCAGTCACTCAATTGCCTCATCTGCAAAATTGCAATTATACAGGGGGCGGAGCAAGATGGCGGAGGAGTAGGAGACCTAGATTTCGTCTGGTCTCCGGAATTCAGCTGAATAGGGACCAAACCATTCTGAACACCTACGAACTCAACAGGAGAGCAAAGAGGAGAGTAGCAACAACTCTCTGAACAGAGAAGCGACCACTTACTGGAAGGTAGGACGTGCGGAGAAGTGAATCCGAGGCGATATTCGGGAGGATAGACGGCGGGGGAGGGGCCTCCGCCGGCCGCTTCTGGCAAGTGCTAGAGCCGCGGAGCACAAAATCGGAACTGTTAGAAGTCGGCTCCGCTGAGGGACGTCGCTGCAGTGGCTAAGCAGGGGGTGGAATCCTCCCGGGACAGTGTGGTCTCAGGACCCTTGGGGTCACAGAAAGACCGGGGGAGCCTGAGTGCGCCAGAGCTCCCAGGTATCGGAGCAGGGAAGCCGGCTGCAGAGACGGAGCCGAGGCGTGGGCTCTCAGCTCGGGGTTGCCATAAACTGTGATCCGCGGCCCAGTCGGGCCACTGCTCCTGCAGCAGGGACCCAACAAGCGGCAGAGCTGGGGAGACTCCCCTTCCTTCCCGGGGAGGAGCGGCGCGAGAGCGCGCCGCAGGGATCTGCTGGGTTTGGAGACTCCACACGGGGTCAGGTCCCAGAGATAGCATCGCTCGGTCACAGGCCGGGTGAGCACGGAGTGCGGCTGGAGACCGGGGACATGGGAGTGACTGCTTTTCTCTGACGGCGCACTGAGGAGCGGGGCCCCGAGTTCTCAGCTCCTCCGGGTGGAGATTGGGAGGCCACCATTTTTGCCCTGGTCCTCCAAGGCTGTACGGAGAGCTTGCAGGGAACAAAAGCTCCTGAGATCAAACCCGAGCAGCTTGCTTAGCCCGGACTGACAAGGGCGGGGCAATTCAGCCTCCGGCAAAGACATTTGGAAACCACAGCAACAGGCCCCTCCCCCAGATGATCAGCATGAACAGCCAGCAAGCCAAGACCAAGTTTACCGATCAAGGAGAATGGGAGAACTCCAGCGCTAGGGGAATACTGCACATAGAATTCATGGCTTTTTTTTTACCATGATTCATTAGTTCATCAAAGTTAATTTTTGTTAACTGTTTTTTTTTCTTTTTCCCTTTTTCAACCAACATCTTATCAATCTCTTTTTAAAAAAAAAAAAACATTTTTTATTTTTCATTTTTAGAGTCATATTTTATCCCTTTATAGTAGTTACCCTTATTTTTGGCATATATATATATATAAGTTGTTCTCTCTTTAAAATTTTGAGATACAGTTTCTTCTAACACATCAAAATATACCCTAAATCACTAGTGTATGTCTCTGTTCTAGTCTCCTGCCTGATCACATTCTCTCCCTTTTTTCTTTTTTTTAAATCTTCTTTCTTTTTTCAAACAACTTCTTATCAAGTCCTTTTATAAAATCTTTTATAATTTTCATCTTTACAGTCATCTTCTATCCCTTCATTGTATCAACCCTTATTTTGTACATATATGTCTTTCTTCCTTTAAAATTTTAGGAGGCACTTTTTTCTAACAGACCAAAATACGCCCAAAATCTAGTGTGTGGCACTGATCTATGCACTAGCCTGATCATATTTGATCACATTCTGCTTTTTTTGTATTGTTCTGTTTTTGTTTTTATCTTTTTTTTTCTCTTTCTTTTTTCTTTCTTTCCCTTTCTTTTCCCCTGGTTTCAGGTCTTTTCTGATTTGTATACAGTATATTTGCTGGGGACATTGTAAACCTGTTAGCATTTTGTTCTCTCATTCATCTATTCTCCTCTGGACAAAATGACAAGATGAAAAAAATCACCTCAGCAAAAAGAACAAGAGGTAGTACCGTCAGGCAGGGACCTACTCAATACGGACATTAGTACGATGTCGGACCTAGAGTTCAGAATCATGACTTTAAAGATACTAGCTGGGCTTGAAAAAAGCATGGAAGTTATTAGAGAAACCCTTTCTGGAGAAATAAAAGAACTAAAATCTAACCAAGTCGAAATCAAAAAGACTATTGATGAGGTGCAATCAAAAATGGGGGCACTAACTGCTAGGATAAATGAGGCAGAAGAGAGAATCAGTGATATAGAAGACCAAATGATGGAAAATAAAGAGGCTGAGAAAAAGAGGGAGAAACAACTACAGGATCACGAGAGCAGAATTCGAGAGATAAGCGATACGATAAGACGAAACAACATTAGAATAATTGGGATCCCAGAAGAAGAAGAAAGAGAGAGAGGGGCAGAAGGTATATTGGAGCAAATAATAGCAGAGAACTTCCCTAATGTGAGGAAGGAAACAGGCATCAAAATCCAGGAGGCACAGAGAACCCCTCTCAAAATCAATAATAATAGGTCAACAGCCTGACATCTAATAGTAAAACTTACGAGTCTCAGAGACAAAGAGAAAATCCTGAAAGCAGCTCGGGAGAAGAGATATGTAACCTACAATGGTAAAAATATTAGATTGGCAACAGACCTATCCACAGAGACCTGGCAGGCCAGAAAGGACTGGCAAGATATCTTCAGAGCACTAAACGAGAAAAATATGCAGCCAAGAATACTATATCCAGCTAGGCTGTCATTGAAAATAGAAGGAGAGATAAAAAGCTTCCAGGACAAACAAAAACTAAAGGAATTTGCAAACACGAAACCAGCCCTACAAGAAATATTGAAAGGGGTCCTCTAAGCAAAGAGAGAGCCTAAAAGCAGCAAAGATCAGAAAGGAACACAGACAATATACAGTAACAGTCACCTTACAGGCAATACAATGGCACTAAATTCATACCTTTCAATAGTTACCCTGAATGTAAATGGGCTAAATGCCCCAATCAAAAGACACAGGCTATCAGATTGGATTAAAAAACAAGACCCATCAATATGCTGTCTGCAAGAGACTCATTTTAGACCCAAAGACACCCCCAGATTGAAAGTGAGGGGGTGGAAAACCATTTACCATGCTAATGGACGCCAAAAGAAAGCTGGGGTGGCAATCCTTATATCAGACAAACTAGATTTTAAAACAAAGACTGTAATAAGAGATGAGGAAGGACACTATATCCTACTTAAAGGGTCTATCCAACAAGAAGATCTAACAATTGTAAATATCTATGCCCCGAACATGGGAGCAGCCAGTTATATAAGGCAATCAATAACAAAAGCAAAGAAACACATTGACAACAATACAATAATAGTGGGGGACTTTAACACCCCCCTGACTGAAATGGACAGATCATCTAAGCAAAAGATCAACAAGGAACTAAAGACTTTAAATGACACACTGGACCAAATGGACTTCACAGACATATTCAGAACATTCCATCCCAAAGCAACGGAATACACATTCTTCTCTAGTGCCCATGGAACATTCTCCAGAATTGATCACATCCTAGGTCACAAATCAGGTCTCAACCGGTACCAAAAGATTGGGATCATTCCCTGCCTATTTTCAAACCACAATGCTTTGAAACTACAACTCAATCACAAGAGGAAAGTCGGAAAGAACTCAAATACATGGAGGCTAAAGAGCATCCTACTAAAGAATGAATGGGTCAACCAGGAAGTTAAAGAAGAATTAAAAAAATTCATGGAAACCAATGAAAATGAAAACACAACTGTTCAAAATCTTTGGGATACAGCAAAGGCAATCCTGAGAGGAAAGTATATAGCAATACAAGCCTTTCTCAAGAAACGAGAAAGGTCTCAAATACACAACCTAACCCTACACCTAAAGGAGCTGGAGAAAGAACAGCAAATAAAGCCTAAACCCAGCAGGAGAAGAGAAATAATAAAGATCAGAGCAGAAATCAATGAAATAGAAACGAAAAGAACAGTAGAACAGATCAACGAAACTAGGAGCTGGTTCTTTGAAAGAATTAACAAGATTGATAAACCCCTGGCCAGACTGATCAAAAAGAAAAGAGAAATGACCCAAATCAACAAAATCATGAATGAAAGAGGAGAGATCACAACCAACACCAAAGAAATACAAACAATTATAAGAACATATTATGAGCAACTCTATGCCAGCAAATTAGATAACCTGGAAGAAATGGGTGCATTCCTAGAGTTGTATCAACTACCAAAACTGAACCAGGAAGAAATAGAAAACCTGAACAGACCTATAACCACTAAGGAAATTGAAGCAGTCATCAAAAATCTCCCAACAAACAAAAGCCCAGGGCCAGATGGCTTCCCAGGGGAATTCTATCAGACATTTAAAGAAGAATTAATACCTATTCTCCTGAAACTGTTCCAAAAAATAGAAATGGAAGGAAAACTTCCAAATTCATTTTATGAGGCCACCATTACCTTGATCCCAAAACCCGACAAAGATCCCATCAAAAAGGAGAATTACAGACCAATATCCTTGATGAACATGGATGCAAAAATTCTCACCAAAATACTAGCCAATAGGATCCAACAGTACATTGAAAGGATTATTCACCACGACCAAGTGGGATTTATCCCTGGGCTGCAAGGCTGGTTCAACATCCGCAAATCAATCAACGTGATACAATACATTAACAAAAGAAAGAACAAGAATCATATGATCCTCTCAATAGATGCAGAAAAAGCATTTGACAAAGTACAGCATCCTTTCTTGATCAAAACTCTTCAGAGTATAGGGATAGAGGGTACATACCTCAATATCATAAAAGCCATCTACGAAAAACCTACAGCCAATATCATTCTCAATGGGGAAAAGCTGAGAGCTCTTCCCCTAAGGTCAGGAACGCGGCAGGGATGTCCACTCTCACCACTGCTATTCAACATAGTATTAGAAGTCCTAGCCACAGCAATCAGACAACAAAAAGAAATCAAAGGCATCCAAATCGGCAAAGAGGAAGTCAAACTCTCACTCTTTGCAGATGATATGATACTTTATGTGGAAAACCCAAAAGACTCCACCCCAAAACTGCTAGAACTCATACAGGAATTCAGTCAAGTAGCAGGCTATAAAATCAATGCACAGAAATCAGTGGCATTCCTATACACCAACAACAAGACAGAAGAGAGACAAATCAAGGAGTCGATCCCATTCACAATTGCACCCAAAACCATAAGATGCCTAGGAATAAATTTAACCAAAGAGGCAAAGGATCTGTACTGAGAAAACTATAAAATACTCATGAAAGAAATTGAAGAAGACACAAAGAAATGGAAAAACGTTCCATGCTCATGGATTGGGAGAACCAACATTGTGAAGATGTCAATGCTACCTAGAGCAATCTACACATTCAATGCAATCCCCATCAAAATACCATCCACTTTTTTCAAAGAAATGGAACAAATAATCCTAAAATTTGTATGGAACCAGAAGAGACCCCGAATAGCCAGAGGAATATTGAAAAAGAAAAGCAAAGCTGGCGGCATCACAATTCCGGACTTCCAGCTCTATTACAAAGCTGTCATCATCAAGACAGTATGGTACTGGCACCAAAACAGACACATAGATCAATGGAACAGAATCGAGAGCCCAGAAATGGACCCTCAACTCTATGGTCAACTTATCTTTGATAAAGCAGGAAAGAATATCCAATGGAAAAAAGACAGTCTCTTCAACAAATGGTGTTGGGAAAATTGGACAGCCACATGCAGAAGAATGAAACTGGACCATTTCCTTACACCACACACAAAAATAGACTCCAAATGGTTGAAAGACCTAAACGTGAGACAGGAGTCCATCAAAATCCTAAAGGAGAACACAGGTAGCAACCTCTTCAACCTCAGCCGCAGCAACTTCTTCCTAGAAACATCACCAAAGGCACGGGAAGCCAGGGCAAAAATGAACTATTGGGATTTCATCAAGATAAAAAGCTTTTGCACAGCAAAAGAAACAGTCAAGAAAACCAAAAGACAACTGACAGAATGGGAGAAGATATTTGCAAATGACATATCAGATAAAGGGCTAGTATCCAAAATCTATAAAGAACTTATCAAACTCAACACCCAAAGAACAAATGATCCAATCAAGAAATGGGCAGAAGACATGAACAGACATTTTTCCAAAGAAGACATCCAAATGGCCAACAGGCACATGAAAAAGTGCTCAACATCGCTCGGCATCAGGGAAATCCAAATCAAAACCTCAATGAGATACCACCTCACACCCGTCAGAATGGCTAAAATTAACAAGTCAGGGAACAACAGATATTGGCGGGGATGTGGAGAAAGGGGAACCCTCCTACACTGTTGGTGGGAATGCAAGCTGGTGCAACCCCTCTGGAAAACAGTATGGAGGTTCCTCAAACAGTTGAAATTAGAGCTACCATTCGATCCAGCAATTGCACTACTGGGTATTTACCCCAAAGATACAAATGTAGGGACCCGAAGGGGTACGTGCACCCCAATGTTTATAGCAGCAATGTCCACAATAGCCAAACTGTGGAAAGAGCCAAGATGTCCATCGACAGATGAATGGATAAAGAAGAGGTGGTATATATACACAATGGAATATTATGCAGCCATCAAAAAGAATGAGATCTTGCCATTTGCAACGACATGGATGGAACTGGAGGGTGTTATGCTGAGTGAAATAAGTCAATCAGAGAAAGACATGTATCATATGACCTCACTGATATGAGGAATTCTTAATCTCAGGAACAAACTGAGGGTTGCTGGAGTGGTCGGGGGTGGGAGGGATGGGGTGGCTGGGTGATAGACATTGGGGATGGTATGTGCTATGGTGAGCGCTGTGAATTGTGTAAGACTGTTGAATCACAGATCTGTACTTCTGAAACAAATAACGCAACATATTTTAAGAAAAAAGAAAAAGAAGAAGATAGCAGGAGAGGAAGAATGAAGGGGAGTAAGTCAGAGGGGGAGACGAACCATGAGAGATGATGGACTCTGAAAAACAAACTGAGGGTTCTAGAGGGGAGGAGGGTAGGGGGATGGGTTAGCCTGGTGATGGGTATTAAAGAGGGCACATTCTGCATGGAGTACTGGGTGTTATGAACAAACAATGAATCATTGAACACTACACCAAAACAAATGATGTAATATATGGTGATTAACATAACAATAAAAAATTTAAAAAAAATTGCAATTATACAGTACAGACCACAGAAGAAAAAGATTTAAAACATAGGTATATCCTTATGTTTTAATTTTTACCAGGATGGTCAGGGATCACATCACTTTTTAAAATTCTATTACAGAGACATTGGTGTAGCCGGCTCTTTCCGAACCTTGGGAGAGTGAAAAAACCTCTCTGCGTCTTAGTTTCCTTTGTTGTAAAATGGGGAAACAAAAGGCCCTACCTTGTGGGTTGTTTTAATAATTGATTAATACAGGAACACACTTAGAACTGGGCGAGGCACACAGTAAGTGCTCAATAAATGCAAGATGTTTTTACAAATATATGCAATTTCAGATTTTTACAGTTTTGTAGGTTTTACAAAAGTTTTCCAAGTGTCTTTAATAAAGCTTAATAATCTTACAACCCAATCTTATTCACCAACTGATGCATGTTTTAAATCATTAACTTTCACTATAACCACAGTTGGATACCTAATTATCATGAGAACATCACAAAAAAAGTGAAAGACTAAAAAGTAAGAAAAACCCATAAATGCTATACTCTTTTCCCCAAAAGCTGAAGGTTTGCAGTTTTCTATAATGGGTAAGTTGGTGCTAGCCAGTTGTTCCTGCTGGTCTTCTGGGGGACGGGCTTGTTGCGCTGATTCTACGGTGCCCTTGCCTTGGTGGAATTGCGCCTCCCTTGCCGGAGGCCAGGCTCAGTGTACGTGGCTCCGGATTCCACTATGTGGCGCTGTTTTGCTCCCTGAAGGCTTTCGGCACATATGGGTGGGATGAAAATGGTGGCACCCCACTCTATGCCCTGAGCTGAAGGTTTGCACCCCCGACTTTTCAGTGAGCCCTCACAGAAGAGCAGTCAATAATTTTTGTCTCTCTGGTTTCCGTCTTTACTCTGTGTCCACCCAGGCTGTGACCGAGCGTTTTCATCTTAAGCACATTATAGAATTTCAAGTCTCCAAATTTTATGGACTCCTGTGGTGCAGACCCACGCTGTTCCTCCTGGAAGACGGCCTGGGGTCTCGCCATGCTTTTGCATTTAGCAGGGCCCCTGCCAGGATGATTGTGATACGACTCCGCAGTGGTTCGTAGTTTATGGCAACACCCAGCAGAAAGCCTGCACCTAGACTCATTTTCAGCCAGCTTCCCCACCCCAATGCCTGGGAACTCTGCTGCACTCAGCCCCTCCTCCCCCCTCCCATTCTTCTTGTGACCCTGGGAATCCTGAGACTACACTGTCCTACCTGCGATCCACCCTGCTTCTCCACCTGAGCACTTTTAAGCCAGGGACGTCCCCCACTGTAGCAGACCTCTAAGGGTCCTGATTTTGCGCTCCATGGCTTATAATACTTTGTGGTGGCCTCCTTAAGCTGGCTCCCTCCCTGCTACCCTATGCTCCAATATATCACCCTGGATTCAAGTCTCCACAGCTCCTACTTTCCAAAAAGTGGTCACTTTTCTATTTGTAGAAGTGCAGCATTTCTTTTCTCAGATCTCCGATTGATTTTGCAGGTGTTCAGAATGATTTTTTTTAATTAAAAAACATTTTTAAAAAGATTTTATTTATTTATTTGACAGAGAGATAACCAGAGCAGGAACACAAGCAGGGGGAGTGGGAGAGGGAGAAGCAGGCTTCCTGCCAAGCAGGGAGCCCGATGCTGGGCTCAATACCAGGACCCTGGGATCATGACCTGAGCTGAAGGCAGACCCTTAACGACTGAGCCACCCAGGTGCCCCTAGAATGATTTTTATAACTATCTAGCTGGATTCCAGGGACCAGACGAACTTAGGGTCCCCTACTCTTCTGCCATCTTAACTCCTCTTCCTCTACTGTCCATTTTTAAATTGGATTGTTTGGTTCTTTTGCTATTGACTTCCATGAGTTGTATTCATATTTTGGACATTAACCTCTTATCAGATATTGTTACTTTTTATTTGATGTGATTTCGCATCTTTTTTCCTCCCATTTTGACATTGGAATAGGAGCTTCCCGTTGATCCCCAGAAAGGAGATGGTACAGAATAACTGTGTATAAAGATGAGTTTGCTGTACAACAGAGTACAGGAGAGACCTGGCTCCCAAATACCAATTTAGTCCTTGCCTATAGTACTATGGGTAGTCACTTTCCCTCTGCTGGATTCAGCCCTAACACAGAACAAAGACTGTAAAACTTAATGGTTAAGGACAGGAGTTTGGATTCATTCTAGCTTGTCAACTTGGGAGAATTTAATACTGTTTTCATGATCTTTAGCAAATGTTGAGTCATATGTGCCACACAATACATATGTATCATGTAATGAATATCCACTATAGATGTACCCATAGAAAATGTAACAGGAGGAAAGGCACAGCCGTGATTCTCTTATTTTAATTAATAAAAGGTAGGATTGCTGAATAATTACATATTTCATTTTGGACTTAAATATTTTTCCACAATTTCTAAATTAGTATGAATCGTTTTAAAAAGCAGAATTAAAGCTCATAGAATTGTTGCTTGTTGTAAAATATTTTAGACAGAAATTATAAAAATAATATAACACATTTCTATATCCTATTAAATAAACTGCATTAGCTTCCTCCTTATCCAGAGGTCACCATTCACAAGAATATGGATTTTCCATTTTAATACATTTCTTTATAGCTTTGTTACATATGTATTTATCCCTACATGAAATATGTTATTATTCTCTTCCACATTTTATCTGTAGTTGCCTGGTTATAGTCTGTGTGTGGGTTTATGTGTAGGTATAGATTTTAAACATTTCCAAACATTGTTTCTCAAAGGGATTTGAGGAGGAATTTTAATGACGTGTCATTTTCATCCTATTCCTGGAAGTTAGAAATTTACTCCAATCCCCTTCCATGTGATGAGCCTTCCCTCCAACTGCTTTGTGAGACACACTGAAAGCCATTTCCTCAGAAGATGGCTTGGTGTGTACACAATCAGAACATGGAATATTATACTTTTTGAGAAGTTTTCTCAAAAAGGGTATACAAAATTTCTTAACTACAGGGATACGCTTGCAAGGAAGCCACATAAACAGGACAACCTCATCAGACAGCAGACACATATTTATTGCAGTCCTTGACCTTTCTGACTGTCCCTGCACAGCACTGCTGAGTGGCAGTCTGTCCAACTCTGGGGCTCATTAACAGGAAGCCCACCTGCATTGTGGCGAATCTAAGCCATGTTCTCAAACATAACCTTTATAAGGAATAAAGTCAATGCACTTTACTTCTTTTTCTTTTGTCATATTTATAGTCGGTTTAAAGACCAGATGTGCTGGGGCGCC
Source organism: Zalophus californianus (assembly GCF_009762305.2). Lineage (NCBI taxonomy): Eukaryota > Metazoa > Chordata > Mammalia > Carnivora > Otariidae > Zalophus > Zalophus californianus. The sequence goes on from NC_045612.1 coordinate 44,643,165, forward strand.
TGGGTGGCTCAGTCGTTAAGCATCTGCCTTTGGCTCAGGTCATGATCCCAGGGTCCTGGGATCGAGCCCCGCATCGGGCTCCCTGCTCTGCAGGAGGCCTACTTCTCCCTCTCCCGCTCCCCCTGCTTGTGTGCCCTCTCTCGCTGTGTCTCTCTCTGTCAAATCTTTAAAAAAGATTTTAAAAGATTAAAAAAAAATAAAGACCAGATGGGGAGAAAGTGTGTGTTTGGGGGCTTTTAGAGGCCCAAGGATTTTTGAGCAAGATCATAGGAAGAGTTTGGGATCCAGTAAGACATAGAAGAGGGAAGAAGAACTGTGGATGTTTTTTAGACTCACCCCTGAGGGCAGACAAAAACGTGGTCCATAACGGCAGCTTGCTACAAGAGTTTTGAAGGGAGACGCCTGGACTGTGCAACCCATTTGTCATTCCAACCTCACTAACCAGGTAAGTGACTTTCTTGGTAGAGGAGTGAATGTACAGAGAGGTTAGATGTGTTTGGTCATGGATGTTTCTACACTATGGCTGTTCCTACACCAATATTTTCTTGGGAATGGAGGATAAGAATTCATCAGGACAACTAATGTATGGTTCAACTGACTGGGTTTCTGCCTCCTGACTGTAATAGTTTAGGCCTGCCTCTCTAAATTAACTCTGAGACTTCTTAAATGACACTTTTTTGTGTTTGTATCTAGGTGATTCAGTCCCACGATTATGGACAGTCTCTTAATTTTCTGCCATGGATGAATAACTGCTTAGCATAGCTTTGATTTCACATGTTCACACTCTGAGGGACAGCACATCTCCCAGAACACTAGGATACCTCCCTGGGACTCTGTGTACTGATAATACTCCCCTACTGTCTCTTTGAAACAAATAAAATTCCTAATGGCAGGGACATTCTTTGTTCCATCTACCTGGGCAGAATTCTGCCAATTGCCTGGGTCCTAGTCTGGTACCTCTGACTACTATGCTTCATCACATGGTGACCTGAAAAGCAAGGCTATTTGCTTTCAGCAAAAGTCAGGGGCTGGTTGAGTGTTCAGAGCCCTTTCTGTGTGGAGGACCCCCTTACACATACTGGTTGCCACAGACCTGATATCATGGTGATGGTGACAACTTTCTATAGAGATACGCATGCCTTGGTGGGGATTGCAGGGTTCCGCCTTCAGGTGTTTGGGTCTCAGTTGAGGGTGTGGGTCCCCACTATGAAGGATGAATTGCCCTGGGACATGGGGAGACAGAGGAATCCAGATCCTAGACACTCCTTTCATGCTTTGAAGCTCTGTACCCAGGCTGTCTTGGAGGTGAAGCCACTGGGGTCTCATCAGGCGCTAGAGAGTGTGGGGTCCAGATCCAGGGGTGTCCTGGAGCTGCTTTCCTCTAAAAGTAGGGACTCAGGAGGGAAGACAGGTAATGGCCTCTCTGAGTTCCAGCTTCCCCCTCTGTAAAATTAGGATGAGAATGCTTCACCCACAAGATCACTGACAACACTCAGTAATACACATGAGCAAGTCCATGGCCTTGTGGTTACTGTGGGATCATGAATGCCTGTATGAATTCAGACTACTTCTTACTCCTTCTCATCTTTTTTTATTAGGGGATAGACAAGGAAAGGAAAAGAAAAAGATCCTCTGAGAAGTCCATTATAACATGTGGTTGTTAGGATCACGACCCAGTTGTTTCAGTGTCATTGTCAGTAACCAAGTGCCTGACATGGCACTGAGTACATAGTTTCACCAGTAAACACGGCTCTCTCTTTGTGTAGCTCTTCATGGTGGTGGCCAAGCTCATATCAAGTGCCTGAAGGAGACAGATTCTGAGGATCTGTGTCCTGATGGCTGCTGAAGCTTCTACTCCTGATTCAAGAGCAGCTGTTCTCAGGAGACCCCAAAACTTGTCATGCTTAGTGGAATTGAAGTTGATTCAAGTGAGTTCATAGATCTGAATAAAAGTGTGCTGTGGAATAGCTTCTGTGAGGTTCAACAAACTAGCCTAAAAGTACATAAGTTGCTTTTTTTTTCTTTGAGAGGGAGACAGTGGGGGAGGAGCAGAGGGAGAGTGAGAGAATCTTTTTTTTTTAAGATATTTTTTATTTATTTGACAGAGAGAAACACAGCAAGAGAGGGAACATAAGCAGGGGGAGTGGGAGACGGAGAAACAGGCTTCCTGTGGAACAGGGAGCCTGATGCGGGGCTCGATCCCAAGACCTGGGATCATGACCTGAGCCAAAGGCAGACGTTTAACGACTGAGCCACCCAGGCAACCCGAGAGTGAGAGAATCTTAAGCAGGCTCATGGAGCCTGACACAGGGCTCAATCTCATAACTCAAGAGTCAGATGCTTAACTGAGCCACCCAGGTGCCCACATAAGCTGTTTTGATCTCATCATGGAAGAGGCTCAGCAGGTGGAATGTCATTCCATTAGCAGCTACAGCCTGTGTAGTAACACTTGAGGCCCATCTTAGGATGCTTTTTTTTTTTAATGAAAAGCAATACATTGTTCAAAAGTTGATCTTTACTATGCGTTTGCAATAAATAAACCTAAATTGTTCTCACTGTATAAATAATCTGCAATTCCCATGTATCTCATAGATGGGTGTGGTTATGCAAGTGTTAGATCTTCCTAGCAATTTGACATTGTAAACTAGATTCTTCCCTGGTGCCCATGGTTTTTTCCATCATATAATAAATTTTTGAATGAGCCAGAAATTTTCCAAATTATCAGTTTGAAATCTTAGTGACTAGAATTTAATATATATATTTTAACTGAAGTATAGTTGACACACAATATTAATTTCAGGTATAAATATAGTAATTTGGTCTATAAGTTATGCTATGTTCACCTCAAGTTATAACTATCATCTGCCACCATACAATGCTATTGCAATACCATTGACTATATTCCCTATGCTGTCTCTTTCATCCCCATGACATATTCATTCCATAACTGGAAGCCTGTACCTCCCACTCCCCTAAAAAATTTAATATTTAAAAAAAATATTTATTACTCTTGAATTTGCCTAAATGGTAGTCAGCCTCTTTCCATATAATTACCAGTTCTTTAAAAGATCATTATGATTACTTTTCTAATATATAAAATTTTATTTCTGTACTTCAGAAGGAAATGGACATCTACTTTTTCTAAATATTTGGAAAAATTCCATTACAACTGATTATTTGTACTTTGGTTATAGGTAGTGTGGACTAGTTTGATTAGATATAATGTGGGTCTGTTCATACTATAAGAATTTAATCATGAGAATATTTCACCTGATTTATTTAATTGCATCAGAGAATTATGAACATATAAATATATCTCAAATACTTCACTGAGGTATGGCTAACATAAAAACATTGTATATATTTAAAGTATATGCTTTAAAAAGTTTTCATATATATATGTACCTGTGAATTTAGCACTACAGTCAAGATAATGAGCATATCCATCACCTCAAAAACTTCTTTGACCTCTTTGTAATGTACCCAACTACCTTTCTCCAACCTGCCTATCCACATCACCCTACCTCATTTCCAGGCAACCACTGATCTTCTGTTGTTATGGATAAGTTTTCTGTTACAATAATTTTATGTGAACAGAATCTTACAACGTGCATTTTTGTCAGTGTTTTGTTCAACCTAATTATTTTTAGATTTATGCATTTGTTGTATATATGAATATTTCCTTCTTTTTTTATTATGTTATGTTAATCACCATACATCACATCATTAGTTTTGATGTAGTGTTCCATGATTCATTGTTTGCGTATAACACCCAGTGCTCCATGCAGTACGTGCCCTCTTTAATACCCATCACCAGGCTAACCCATCCCCCCACCCCCTCCCCTCTAGAACCCTCAGTTTGTTTCTCAGAGTCCATAGTCTCTCATGGTTTGTCTCCCCCTCCGACTTCCCCCCCTTCATTCTTCCCTTTCTGCTATCTTCTTCTTCTTTGTTTTTTAACATATAATGTATTATTTGTTTCAAAGGTACAGGTCTGTGATTCAACAGTCTTACACAATTCACAGCACTCACCATAGCACATACCATCCCCAATGTCTATCACCCAACCACCCAACCCTCCCACCCCCCATCACTCCAGCAACCCTCAGTTTGTTTCCTGAGATTAAGAATTCCTCATATCAGTGAGGTCATATGATACATGCCTTCCCTGATTGACTTATTTCACTCAGCATAATACCCTCCAGTTCCATCCACGTCATTGCAAATGGCAAGATTTCATTCCTTTTGATGGCTGCATAATATTCCATTGTGTATATATATACCTCATTTTCTTTATCCATCCATCTGTCAATGGACATCGTGGCTCTTTCCATAGTTTGGCTTTGTGGACATTGCTGCTATAAACATCGGGGTGCACGTACCCCTTCGGATCCCTACATTTGTATCTTTGGGGTAAATACCCAGTAGTGCAATTGCTGGGTCGTATGGTAGCTATATTTTCAACTTTTTGAGGAAACTTCATACTGTTTTCCAGAGTGGCTGCACCAGCTTGCATGCCCACCAACAGTGTAGGAGGGTTCCCCTTTCTCCGCATCCCTGCCAACATCTGTCGTTTCCTGACTTGTTAATTTTAGCCATTCTGACTGGTGTGAATAGTATTTCATTGAGGTTTTGATTTGGATTTCCCTGATGCCGAGCGATGTTGAGCACTTTTTCATGTGCCTGTTGGCCATTTGGATGTCTTCTTTGGGAAAATGTCTCTTCATGTCTTCTGCCCATTTTTTGATTGGATCATTTGTTCTTTGGGTGTTGAGTTTGATAAGTTCTTTATAGATTTTGGATACTAGCCCTTTATCTGATATGTCATTTGCAGATATCTTCTCCCATTCTGTCAGTTGTCTTTTGGTTTTCTTGACTGTTTCTTTTGCTGTGCAAAAGCTTTTTATCTTGATGAAGTCCCAATAGTTCATTTTTGCCCTTGCTTCCCTTGCCTTTGGCAGTGTTTCTAGGAAGAAGTTGCTGCGGCTGAGGTCGAAGAGGTTGCTGCCTGTGTTCTCCTTTAGGATTTTGATGGACTTCTGTCTCACATTTAGGTCTTTCAACCATTTGGAGTCTATTTTTGTGTGTGGTGTAAGGAAATGGTCTAGTTTCATTCTTCTGCATGTGGCTGTCCAATTTTCCCAACACCATCTGTTGAAGAGATGGTCTTTTTTCCATTGGACATTCTTTCCTGCTTTGTCGAAGATTAGTTGACCATAGAGTTGAGGGTCCATTTCTGGGCTCTCGATTCTGTTCCATTGATCTATGTGTCTGTTTTGGTGCCAGTACCATAATGTCTTGATGATTACGGCTTTGTAATAGAGCTTGAAGTCCGGAATGGTGATGCCACCAGCTTTGCTTTTCTTTTTCAACATTCCTCTGGCTATTCGGGGTCTTTTCTGGTTCCATACAAATTTTAGGATTATTTGTTCCATTTCTTTGAAAAAAGTGGATGGTATTTTGATAGGAATTGCATTGAATGTGTAGATTGCTCTAGGTAGCATTGATATCTTCACAGTATTTGTTCTTTCAATCCATGAGCATGGAATATTTTTCCATTTCTTTGTGTCTTCCTCAATTTCTTTCATGAGTATTTTATAGTTTTCTGAGTACAGATTCTTTGCCTCTTTGGTTAGATTTATTCTTAGGTGTCTTATGGTTTTGGGTGCAATTGTAAATGGGATCGACTCCTTAATTTCTCTTTCTTTTGTCTTGTTGTTGGTGTATAGGAATGCTACTGATTTCTGTGCATTGATTTTATATCCTGCCACTTTACTGAATTCCTGTATGAGTTCTAGCAGTTTTGGGGTGGAGTCTTTTGGGTTTTCCACATAAAGTATCATATCATCTGCAAAGAGTGAGAGATTGACTTCCTCTTTGCTGATTCAGATGCCCTTTATTTCTTTTTGTTCTCTGATTGCTGTGGCTAGGACTTCTAAAACTATGTTGAATAGCAGTGATGATAGTGGACATCCCTGCCACATTCCTGACCTTAGGGGGAAAGCTCTCAGTTTTTCCCCATTGAGAATGATATTCCCTGTGGGTTTTTCATAGATGGCTTTTATGATATTGAGGTATGTACCCTCTATCCCTATACTCTGAAGAGTTTTGATCAAGAAAGGATGCTGTACTTTGTCAAATGCTTTTTCTGCATCTATTGAGAGAATCATATGGTTCTTGTTCTTTCTTTTATTAATGTATTGTATCACGTTGATTGATTCGCAGATGTTGAACCAACCTTGCAGCCCAGGGATAAATCCCACTTGGTCGTGGTGAATAATCCTTTCAATGTACTGTTGGATCCTATTGGCTAGTATTTTGGTGAGATTTTTTGCATCCATGTTCCTCAAAGATATTGGTCTGTAAGTCTCCTTTTTGATGGGGTCTTTGTCTGGTTTGGGATCAAGGTAATCGTGGCCTCATAAAACAAGTTTGGAAGTTTTCCTTCCATTTCTATTTTTTGGAACAGTTTCAGGAGAATAGGTATTAATTCTTCTTTAAATGTCTGATAGAATTCCCCTGGGAAGCCATCTGGCCCTGGGCTTTTGTTTGTTGGGAGATTTTTGATGACTGCTTCAATTTCCTTAGTGGTTATAGGTCTGTTTAGGTTTTCTATTTCTTCCTTGTTCAATTTTCGTAGTTGATACATCTCTAGGAATGCATCCATTTCTTCCAGGCTATCTAATTTGCTGGCATAGAATTGCTCATAATATGTTCTTATAATTGTTTGTATGTCTTTGGTGTTTTTTGTGATTTCTCCTCTTTCATTCATGATTTTGTTGATTTGGGTCATTTCTCTTTTCTTTTTGATAAGTCTGGCCAGGGGTTTATCAATCTTGTTAATTCTTTCAAAGAACCAGCTCCTAGTTTCATTGATCTGTTCTACTGTTCTTTTGGTTTCTAGTTCATTGATTTCTGCTCTGATCTTTATTATATCTCTTCTCCTGTGGGGTTTAGGCTTTATTTGCTGGTTTTTCTCTAGCTCCTTTAGGTGTAGGGTTAGGTTGTGTATTTGAGACCTTTCTTGTTTCTTGAGAAAGGCTTGTATTGCTATATACTTTCCTCTCAGGACTGCCTTTGCTGTATCCCAAAGATTTTGGACAGTTGTGTTTTCATTTTCATTGGTTTCCATGAATTTTTTAAACTCTTCTTTAATTTCCTGGTTGACCCATTCATTCTTTAGTAGGATGCTCTTTAGCCTCCATGTATTTGAGTTCTTTCCGACTTTCCTCTTGTGATTGAGTTCTAGTTTCAAAGCACTGTGGTCTGAAAATATGCAGAGAATGATTCCAATCTTTTGGTACCAGTTGAGACCTGATTTGCGACCTAGGATGTGATCTATTCTGGAGAATGTTCCATGGTCACTAGAGAAGAATGTGTATTCCGTTGCTTTGGGATGGAATGTTCTGAATATATCTGTGAAGTCCATTTGGTCCAGTGTGTCGTTTAAAGTCTTTATTTCCTTGTTGATCTTTTGCTTAGATGATCTGTCCATTTCAGTGAGGGGGGTGTTAAAGTTCCCCACTATTATTGTATTGTTGTCAATGTGTTTCTTTGCTTTTGTTATTAATTGCCTTATATCATTGACTGCTCCTATGTTAGGGGCATAGATATTTACAATTGTTAGATCTCTTTGTTGGATAGACCCTTTAATTAGGATATAGTGTCCTTCCTCATCTCTTATTACAGTCTTTGTTTTAAAATCTAATTTGTCTGATATAAGGATTACCACCCCAGCTTTCTTTTGGTGTCCATTAGCATGGTAAATGGTTTTCCACCCCCTCACTTTCAATCTGGGGGTGTCTTTGGGTCTAAAATGAGTCTCTTGCAGACAGCATATTGATGGGTCTTGTTTTTTAATCCATTCTGATAGCCTGTGTCTTTTGATTGGGGCATTTAGCCCATATACATTCAGGGTAACTATTGAAAGATAGGAATTTAGTGCCTTTGTATTGCCTGTAAGGTGACTGTCACTGTATATTGTCTGTGTTCCTTTCTGGTCTATGCTGCTTTTTGGCTCTCTCTTTGCTTAGAGGACCCCTTTCAATATTTCTTGTAGGGCTGGTTTCATGTTTGCAAATTCCTTTAGTTTTTGTTTGTCCTGGAAGCTTTTTTTCTCTCCTTCAATTTTCAATGAAAGCCTAGCTGGAAATAGTATTCTTGGCTGCATATTTTTCTCGTTTAGTGCTCTGAAGATATCTTGCCAGTCCTTTCTGGCCTGCCAGGTCTCTGTGGTTAGGTCTGTTGCCAATCTAATGTTTCTACCATTGTAGGTTACATATCTCTTCTCCTGAGCTGCTTTCAAGATTTTCTCTTTGTTTCTGAGACTTGTAAGTTTTACTATTAGATGTCGGGGTGTTGACCTATTTTTATTGATTTTGAGAGGGGTTCTCTCTGCCTCCTGGATTTTGATGCCTGTTTTCTTCCCCACATTAGGGAAGTTCTCTACTATAATTTGCTCCAATATACCTTCTGCCCCTCTCTCTCTTTCTTCTTCTTCCGGGATCCCAATTATTCTAATGTTGTTTCGTCTTATCGTATCGCTTATCTCTCGAATTCTGCCCTCGTGATCCAGTAGTTGTTTATCTCTTTTTCTCAGCTTCTTTATTTTCCATCATTTGGTCTTCTATATCGCTGATTCTCTCTTCTGCCTCATTTATCCTAGCAGTTAGTGCCCCCATTTTTGACTGCACTTCATTAATAGCCTTTTTGATTTCGACTTGGTTAGATTTTAGTTCTTTTTTTCTCCAGGAAGGGTTTCTCTAATAACTTCAATGCTTTTTTCAAGCCCAGCTAGTATCTTTAAGATCGTGATGCTGAACTCTAAGTCCGACATCGTACTAATGTCTGTATTGAGTAGGTCCTTGGCAGACGGTGCTACATCTTATTCTTTTTGCTGAGGTGATTTTTTTCGTCTTGTCATTTTGTCCAGAGGAGAATAGATGAATGAGAGAACAAAATGCTAACAGGGTAACAACGACCCCAGAAAAATATACACCAAACAAACCAGAAGAGACCTGAAACTGGGGGAAAAGAAAGGGAAAGAGAAAAAAGAAAGAGCAACGAAAAAGAAAAAGAAAACGATAAAAACAAACAAAACCAGAACAAAACAAAACAATACAGAATATGATCAAATATGATCAGGCTAGTGCATAGATAAGTGCCACACACTAGATTTTGGGTGTATTTTGGTCTGTTAGAAGAAAGTGCCTCCTAAAATTTTAAAGAAAGAAAGACTTATATATTTACAAAATAAGGGTTGATACTATGAAGGGATGGAAGATGACTGTAAAGATGAAAATTATAAAAGATTTTATAAAAGGAATTGATAAGATAAGAAGTTGTTTGAAAAAAGAAAGAAGAAGATTTTTTTAAAAAAAGGGAGAGAATGTGATCAGGCAGGAGATGAGAACAAAGCCATACACTAGTGATTTAGGGTATATTTTGATCTGTTAGAAGAAACCATATCTCAAAATTTTAAAGAGAGAGCAACTTTTATATATATGCCAAAAATAAGGGTATCTACTATGAAAGGATAGAATGTGACTCTAAAAATGAAAAATAAAAATGTTTTTTTCCAAAAAGCGATTGATAAGATGTTGGTTGAAAAAGGGAAAAAGAAAAATTAAAAAAAAAAAACAGTTAAAAAAATTAACTTTGAAAAACTAATGAATCATGGTAAAAAAGCCATGAATTCTATGTGCAGTATTCCCCTAACACTGGAGTTCTCCCGTTCTCCTTGATCAGTAAACTCGGTCTTGGCTGGCTGTTCCTGCTGATCTTCTGGGGGAGGGGCTTCTTGACCTGGTTCCCAAATGTCTTTGCCGGAGGCGGAATTGCCCCGCCATTGCTGGTCCGAGCTAAGCAATCTGCTTGGGTTTGCTCTCAGGAGCTTTTGTTCCCTGCAAGCTTTCCGTACAGCTTTGGAAGACTAGAGTGAAAATGGTGGCCTCCCAATCTCTGCCCTGGAGGAGCCGAGAACTTGGGGCCCCGCTCCTCAGTGCGCCCCCAGAGAAAAGCAGTCAGTCACTCCCGTGTCCCAGGTCTCCGGCCGCACTGTGTGCTCATCCGGCCTGTGACCGAGCGTTTCTATCTCTGGCACCCAACTAGGTGTGGAGTCTCCAAACCCAGCAGATCTCTGCGGTACGCTCCTGCGCCACTCCTCCTGGGGGAGGAAGGGGAGTCTCCCCGAATCTGCCACTTGTTGGGTCCCTGCTGGAGGTGCAGTGGCCCAACTGGGCCACAGATTACAGTTTATGGCAACCCCGAGCTGAGAGCCCGCGCCTCGGATCCGTCTCTGCAGCTGGCTTCCCTGCTCCGATACCTGGGAGCTCTGCTGCACTCAGGCACCCCCGGTCTTTCTGTGCCCCCCAAGAGTCCTGAGACCACACTGTCCCACGAGGGTTCCACCCCCCGCTTAGCCACTGGAGCGACGTCCCTCAGCGGAGCCAACTTCTAAAAGTTCTGATTTTGTGCTCTGCTGCTCTATCACTTGCCAGAAGTGGCCAACGGAGGCCCCCTCCCCTGCCGTCCATCCTCCCGAATATCGCCTCGGATTCACTTCTCCGCACGTCCTACCTTCCAGTAAGTGGTCGCTTTTCTGTTCAGAGAGTTGTTGCTATTCTTCTCTTTGATCTCCTGTTGAGTTCGTAGGTGTTCAGAATGGTTTGATCCCTATTCAGCTGAATTCCTAAGACCAGAGGAAATCCAGGTCTCCTACTCCTCCACCGTCTTGCTCCGCCCACCATGACTATTTAAATGTAAGTTAATCAAATTTAGAATAAATTAAAAATTGATGTCCTCAATCCCACTTACCACATTTCAGGTGTTCCAACATCACAGGTAACTAATGGCTACTATGTTGGACAAGAAAGACTGACAAAACCAGAACAGAATCTCTAAGCACAATGGGACAACTATAAAAGGAGTAACATACATGTCACAGGATTCCAAAAAGAGAAGAAAGAAAGGAACAGAAGAAATATTTGAAAAAAACTACTAAGATTTTCCCCACCTTAATGCCAGACAACAAACCACAGACCCAGGAAGAGCAGAGAACACCAAGCTTGATATACAGCCCCCAAAATTTATACCTTGCCACCTAATTTTCAAACTACAGAAAATCAAAAATAAAGAAAATATGATGAAAGAAGCCAAAGGAACAAAACACCTTCCCTATAGAAGAGGAAAGATAAGAATCATATCTGACTTCTCAGAAAACATACAAGCAAGAAGAGAAAAAGATCCACCAACCTTGAAATCTGTACCTGTCAAATTATCCTTCAGAAGAGACAGAGAAAATAAAGACGTTCTCAGAAAACCAAAAATTGAGGAAATGTATTATCAGTTGACGTGCCTTGCAAGAAATATTAGAAGTTCTTTACAGACAAAGAAAATGATATAGGTCAGAAATTCAGATTTACATAAAGACTGGAAGAGCATTGAAGAAGGAATAAGTGAAAGTAAAATAAAAACTTTTCTTTTTCTTATTTTTAATTGATTTAACAGAAAACAGTTTTGTTTGAAATTAGAACATCAAGAATGCATTCAATTTATATAAATATATACACTGATATATTTTATGTATAAGTGAAATGAGATGAATAACAACAATGATAGCAGGGATGGGAAGAATGAATTTGGATTATTTTGTTATTAAAGATAGTTGCTCTATCTGTGAAGCAATATAGTATTATTTGAAAATACACATGGATTAGTGTATGTATATTGCAAACCATAGGGCAGCCACTAAAAAAGAAGAAAAAAAGGTGTAATTTGTGTGCTAACAGAAAAGACAAAAATGGAACCATACAAAATGTTGATTTAAAAAACCACACAGAAAAAGAGTGGAGGAAAAAAACAGAGAACAAAGTCAATAAGGAGAAAACAGCAACAGATACGGTTACATATTAATCCCACTATATCAATAATTATTTCAATATCAATGGTCTAAATACAGTAATTAAAAGACAGAGATATCAGAGTAGTTAAAAAAAAAAAAAAAACAAAACAAGACCTGGGACGCCTGGGTGGCTCAGTCGTTAAGCATCTGCCTTCTGCTCAGGTCATCATCTCAGGGTCCTGGGATCCAGCCTCGCATCGGGCTCCCTCCTCGGTGGGAAGCCTGCTTCTCCCTCTCCCACTCCCCCTGCTTGTGTTCCCTCTCTCGCTGTCTCTCTCTCTCTCTGTCAAAAAAAATAAATAAAATCTTAAAAAAAAAAAGACCCAATTATATGTTGCCTACAGGAAACCCACCAACCCTTGTGCAGGCTGCTCAGACCTTTTACCACCTACTCTCTGTCGTCCCCTGTCTGTGAAACAGGACAAAGCTGCCCAGATCCTGCTCTGATGCCCCAGCTGCACCACTGCCACCTGGTGTTTCAACTACTGCAGGTCCCAGAATATATTTTTCCACAATCTTCTATTACACATACCAGGTTTTTTTAAAAATTTATTTTTTAAAGATTTTATTTATTAATTTGTCAGAGAGAGAGAGCGAAAGAGAGAGAGAGAGAGAACAGCAGGCAGAGGGAGAAGCAGACTCCCCACTGAGCAAGGGGCCTGATGTGGGACTTGATCCCAGGACCCTGGGATCATGACCTGAGCCAAAGGCAGACAGACGCTTAACTGACAGAACCACCCAGGTGTCCTTTTTTTCTTTTTTCCCTAGACAGAATTAGAATTAGTCTTAGTCTGTTTAGGAACAAAGCCTGGGTGTTTGTAGATCATTGTAATTTTTGTGCTCTTTGTAGACACTTCTTAGGAGAGAAGTTTGATGATGGTGGTTCATTGGTGCCACCTTTTGTCAAAACTTGATCTGTAGCTTGAACATTTCTCAGCAGGATTGTGGGAGGGAGTGGCTTTGACTCAAACCCATGAGACAGAACTTTGTGTAAGGCAGGATAGAAAGGGGGGATTTTGTGGATATAGTATATTGATGGCCTCTCTGCACTCTTCATATAAACAGAATCATACAATTTATGGTCTTTGCATATTCAGCTTCTTTCACTTGGCTTAACATTTTCAAGTTTCAACCATATTGCAGCATGTATCAGTGCTTCATTTCCTTTGTCACCAAATAATATTCCACCTTTCATCATTCATTAATTGGTGGACGTTTGGGTTGTTTCTTCTTTTGGCTCTAATGAATAATAATATCATGTGCATAAGTATACTAGTTTTTATGTAGACATATGTTGTCATTTGTCCTGGTTGTGTGCTTAGGAGTGAAATTGCTGAGTCGTATGGTAACTCTCTGTTGAGGAGCTGCCAGACTGTTTTCATGACCCTGACAGTGTTGAGGAGTGCAGGCACAGTCTGTTGTTTTTGTCCTGATTGGACTATGATTTTGGGTTCTGGGAAAGAATATCACAGAATTGAAGTCCCTTTCTTGTCACATCATATTTAGGGGGATGTGAAACTCACATGACATCATTGTCATTGGAGATGTTGACCCTCATCAGAGGGTTCAGGTGGTGATTGTCTAGATTCTCCAGTGTACAGTAACTATTTTCCTTTCACCTATTTTATTCTTTAGAAGTAAATCACTAATTCTGCCCTGCCCTTAGGAGTGGGAGTCAAAATTAAAGTTCACCTAATGGAGGAAGTGTATTTAAGTGTATACATTATTTGAAATTATTTTAAAGCAGGTTTTCACTTGTTACTCATTTTTAGTTAATTCAAACATTTATATTAGTATGAATTTGTGTGCACTTATTTTGTAGAGGTTTTTTAATGGGTATATCTCAAAAGAAAGTCTAGCATCATGATTTCCATGGTGCAGAATAAAAATTTTGCCTAAACACTCAGGAAACAACAAAAGAGATTCCTATGGCCACCATTGTATATCACCACCATGGTATTGTCTAAATATGGTATATCAGACAACCCTTTAAGACAATATATTTAAGCATGGCAGAATTTGGAAAACATTATAATGTCACAAGGTTTTATTCCATACTTGGTTTCCTCAAGAAAGAAACCCAAATATGACAGAAATTATTGAAAGTATCATAAAAATTATTGCTAACATGCACAAAACATATTTGTAAAACCTTTTTCAATGAAGCAAATGCATGAGATATGTCCAAAAAATTTGTGTGTTTCATTTGTAAGCTCATTGGCTAAAGCATAGTCTTCCAGTTCTCTGACTCTGACTTTGTGGAAGTCTACCACTCTAGCTTTAGTGTAACTGATCACACTATAATACAATCCTTTGTCTATATCCAAGCAATTGAATTCTACCTTGGGGAAAAGAAGTCCTTTCCTCTTGGGGAAATACTGGTTTGTCTCCATTTGAACAATCATTTCAATATTCCTGATCTGTACATGTGGCCTTTGGGTGGTTGTAGAATTAGCAAGTGTAATATACATGGAAGCATGGGGGAATGTGGCTTTCTTAGATGAGGGATGGAGACCTAGCTGGAGAGGACATGTAGGGGAGAGTGATTTGAGTATCCAGAATTCTTAGAATTTTGGTGCAAAGGGAGACTATATGCAAAGAAGACATTAAGTATAGATGTGGAGAGGGCTCCAGGGCATTAAAAATATTTTTAAATCATTAATTTTAAGAAATGAAATTGTCGAGCATGTTGAAGTCTTAATGGGAAGGAGCCATCTCTTCTTGGATTTAACATCTGAATTTAACACTACCCTTTCCATACCTTACTTCCTTGTTTCCCTTTTGGAGAAGCCTAAAATTTAATCAAATGATGTAGAGTTTGCTCTTAATGCCTGTTAACTGTATGTATGTATGTATGTATGTATGTATGTATGTATAGATGTACATATGTATGTATGAATGATTGAATGGATGCAGGAGGTATCAAACATGTGGTGGGAATTCATGGATTTTTACATCCCAGGGCAGAGCTCTTCATGCAACTGACTGAACCTGCGGTATTGGTGGTTGAGAGAATGCAGTATCTGAGGACCCTGCAACTAATGAATGCTAGAAGAGAGGCATTTTTGGTGTGGAGGAACAGGTGTTGCAGCTGCCATAGAAAGGTGGCTTTATTGTGGCTACCATGACAACATTTAAGAGACAGTCACAGCCTGACCATAAGAGTAGGTCCTGCCTTCAGGTGTTTGGAGCTCAGCTAAGGCAATGCATCCCTTGGATGGGGGCTGAATCTTCCTGCAGTGTGGTGAGACAGAGTCCAGATCTAAGTCACCTCTCCTGTTATGGGCCTCAGTGGCCTGGCCTTCATGTAGTTAAAGCCATTGGGCTCCTGCCTAACCCTAATGCGTGTGGGTCCTGCTCCAGGGATATTCTGGAACTGCTCTCCTCTAAAGGCAAGGGCATAGGAGGTAAGACAGGTAACAACTCTGTGCCTCAGCTTCCCACCTGTAAAATGGGGATGAGAATGTTTCACCCACAGGATCGCTGAGAATATTTAGTGACACACATGAGCAAGCCCATGGCCCTGTGGTTAATGCAGGATCATGAATACCTGTATGAATTCAGGCTACTTCTTATTCTTTTTCAACGTTTTTTTTAGGGGATAGAGGAGGAAATGAGGAGGAAAAAATGCCCTGGTGAGACATCCATTATAACTTGGTTGTTATGATTATGACCCATTGTATCTGTGTTACTGTCACTAACCTGGTGCATAGCATGGTGCAGAGTACATAGTTACTCCAGTAAAGTATTGCTGGATCACTCTCTTCCTGTGCAGCTCCTCATGAAGTTGGCAGGTTCTGAGGATCTGTATCTTGCAGGCTGCTGAAAGGTCTACTTCAGATTCAAAGGCAGTAGTCCTCAGGTGCACCCCAACACTTCACCTTCCTGGTGGGATATGATGCCTGACACAAGTGAGTTCATAGATCTGAATGAAAGAAAGTTGTGGAATAGCTCCTGTGAGGTTCACAAACTAGACCAAAAGTAGAGAAACTGCTTTGATGGCATTATGGGAGAACAGGTTCAGCAGGTGGAATGTCATTCCCTCAGCAGCTGCATGCTGTGTTGAAAATCCTGAAGCATATCTTAGAGAAGTCCTCTCTTATCTGAAAGGAATGAATTGTTGACCTGAAAAAAAACCCCTTTATCTTTAATATGCACTTACAATGAATATACATATACTTTTCTGACTGTATAAATGATAATTAATGAATTATATGTGTTCCCAGAAGGATGTGAAAATATGCGTTATTTGGAAGGGTTCCTAGCAATTTGAGATCTTAACATGGATTATTTCCTGGAATCTTGGCTTTATCATTCTATAAAGAAAAATTTTGAGAGCCTGAAAATTTTCAAGTGCTAGTTAAAAACTTTGACTAAGTTTGACCAAACTAAGACTTTGGAATTTTTATAATAATACCACTGTGTTTGCCCTATTATGATTCCTAGTAATGTTCCTCATACAAATTGGAAATTGTTA
Source organism: Zalophus californianus (assembly GCF_009762305.2). Classification (NCBI taxonomy): domain Eukaryota; kingdom Metazoa; phylum Chordata; class Mammalia; order Carnivora; family Otariidae; genus Zalophus; species Zalophus californianus. The sequence continues at coordinate 44,659,544 of NC_045612.1, forward strand.
AATATCAGTATGATTATATTCCCACATCATTTTTTCAGTTCTGTACTCATGGACCACTGTTTCCCTCACCATGCTCTGTTCCCAACCAACCACTTGTATTTTCTCAACAGATTAGTTTTGATCTTTTGTAACTTTATGTCAGTGGAATCATACAGGTTGCACTTTATATTCATCTGCTTGCCATGTCCAGTCATTTATTCACTCATTTATAGTTCTTTTTTTTTTTAAGAGAGAGAGAGCATGAGCAGTGGGGAAGGGGCAGAGGGAAAGGGAGAGAGAATCTTAAGCAGGCTCCACATCCAGCATGGAGCCCAATGCAGGGCTTGATCTCATAACTCTGAGACCATGACCTGAGCCAAAATCAAGAGTTGGACCCTTAACCAATTGAGCCACCCAGGCACCCCCATTTACTTATAGTTCTAAATTATCTTTTATTTGACATGAATATATGAAACATTATTTATGAGAAGCTACTCTGACTCATCATGGAAGAAAAGGTTTAGCAAGTGGAATTTCATTCCACCAGCAGGTGCATGCTGTCTAGTAGTCCTTGACACCCATCTCAGTGATGCTTTTTTAGTGAAAAGCAATAACTTGTCCAGTTGGAGAAAGAAGTTGGTCTTTATATGCATTTGCTATAAATATAACTGTTAAGCTAAGAAAAAAAGCATATGAAATGGCCACATATTGTATGATTCCATTTTTATGAAATATTTAGAGGAAGACCATCAATATGCTTTACCAAATAAATTCTCACCTTTACATCCTGACTTGGAGTAAGCTTTGTCTGGTAGATTAGGGTCACATCCCCTTCATCCCACTTGCTTTCACCACAATGTTCAAGCAGCAGTTCAGGCTTTTATCAAAAGATGGCACCAAAGTACCGTTGTCATCAAACTTCTCTTCAATGAAGAGTCTACAAGGACTAAAAAAAAAACAACAATCTCAAAACCCAGGTTTTGTACCTAAATAAAATAATTCTAATTCTGTCTGAAAAAAACTTGTACCTATAAAACTTTATGCCTATAGAAGAAGATTTTAGGCTATGTGAAAGCACATACCCCAGGGCCTGCAGACATTGAAACACTTGGTGGCAGTTGTGTATCTTAGCAGTCAGCGGCAGGTATTACAAAAGTGGTACAGGCCAGACAGGGGGTAGGTGACTGAGAGAAGATGGGGAGTCTGATCAGGGTCTGGGCATCTGTGCCCTATGTCACAGACAGGGGATGATTGACAGGGGGTGGAAGAAGGTCTGGGTAGCCTATACAAGGGTGGGGTGGTGGAGATTGAATGCCCTCTTCTCTGGTAGGGACCTTCTGTACGGTTCACATTGTGCATCAGCTGACAGTGATGACAACTAGATATATCGATGATGACCATGTAGTTTGAGGTCAACAGGAAATGGATCTACTTTAATACACTTACAAATTTTCCCAGGAGAATTGTTAAAATAGTAAACAAACCATTTCATGATATTTTTATACTCTTTGCAAAATGTATTCCTTTCCATTTAAAAGAAACTACAAAAATGGAGATAAATGTGATGTTACCTGGTGATGAGATCTAGAATGGCAGCTTTGAGAATCTCAGACCAGGGGGCTACCCAAAGGGGAGGGAGGATGGAGGTTGGGAGCTTGAACTCATGGAATCTGCCATCTTTCTGAATTTCCAAGTAATTGTAACAATCCATCTGTATCCATCACTTTTCTATGCTATAAGAAACCACTTTTGGGGCATATCTATACCTGAGATTGTAGGTCTAATGATATCAATGATTAATATTTATTATTGCCTTCTTATTGCCCAATATGAAAAATTAAAAATAGAATTACCATTGATCCACTAATTCCACTACTGGGTATTGACCCAAAGATAATGAAAACACTAATTCACAATGATATATGTACTTTTCTATTTATTGCAGTATTATTTACAATAGCCAAGATATGGAAACAATCTAAGTGTCCATTGATAGGTGAATGCATAAAGAAAATGTGATATGTATATACAATGGAATTTAGCCATAAAAGAGAATGAAATCTTGCCATTTAGACAACATGGTAGGATCTTAGAAGCATTATGCCAAATGAAGTAAGTCAGACAGAGAAAGACAAATAGCATATGATCTCACATGTGGAATCTAAGAAAACAAACAAAAGCAAACAGAAAAAATAAGCTGATGGATATAGAGAACAGATTGGTGGTGGTTTGAGACAGTGGCTGAGGGCTTGGCTAAATGAGTAATGGTGTCAAAAGGTACAAACTTCTAGTTATAAAATAGTCATGGGGATGTCATGTACAGCATGGTGACTATAGTTAATAACACTGTATTGCATATTTGAAAGTGTCTAAGAGTACAGATCTTGAATGTCCTCATCACACACAAAAAATCTACAGCTATGTAAAGTGATGGAGGCTAACTAGACTTATTGTGGTGATAATTTCATGATGTAGATATAGATATCAAATTATTACATTGAACATACAGAAAAGGTAATGAGGGGATGATTTACTTCCTCTTCCTCACCATAATCAGGAAACTTATGTACATAGAAATGGCACCTAAGCTATTCCAGCATATAAATATGTGTACATTTCCTCTCCTGCCCTGTCAAATCCCAATGATGTCTATGAGTTGTTTGTGGTTACGTCATCCCTTTTGTTAGAGGGAGAACACAGGAGTGACCATACATATATTTGCTGAAGTTTTACAGTATTACATGTCAGATACGTAATTTTGGTTTGTTTATTTCTCCTCAAATAGCTCTGGGGTAAGTATCAACCTGCCCATTTTACACATGACCTACCATAGGGTCACACACATCTAAAGAGAGGCATCTTTATGATTTTCTTTTTTAAAGATTTTATTTATTTATTTGACAGAGAGAGACTCAATGAGAGAGGGACCACAAGCAAGGGGAGTGGGAGAGGGAGAAGCGGGCTTCCTGCGGAGAAGGGAGCTCAATGCGGGGCTCGATCCCAGGACCTTGGGATCATAACCTGAGCCAAAGGCAGATGTTTGAGCCACCCAGGCACCCCACTTTATGATTTTCTATAGGTCATTTTTTCCCAATGAAAATACATAATTTTAGATACAGGAACAAAACCTTTATTCAAACCAGATTATGAAACAATAACTAGAGTGTGATCCCAATGTCTTTTGAGAAATTTGTATGTGTATAAAAAAGAATGAAGGAACATAAACATAGTTTTATTTCCTAGTTACGCTTATATTTACATCACAAAAACCGTAACCAAAGTCAAATGAAAAATTATAAATTGGGGGACATATTTACAACTTACATCATAAACAAAGGGTTCAATTCTTAATGTATAGAGAGTCATGAAAAACTGAATGCAAAAATGTCCCCCAAAACACCAGAGGAGAAATAAAAGTGATAGATACAAATATGTATTTAAAATGCATAGAACAACTGCTGTCCAATGCAGTAACCATAGCAACAGAGGGCTAGGTACACTTCACTGAAATTAAAAATTAGTTCCTCAGTCACAGTAGTTGTAATTTAGCAACTCAACACCCACGGGTAGCTAGTGGCTGCCATGCTAGATAACATAGATACAGAACATTTTTGTTTCTACAGAAATATCTGTTGCATGGCACTAGTGTAGAATAATATACCACCGTTTACCTATAAACAGGGGAGGAAACTCATCTACATATTGTAATCACTTATATTTTTAATTTTTTATTATTTATTTATTTATTTTAAAGATTTTATTTATTTGAGAGAGAGAGAAAGCACATGAGAGGGGGGAGGGTCAGAGGGAGAAGCTGTGGGACTCGATCCAGGGACTCCAGGATCATGACCTGAGCCGAAGGCAGTCGCTTAACCAACTGAGCCACTCAGGCGCCCCCACTTATATTTTTTAAACTGGAAGTTTAAAACAAAAGCTGATAAAAATGATTACATATAAGATTTCAGAGGAACTGCCAGGATGGAAAGAGATGATATATCTTCTCTTAAAAATTATAATACATATTTATAGGCTCCATGCACTGAAAAGCACAAGAAACAATGACCAACCCAGTAACAATGAGCAGCTCTAGTTCCCTTCTGACAGATTACCTTATTGGACTAGAAAATTTCTGACCGACAAGTTAAGACAACATTTCTGGGGAAGGTGAAAATGTAATTATGTGAGGTATTAAGGCCCAGTTTGGTGATGGTCCAGCATAAATGACTCCATTTTAGGTCTGTAGTTTTCTTTTTTTTTAAGATTATTTATTTATTTGACAGAGGGAGACAGCGAGAGAGGGAACACAGGCAGGAGGAGTGGGAGAGGGAGAAGCAGGCTTCCCGCCCAGCAGGGAGCCCGATGCGGGGCTCGATCGGGGCTCGATCCTAGGACCCTGGGATCATGACCTGAGCTGAAGGCAGACGCTTAACGACTGAGCCACCCAGGCACCCCTGTAGTTTTCATTTTAACACCACCAAAAGAGATATGGGCCAGGCCTAACATCACCCACCATGAGCTGACACAGTTCAACAAATGTCTCATCCTTCTCCCTAACTTTACTGACTACCAGTGTGGGCTCTGGAGACAAGAGTAGGGCAAAACCCTAGTTCTTCACTTACAAACAGTGAGAGTTTGATTATTCTGCTTTATCTTACTCAATTGCCTCATCTGCAAAATTGCACTTTTACAGTACTGTAGAAGAGAAAATTGAAAACAAAAATATATCCTTGTGTTTTGTTTTTCATAAAAATAAATGGTCAGAAATCACAGCACATTTAAAATTCTACTGCATAGACATTGGGATAGGTGGCTCTCTTTGAACCCTGGGAGAGTGAAAGAACTTCTCTATGCCTCAGTTTCCTGTCCTGTAAAATGGGGAAACAATCAGCCCTTTCTCATTGTTGTTATTTTGAGAATTGTTGAGTTAATACATAAACACACCTAGAAAAGGGCAAGGCATACAATAACAGCTCAATAAATGCCAGGTATTTTTATAAATATAGGCAAGTTCAGATTGCTACAGTTTTCATATTTTTACATAAGGTTTTCATGTGCCTTTAATACAGCTTAATAATCTTACAACTGAATCCTATTCTCGACTGATACATGTTTTAAATCACTATCAATACAGCCATTGCTGGATACCTAACAATCATGAGTACATCTCAAAGCACTTGGAACAATCTATCTTGGTAAATAACACCACCATTTCTGCACATGGCTAAACAAAAATCTGAAGGCTCATCCTGGAATCTTCACAAACTCCCACCCTCAGCCACTGAGGTCACCTCTCTCCTACCTCCAAAATGTTTAGTCCAGGGCCACATCTGCCCCCTGCACATTGCTGCAGCCCTTGGCCATTCCATCCTCATCCCTCACTTGGACTTCTGCAAGATTCTCCTAATGGTTATCCTCACAGCCATCTTGTCCCTGTGCAGTCCATTTTTGGGAAAGTCACCTTGTAATCACATGAATCAGATCATGTCACTCCCACACTGTAACACTTCACCCTCAATATGACTCCAATCTCCTTACACAGCTTAAACAATGTGGCTCCTGTCTGCTCACTTGACCTCATCTCCTACTGTCTGCACTTTGTCTGCCAGGCTCCAGCCACTCAAGCTTGTAGTATACTCTTTGAACATCTTTTGCCAGGCACCCCACAAACCAAAGCGCCAGCCCAGGCCTGGTTTCCTCTTGACATTAAGGACCCCTCTTCTCTCACAGCTGTGTTTTCAGTCAACCTTCCCTTTGATTTGTGTTTGCAGGAATGGGCTCCCCCCCCACCTGCCCCACTGTGCCCCAGACCCCTGTGCCTCTGTCTCCCCACCCCTCTCCAGGACTGCCCGGGTTAGTCGTAAGCTGTAGGGCATTTGGTCAGCACTATCTCAAGAAGCAAATAAAATTGCAGCCCAGTACAGCAGCCTCTGAATTAGTGTCATTCTCCTGTCTTTCCCCCCGTACCGCCCCACCAGGGTTTGCTTTCCAGATATATGTGTCTCAGCAAAGTCCATGGACCACCTCGACAATGATCACATTAATGGGTTGTGTCTGTGTTGACGCGTCTGTTCTCAGTCTAATGGGTCTTTCTGTCCCTGACTGCTGCCCCTCCATTATGGTCTCTGAGCACCCGATGCCAGCGCCAAGGGAAAGACTGTGCACATATTCACTTAAAGAAAAACAGTATTCCCAAGGCCACTTAATGATTTTAGCACCTCTTGATGCATTAAAAGCCCTTAAGGACAGCGGTTAAATCTATGCACCTTGCAGTGTGAACCCCAGCAAGATCCCCTGACGTGGTCACTGGGTAGGACATGCTGGCTATGCAGGACCATGAATGCCAATGCAACATCCAAAGGGTGGTAGGGCCATTCTAAGACATCGGGAGAATTCTCATCACGGTGCCACATCCCTCCCCAGCTCGATGAGGTCGTTCCCATTTCACAGGGAGAGAAACTGCAGCTTGAAGATGATGGGAAGTCCCAAGGCCACATGGCTGGTCTGTGCCAGGGACTGGAGTCCAGATCTATCTGGCTCCAATGTTCTTACCTGCCAATGGAGGGGGCTGCATGTGGTTGGCAAATGACTGTGGTTATCTTTCTGGCAGTCCCTTCCCTCACATGCTTCGTTCACTGCCTCTTCTCTTCCACTCCTGATTTATGGAAAGTTCTGCCTGGAACGTTCTAAGCAAAACATGATGGACAGCAGAGCCATGCTCCACGTGCCCAAAGCTCCTCTGAAACAGAAATGTGAGGATCCCACCCACAGCCGGCCTGCCCTGGCTTTGTGCTCTGTCCCTGGCCTCAGGAGAACATGTGGACATGCATTCCTGGAGGGGTACCAAGTAAACAAGATATTCGGTGTGTTCTGCCCTGCTCCCATGCAAAGGCATGCATACAATGTGGCATCTGATCCTGCCTTCCAGAGACCCCCTGGCCCATGTTCCCTTCCACCATTTATGCAACTATGACCTTACTTTCAATTTACTGTAGAACACATACCCTCCCGAAGGATTATGTTCCCCCCGAAAGGTGTCACCGGGAAAGGCTGAACAAGTCCAAACGCACTCTCGGTTGCTCAGGACAGGTATGAAACTCCCCTGGGAAGGGTTCGCAGAGCTAGTTTGGAAGGTTCTGGAGGGAAGCACACCAGGCCTGGTATTCCCTGACTCTGTTTGCGTGTGTGTGTGTGCTGTGTGTTTGTGTGTGTGTGTGTGTGTGTGTGTGTGTCCTGTGTCCAACTAGTTTGCAGGTTGCTGAGCACCTGTATCTCCTTTTCACAGTGTTATTGCCAGGCCTGTTCATGCACTGCACTCAACAGGACTTGCATGTTTCCTTTCTGATGCATTGATGGTTTTCTTAGAGTTGTGTCTACACATGTGCACACGTGTGTGAGCATGTGGCTTCTATCTACACCTGCAGCTATTGTTTTGGTCTTCCTGTATGGGCAGGGTAACATTCTTACAGGTGACATGTGATCTTTCCTCTGTACCACCCACTGCTGCTCTATCTAGGGAAGGACATGTTACACACACACACACACGCACACACGCGCGCGCACGCACACACACACACACACACACACACACACACACACACACACACACACACACCTGGCTGCTTTAACTCCCAAGACATTGCCATGAGCTCCAAGGTAGCCAGGGGAGGGGAGAGGAACAGAAGTGCACAGGGCCCCTTCTTTAGCCCACCCAGCTCCATGGCAGAGGCACGTCCTGCAGCTGCCTGGCATGCTTGCTGCACCCAGCCATGGGTGCCTGGAAGCCTACGTCCCGGGTAGCTGGCACCACCGCTCACATTCAGGCCTTTTTGAGTGTTGGGTCTAAGACCTGCAGCTTCATAACACAGGCCGAGCACGATTCTCACAATTGGACAATAAAATCATTTGCTCTATTTTCAACCGAATTTGTAAGTGGAAGTATCTGCATTGCTAGCACCCCCTGTGTGCCAAGCCCAACCCCCGCATCTTGGGATGCTGCCTCTGTATCTGCCCTCTAGGGCTGCTACGACACAACTGCACAGACGAGGCTTGAAACAGTAGACTTTCTCCCCTCACAGCTCTGGGGTCTAGAAGCCCAGGACTGAGGTGTTGGCAGGGTTGGTTTCTGGTGAGGCCTCTCTTCTTGGCTTGCAGGTGGCTGCTTCCTTGCTGTGTCCTCTCCTCCTTGCACACTTGGGGACAGGGAGAGAGGTCTTCTATGTCTCTTCCTCTTCTTACAAGGACACTAATCTTATCAGTCAAGGGCTCCACTCTGCTGACCTCACTGAACCTAAATCACCTCCCTAAAGGCTCCATCTCTAAACACAGTCACCTTGGGGGTTAGAGCTTCAACATCTGAATTGGGGGGACACAGTTCAGTCCCCAGTGGCTCCTTTTCCGGATCACTCCACCACCACCATCCTCTCTTCTTCTCACTACTACCCTCTCCCCCCACCCCGCCCCAAACAGGCTCTCCCGGGCTGGCATCTCCTCTCTCGTGCTGGGGCTGCTGAGGCCTCCAGGAGCTCCTCCCTGGACAATGCTGGACACACACTAGTCTGTGTCCCTCTCCTGCTGGGGCAGGCATGCAGAGCCCAGAGCTCCCCTGTGGTGGGTTTATACCTCTGCAGTTTATACCAATGACTAGTTGTGGGGGTAGGTTTGCATTCCCTGAGCAAGTATCAGCTGGACAAGAAAGGGTGGTGGGGCACAGCTGGCCAGAAGAGAACGCTCCTGAGTCATCTCGAATGTGTTGCCTGGGTTCCCCAAGCACCCACTGCACTCATGCCCAGCTCCGTGCCCCTGCTGCAGGAAACCCTCACTCTACCCACCAGAGCTCTGGCCTAATTGGAGGTTCCAAAGCACAGACTTAGAGGAAGACCTTCATAAATGTCGTAGAAGGCACAGACTGAGTGCTGTTCAGCTGTATCAGTGAAAGCTGAGCACCACTATGTGCCAGGTCTCGTGTCCCCACAGTGCCCAGCCTGGGGAAGTAGAGACATATGTCCTGCCAAGAATTGGGGACATGAGTTCTCAAGCACACATCACCCCACCACCAGCCCCTCCCTGCCCTCCCCCTGTCCCCATCCTGATCACAGGCAGGACCACGTTCCACAGACCAGGATTTCGTCCCAGTTCTGCTGCTTGATGGCTGGTGCCTGAAGCCCTCCAAGCCCAAGCTCCCTCACCATCAGACGGGCATGTAAGTGGCACAAGCTACAGACAGGTGTGAGGGGAGTTGTGTGGATGTAGAAGAACGAATGTACAAAGACAGCTGGCCCACGATTAAAATCAGTTGCTGGAGTCGCTTCCTCTGTGAGGTGACAGTGTCTGGAGCAGATCCAGCCGCTGGCCCTCCATTTACTGGCCCTGTCCTCTCCATCTTCCCATTTCCTCTCCAGTCACTGGAGGGGCAGGCTGGGTGACTGCTCTGTGTCTTTCCTGCATCATGTGCCCTGGTACTTAAGCCAGACAGACCTGGTTCACTTGCCCCAGACGTGTGGCCCCAACTTCCATCCAGAGCAGGGACAAGAGGGTTAATTCGGCAGTGCCTTTGGAGGAGGGCTGTGGGTGCAGGCTGGGCCAGTGCAAGGATGAGTGCCAACAGCACACAGGCCGGAGGGCCCAGCTCACTCCCTGGTTCCCATCCCACCAGCCAAGCAGGGTCCTTGGGCCACCAAGAGGACAGTGCCAAGGTATTGATTTGCACATGGCATCCGTCCCCTGAGCCCATGGCTTTCCCAACAGGCCTGCCCACCCTGCTCTGCTTTCCTCTGCAAGCAAGCTCATACTGTCTGCCACTGATCTCCACCCCAGCTGGCCCCCTCCTGACACACGACCCTCAACAGCTGGCTCTGGCTCTTGACCAGTGGGGTTTCTTTTCTTTTCTTTTTGCTTTAAAAAATGTCTTTAATAGTAATGGAAGAGAACAGTCACTCAGAAAAGACTATACAGTCCCATCCTTTATCCTCAACAAGCTGAAAAACCATGAGAACAGGAAATAACTCATAGAACAGGGATCGATCTAACTTCAATTTTGACCTCTCCTCAGAAAATGTCTTCAATTTTGCCCTCTGCCACAAGTGTTCACTGTAAAAATACAGATTTTTGAGGACAAAGGCAACTAAGAGACTCTAATCTTTTTTTCTTGTAGTGTTCAATGATTCATTATTTTCTTATAACACCCAGTGCTCATTACAACACATGCCCTCCTTAATACCCATCACTGGGCTAACACATCCCCCCACCTCCCTCCCCACTGAAACCCTCAGATTGTTTCCCAGAATCCATAGTCTCTCATGGTTCATCTCCCCCTCTGATTTCCCCCCTTCATTTTTCCCTTCCTTCTCCTAATGTCCTCCATGCTATTCCTTATGTTCCACAAATAAGTGAAACCATATGATAATTGACTTTCTCTGCTTGACTTATTTCACTTAGCATAATCTCCTCCAGTCCCATCCATGTGGATGTAAAGTTGGGTATTCATCCTTTCTGATGGCTGAGTAATATTCCATTGTATATCCGTGTATATAACCACGTCTTCTTTATCCATTCATCTGTTGAAGGGCATCTGGGCTCCTACAGTTTGGCTATTGTGGACATTGCTGCTATGAACATCGGGGTGCATGTGCCCCTTCTTTTCACTATGTCTGTATCTACACTCTGCTACACAGAGCAGCCTTGGAAGGCAAGGCTGCACTTCAGATCTGGTGGGAGGGGGCTTCTCTGAGACCTAGCTGCCTGGTGAGATCAGGAGACAGAGCATCCTGGGCACTGGGGCAGGTGGCGTGAGGGCCTAGGGGAGGAAGGAGCTGGGCTGGAAACAGGTACCTGGCAAGGTAGGAGGGAGCTCTGGGAGGACACTGTAGAGATGGGGAGAGGGCATCAGGTGTGCGGTGGGGTGGCAGGGGGCATCTAATCCTGAGCCCCAGGGCCATCAAGCAGGTGGGCAGGCTAGGGAGCAAGGTGGGCTGCCCCTGGAATGGCAGGGCAGCCTGACCCCACACTCCCAGCCCCTTCTGGTCCCTGGAGGAATGTGAGGCTCAATCTGCCCAGTGTCCGCTCGCTGCCCACACCGTCCTACAGACAAAATCTGTGCTGGCAGTGCTGTCCACTTTCAGCCACATGTAATGGATAGGTCCGGAGCCCAGAGCCTCATCATGGACTCACCAGTGCTGGCACCCTGTGTGGTGGTGGGGGAGCTATAGTTTCCAGAGCTTCACAGACCTGTGTGCAAATCCTGCACCAGCCCTTGTTAGCCCCCCGAGCGTGGGCAAATACATGCTCCCAACCTCAGCTTCCTCACCTGTCAGAGGGCGACAGTCATTCCTCCCCCAGTGGGCTGTGGCATGGAGGGTGAGTCTATACATATGGATGCTTAGGACAAGCCTGGCAGGTAAGATGGTCAAGAAACACTTTTTTTCCAATAATAGCTTTTTTGGAGATAGAATTCACATACCATACAATCCACCCATTTCAGGTGCACAACACAAAGGTTTTCAGTGTGAGCACAGAGTTGTACAACCATCACCACCCTCAATTTAGAGCATTTTCATCACCCCAGGAAGAGACCCTGTGCCCATCAGCAGCCACCTTCCATTTCCCCACACCTGCCAGCCTCAGGCAACTGCTAACATTCCGGTCTCTGTGGATTTGTCTATTCTGGAAATTTTACACCAAAGGACTCATATGCTATGTGGTCTTTTATGTTGGGCTTCTTGCATGTAGGATAGGGATCCAGGGTCCATCGGTGATGCAGGAGCTGTCAGAAGCTCATTGCTTTTGTGGCTGAGTAGCATTCCACTGCGTGGATGGGCCACATTTTATCCATTCCCCAGCTGATCATGTTGGGTTGTTTCCACTGTTTGGCTACCGTGAATAGCGCTACTGTGAACATGGATGTGCTTGTCTGAACATATGTTTTCTTTTCTCTTGTGTCATGTGGTAACTGTATGTTTAAAGGAAATGTTAGATCTCCTTGTTCTAGGGCCAAGCGAACCAAAGATCACCCCTTTCCTGGCCACCCCCATCCACCTTGGTGTTTTCTGAATGCACTTTTCACCTCTCACCCAAACTCACAATGTGTCTTTGGTTACGTGGTATTAATAGGTGTGCGGAGCAGGGTCACAGCCTCCTGACAAGAGCTGAAGTTATTCAGTGATGGCTGATGGGGCACCTGCTCGTCCACCCATACCTGCAGACAGCAGGATGAATCCTGCCTGCTGAGACAACTGGCCTCCGTGGAGAGAGTCTGCCGGCTGCCCACAAGAAAGATGGCCACCCATCGTTCCATCCCTGCCCCCACTTTGGTGAGCACATGCTCTGCAGTCAGCACTGCGCAGGGGCTGGGAGGCTGCAGAGTGATGGGGATATAGACAGGGTCCCCGAGCTCATGGAGCAAATAGTCTGGGGCGGGGTAAGGCGCAATTAGTCCACAAATAAACTAACTGAACGGGACACTCTGCTACACAGAGCAGCCTTGGAAGGCCTGGGCTGCACTTCAGATCTGGTGGGAGGGGGCTTCTCTGAGACCTAGCTGCCTGGTGAGATCAGGAGACAGAGCATCCTGGGCACTGGGGCAGGTGGCGTGAGGGCCTAGGGGAGGAAGGAGCTGGGCTGGAAACAGGGACCTGGCAAGGTAGGAGGGAGCTCTGGGAGGACACTGTAGAGATAGGGAGAGAGCATGAGACCAAGTGAGGAGTGAGACAGAGGGAGACAGAGGCAGAGGGGAGACAGAGGCAGAGACAGAGAAGCAAAGACAGAGGAAGTGTAAGGCAGTGGGTGAAGGCTGGGGTGTAGCATAGAGATGTAGGGCAGGGTGTAAGGCTGTGGTGTAGGATGGGGTGTAGGGTGGGGGTATAGGACAGGAGTGTAGGGTGGGGTGTAGAGTGGGGTGTAAGGCTGGGGTGTAGGATGGGGGTGTAAGGCGGGGTGTAGGACAGGGTGAAAGCGGGGTGTAAGGCAGAGCGTTGGCCCTCGCCCTCAGGCTGGCGGATCAAGGAGAGCCCAGGGGAGAGATGACACATGACTCATGGTGGTCTGGATCCAGAGAGCAGGGGGCTGGGGCCGTGTGTTGGGGGAATTCCTGAGACTTGCCCTGGTGAGTTAGGGGCCTGAGAGAAAGGGACACAGAGGAGAATCAGGAATGGCTCCTGGGCTCTGAGCTGAGCAACAGGGTAGATGGCAGAGCCATTTGTCGGGATGGGGACAAAGTGGGGGATAAGCATACTGGGGCACCAGACCAGCCTGTGTGAGAGTGGAGAGACCCTGAAGCCACGCTGATGCCATGGGTGCTTCCCAGGCATCACCAGGCGGCTCCCTGAGCCCCATGGTGGGGGAGCTCCCCCTCAGGAGAAGAGAGGCCAACTTTGCCCACCCCAGGCATGGGAGCCTAATCCCCACCTCCGGGGGGGGCTCAACTCCATCTCCCGAAGGTGAGAGCACTAGGAGTGCTGACTGCAGGCCAGGCACATGCTGCGTTCACTCGCTTAATCTCTACAGCCAGCCCAGGAGTTGTGAGCCATTTTCCCTGTCTTGCAGATTAGGAAACTGAGGCCTAGATGCCAGTGGGTTTCTGGTACCTCCAGCCCAAAGGCAGGGGTGTGTCATGAGAAGGGTTTGTGGGTGGTTAACTGCATCCAGAGAGATGGATGCTGATGGCGGGTATAGGCCTGGCAGGGCGCCTTGGCTCTGCCAGCTGTGTGTGTAGGCTCAGCACCTGCCCCTGCCCCAGCTCAGCAGTCCTGCTGACACCTGACCATCTCTTCGTGCAGCCACAAAGGAGCAGGACGCTAATCTGGGGCATACCTGTGCGGAGTCACCAACCCTAGCAGGGATGAACCCACAAGAAAGTGGTGTGGCCGAGGAGGAGGACAAAAGTGTGGTGGCCCTCAGCCCCTGGTCCCTGTGGGGGGCTTTCCAAGCTGGCTATAGAAGGGTCAATCCACACCTCAGAAGGGGAGGCTCAGAGAACATTTTGGACACTAGGCAGCCAGGGAGCACCTGTTCCCCAGCCAGTGGGTGGCCAGCTCTTAGCCCCAGTGAGTCAGGGGGCCTTGGGGCAGGCAGGGGCCATCAGTCACCAGATTGTTTTTCAGCTCCAGCTCCCCCAGGGGATGTCAAACCTGCCCCCTTCCCACTCTCTAGAAGCAGAGCCCCTCAGAACGTGGGAGCACTTTCCATTTCCCGCTGGGTTAGGACTTCCTTCTGCTGTTCCTGCTGTCAGGGCCCCTGGTTCAGGGGTGGGTCTGGAGAAGGGAGACACAGGGGCAGGAGGAAGAAGGGAATCCAGCTCATTGGAAGGACAGAGGGAAGGGCAGAGCTGGGGATGGGGTGTGAACCCTGGTTTCCTGCATCCGGACCTCCCCCATAGCCCAGGGAGGGACTCCACACAGAAACAAGTCAGGTGACAAAATCAGCTGCCAGAGCCCCAGCTAAGCAAAACACCCAACTGAATGGATTTCCCCAACAGAGGAAAGGTTGTGAGTGAGACGCTCAGCAAGAGGCCAGAGGAGGTAGGCTCCTGCTCAGGAGAGGGCCCCTGGGGGTCAGGGGAGAGCCCAGATCTGCAGGTGCAGCTCACACAGAGGACTCGGCAGAGGGCCACTTGTCTAGGAGAAGATGCTAGTGGTTATTCCTAAAGTCATGCTGTTGAGTAAGCAAGGACATTGCCAGCAGGCCACTAGTTGAATGCAGGGCTTAGCTCAGCTCAGCTCTGCAGCGGTCCCCAGGGACAGGACAACTAGGCCCAGGTAAAGCCTTCCTGCAGACATGACACGAGGGTCCCACCAGAGGCCACCCGGAGGCCAGCATGCTGGTTGGGTTCACTTTCTGAGTGGATGCTAATGCTGGGCTGTTTCTCTTCTCAGGAGCCCTGCCCACCCCACCCCACCAGCTGGGGGACTCCCTCGAGTTCCTTCTCTGGCCTCAGTGCGCTGACCCGGCCTCCTGGAGGCTGGTAGGAGAACAAAAGGAGGCACTTGTGAGAAGCAGGCCCGCCTAGTTGGTGGCTAGGGTGGGCTCTGTGCCGTGGTGGGACTGTGTATGGGGAGCTCCTGAGCCTCCAGGCCCCGGTCGTCCCATGGGGTCGTGATGGGATTGACCCTTTCTCGTTGATCTGAGAGCTACACTTTCTAGTTGGCCCTACACCCTTTTGTGACCTGTGTCCTTACTGTTTTCTATGAGGAAACCAGAGTCCATAGAAGTTTGGTGACTTGCCCAGTGGCCCAGCAAAGCCGTCTCAGGGTTGGAGCTTTTGGTTGGAGTGGTCTGGGGAGGGAGGAGGGGAAATTAGGAGAAGCCCTTGGTTGGGGGAGACATGGCCTAGGCACCCCGGGGTCTGATGGCAGGAGGGAAGCCCCACCCCTGGAGAGGGATGGGGGAGAAAGATAGGGGCAGTTGTCCTGGCAGAGCAGCCTTAGGGCCCCAAACCTGGCTTCAAGCTCTTCTGTCACCATCTTAAAAGTCAGAGTAGTCCTCAAACATGGGGCCACTTTGTCACTCTGCACCTGACCCTCACCCTGCACCCGACCCCACAAATTAAGTCAGTGCTGGCTTTTGGTGTCCAGAAAAAAATGAGCCCAAATTCTAGCCCTGACATTTTGTTGCATGACCCTGACAAATTACTTAACCTTCATGCCCCGTTTCTTCACCTGCAAAATAGGATAAAGGGTGCGCACAGCAACAATTGGTTCAAGGAGCTCCCACGGTCATTGGTCATTGGGTGAGTGAGGGCCATTGTCTCCGCACCTCTGGCTTGTGTGTTTGCCTCGCATATGTGGATCAAAGTAGCAGAGCTGCCCCACCACCGTCCTCCCTGCCCACAGTGCTCTCCAGCCCCTGCATCCTGGGTGCCAAGAGGGGTTGGGTGCTGTGTCCTGGCGCAGAGCACCTTCGCAAGACTTTTGGTGGGAAATGGCAACACTCATCCCAGCCCAGGGGCAAAGGGGATGAGGAGCAGGGGGCACATTAACAGTTGAGGAGGCGAAGCAGATGGGGGTTGGGCATGGAGGAGGGAGCCTGGTGTTTGCCAGGGTGACAGTGGCAGGTGGTGAAAGCACCAGAGAAGGGGACAGAGGAGAAGCAAGGAGACTGGGTTTGGGGAGAGGGCAGTGAGAAAGGTCCAACACATGTGGAGATGTGTCTCTGAGCCCAGGGTAGAGGGGAGGTCTGCAGACTTCCATGTGGAAGTGCTCAGTGTATGACTAGCTCTCGGAAGCATGATGGGGTGGCCCTGTGAGTGGAGAGTTTTGAAGGCTCCCCCAAGGAACCTCTTGTGTTTGGGGGAACAGAAGCTGGTGGCAAAGAGATGGAGGAACAGCAGGAAAGGGGCCCACAGAAGCCAAGGTGGGGGGAGAGGGTACAGGGAAGAGGGAGGGACCCCTCAGGGATCAAGTGGCTGTGCCAGTGACACACAGAGACTCTAAGATCCAGCACTGAGGAAACCACTGTAGCCCTACAATGGCAGGGGTGTGGGGGGGTGTGCAGAGAGAGCTCTCCATTCCTTTTTTTTTTTTTTTTGATGGACACAGTGGAGAGCCAGCTGTGAGGAGGGACAGGAGGGCCATGGTGAGGGATCACCTTGCTGGGAGCTTTGTGGTTTTATTTTTAAAAATGCCAATGACAAAGAGTGTGACAGACCACAGGGAAGGACCCTGAGCACCCCCAGAAGGAGGGAGGAGAGGCAGGGAGCTGATGGCTCCTGTTTTCTCCGTGGAGTAGGAGGTGAGGGTACCTGGGGTAAGTCAGGTGTCAGAGGTTGGGGCAGAACAGAGACGGTGTCACATGGTCCCCATGGAGACTGGGAGGAGGAGCCCAGCTGGACGGTAGACAGTAGCTATAGGCAGGTGTAGGGCCTCCGCCCTGGGGTGCGAGGGCGGTGTCTCTCATTGCTCTCAGCAGTCTGGAGGCAGGTGGGGGGCAAGTGCTTACAAAGCACCTACTGCATGCTGGCGGGGGGGGGGTCAAGGACAACGTGTTTGGAGGACTAACTCAGACATCTGTATGAGCATTCTGGGACTATTGTAACAAATTACTGCAAACTGGGGGCTTAAAACAAGGGAAAATTATTCTCCCATGGTTCCGGATGCCAGAGATCTGAAATCAGGGTGTCAGAAGGGCTGTGCTTTCTCCAAAGGTCAGGGAAGAATCCTTCATGGCCTTTTGCAGCCTTAGGTGGCTTCTGGCAAACCATGGCATGCCTGGACTCATTAGCTGAATCTGTTTGGTCTCTGCCTCTGTCTTCGCATGGCTGTCTCCCCCAAGAGAGCCCGTGTGCCTGCATCTCTGTGCAAATCTTCTCTTATAAGGACCCAAGTCATTGGATTTAGGGCCAGCCTCATTCACTAGGACCTCATCTTAACCTAAACAGTCACATCTGCAAAGACCCCCATTTCCAACTAAGGTCACATGCAGATGTTCCAGGTGGACATGAATTTTGGGTGGACATTATTCACCCCAGAACAGCATCTAAGCTTGATGAGGAAGAGTGTGAAGATAGGCAGGGAGAGGGGGACACTCAGGGGACGAGGGGCAAGCTGACCTCATGAAGTTGGAGGTGGGCATCTGCCATGAGAGGAATGGGTGGGGAAAGCTAGAAAGAGGAGAGAGTGCCAGGGAGTAGGAAGCAACAAGGTGGGGACAGGGCTCACAGGCTGATGGGGGTAGAAGGCAAAGGGAAAATGAGGGAAGGGTTGGGAGGGAGAGGCCATTGGATAGGTCATCATCTGGGGTCGGCCAGGCCATGCGTGTGGCCCGGTGCCCAGGAGGGGAGCAGACAGACCCAGGAGGAGGAGACGTGGAATGGGGTGCAGCCAGATAGTTGGGTCACAAAGAAGCAGTTGGCTTCATTTTCCCATGAAGATGGAGGAGGCCCAGCCTGGGAGCTGTGGTGTGGAGCTCGGGGGATGACCAGACACACCTGTTGACCCCACAGGCTGAGATATAGAATGTGAGCAGCCGGCCCCAAATGGGGTGAAAGACCAGAGGTCTGTCTTGAAGGAAGGGATTGAACTTGACCTCTGTGGTCCAGAGGGCAGAGCTCGGACCATGGGGAAATCACTGGGAGGCAAATCTCAGTCATTCCCAGGAAAGAACTTTGTAACAAGGGGAGTCTCTGGGACTAGGTGGGAGGAGAGGCACGGTGGGCTGGGAAGCACTGGGATCATCGCAAAAGTGACGTGGGGTTGGCCAGGGCTGGGCTGGAGGAATCATAAAACCCCACTGATCCTGAGCATCCACCTGCCAACCTGGATGCTGGTGTGGAGAATCTGGGCCTTTCATGAACAGAGTGAGAGAATGGATGTAAGGCTAGAGGATAGAAGAGGAACATGGTGTGAGACTGAGGGCATCTGTGACATACGCAGGTGAAGCCTGCAGTTGGAGGTGACAGCAGATGGGACACTGGAAATCCCACCCGAAACTGAAGCTAGAGCCATGGGTTCTCTCCTGCACTTGGGTGTTTCAGCTTCTCCTCCCTGCCTGCCCTCGGTTGTCCCTGGTCTCCATACCTAGACCTTTCCTGGCTTCTCCCTGGCCCAGTGGTTCCCTCTCCCAGAGGAATGGTGGCATCCAGGTTCTGAACAGCCAAGCAGGGGCCCCTGGCAACTTCCTGCAAGAGTGACAGGAGAATAGGTAGTCACAGTGTTTTGCAACCAGACACACCTTGGGGGTCTTTTATCCCAACCCCATCAACTTGAAGATGAGACAGGAAGGCCCACGGGGTTAAGTGACTTGCCCAAGACTATGTCACCCTGACTCAGAGCAGAGACTGAGGCCCAGACCCAGGGATACACAGCTCTGACGTGGTGCCTGTGTCCACCCAGTGGGCAGGCTGCACTTCAGCTCCAGCACTGATCACCCAGAGTTAGCAACAGACCGCACAGGCCTAGGGCCCAACCCCCAACAGACGCCAGCCAGAAGTCTCAGAGACCACTGGTACTTCTGACCCACCAGCTATAAATTCAGGGGTTCCCATGAACCCTCAGTTCCTTTTTTTAAAATTTAAATTCAACCAATCAACATATAGTGTAGTATTAGTTTTAGAGGTAAAGTTCAGTTATTCATCAGTTTCATATAACACCCAGTGCTCGTTACCTCATGTGCCCTCCTTAATGTCCATCATCCAGTTACCCTATCTCCTCATCCACCTCCCCTCCAGCAACCCTCAGTTTTTTTCTTATGATTAAGAGTCTCTTATGGTTTGTCTCCCTCTCTGATTTCATCTTTTTTTTTTAGAACTTTTTTAAAAAAGATTTTATTTATTTATTTGACAGAGAGAGCGAGAGAGCACAGGCAGAGGGAGCAGGAGAAGGAGAGGGAGAAGCAGGCTCCCCGCTGACCAGGGAGCCCGATGTGGGGCTCAATGCAGGGCTCGATCCCAGGACCCTGGGATCATAACCTGAGCCGAAGGCAGACGTTTAACCATCTGAGCCACTCAGGCACCCCTCTGATTTCATCTTCTTTTATTTTTCCCTCCCTTCCCCTATGATCCTCTGTTTTCTTTCTTAAATTCCACATATGAGTGAAATCATATAATAATTGACTTTCTCTGGTTGACTTATTTTGCATAGCATAATACCCTCTAGTTCTATAATTCAATAGAATGTCTCATAGACTGAAGAAAGCCCTATGCTTATGATTAGTTTTATTGTAAGGGATGTATACAGGACAAGATCCTGGAGAGAGCTGGGAGCTTCCATGCCCACCTCCCATGGAATCAGGCATGTCACTGTCCTGGCACATCCATGTGTTCACCGACCAAGACACTGCCTCAGCCTCAATGCCCAGAGTTTGTATAAGGGTTTCATTATATTGGCAAGATTAATTAAATCACTGGCCACTTGACTGAACTCAATCTCCAGCCCCATCCAAGAGCCTGGGCTGGTCCTAGCTTCCAACCATCCAGTCATGAGGTTGGTGATATGCCCCCATCCTGAAGCTACCCCAGGGATCACCCTTAGCATAATAGAGACCCTCCTGGTACTCAGGAAATCCCAGGGCTATGACGCTTTTTGGCAGGACCCCAGCCCAGCAGCATTCCCTTCAGGTCAGGCCGGCAGACCCAGTTACATGAACGTAGCCAAAAAATCCCACTCCTGATGATGGCAAATAATCCCCTTGAGAAAAATACTGGGAAGGTTCCCACCAAAACAGACATCACCTGAATGAGACAACTTAGCAGACCGATAGGAACCAAGGACAACAAGACAAGGTGCTGGCCAGGCCAAGACAGTGAGGACACTTCCTTAAAGGGCTGGAATGTCTTCAAGGGAAGAGGGGCAGCCTGCTGTCCAGGTTCCCACACCAGCAAGGGGACACGGGCTAGGACGGCGGTGCACAGGGACCTCTTTAGCTGTGCTCAGGTTTGCTTCTATTGCTGGATGATGGGCCACTCTGCACTCTGCATATTGAGATGAAAGTCATCATTTGCAGGAGAGAAGGCAGGACATCCCAACAGAAACCTGCACAGAGAGCTTCACCTCCCGGGTCACAGGTAAGCAGCCCTGTTAGAAAAGCCACTCTGGTGTGAGTCTGTTACTGTGCCAGCGATTTGGGTAGTGTTTGCCTAACAAGCAAAACTACATTCCTGCTGTCTGAGCAAGCTGAATGCGGAGCCATGGGCCTTGTGGACTTGAACCATGTGGGACCCTACTCCAAGCCAGTTCCGAGCCACCTGTCCAAAGTCACCTGCAGCCTCCAGTGCACACGACCTGCCCTGGGTTGGCTGGCTTTCCCGGCCTGGGGCTCTTGGGAAGCAGTTTATAAGCTTATCTGCGAAATTCCAGCCCAGCAAATCTCTGGAATGGGAGCAGATTCACCTAATGGAATTAAGAAGTATAAAATACTGTTGATCTTGAAAGGGATTCGGAAACTAAGCCCCTTCTGGAAATTGGAAAGTCGCTAACATCAGCTGGGGAAATTATAGACCTGTGTGCCCGGAGGTAATGAGGTCAAGCCACTCCACGTATCTGAAGGGAAATTGGGGTCTCCAACTCACCAGAGCCCTCTAAAAAGTTCATCAAATGGCAGGCATCCCGGCAACCCAGTGGACGTAATTTACCTGGGTTTTCAAAAAGCTTTGATGAGTCCTGCCTGAGAGCCGATCAGGCCAGGGGAACACGGCAGAGGAGAGTCCACTACAAGTGAGCCCCTCATTAGTGAGAGGGGTCCTGGGGCCAGCTGTTCCCAGAACTGCCTGAAGACAGTTCATCGTGGACCCCTTGGGCAGGCTTTGGGGAGGAAACCGCTATTAAATTTAAAAACTTAAGGGTCACCTCATGAAATCTAGTTTTCTTGGGAGCATTTCCACAGACAAAGAGGCAGTAAGGAGTTTTGTTCTTCAGAACTGTTTTCTGCCTTTGAGCCTTTGAAATGCCAGTTGGGATGGTGTCTGCCCCCACACCCCCGAACTGCCCCAGCACTGGCCAGGTACCATCCCTGCTGAGAAGGTGGTCGAAAGTCAGCTCTGGGCAGATGCAGAGTAGCCTGCTTTCTGGGTGGGTTTGGTGCTGCTTTTGTGTACTGCCATAAATCTGCCTTCTTCTGGGCTGAGGGTCCCCCAGGGCAGCAGAGGTGACCCAATGGCTAAAGCACTGCCCCCCCACCAGACCTCTTTTCTGGGCACGTTCCTCCAAAGGGGCCAGGGCCAGGAAGAAACAACAAGGAGGTATCAGCTCCCACCTGTGCTCAGAGATGCCCATAACCCATGCCCATATTTACTGGGCATTTAATCTCGTGGAGCTATGGTTCCAGGTAGGGGGTGTGGGGGTGTTTAGTGTCCTTGGTCTGCCATCCAGGTGACTCTTACCTGGCCGGCCTAGAAAGAAGAAAAGTGTAGCTCACATAGAGTCAGAGCAGCCTTCTGCTTCCAGCCTCTTCTTCTGGCAGCTACTCATGGAGCTGCCACAGAGCAGGGCAGGGTTCTCCAGCTGGGCGTCCATGACAGGTGAATACCTGACCGGGGAAAGAAGGTGCAGTGTCAGCAGAAAGTCTGTGTGCCTTTCCAGTATTCCAAACAAATAACATAAATTCAAAGTGCTATGGAATTTACAAAGTGCCTATAAAGTACCAACCTTCATTTGGATTGCTCCTTAAAAGTACTGGCCCCCTTCCAAGATGCTGTGCTGGGGGGAAAGGAATGGAGAAGAAATCATGAAAACGTTCACCTTTGCTGCAGTTCTCACTCTGGCCAGAACGTGTCCAGAACCATAAGTCTTCCACAGCCAGGGGACAGGCCCAGTGCCCATTTGGATCAGAGAAGGAGGGATTGTACTGAGCTTCTCAGAGCACTGGGGATTCTGGAATGCCTCATTAGCCCTGGATGTGTTACCCTACCTGAGCTGAAGTCCCCAAGCCCACTTAGCCAAGTGGCAGCCATCTTGAACAGGCGAGGGCAAATCCTTGGGGGTGGTGGTTGATGCTTACCTATCCTAGCCTTACCTGTCGAATTCATCCATCCAGCTTGTGTGCTCCTTTAGCAGCCAGACCACCTGAAATGAAGGGAGGAGAAGGCCACCAGAACAGAGGCTTCATGGCCAAGGGTCTAGAAGGCACATTTCCCTGTCTGGGCTACCCCTATGCCCATGGTCACAGGCAAATGGGTTGGTTCCCATCCAGTGGGAAGGAGAAGAGTGATTCTATTAAAGCAGTCATGGCCTGGCCTCTCTCATGCCCCACGCAGGGATACCTTCCAGCGCTGTGCAGAGAGAGTGGGCCTGGACAGACACCCGCAGCTCTAACGCCGCCCAGGGTCTGCTCTCCATAACCCTCCCAATAAGCCCACAGAGAGTGCCCACAGCTCTTCCCACTCTGCCTGCGGTCCTCCTCTCAAGAATGAAACCATGATTAAGGGGCCCTACCCTCGGAGCAGACAGTGGCACTGACCTAATTTAGGAGCCTAATCAATTCCCCCCCCCATGTGATTAATTGAGATCTTCCCATTGATTTTCCTTCAGAGAAACAGCCTAGGTGGAATTTGGAGAGAAATGTACAAGGGCTCGTACACCCCTGCAGCAGGGAGCCAAGACGAGGGGCTGTGTTCCCCCTCGTCTGAGCATGGGGCCAGCCACAGGTGCCCTTCCTCTCTGGGGTCCCACCTGCAGCCACTTTGGGAGCTCAGCAGACTCAGATCATGGGGAGCCTCCAGGGAGGGAGGGAGGAAGGAAGTCTGTGCATATTAGTTCAAGGGTGCTCATGCTTCCTCCTTCATTTACTCAAACATATTTATGGCATGTCAGCTTTGAACCAGGCCCTGTCTTAGATTCTAGAGACACATAAGTGTCCACATCAGTGGACAAAACAGATAAAAGTCTCTCATGGAGCTTACATTGCACTGGGCAGGGGGAGATGGACAATCAACAGAAATACAAATAAGCAGCATTGTGCCCGCAGGAGCTAAGAGCCATGGAGTGGGGATGGGAGGTGTGTGTGTTTGGGGGATGAATTGAGATTCTAATCCACATGAGAAAATGTATCTGAGCAAAGACCTCAGGGAAATGGGGTTTGGCTGGGGCAGGGGCAAAGCTGGAGCAAGTACAAAGGCCCTGGGGTAGCATGTGCCTGGAAAGCTCCACAGCCAGCAAGAAGGCCAGTGCTGCCTGTGGAAAGAGCAGGAGGGTGGTGAGGTCTGGGGGTGAACAGACCAGAGCAGGTGGAGCTTCAGAGCTGGGGAAGGACTCTGAGGTTTATTCTGAGCATGAATCTATGAGGCAGACTGGAAATCTCTCTCACATCCTGGTTTTTTCTACTCAGCCACCCCACTGGCCATTTCTCTTCTTCTCGGTGGTCAGGGGATTAGACACCCTTCAGGCCCAGATGACAGAAAGCTGGATCCAACTTCGCTGCATCCTTCACCACAGGCCCGACGTGACCAAGCCTCTCTAGGCACTGGAGGACTGGAGGCCAGAGGACTGGCCCTTGGGGTGCTAGCTTTGGCCTTGGCAGACAGTAGTTTCTTTAGAGTCAGGGTCTCAGACCTGGCCGCCAGTTGACCTCTTGCTCTTAGAAGCAGCCTTTGGGCACCTCTGACTCTGTTTAGCACCCACCACAGGCCCACATTCTTCCCTCCCAGGGGTCCTAGCTCTGAGGTGCTGAGGGAAAAGCAGGGCCACATGTGGGGGTTCTACAAGGGGTACAGGGCATGTGGGAGTTGAGGCCTTAGACGGCACTAGATCTATTGTGAGGGGTGTGGGACACCAGGCACGTTGGGACCACTTTGTGAGGAGGGCCCCTCAAAGAAGCTGAGCTTCAGTAGAGGAGTGGGACGCCCCCAAGGACTGACTCTGGGCAGAGGGTGGGGAGGAGTGAGGGGATTTCAGGCTGGACAAAGGGGGTTCACACTCTGACTCTCATCACTGCACAACCTTATCTGGTGATTAAACAAGGTGATGGATGGATTGGGCCAGGCCTTGGCGAGGGCAGGGGCGGGGGTTCTGCAAACATCAGTGAGACAAGGGAGGAGGGGTTCCCAGGATTTCCATGGTGTTCTGCCATGCAGAGGGCTCCACCTCTTCCATGTCTTCCGGAGGATGATGGCAGGAAAGGGCTCAGAGTCCAGGCTCCCATCACCCACCTCGTACTCAGTTTCCCCATCTGTAAAATAGGGATGATGCTCAGACCCACCTCTTAGGGGCCACCAGAGGGTGACTTGAGAGCCAACTAGGCAAAACACTAGGATCGGCACTGAGTCCAGGGGGCTGCTATGTGCAGGTGGGCAAACCCGGTGCAGGAAGGCTATGGTATTTGCTCAGGGCCTTGCACCTCGATGTGGCAGAGCCTTGATTCAAGCCCCTCTTTTTTCCAGTTCTTGCTCTGGAGCTCCATCCACAGAGCAGACCCAGCGGGTGTCCTGCTATCAGGCCCAGGTTTGACTTTCTGAATGTGCCCCCACCCCCACTCTCAGGGCACCAGCAGGGGCAGGGTGGGCGATGGTCTGTCTCACCTGCTTGCTCATTTCCTGGCCTCTGACACTCACAATTCAGCCAAAAGGTTGAGGTCGGGGTAATCCCACTGGCTCCCCTCACCACCTCCAGCAGCTACCTGTGCTGCTGGTGGCCTTCCTCCCGCTGATGGCTCCTTGGACCTGGCAGCTATCAGCCAAAGCCCTTGTGAGTCAGCCCCAGGGCTGCTCAATTTAAAAGGTTTGCTCTCCCCTCCCAAAGCCTGTGGCCACTCAGGCCACCTGCCCTGTTGACCTTTGGCCCCAGCATGACGCTGCTGCACCTGCAGAATTGGAAGGCTGCAAGAAGGGTCCCAGAAGGCCCAGACTGATGTGTGTTGAGCCGTCAGAGCTGGGTTCTTAATAAATGCCCTGTTGCCAGAGTGCACAGATAGTCCCGGTTTGGGATCACGTCTCCAGGGGGCACTTGGGACCTGTGTGGTCAGAGCATCACCAGGCTCACTGCTGCACCTGGGTCCTGGCCTCTCCTTGGCTCCTGGGGAGCACAGAATCACCAGTCCAGCACAGGGAAACATCTAGCATGTCTCTGCTCTACCTGCTTTCAGCCCCTCCAATGGCAGCTGAGCATTCTCCCAAGGTTGCAAAGCAGCCTCTCTCCCTGGCCCCTAAAAGTTTTGCTCTTCCCCTTCCTCCGTGAATTGCCTCCCAGATGAGACTGATTTGCAACCTGTCTGCTTCTCAGAAGAATAGGAGAGGTTCTTTCTAGGTGACGGCCCCTCTCCTGTTGATACCTTTCCCATATGCCTCTGTGTGCGGGCAGGTGCCCTTGACCCGGGGGGCTGGGGACCGAGAACACCCTCCCACCACACAGTAACAGGTCCTTCCCGGTGGACTCCACTCAGGAAGGGCACTGTGCCCACCCCGTCCTGCACTGTCCTCAACCCAAGAAGAGCATAGCCCCTGGGGTGGAGTCTGAAGATGCCAGGCCGTGTCTGCAGCTCACTCAGGGTATCAGGTCGGTGTCAGAGGGGAGAGGAACGTGCAACCACAGAAAAATGGCATTTGGCGTACACGGCTGCCCTGCTCTCTCTGCTACCGTACACACTTCAGCCTGATGTGCAGAATTTATGAGGGAAAGAATTTTGACATTTCTGGTTTTGAGCTAGTCTTGGAGGTAGAATTGCAAAGCCAGCTTTGGCTGCAGAAAGAGCAGCCCTCCCTCGAGCGCAGAGCTGGGAACCTGGGTCTTTGGGGCTATATCTGCTGGGATGGTGTCTTTGAACATGGAGCATGCAGCAGCTCCCCTGCCTCCAAGGTAGGTGGAGAGAGTCTGCTCAAGTTCAAGATAATCCAGGTTACCTTCTAGGCAACCAGCAGTGCAGGAGGAGCAGGTGGGAGTCCACTGGGAAGCCATAGTGTTGTCTCCCATAGCTCTGGGGTGCCAGACCCTCACCCCTCAAAGGGTTTGCTTATCTCCTGCTTGGTACAACTGAGAAGCACTTGGAGCCCTGCCCATCCCCTGTTGGCTCCCAGACCTGTAGCTCCTTTTAATCTGTCCGGGATCTGCCCCTGAGGGTTCCTGGCATCATTCCAGTTTAGGGAAATTATGCCCCATTTCCAAAGTGACCCCAGTAAGCCAGGGCTGGCCTAGCCCATTCCTGATGCCCAGTGAATGTGGCATCAGAATGGCTGCAGTGTTGATGGCGGTCCGTAGCTACCTACCCAGTGGTTTTGAGTGAGGGAGATTCTACCTTCTGCTCTTGCCTCAGCACAGGAGGGATGAGTGGGGTGTGAGGCTCAGGGGTATGGTTTCAGGTTTTCCCTCAGTGAGGGAGTGCCACTGCAGGCTGCTCCCAGTGCTTCACCTTCGCCTGCAGGTGCAGCGCTCCCCGCACCGGGTCCAGTCTGAGAGTTGCACCAGCCCGGCGCCAAGTCACAAAGCAAATATAAGTTCTTCTGCATAATCTCTAAATGACATGGGTTCTCCCTGAAAATGTCAAGAAGCAATCTTGGACTTATGTTAAGGAACTGGAATCTATTTTCAGTACGATGAGAAAACAGAAACAGAAAAAAAAGAGGATTCGGAATTCTTCAATGTAAGAAGCTGAAAGGTGTGCCTGCCTTGCTTTTCTTTGCCCAAAACAATAGCCAGGGACAGTGAGCAGAACTCGGGTCTGTTTCCCTGACCCCGTGGGTTCTCTGGCTCTTCAGCCAACCCCCCAGTTGATGATAAACCAGAGGGCTCTGCTGGTGGTGCATGCAGCTCAGCGCAGGCTGCACTGCTTGATTCCACAGCCCCTGCTAGCTGGAGTGTCTTTCCAGTCCCCAGTTTGCAGCCTGGGGCGGCCACACTGGGGACCTTCAGGATTTCACTTGCTAAGCATGCGCTGAAAATGACATCCTGCATGGGTTTCTCTGGAATTGGGCACTCCTCCTGAGGCTCGGGGTTTCTCTGGAATTGAGTACTCCTCCTGAGGCTCGGGGCTCCGGGGAGAAACTGCGTGGAGCACCCAAGGGCTGAGGGCTTGGAGTAGATCATCAGCTTCTCTGGAGGCCCTAGGACAGTCACTTCCCAGCATCTGGTGTTGCTGTGTTTTGGTTTCCTGATGATTCCCCTCTCACAATGGAAGGAGGCAAATCACTCCTCAGGCTGGAGATGTGACGCTGGGCAGATGGAGGGTCGGAGCCGATTGGTTTCCACATTTCTCCGCGCCCCACCCCCAGAGAACTTCTGTCTCTTTCTTAGGAGGAAGGGCGGCGGGAGAGGACACGGCGTCTTCCACCTAAAGACTTTCTCCTTCCCACAGTGATGCTTCTGCAATTTACGTTAAGGGCTATAATGGGTCGAAGTAAATGGAATACGTTTGCAATTAGTTTTCAAAGAACTTATCACATTAAAGTAAATGAATTACTGATTTAGTGACACTCATGCTTTTAGTGAGTGACATGGTGCCATCCTGGCTCTGTGCCTTGGTTCTCAGAGCTGGTGGCTGGCACAAGCAACCTTGCTTTGTGTAGGGATTTTATTTAATTAATTAATTAATTTATATTTATTTATTTATTTATTTATTTGACAGAGAGAGACACAGCGAGAAAGGCAACACAAGCAGGGGGAGTGGGAGAGGGAGAAGCAGGCTTCCCACTGAGCAGGGAGTCGGATACGGGGCTCGATCCCAGGACCCTGGGATCATGACCTGAGCCAAAGGCAGACGCTTAACGACTGAGCCACCCAGGCGCCCCTGTGTAGGGATTTTAATTTTAATATTTCCTTCTCATGACTTAGCTTTGTAATTAAAGTGCATTCACATGAGAAATGAAGGGTCGGTCTATGGGAATAGAAGATCCAGAGACAAAGTGTGCCTGCCTCCCTGCAGGGAAGAGCAAATCTAATACGTCTCTGACCTCAATAGCTAATGAAGGTTGAGGAAGGCAGGGGGGACACCCCTTAGGGGGTTGGGGCAGGTTAAAATGGACCCTCCATTGCTGGTCCATTAGCAAACCCCTTTCCTCTGGACCATGGAAGTTCATGCGTTGGAAGGTAGCTTCCTAAATTGCTAAGAGATTGTGACCAAGAGTTTGTGGGATGGCAGGGCTGGGCCCCCCAGGTTGGAAGAGCCCGGGGCAATAGCTTGAGGGCAGCTGAGCTCATCCTTGGCTCTGGAAGCAGAGGGAGCAGGAGCCCTGGCCCAAAGCAGAGGATGAAAGTTTCAGGCTTGGTTGGGCCTCGGTGCCAACCCCAGGACACCACTGTCCCCGGGATGCGCAGGAGGGTCTTCCCATCCCCCATTCTCTGGGCGGTGGGGGGGCGGAACAGGACTGCGCAGGGAGAAATGCAGGGACACTGCCCCTAAGCCATGGTGCCCTCAGGATGGAAACTTGCAGGCCTCGAGGCCAAGCCACGTGCTGGCTGCTGAACTGCTGTGGCCCCTGCCTGTCCTGGTGCTGACTCAGTTTTGCAGAGTCATCCCCAGGAGAGGCGACCACCAGGGGAAGACAGAGAACCCCATTAAAGTTGCTGGTTTATGCCGGCCTCGGGCTTCTGGCTGCCTGTTGTTTTCATCCTTGGTTCAAATTAACATGGCCTTGCCCCTGAGTACAGCTGCTGGGGACAGCTCTCTGGAGTGCAGGATGGGTGAGCAGGGACTGTGCCCCTGTGAGGTTACCACCTCAAACAGCAGTAGCAGCACAGGGGCTGGCATGCCCAACTGTCACTTACCGCATCATCAGTGTCCGGCCCTGGCTGGGCGGGGCCTCCTTTGGGTGGAGGCTGCTTTGGCAGAGGGCCCCTGGGAGCAAGGGACGCTCCTTACCTGCCACCACCGACGGGCAGGGCTGTGAACCAGGAGGGATCAGTCCTGAGCTGCAGCTGGCCTCCACACCTCAGGGTCCCTGCTCCCTGACATCAGGACACCTGAGCCCCTTCTGGAATGTGACAAACTCATGAATTTCAGCCTCACTGAGTGACACCTAGAAGCCTATTGGCCTGGGTGTTAGGGACCCAACAGTAAACTGGTCCTCCTTGCACAGCTGCATGCCAGCCTAGGCATCTGGGCCACTTCCTTTAGTCATTGATGACTCAGAAGTCCTGACACCCGCTCGGCAGATGGCTCCTCCCTGAGCCTGTGCTCAGCGGGCTGTGGGGAGAAAGGAAAGAGCTTGGGTTTGGGAATTCAAGTGGATCCACAAGTGGGCTCCTCATCCATTTACTTCTGCCGTGTGACCTCATGCAGGGTGTTGAACCTCTCTGGGCTTCCTTGCCAACAAGCCTGTCCCTCCCCACCCCCACCTCGTCTGCTATAGCTGGGAGAATTAAAGATGTATGAGTGTGTAAACCTTCTGGGACAGTGCCTGACACACAGTAGGTGCTCAACAAACAGCCGGGAGCCTCCTGTGCTTGGCCATGCTGCTGGGCTCCAGCGGCTGCCTCACCAGCTGGACACGAACTGCCCAGCCTGTGATCTGAAATCCCAGAGCAGCAAACCAGGGCCGTTGCTAACTGGTTCAAATGTGGCTTTTCAAATCCGTACCTTTCTTTGTAATAAATTTTTTTTTCCCTTTAGTTAAAAATGTTGACATTGTGCCTGGATACTCCGCCAGAGAAAGTGGCTATAAATTAAACATTAAATCTTTAATGGTCCATAAATAACTATTCATTTCTGGTTCTGTATATACTGGATATAAATACAGGGATTTTTTCATCTGGGAGGCAGACTTCTTTTTTTTAACCTCAGCTGGATAATCTTGTTAAGTGGATGTAATTAAAAGTTGAATTAATCTGTGTCCTCCCCCTGGCTTTGTCTGGGGTGGGGGAGGGGGGAGGGGTACTTAGGTGAGGAGGACATGGCCCCACTGGCTATAACCCCTCTTTGGGAGGTGCCAGGAAGAGGTCAGGAGGAGACAGGATGTCCTCCTCTGAGGCATTTGTCAGCCACCAGGTGCTACTTGGGCCATCCCAGGCTTCTGTTGTCAGGTTTCCTTGCTCCCTTTCCCAAACTGCACCCCCACAGTGGATTCAGCAGCCTGGAGCTCTGTCCAGAGAAGTAGGGGCTGCTCCGAGAACAACTTTGCAGAGCTCCAGGCTCCAAGAGAGTGCCACAGATGTGGGAGAAGGCTCAGAGTGGGCTAACACAGACCAGCGCCCTAGGAAGGTGATTTAGAAAACCCTCCTCCCCTCTGTGAGGGAGGAGCCCTGAGAAGGGGGCTTAGGGGCTTGTAAGGTTTTGAGACCTTCAGTTCCCCTTGGTGAATCTGTTCCTCTTGTATCATGCCAGGTTGGTCAGCTGGGGAGGTTGGATGCATGTCTCATTCTCTGTAAACGTTAAAGCTTGTAAAGGCCAGAAGGGAGAGGGAAGACAGGTAGACCGCCAGAGAGATTGGCTGGAAATGGCAAAAAGAGCTAGGATCATGTGCCTCTGGGGCCTTTCCCCTAAGCTAAGAAGAGCGTATTAGTTTCTGGTTGCTGCTGTAACAAACAAATGTGGTGACTTAAAGCAACACAGATGTGTTACTTCACGGTTCGGGAGGTCGGAAGTCTGAACGGGTCTCACTGGGTTCAAGTCAAGGTGTCAGCGGGGCTCCTTCTGGAGGCCCTGGGGAAAGTCAGCTTCCTGGCCTTTTCCAGCTTCTGGAGGCACCGCATCCCTGGGCTTGGGGCCCCTCCTCCTCCTGCAAAGCTGGCAGTGGCTGAGTCTTTCTCACACTGAAACTCCTCACTCTGCACCGGCCTCCCTCTTCCACATTTAAGGACCCTGTGATTACACTGGGCCCACCTGGATAATACAAGATAACCCTCCTATTTTAAGGTCGACTGATTAGCAAACTTAACTCCATCTGCTACCCTAATCCTCCTTTGCTGCATAACCTGACATAGTCACAGGTCCCAGGAGCTAGGATGTGGGGGGTTGGGGGAGAGCATTGTTCTCCGACCACAGGGGCTTTCCCTACCCCGATTGCAAACACAGCCTCCCCCAAAATGCATGTGAACCTGGGGCATGTCTTCAGTCTTCGGAGCCAGAGATTCTGAATTATAGCTTTGTGCAGCTGTCTGTGTCTTCTCATCTTATGTTGCCTAAGGTAAGACAATGCCCTGGGATTAAGGAGTGGAGTGAAGATGCCCTAACTAGGGAGAAGGGGAAGAGAGAAGTGCAGAGGGCCAAAGGGCTGGGGTCCATGATGCTTTGAAAGTAGAAGAAATCCTGCATGGTACCATGAGGGTTAACCTGAGGTTAGAGGATAGAACACTGTCTGGAAGAGAAGGGCCTGCAGCAAGACAGTGCTGCAGGTGGATGGTGGACGGAAGGGCAGGTGCAAAGTTGTCCCTGTGGCTGGAGCCCACATGGGAAGGGGGACAGGAGCAGCTGCAGGGGTGGGCAGGACCAGACCACATGGGACCTTGTATGCGAGGCCGAGTCTCTCCAAGAAGCAACGGAAGTGTGTTAATGGGAAGGAGGGAGCATGATCAGATTTGCATCATGAAAATATCTCCCTGGCTGTTAAATAGAGAGCGAACGGGTGGGAGCCTGAGTGGAGACCACTTGGGACTTGGTCCAGGTGAGAAGTGTGTGCCTGAGCTGGGGAGGTGGCATGTGGCACAAGGTGGCGAGAAGTAGATGAACTGCAGATGCACTCTAGAGGTCAAACTGACAGAATCAGTGACAGGCTGGATGATGGAGCATGAGGGCTTGCCCACTTGGATGGGTGAGGGCTCTATGTACCAAAATGGGAACCACTGACACGGGACCGGCTTTCTGGGAGAACCCTGAGCCTTGGATGTGTCAGGCTAGAGGAGTCTGGGAGACACTCAAGTAAGGGTGCACTCTGAGCTGGCCTGAACCTTGGGGACTTTGGCTAGAGGTGCCAGATCAGGCTTCCCTAGCATGCAGGTGCTGGCACAGAGTGTGGATGGAGTGGCATGGGGGCACAGCACAGGGTAAAAAGAGAAAGGCCAGGATTGGGCCCCCGGGAGCCAGGATATTCCATCACCCCCTAGAGGAGGCTGGAGCTACAAAGGGGATGGGTTGGTTAGGAAGGGCTGGAGAGGCAGGAGGGAGACCTGGTGTGGATGTCCCGTGCAGGACAGGGGCTCCTCAGTGGCAGTGAGGGTACAGTCAACAGTCCACATCCTACTGAGAAAGATAGGGCTGACAAAGGCCACTTGATAATTCGGTTGAATGAATTTGTCTGTGGAGAGAAAGAGGTAGGTCTTTTCCAGCAAGGAAAGGAAAGATCCTGAAGCATGAACAAGTTTATCAGGGAACCACAAGAAGCTCTACTTGGCCCGAGGGTAAACCCATGATAGGGGAGCTGGGGGGATGTGGGGCTACAAGGCAGGTTGGCATCCAGCGTGAGCAGCCACCAGGTTAAGGGTCTGGACCTTCCTGAGCCTGCAGGTGGCTGCTGAGGTATCTGATAGGGTCAAGGTTTGTAATGCAGCATTGAGGCCGGATTCACAGAGGGTCGGTGCAGAGGTGCATGGATGGAGCTCTGAGACGAAGAGGGGGCCTTTGCCATGTGACTTGAGAGCTTGAGTGTAGTGAGGGGCAAACAGATGCAAGAGGCATTGAGGAGGGAATGAGGGTAGAAGCCAGGGGGACAATTCGGGGAGGACACCAGGGAGGAGCTGGAAGAGCAAATTTGCCAAGGCTCTGAGCCTGGGGTGCTGGATCCCCATCAGCACCATTGGGAAATGCTGGGGCTGAGGAGTTTCTCAGGGTGGCAACCTTCAGTCCTCTGTCCCGCTCACTGAGTTGGCAGTGACCCTGGCACGGGAACCCGGGTGATGACCATGTCCAGAAAGGACCTGGATCCACCAGGCAGGAAACTTCCTTGTAGGAGTCCATGGAGGGTGGAGCCAGGGCATGGAGAAGTGCAGCCAGGCATGAGTTGCTTGGAAAGGAAGGGGCAAAGGGAGGGCAACACAGAGGTGCCGCTTGAGAGTCTGAGCTAGCAGCTAGGGGGCACAGAGAGCCAGGGAAGGGGGTGGCTGTCCAGTGAGCCTCACCGGGGATCCTCTCTGTGAACCTCAGCTCTGCTCTAATGTTTCTGTAAATCAGATGTTCTCCGGGTCAGGCAGGGCTATGAACCTCATCCCAACACGTCTGTCTGTTGAAGCGAATATTCGTCCAGTGTTGACCAACCACAGAAGCCAGTCTTGCCCACACCTTTTCCTCATTAGGGGCCCCTCCCCTAACAGAAGTCATTGTAATCATTATTGAAAGTCCTGATCACAAGCCTCAGGGAATGTCAGCATAAACACATTCACAATTCATCACGTTTCCCGTCTCAACAAAGACTTTCGGCATGAGCAGAGGACAGCCGCTATCTGTTATTAAATAAACAGAACTGTTAATGCAGGCACGATCTGCAAATTAGCCGCTTGTCAATGTGGGTTAGTCGCAGGCAGATGCTAGCCAGGACACGGGTATGATAGGAGGCCACGTTCACTCTTCACTTCTGAGACCACTTTCTGCAGAAGATTCCAGAATTGGTAAAGCGAGCAGCGATGTGTTAATCCCGAAGGGGAGTCACTGAATGGTAATCATCTTTTTGGGGGGTGGCTAGGCAGCAACAGTTGGGCGCAGTGCAGTGTGGTGCACTAACTCACTCCTCTCCCCCCTGGGGAAGCAAGAGCTGAGATCCTGAGGGGGAGACCAGCAGGTGCTTTAAAGGGACCCAGGATTTGTTTCGGCAGGCACAGTAAGACACACAGACACAGGAATGATGGTCAGGACAGAATTTTTATATACTCATTGTTCACTAGAAACAGGAGGTGCCCCTCATGGGGAAGCACCAGGGTCAGTCAGGAGGCAGAGGGAGCAGGAAAATCTGGGCAAGAGCCTTTATTGTGGTTTCCATGGGAAGGACCAGGTGGGGCAGTAGGCAGGCATAGGACTGGCTAGTTAAATGATTGCAGTGGGCTCTGGAGCACGAGGACTGAATCATCTGGTACCTGACCCTGGGGCTATGAGAGCAGGGGGAAAGTGGCCCCAAGCGTATAGAGGCTCTCGGTTGGTTGGTTTGTGTATTAAAGGCACATTCCTTCGCTAGCAGTCTGCTCTCTCTTTAGAAATTAGCCAGCCCTGGGAGGGGCAGTCCCTCCGGGGTGAGGTAGGTTCCAAAGTCAAGGCATCAGGATAAAGAAGATAAAAGGACTGGTTATGCAGCTGGGTTGGAGTAGAAAGGCCCAGGATGAGCTGAACAGAGGGAGTTGGCTAAGAGTGGGCTCTGCCTTCTTCACAGCACCTCCTGGTACAAACCTGCAGCCCCAGCACACAGGGGCTTTGGACACCAAAGCGCACCTTGGCTGCCAGTGCTCCAGCAGGTAGCAGTGACTGTGTCAGGTGTCCAGACTCCGTGGTGGTTCCAGAAGTAGGCCTGCAGGGCTCAGGGGTCTCAGGAGTCCTTGGTCAGCTGCAGGAAGGGGGAGGGGGCATGTGACATTGCTAATCCAGGGGAGGGGGGCCTTGTCCTGGCCCTGCAGGCAGGAAAACCCCTCCCCAGCCTTCAGTGGCAGGTCCCAGCTCACAGTAAGGACCTGGCAGGCAGGGGTCCACCCCTGCAGAAGATGAGGCAGTAGTCATGGGCCCCCAGATTGCCTGCCAAGCCTGAAGAGCTCTGAGCTTGGAGAAGAAGCACTGCAGAGCTGGGTCCTGCTGATTAATAAGGCTGGACACTGAATCACTCTGTGTGTCAACACTCACCAGCTCTTTCCAGCCTCATTCCCTAGAGAAAGTGACAGTGACACCTCTACCACCCGAGGCCACCAGCCACTGCTGGGGTGGCCACCTATAGAGAAGCCTCAGCTTCCCCATCTGTGCCTGGTGACAAAGACATGCATCTGGCAGCCCTGGGGAGGATTCGTGATAATTTTTGCCAAGTGCTCCCTAAACCATAGGAACACAGCAGACTCGATAAATGAAAACTGCTTACCTTTGCTTTACACTTGTTACCCCCCAGGCAAACCTGCTAGTTTAGGAAGCACAGTTTATTTTTTAAAAAAGATTTTATTTATTTATTTGACAGAGAGAGATAGCTAGAGCCGGAACACAAGCAGGGGGAGTGGGAGAGGGAGAAGCAGGCTCCTCACAGAACAGGGAGCCCGATGCGGGGCTCGATCCCAGGACCCTGGGATCATGACCTGAGCCAAAGACAGATGCTTAATGACTGAGCCACCCAGGCATCCCCGGGAAGCACAGTTTATCTCACACAAGTGGTGCCACACTCGCTTGGGTTTGAGTCTCCTTCCCTACAGAGGGGCACGTTGGTGCAAATGAAGCCCACCCCCCAAGTCTCCAAACCCCCACCCTCCCAGGGTGTAAATTGCTGCTGGCCTCTTCATCAGTTTGGGGCCAAGAGGTGCAGGAGCCTCCTTGGGGTTTGTTGCAAACTTCCCTCCCTTCCCTGTGCCCTGGGGCTGGGGGCGTGGAACAGCCACACCCTTTCCTTCCTGTTTGGGGGAAACAGCCCAGGTGGGCTGCAAGCTCAGTGAGCAGGTCCTGCCATTATTGTCCATGGATGCCCGGCTGCCTCCTCCCCAGCAACAGGTCAGGCACCTGATTTTCTTTAATCCTCCCAAGGGCACCAAGGGGTCAGTAGTATTTTCACCCCCACTTTACAGGAGAGTAAACTGAGGCACTTGAAGGCTGAGTACTCTGAAGGTCTAACAAGCATGCCAGGCCTGGCCCTCTGCCGTGAGCGCCCAGCACAGGGTCTTCTCTTCCCTGTGGGCTCCTGGAAAAAGCTGCAGGTACCCCATTCCATGATTTTTCCCAAAAAGGAAATCTCTGCATTATTTTCCTTTATTTCTACATGTGATTTTCTAGTTGCGTTGAACTGGAGCAGTGCAGCTCTGTTCTCTGTGTCTCCCCACTCTACAGAAGCCAGTAGGGGAGACACAGGCTGCAGACTGAGCTTCCCAACGTGGTCCCATATGGTTCCTAGGCCCGCGGGCGCCCATGGACTCTGCAGACAGCTTTGCTAACACCCAGCTCCCAGTGCTCTCAGCCCATTATCTGCTTTTGTTTTGTAAGTAGCTTAATGGAGACAGATTTCTGAAAATCTTAAGAGGGATGAACAGGTTGGTTTCTTAGGGTATTTGCTCAGGAAATGAGATTTTGCCCATTTCCCAAAGGAGAAAGAGCATGTCTAAATTATTGATAGAAAGCATGCCTCCTTTAAGAAGCCAGCATACAGCTGTCTGTGTGCTGAATGGCACTGTTTGCCCTGTGCATTGTCTCAGCTCCCTGGCCTGTCTCCGCCACCCACCCCATCCTCCACTGGCACTGCTCACAGACCCAAAGGGGCAGCTCCAACCCCACACGTCCCACCCAGCACTTCTGCTGAGGGGGCACGTTCTCAGTGCGGACCTGTCTTTCTCCGAGGAGAGGCCATGCATCTTCAGGTTTCTAAAAGTCACCTGCAGGGGATGTTGAATGGGTCTTGAGAACTCACTGGTGTAGGACACAGATCCCAACTATGGCTTTGAACCTAGCCCAGGCTGACTGTCTGTACTCAAGAGCCAGCTTTTAAAGAAAGAGAAGGGACAGGAGCCAAGGTGTAGCCAAGTGGAGACTGGACGGCCACCCAGACATGGCCATCACTGAACTCCATTTCAGCTGAGTGTTGAAGAGAACATGGTGTGCGTGCGGTACCCAGCTCCATGGGGAGCAGCGCAGACAGGGCCTCTGCTACCCCTATGGTTTGCATTAAAAAGAAGACCAGCCTCCTCAGTGTAATCAGACACCAGCACGCCAACGTGGCCAGGAAACCAGGCAGTCAAAGGTGTGCAAGACCCACAGTCAGAGCGCTCTCTGGGGGCAGCATCTGTCTCGTGGAGCACCATGCCCCTCCCACCTGAACTCGACAAATATTGTTGAATGGATAAATGAACTTGGAGACTGGGCAGCTGTGAAGTTGGATGTGCTGTTGAGGAGGTGCACGGCCCAATGTGACATCAAGAATGATGGGGAGAACATCAGACTACGATTGCTTGCAGCTTTTATCCCCACTGTGTCCTACAGATAGTTTTGTATCCATTTTCATAGCAGCATGAAATAAAATAGAAATGTGTCAATAGATAGAAGTCAAGATCAGAGAGCAGGAAAGATAGAACAGAAAAACACAGCTGTGGGGTTTTGAAATTCAATTAGCAAGGTTGGGCCACAGTTTTCCTGTGGTTTTCTGAACTTGCAGGCAGCCAAACAGGAAACATGGCTAACTTTATGATTCTTATCTTCAAATGTGGCTTAAAACCCAAATGGTCATCAACAGATTAATGGATGAACAAAATGTAGTCCATCCACACAGTGGAATATTATCCAGCCATTAAAAAGAACGGACATTCTGACACCTGCTACAACATGGACGGGTCTTGAAAATCTCAGGTTACGTGGAATCAGCCAGTCACAAAAAGACAAATACTCTGTGGCTCCACTTACAGAGGTCCCTGGGGTTGTCAGATTCACAGAGACAGACAGTAGAATAGAGGTTTCCAGGCGCTGGGGGAGGGGAACAAGGAGTTCATGTTTAATGGGGACAGAGTTTCAATTTGGGACAATGACAACGATCCGGAGATGGATGGATGGATGGATATACAACAAATGAGAATGTACTTAATGCCACTGAACTGTGCACTTAAAAATGGTTAAAGTTATAAATTTTGTTATGTATATTTGATCACAGTAAAAAAAAAAATTCAAACAAAAACAAAAAACAAACCCAAAACAAATAAAAAAGTGGATTCAAAATGCTCCCCAGAGGAATATCCGTTCTCCTGAGGTCCTTCACTCCGAAAGGTATTTCTCAGGGTCCGGTCATGTGACACCAGGGTGGGCGCCCAGCTCGACAGAGAAGAGCATTGGAAAGGACACCTATGGGAGAGGTGAGCATCCCAGGGGTTGGCATGTTGGGAGTAATGTCACGGAGGGTCACCCAGGGGGAAGGAAGTGCTGCTAGGCAGCTGGACAAGTGCCATGGTTGCTCTAAGGCATGCGGAGAAGGCTGCAAGAGGAGCATCCCGGCTGCCGTGACAAATCACCACACACCCGGGAAGTTTATTCTCTCACAGGCCTGGGGGCTGGCAGCCTCCCTCCGGAGGCCCTAGGGGAGAATCCTTCCTGCCTCTTCCAGCTCCTGGTGACCAAGGCTTTGCTTGGCTTGTGGCCACATCCCTGCTTCCCGCGCCTGTCCTCTGCCTGGTGTCTTCTCCCTGGTCCTTAGAAACACACTCACTGTACTTAGGCCCCCCCTGAGTCCAGGGTGACCTCGTCATGACCTTTTAACAACTACATCTGCAAAGACCCTATTTCCCGATGAGGTCACATTCTGGGGTTCCAGGTAGACATGCATTCCTGAGGGTGCTATTCTGCCCAGGACACCTGGCATCTTGTCCGTGTGCTATCGGCCCCGTGGGGTTCTGCAGACGTGTGGACTGGTCAACAGAGGTGCCTACTGAAATCTCTTCAGGGAAGGGCTGAAGGCCCACCGCCTGCTTCCCCTCCATGACTGGGGGACCCTGGGAATTTCCATGTCCATAGCAGAGTCTTTGGATGGTGTTGACCTTGGGGACCTCTGGGCCTCAGTTTCCATACCAGGCTGACCCGGGGACAGGAAGGTGATACACAGCAGTGCTGTCAATGCCCCTCGGCTGTGGGTGGCCACCTGTCCTGTGACCAGTGAGCTCACTTCCCTTCCCAGGTCTGTGCTGAGTTCAGCATCTTCCCCACGGCCCCTCCTGCTGAAGGCAAGGTGCCCAGAGACCCCATCCCCCAGACAGAGCCTCTTACATAGCATGAGCAATGACAAGCAGCACAGGGGCCGCTGGGCTGGGCCTGACATTCATCAGGACGTTACAAAGCCCAACACAGCCAGGAGAACCAGGTGGCCACAGAAGGTCAGAGAAAAGCAGGGCCTGGGGAACAGATAGGAGGGTTTGCACAGATGCTGAGCTGCTTGTGTCCAGGGGCCAGTAGACTCACTAATCAGCCATGTAGGCTTTACCGGCCTTTGCCGTGTGCACTGGTTGAGTGTCAGCAGCACTGTTATGACAGGGCCCCGGGGTGTATCCCTTGTCCCTTCCGGCAGAAGGTGAGTAAGGGGTGCGCCCTGCCCCTACTGGTCCTTGTGAAAGGAGACAGGAGAGCTTGCTGTGTGTCCGCCAGGTGACAACAGCAGGAAGACAGGAAGCAGGATCTTGCTGGGACCCCGGGTCTGCCAGCACCCTGACCTTGGACCTCCCTGCCTCTGGCACTGTTCAAGCCACCCAGGTTGGGGCATTTTGTTATAGCAGCCAAGCAGATGAAGACCCTGTGTCTTCGTGGGAAGACTCCCTCTCCCTGCTTCAGACATCTGAGGCTCCTCCTGCAAAAATGGGTCTGTTGTCTCTGGCAGCATGCTTACCCCTTCAGCATCTGCAAGCATTTCCCTCCTGGACCCCATTGCAAGGAGAGACCACTTTCTCTTAGCCCTAGAGCAATAGCACCTGTGGCTGACTCATTTATTCTTGCCTGTGGAGCTAAGAAGATGCTCAGGATAGGTTGTCCAAATACCCTATCCCAGAAGTGCAGGAGGCTCAGACCAGGATGAACGTGTGAGGGCCCCTTCCCTCACCTGGACATCGGGCACTATAATGCCTACCTCCTGGGACTGATGTGGGGTTTGTAATGCATCCTCATTGTCTGGCACATCATAGTTGCTCAATAAATAAGAGCCAAGATGGTGACCCGAGAGAAACACTTCAGCAAACAGGAGTCACAACCCACTACAAATACGTGTTCTGCTTTCTCTATATCTTTCCATTCCTGCCTATCATGGAGTGACTCAGAGTCCAACCGGGCGGGGAAGGGGCCAGTTCAGGATGCCATGGTGGTGGCAAATGAACAGACGTCACGAGAGGGAAGGGTCTGTGCTATAACCTTACTGGAGATTTTCTGGCAAATTGTTTGTCATGATCCACACTAAAAAGTGGTCTTACTAATGGACATGTGTTCTTGTTATTATAAGGGCAATACAAGCGAGCAGCAGTTTAATTTCTGAAGAACAAAACATCAGAAGGAAGCAGGGTCACAGCGGTCACCTGTGTCATCTGGATGGAGTTGAATAGAGAAAGGAACAAGTGCTCTTGAGGAGGAGATTTGCAGAGGAAAGCTCACATGGGGTCGGCATGGAGGGGACTAAACCGAGGCTGTGGGTTAGGCCATGGGCTGGGACCTGGTGGGCACAGGTGTAAAGCACAGTCAAGCAGGCAGGAGAAAGGGGAAAGGATCTACATGGGTGGATGGATCTCATCCACAACAGGGATTCCGTAGAACAAAGATCACTCTATGAAGGACCCAATCCCTTCTTTAAAACAGTAGTGCGGGAATGCCTGGGTGGCTCAGTCAGTTAAGCATCTGCCTTCGGCTCAGGTCGTGGTCCCAGGGTCCTGGATTGGAGTCCCGCATCGGGCTCCCTGCTCAGTGGGGAGCCCGATTCTCCCTCTGCCTGCCGCCTTCCCCCTCCCCTTGTGATCTCTCTCTGACAAATAAATAAATAAAATATTTTTAAAAAATAAAAGAGTAGTGCAGCTCGGGTCCCTGGAGGCAAATGCTTACTGGCTGGTTCATTCATTCATTCAGCAAACATGCACTGCCTCCCCTGTGGGGCAGCCCCATGCCAGGCTCTGCACGTGGGGTTTGCAGTCAAGTGCTGGAGGTGGCCATGCTGGACAGTGGAAGTCTCTACCCCTGCAGGTAGGGAGCAGCCCCACTCTGCATAATTCCATGCCCACCAGGACCCCCCGGGCAGAGTTACCACAGTCTTGTGTCTCCACAGACTTTGTGTGAGGGCCATTGTGATGGGGTTGGGCTGCGTGAAGACCCTCTGAGCTTGGTAAACGTGTCTTGCTCTGTTTGGACTTCGCTGAAGGGTCTTTCCACAAGCACCCTCAGGGAGGTCAGCACCCCCGGCCTAATAAGCTGTGTCCCTCTAGGAACCTTATCATCCAGGCAAAAGTCATCATAAGTGATTATCCTGTCAAGTGGTGGAGAGCAGTGTTTGCTAACAGTGAGGCTGAAAATCAGTTCCATATTTCCCAACCCACGAGCTTGCCCTGGGGTGTCACCAGCAAGGTCCCAGGTGCCTCTCTCTCTCTCTCTCCATCCCTCGCCCCCAGAGCAGGTGGTGGGGCAGGGTGGGGGATATGATAAAGTAGAAGAGAGTAGGAAGCCACTGTTCATCCCAGAAGTGCAAGGCAGGCCCCATCCAGGCCCGTCCTTGTCTGACTCACACCTGGCGGGTGGCCGGGCCACAGAAGGAGTGGGTCCAAATGGGAGCTGCTTCCTTTTCACACAATGAGGCATGGGGGAGAACTCCATTACTCCAGACATTATGTATCCTGACAGAGGACAAGGAGGGGCCAGGGGAACTCCTGGCCTGAAGCTCTGGGAAAACAGTTTGGACCTTCGTGTGCCATGAATGGTGGAGGCATTAGGCTCAGCAGGCCCTCCTCCAACCATTCCTCTGGTTCTGGATTTTTCAAAACACAGAGGCTCTTTTGAGATGGACATGGGTCCCAGGCTCTGAGTTTCCTGACAGAGACCGAGCAGGTGTAACACTGACATTCATACCAGATATTTTTGCTTTGACCAAATTAGGATGCTCGTGACAATGAGAGATATTTGGGAGAACTCGAAGACTGTTAGGGGTGCCTGGAGATCAGGGCAGGAGGCTAGGGATGGGGATGCCTTGCCAGCCCTGACCTGCGCAGATGTTGCCTGGTTGGGAATTCCAGGGCCAGAGCATCCCAGGCACTTAGAGGAGATCGGCAGTTTGGGCACAGAGCCTGGAGAATAGAGGATACGTGGGGGGGGGGGGGGGGGCAGGGGCGGGGGGGGGAGTGATTGGGTGGGAGGGACACAGGGCAGGGAAGGAGTAGTGCTCTACCCCAAACCCTCAGACTAGTCCTGACAGAGCTGCATGCGGGGCGAGGAGCAGACTCCTCTCACCCAGACCTGCACTCTGGGCTGTTTGCTCACCGGGGCTGGACTGATTGAATTAAATGGAACTAAAGTGAATTGAATTGGGAGGAAAACTCACTTTAAGAAACCAAGAAAAAATTCAACAATAAGAAAACCCCCAAATCAACTGAAGTCAGCGGTTGATGCTGACTTGAATTGATTGATTCAATCCATCTCATTTTGTGTTGAGGCCTTCTTCATCTGGCAGGGCATTCCACTCCCATCTGCCCCCCTCTGTGAGCCGCATGTGGAAACATGCCAGAAGATGCTTTTGCCATTTTGCTGGAGAGGGAGAATGCTGATCAACAAACAGGCTGCGTGGGCCACCTCAATGAGGGCCTCCCCACCATGTGGTAAAAGATCGGCCCTGCCTGGTGGAGGCCAGGAGGGGGTCCTGGGGGGTACAAGGGGGTGGGGAAGGGAGATTGCCCAGGAAATGCAGCCACCGTGATTCGCACAAGCTTCAACAGCATGCTGAGCAGGTTCTGTGCCGTTAAATGCTCTATTCCTGCAGAGAAGGGCGCTGTCCACCAGTGGGTGATGGGGACCTGCCAGGGAAACCAGCTGTCCCTGAGACTGGGGATGCTGCTGCTTAGGCAATCCATGTGTTTTCTCACCTTAAAAAGGGAGACTGAATAGTTAGTGCACACTTCTTAGGGTTAGGAGGGCTGAATGAGGCAATAGTTGTCAAGTGCCTGTTGCATAGAACGTGCAAAGCACATGAAAGTGGTGACCTGCTCTTTATGACGATGTTGATGATGGTAATGATCATGAGGTTTCTCCAGCTCAAGAAGCACCATGAAAAGCAGTGACCAGGTCATCCACCCTCTGCAGGTGCCTTTGTCCCCTGCCGATTAAAAGTTTAGCAACGCTTTTAACTAACTGCATATTTCACACCCTTCTGAGAGAACATAGGATTCATTATTTATATTAAAAATATATGCATATTTATTGCAAGTGCATGTTAAAGATCAAGTTGTTGTCAAGCTAAACAATCATTGCTTTCAGACCAATAAAAACTTCTTTAATATGGGCCTCATGGGCTCCTACAGAGCATGTAGCTGCTGAAGAAATAAAATTTTACCTCCTATAACCTCTTCTCCCATGATGAGATGAAAGTAGCTTCTCTACTTTTAGGATAGTTTGTGAACCTTAAGGACCCATTTTCAGATCTATGACCTCACATGAGCCACGCATCATATATATCACAGAGACGTGAACTGTCAGGAACTCCTGAGGACTGTTGCCCTCAAATCTGGAGTAAAAGTTTCAGCAGCCATCAAGACACAGATCCTCAGAATCTGACTCCTTCAACCACCTGATAGGAGGTTGACCACAGACATGAAGAGCTGCACAGGAAGCGACAGATCCAGATATTGCTATGATTTATGGAGTAATTATGTGTGGGGCACCATGCTAGGCCCTAGATTACAGATAATGGCATTCATACAATTGTTTTGTGGTTGTAACAACAATATGTTTTTTTTAAAGATTTTTATTTATTCATTGAGAGAGAGAGAGAGAATGGTAGAGAGAGAGCATGAGAGGGAGGAAGGTCAGAGGGAGCAGCAGACTCCCCGCTGAGCAGGGAGCCCGATGCGGGACTCAATCCTGGGACTCCAGGATCATGACCTGAGCCGAAGGCAATCACTTAACCAACTGAGCCACCCAGGCACCCAACAACAATATGTTTTAATGGGCTTCACAATAGGGACTCTTTCTTCTTTCCTCATCTATCCCCTCAGAAAAAAGCTGAAAAAAAAAAAAAAAAAAGAAGTG
The DNA here is from genome assembly GCF_009762305.2 of Zalophus californianus. Taxonomy (NCBI): domain Eukaryota; kingdom Metazoa; phylum Chordata; class Mammalia; order Carnivora; family Otariidae; genus Zalophus; species Zalophus californianus. Next base: position 44,703,686 of record NC_045612.1, read on the forward strand.
GCCTGATTTCATACAGACATTCATAACTGTCTGTGGGCAGTAACCACAAGTTCATGGTCTTGCTAATATGTATTGCTGAGTGTTCTCAGCGATCCTGTGGGTGAAGCATTCCCATCCCCATTTTACAGAGGGGGAAGCTGGGGCTCAGAGTACTTAATTATCTTCCCTCCTACACCTCTGCCTTCAGAGGAAAGCAGCTCCAGGACATCCCTGGAGCAAGACCCACACTCACTGGGGTGGGGCAGGACCCCAATGGCTTTACCTAGAAAAAAGCCAGAGCATGGCATCCCGAATGGGAAAGAGGTGATTTTGACCTGGAATCCCTTTGTATCCTCACACTCAACTGAGTCCCAAACTCCTGAAAGTAGGACCTGCTCTTCTTTCCAGGCCACTTTTGTTTCTATTCAAATGTCATCAGGGTCTTCACAATGAAGTCATGTTTCCCTGGCAACAGAGTTACTCAAGCTGGTCCTTCACAATGATACTGCCACTGTTCTTTCAGCCATCAGTTGCAGAGTCCTGGGAAGCTGCATCCTTTCAGCCACCCAAAACCAAGGTTTCAGTCAGCTGGGTAAAAACCTCTGGCCTGGGGTGTGATAATTTGTGACTTTCCAGCATATGTTTGATTGACATTCATCTACCTATCCATCCATCCGTCCATCCATCCACTCATCCATTTAACAGTCATTAAGATCAAACTCTACATCATCCCTTTGGTTAAGTTTTAGGCTTCTCTAGAATGGAAACAAAGAAGTAAAATGTGAAAAGACTAGTGTGGTAAATTCAGAAGTTAAATCTAATAAGAGACGGTCATTCCTGTTAAGATTTCAGCCTGCTCACTCAAGTCTCCTATAACTGACAACTTATAAATATGGTTTAATGCCCTGGACTCCTCTCCACATCTCTAGTTACTCTCCTTTTTACATATACATGCAAAAATATTCTTTGGAAAATTCTTGATACTTAATTCACATTCCCTGCACTTGCCATCCAACTTGGTCTTCATCCCTCATCTAATGGGGTGCTGTTCCCCCATGCTTCCACAGAAATTACACTTGCCAATTCTACAACCCAATCTTTGTTACATGTATAGATCAGGAAGATTTAAATGATTGATCAAATGAAGACAAACATGTATTTCACCCAGAGGAAGAGATTTCTGTCCCTCATGACTGAATAAATTGCCTGGGTATAGATAAGGATTTTAATGCAATGGGATCAGTTATGTACAGGCTATAGCTGTAAATACTTTTCATAGAGTCAGAGTCAGATAACAGGAAGGCTATGCTTCAGACAGTGGTCTTTCAAATGAAGTGCACATTTTCCCCAACATGTCTCTACTTTTCCTTCATTAAAAAGGATTTTGCAAATATGTTTTGTGCATGTTAGCAATAATATTTTCTGGTCACTTCCATAACCTCTTTCAGAACTTATTTTTATTTCTTTTTAAAGAAAACTATGTATGGAATAAAATTATGTGAAATTATAATGTTGTTCCAAACTCTGCCTCTCTTAAATATATTGTCTAAAAGCATTGCTTCATATGCCGTATTTAGGCCATACAATGGTGATGACATATGATGTTAGAGTTGGGGAACACTTGCAGTTACTGAGCATTCAGTCAAAATTGTTTTCTGTACCATAGAGACCATGCTAGATTTTCTTTTGGAATCTATCAAAAAAAACTATATCTGAATCCATACTGATATAAATAAATGTATCAATTACTAAAAAATGGATCACAGAATACAACCTGTCTTTATCAAATAATTCCAAATAATATATGTAGATACCTTTTCTCCATATAGTGATATTAATCCTACCTATCACTTGAGTACAGGGTACACTTAGTGACTCATTTCTTGAGTAGGTGAATGGAAAATAGTTACTGTACACTGGAGAAACCAGACAAAAACAGCTTTAACCCTGAGATGCGGGCCAACATCTCTAGTGACCCAGTACTATCATGGGTATTATGTCTTCCTAAATATGAAATGATGAGAAGGGTACTTCAACTCTGTGGTTTTCTTTCTCAAAACCCGTAACAATGTAATCAGGAGAAAAATAACAAATTATGCCTGCTCTCCTCAACACTCTCAGAGTCATAAAAACACTCTGGCAGTTCTCCAAGCGCTTCAACAGAGAACTACCATAGGACCCTGTAATTTCACTCCTAGGTTTACAGGCAGGACAAATGACAACTTATGTCTACATAAAAACTTGGACATGACTATATGTAGCATCATTACTCATAATAGCCAAAAGTGAAAACAATCCAAATATCAACCAATTAATGCATGAATTAAGAAATGAGGTATAGTATTTAGCAATAAAAAGGGATGAAGTACTTATATATGCTACAATATCAATGTACCTTGAAAATATTACCAAGTGAAAAAGGCCAAATATGTAGAAGACCACATACTGTATGACTCCATTTATACAAAATATGCAGAGAAAGACCATCAATATAGCTGTGCCCAAAGGATTCCCCTCTTTCCATCTTGACTTCCAGAAGGCTCTGTCTGGTGAATTTAGGTGACAGCCCCTCACTCTCAATTTCCTCCTCCACCATGTCTGAGCTGCATTTTACACTTTTGTCAGGTGACACCAATGTACCACTATCATCAAACTTGGATATGATGTATATACAGTCATTACTCATATTAGCAAAAGAGGAAACAACCCAATTTTTCACCATTAATGAATGGATGAAATAATGGTATATTATATGACAGTAAAAAGAAATGAAGTACTGACACATGCTATAATATGGATGAGACTTGAAAATATTAAGCCAAGTGAAAGAAGCTGAATATGCTCAAGACCATATATTGTAAGATTCCATTTAAGTAAAGTGTCCAGAGACAGCCTATCAATATGCTGTACCCAAGGAATCCCCCCACTCCATCCTGACTTCCAGAAATCTCTGGGGATTTGGGTCACAGCCGCTCCCTCCCACTTTTCGGCCTTGTGATATTCAAGCTGTAGTTCAGACTTATGTCACAAGGTGGCACCAAAGCACCACCACCAAAAAACTTCCTAAGACATGTTTACTGAGAAGACACGTCGATAATCTCCCTAAAACCCAGGATTTGAACCTATGCAGAATGATTCTAATTTTGTCTGAAAAAAAAAAACACGTTAGGTGTAAACAAATATTGTGAAACCACATACTCTGGGGCCTGCAGACAAACAAATACCGGGTGGCAGTTGTACACCTTGGCAGTCAATGGCAGATATGCAAAAGGACAATGTATAGCAGAACAGAGGGTAGGTGACTGAGAGAATGGGTTGTCAGAGCTGGGTCGGAGCAGCTGTGTCTTGTGTCATGGACAGGGGATGATGGACTGGGAGTAAGACAGGGCAGCCTGTACAAGGGTGGGGTAATGGAGGTGAACATCCTGTTCTCTGGCACATCAGCTGACAGTGACGAGGGAAGAGATAAATCAACAAACAGGATGTAGTTTGGGGTCAATAGAAAATGGGTTTGCTTTAATATACCTAAGAATTTTCTAAGCAGAATTGGTAAAATAGTAAATAAATTGTTTCATATTCTTTTATTTGTTGCAAAACATATTTAAAAAAAAACAAGAAAAATGGAAATAAATGTGATGTTACCAGGTGGCAAGATCCATAATGGCAGCTCTGAGAACCTCAGACCAGGGGGCTGCATAAGGGGGAGGGAGGATGGAGGTTGGGAACTTGACTTTATGGGATCAGCCAGCTTTCTGGATTTTCCCTTACCTGAAAGAACACCTTTGTATCCATCACTTCTCTAGGACATAAACGAAACACATTTTTCGGGGATATCTAAACCTGAGATTGAAGGTCCAGCTCTGGAACTGTTTAAACTGCAACTGTGAGTGTGTATGGAGGTGGTAGACCTAGAGGGAACATAGAAACACACACACACACAGAGTCATCTCAAATTTTCTTCTAATAGAAAACAAGGTGTTCTAGTTCTGTGAAAGATACTGTCGGTATTTTAATAGGGATTGTATTAAATCTGCAGGTTGCTTTGGGTACTATGAATATTTTAATAATATTTGTTCTTTCAGTCATGAGCCCTTTGTGTTGTCTTCAATTTCTTTGTTTTACAGTTTTCACAGTACAGGTTTTTCACCTCCTTGGTTAAGTTTATTCCTAGTTATTGAATTATTTTTGTGCAATCATAAATGGAACTGTTTTCTTAATTTCTCTTTCTGCTACTTCATTAGTGGTGTATAGAAATGCAATGGATTTCTATATATTGACTTTGTATCCTGCAAACTTACTGAATTCATTTATCAGTTCTAGCAGTTTTGGGGGGGAGTCTTTGGGTTTTCTATATCATGTAATGTACAAATAGTGAAAGTTTTACTTCTTCCTTACCAATTTGGATGCCTTTTATTTCTTTTTGTTGTCTGATTGCTGTGGCTAAAACTTCCAATACTATGTTGAACAAAAGTGGTGAGAGTGGACATCTTTGTGTTGTTTCTGATCTTAGAGGAAAACCTTTTAGTTTTCAACAGGTAGCATGATGTTAGCTGTGGACTTTACATATATAGCCTTTATAATGTTGAAATTAAAAACAAAATGAGATATCACTTCCCACATGTTAGAATGTCTACTACCATCAAGACAAGAGATAACAAGTGCTGGAGAATATGGAGAAAAGAGAAAGTTTGTGTACTGTTAGTGAGATGTCAGTTGGTGCAACCACTATGGAAAACATTATGGAGGATACTAAAAAAATTAAAAATAGAGGAGCACCTGAGTGCCTTAGTCGGTTAAGCGTCTGACTCTTGGTTTCAGCTCAGGTCATGATCTCATGGGCTGTAAGATGGAGCCCAGTGTTGGGCTCCATGCTCAGTGGGGAGTCTGCTTGGGAGTCTCTCCTTTCCCTCTGCCCCTCCCCTGCTCTCTCTCTCTAAAATAAATAAATAAATCTTTAAAAAAATTAAAAATAGAGCTACAATATGATCCAGCAATTCCACTTCTGGGTATTTATCTTTACCTATGTAGGGTCAAGGATGTTAACTAGATTTATTGTGGTGATCATTCTGCAAAATACAAATATTGAATCATTATGGTGTACACCTGAAATCTATATAATGCTATATGTCAGTTTTACCTTATAAAAAAGTGGATGTGGTTAAAAGGTAAAAAAAAACCCTTCTAGTTATAAGACAAATATATATATATATATATATAAAATTTACTAAATTTACTAAATCAAGCATTCAATTCAAGGAGCATAATAAAGAATCACAACCTAAACTATAAGAATGAGTTGGAAAGACTAGTTAGAGGTAAAAATAGAAATAAATAAGTTAAGAAACAACAACATCTCAGTTAATGCTCAGAGCTGTTGGAATGGAAAGACCACAAAATTTGGTGTTATGGGTGATGCACTGAATAGTGTACCAGCATATAATATAATTAACATTAACAATATTATGTATATATATAATTTATATATGTATATAATATGCATATATAATGTTAATTATTAATATAATGTAATATACAGCATGGTTACTATAGTTAAAAATATATATAATATAATATAACATACATTATATATAATATAATGTTAATGTTTTATAATATTGTTTATAGTACATATACATGAATATATGTATGCACACATTTTGTTAAATTAGCAAGTTGGAGGATGATGACACCTACTGTGTAAATGTGTGTGTGTGCATCTGTATGTAAAGAAAACATACAAAACAATGCTATATTTTGTTTAGGGATGCTGTCATTTTGAGTAAAATAAAAAAGGAATGTATGGGAATAGCAATAATGTTATTCTGGATAGTGATTATCCTAAGAGAAAAAGAAGCAAGTATAAAGATTTTGCTAGGGTCACCTGGGTGGCTTAGATGGTTGGGCATCTGCTTTTGGCTCAGGTCGTGGTCCCAGCGTCCTGGGATTGAGCCCCGCGTTGGGCTCCCTGCTCTGCCGGAAGCCTGCCTCTCCCTCTCCCACTCCCCCTGCTTGTGTTCCTGCTCTCGTTGTCTCTCTCTCTGTCAAATAAATAAAAAAATAAAAAAGATTTTGCTAAACCTGGATTAATTTCATAGCTCACAATGCTTTTTAACTGAAATATTTCGTTAAGTAGCAGAGTCTTTAGGGATGCGGTTTTTAACATAAATACAATAAAATGCTTAACACTGAGCCAAGCAAAGTGGTTAACAATATCAATACAGTAAGTTTAGAGGGAACATATCTCAAAATAATAAAGACCATATATGAAAAACCCACAAGTAACATAATTGATGGTGAAAAACTGAGAGCTTTTCCTCTAAGACTAGGAACAGAACAAAGATTTTCTCTCCTCACTTTTATCCAACATAGTACTGAAAGTTGTAGTTGCAGCAATCAAAGAAGGAAAAGAAACAAAAGGCATCCTAGTTGGTAAAGAAGAAGTTAAAATGTCACTACTTGGGGTTGACAAAATATTATGCATTGAAAACCCTAAAAACTCCACCAAAAGACTATTAGAAGTAATACATGAATTCAGTAAAGTTTCAGGATACAAAATTGATACACAGCAATTGGTTGTGTTTCTATACATTAATAATGAAGCAGAAGGAGAAATTAAGAGAAAAATGCTATTTACAATTGAACCAAAAAGAATAAAATACCTAGGAAAAAACTTAACCAAGAAAATGAAAGACCTGTACTGTAAAAACAATAAGACATTGATGAAAGAAACTGAAGATGACAGGAATAAATGGAAAGATATTTCATACTCATGGATTGGAAGAACCAGTATTATTAAAATGTCTATACTACCCAAAGCAATCTACAGGTTCAATGAAATCCCTATCAAAATACCAACAGCATTTTTCACAGAACTAGAACAAATAATACTAAAATTTTAATGGAACCAAAGAAGACCCAGATAGCCAAATCAATCTTGAGAAAGAACAAAGCTGGAGGTATCACAATTCCAGATTTCAATATATACTACAAAGCTGTCATAATAAAAACAGTATGGTTCTGGGACAAAAATAGACACATAGACCAATGTAACAGAATAGAGAGTCTAGAAATAAACCCATGATTATATGGTCAATAAATCTATGATAAAGGAGGCAAGAATATACAATGGGGAAAAGACAGTCTCTTCAACAAATGTTGTGGGAAAACTGGACAGCTACATGCAGAAGAATAAAACTGGACCACTTTCTTACATCAAACACAAAAGTAAACTCAAAGTGTATTAAAGACCTAAATGTGAGACCCGAAACCATAAAAATCCTAGAAGAGAAAACAGACAGTATTTTTTGTGATACCAGATATAGCAAGATTTCTCTAGATGTTTCCTAAGTCAAAGGAAACAAAAGCAAAAGTAAACTGTTGGGATAACATAAAAATAAAAAACCTTTTCACAGCAAAGGAAACCATCAACAAAACAAAAAGATAATCTACTGAATCATATATCTAATAAGATTTTAATATCCAAAATATATAAAGAACTTACACAATTCAACTCCAAACAGTCCAATTAAAAAAATGGGCAGAAGACATGAATAGACATTTTTCCAAAAAGGAATACAGATGGCTATCAGACACATGAAAAATTGCTCAACATCACTAATCATCAGGGAAATGCAAATCAAAACCACAGTGAATATCACCTTACAACTGTGAGAATGGCTACAATCAAAAAGACAAGATATAACAAGTGTTGGTGAGGATGTGGAGAAAAAGGAAACCATTACATTGTTGGTGGAAATGTAAATTGGTACAGCCACTGTGGAAAACAGTATGGAAGTTCCTCAAAAAATTCAAAATTAAAATTACCATATGTTGCAGTAATTCCACTTTTGGGTAGTTATCCAAAGAATATGAAAACACTAATTCAAAAATATATATGCAAAAAAGTGTATATAAAGTATATATATATAATATATATATATGATATATATATTATATATATATAAAAGTATATATACCAAAAAAGTATAATGGCAGAAGACTTGACATAAGATAGATGCCCAGCAATAAAGGACTGGTTGAATATTCCAAGGACATCTACATCCTAGAGTACAAAGCAGATATAAGAAGCAGATATAAGAAGCAATGAGGACTCCCTCCATATATTGCTATGGAGTAATCTCCAGGGTATACTGTTCAGTGAAAAAAGCAAGGTGTAGAAAAATGTGTAGAGCTGCTGCTGTCCAATACAGTAGGCACCAGCCACATGTGGCTATTTAAATGTAAGTTAATCAACTTTAGATGAAATTAAAAATTTAGTTCCTCAGTCCCACTCACCACATTTCAGGTGTTCCACAGCCACAGGTAGCTAGTGGCTACTGCGTTGGACAATGAGGACTGACAAAACCGGAACAGAATCTCTAAGCACTATGGGACAACTACAAAAGGTGTAACATACGTGCCATGGGAATACAAGAAAGAGAAGGAAGAAAGGAACAGAGGCATATTTTACATGACTAAGAATTTCCCCAACTTAATATCAGAAGACAAACCACAGATGCAAGAAAAGTAGAGAAATCTAAGCTGGATATATGTCAAAAAAAATGTATCTTGGCACATCATTTTCAAAGTACAGAAAATCAAAGCTACAGAAAAAATTCTGAAAGAAACCAGTGGGAGGGAAAAAACACATTATTTGTAGAGGAGCAAAAATAAGAATTATACCTGCCTTCTCAGAAACCATGCAAACAACAAGAGCATAGAATTAAATATTTGAAGTGTTGAAAGAAAAACCCCACCAGCTTAGAGACCTGTACCTGCAAAATTGTCCTTCACAACAGAGAAATAAAGACTTCCTCAAAAAAAAAAACCCAAAAACCAAAATTGAGGAAATGCATTGCCAGTTGACCTGCCTTTTAAGAAGTATTAAGAAAACTTCTTTAGAGAGAACAAGAGAACTTTTTAGAGAGAATAACAATGATATGTCATAAATTCAAATCTACATAAAGAAAGGAAAGGCCTTAAAGAAGTTATGAATGAAGGTAAAATAAAAAATTGTCTTTTTCTTGTTTTTAATTATCTAACATAACAGTTTGTTCAAAATTAAAACAGCAACAATATATTCAATTCCATATGCTTATATATAAATATATATGCTGACATATTCTCATGCATAGGTGAAATGAAATGAACAACAGCAATGATAGCAGGGATGGAGGAAAGAATTAAGCTTACTTTGTTATTATAAGGTACTTGCTTTCCCTGTGAGGCAGTATAGTATTGTTTGAAAGTGGACTTGGATTAGTAAATGTATATTGCAAACCCAGGGGCAGCCACTAAAAAGAAAAATAAAAAGTACAATTGATATCCTAAGAAAGAAAATGAAACTATATAAACTGTGAGGTGTTGGGATCTCCTGAAACTGCTGTCCTTGAATGAATAGTTCAAAGGCAGCATTTTCAGCAAGGCTTCAGCAGCCATGAGGACTCAGATCCTCAGAACCTGCCTCCTTCAGGCACCTGATATGAGCTCAGCTACCCAGCAGGAAGAACTGTACAGGAAGAGACAGATCCAGCTGTCACTATGATTTACTGGTGTAACTATGTGCTACTACCATGCCAGGCACTAGGTTAGTGACAATGACATTAATATATTTAGACCATGGTCATAATAGCCACATGTTATAATGGACTTCTCACAGCATTTTCCTGCTTCTTTGATTTGTCTATCCCATAATAGCAAAGTTGGAAAGGAATAAGAAGAGGCCTGAATCTGTATAAGCATTCGGGATCTCACAGTAACCACAGGGCCATGGGCTTGCTTATGTGGATCACTCAGTGTTCTCAGCCATCCTGTAGGTGAAGCTGTCTCATCCCCAATTGACAGACAAGGAAGCTGGGGCTCAGAGTAGTTCCCTATATTAAGTCCTGCAGCCCTGCCTTTAGAGAAATTCAGCTCCAGAACACAACTAGAGCAGGACCCACACTCACTGGAGTCAATAGGGACCCCAATGGCTTTACCTATGAGACAGCCTGGGCACTGAGCCCCAATATGGGAAAGAGGTGACTTGGTTCTGAACCCTTTGTCTCCCAATAACCCAGGGTGGTTCAGCTCCCCGCGCAAGGACCTACACACTCAACTGAGTCCCAAATACCTAAAGGTGGGACCCTGCGATTCCCACCAAGGCATGTGTGTCTTTATAAAAAGTCATCACAATTGTCATGTTGACATCAGGTTTTTATGACAAACAGGAGGTGTAAGCTGGACCTCCACAATGTAAATGCCTCCACACACTCATCCAGCCCTGTCCATTTACCTGAAAGCAAAACACATTAGCTCATCAGGTCAACACTTAGAAAGCATAGTAATTAGAAGCGCTAGCCTGGGACTGGTGCAGTTGGAGAAAATCTGCTCAGGTTCATGGAACAAAGAATGTCCCTGTCGTCAGAAAATTTGTTTGCCTAAAGGAGACAGTAGGAGAGTTATTATCAGTACACAGAGACCCACTGTGATATCCTAGGGTTCTTGAAAATGAGCTAAGCTTCTGAGAGTGAACATATAAAATCAAGGCCATGCTGCCTGAGTGTCCATTGACTGATGAATGGATAAATAAAATGTGGTATATATGTACAATGGGATATTATTCAGCCATAAAAAGAATGAAATTTGCCATTTGCAAGGACATAGATGGAGCTAGAGTATAATGCTAAGCTAAATAGTCAAAGACAAATGCCATATCATCTTACACTTATGTGGAATTTAAAAAACAAGCAAAGGGGAAAAAGTAAGAGAGAGAGACAAATAAAAAAAAACAGACTCTTAATTATGGAGAACAAACTGATGGTTACCAGAGGGGAAGGGGTTCAGGTGTGGGTTAAACAGGTGATGGGGATTAAGGAGTGTACTTGTGATGGGCACAGGGTGATGTATGCAAGTGTTAAATTACTATGTTGTACACCTGAAACTAATATAACACTGTATGTTAACTAACTGGAATTAAAATAACTTAAAAAAAGATCATTTTTAGACATCTGTTTTGTGGGTGGAAGAACACAGCAAAGACCATACACATATTTGCTGAAATATTATGTATCAGGTGCTTTCTAAATGTTTGCTTATTTCCCTTAATAGCTCCCTGGAGTAAACATCAATATGCCCATTTTACAAATGAGCAAGTTCAAGCTCAGAAAGGGTAACTCACTACTCCAGTGTCACACACATTTTAAAAGAGGCTGGAATTTTAGAGGCTGGAATGCAGCTCCACATAATATGTCCATTTACATATATACTTCCCCCAAATTATTACAATATACATAATTTTATGTAACCTGCCTTTTTCACTTCACATGATAGTCCAGGATATTAATTTTCATTCCTTTATGTATTGTAACTTGACATATTTTTAAAGTTTAGTATGTATATTGCTTGTTATGTGAATTATCCGTTCATATCATTGATCATTTCTCTATTCATTAGTAAGACTTCATATCAGGGATATTAAGTAGGTTTGTTAAGGATTCAGTATAAAAGTACCATTACAACAAAAAAACCATTCTATATACTAAATTAAAAGAGACAGGAAATGAAACACACTGTCTAGTGTAGGAGTGTATCATTTCATAAGTTTACAAAGAATGTACCAGGACTGAGTACAAATGATCAAAGACATTGATCATACAAGTAAATGAAAATGCACTCAACTCCCCTAATAATAGAAAAGTGTTTTCAAATTGTCTATTGTAGGAAAATCCAAAACAGTACTTACTCCAGAATTAAACCCAAAACCAAGGAATTCACATAGGTTAAAAATTTTAAAATAAGGAAATAACTATCAGGCAGTTGCCAATAACAAGAACCAAGGGTTTAAAGTCTTGCTATTAGAGAGAGTAGAATTGAGATTAAAAATGCATTTAAAAAGGCAAAAAAAAAATCACTTTCTCATGTAAAGGCTAAAATTCACAAGGAAGATGTGCCATGTGAATACTTGTATGCCCACACAGAAAGCAAAAATATTCAGAGAGCAAAACCTACAGTAGGTAAAAGGGGAAATAAGAAGAAAAACACTAATAATAGATGATTCTAACACACTTCCCTTAATACAAAAATGGTCAAGTGGAGATACATTTAATCTATGTAGACAAGACACAAATAATATAAATCCAAAGACAGATCTTAAAGACATTGTGATCACTATTAGACAAGACACTAACTTTTCAGAAGGAAATGGAACATTTATGGAAAGTGATTCTATCAGAGGCTCTTAAAAAAATCTTGGGCCCAAATGGAAATACAGATTAAAATTGTTGAATTTGAAAAGGATACTGATAATGAAAACACAACTTCTAGCTAAACCAACTGTGAGAAGATATTTTAAAGCATTAAATATCTATATGAGGGGTGGGGAGTGAACAAAATGGCTGAAGAAGGTCAAAAAGTAAAACATCAATTTATAATCCAAATTGGTCATGGGAATGTAATGTTGAGCAGAGCAACTATTATTATTAATGCTGTATTACATATTTCAAAGTTTCTAAGAGGGTGGATTTTGAAATTTTCATTAGAAAACAAATTTTGTACCTATGTATTGTGACACATGTTAACTAGACTTATTGTGGTGATTATTTCACAAAATACACAAATACAGAATCATTGTGGGGTACACCTGAAACTAACAAGGTTATATGTCAATTAAATATCAATAAAGAAAAAATGGGTAGATGTGGTCAAAATGTACAAACTTCCAGTTATAAATCAGTCTGGAGATGTAATGTACAGTGTGGTGACTATACTTAACAATACTGTACTGTATATTTGAAAGTAGCTAAGAGAGTAGATCTTAAAATTATCACAAAAAACAAAAATACTAACTATGTGAGGTTATGGATATTAACTAAACTTATTGTAATAATCCTTTTACAATATACACATGTATCAAACCATTATGTTATACTCCTTAAACTTATATAAGGTTATATGTCAATTATATCTTAATAAAACCGGAGAAAAATTAAAGTCTAAAAACTTATATAAATAGAAGAGAAAACAAATTAATTAAACATTCCATTAAAAAAGAATATTAAAGAATCACAATCCAAACTATAAAAATGACATGGAAAGAATAAAGGTAAAAGCAGAAATGAATGGATAAGAAACAAGATTTCTGTTAAAACTCCATTTATATGAAGTGTCCAGAGAAAACCCATATATATACTGTACCCAAGTAATCCCCCCTTCCCATCCTGACTTCCAGAAAGTTCAGTCTGGTGGGTTTGGGTCAAGCCCCCTCCACCCCACTTGTCTATCCTGAGATGTTCAAACAACAATTCAGGCTTTTGTCTCAAGATGACACCAAAGTACCACCGTCAAACTTCTTTCAGAAGTGTCTGCACAGGGGTGCCTGGGTGACTCTCAGTTAAGTGTCCAACTCTTGATTTTGGCTCAGGTCATGATCTCAGTGTCGTGGGATCGAGCCCTGGTCAAGTTCCGTGCTCAGCAGAGAATCTGCTTGTCCATCTCCCCGATCACATGCTTGCTCTCATAAATAAATAAATGAATAAATAAATAAATAAATAATCTTAAAAAGAGAGAGAGAGAAATGTCTGCAAGGACTAAAAATATAACAATTATCTTTCAAAAACCCAAGCTTTTTCCCTAAACAGAATAATTCTAATCTTGTCTGAAAAAACTTACAAGTGTAAAAGAAAATTGTGAAAGCATACCCCAGGGCCTGCAGACGTTGAAACACTTGGTGGCAGTGGTGTGCCTTAGCAGTCAGTGGTAGGTATTCCAAAGGAGATGCGGGTCAGACATGGGGAAGGTGACTGAGAGAGGATGTCCCCATCCTCTGGTCTGGGCAGCTGTGTCCTGTATCATGGACAGGGGATGACAGACAGGGGCTGGGAGAAACCACACAGCCTAAAGAAGGGTGGGGTAATGGAGGATGAATGGCCTTATTCTCTGGTAGTTAATCTCTGTACAATCCACACTGTACAGCTGACGGTGATCTGGGAAAAGATAAACCAATGAATACGATGTAGTTTGGGGTCAACAGTAAATGGATCTGCTTTAATATACTTATGTATTTTCCCAGGGAAATGTTAACTTAGTAAAGAAACCATTTCATGGTATTTCTATACTCTTTGTAAAATGTACTCCTCTTTATTAAAAAGTAACAAAAGTGGAGATAAATGTGATATCACCTGGTGGTGAGACCCAGGATGGCAGCTCTGAGAGGATCTGCAAGGAGGAGAGAGGATAGGGGTTGGGAGTTTGACTTCATGGGATCAGCTGTCTTTCTGGGTTTTCACTGAACTTGAAAACAATCTCTCCATACCCATCACTTTTCCAGGATATAAAAAGCACATTTCCTCGAATATCTAAACTTGAGATTGGAAGTCCCATTCTGGCCTGTACTGAATTTAAAATGCAACTGTGAGTCTGTATTGGAGGTAGAGTTGGAGGCAAGGTACAAACACACACACACACACACACACACACACACATGCAATTAAAATTTTTAAAAGAGAAATCAGGATGATTTAATTTGTAGAGTCAAGAGTTCTTTTTCCTTTATTATAGCTTTCAACAGGCAGTTTACATTCACCTCCCAGTGCAGAAATGGCACCCTGCCTCTTCCTTGGGATGGTTGACCCAGATGGAACTACTCCTGGGCAACCCTTAACTATGTGTCTGCCAGCAATTGTCCTCTCTCCCTTCTAATATGGATATGTAAACTGTCTCTTATACAGAATACCTGGGAAATGAGTTCATATCTTCAACTGTGTTGTCAGATACAGTATAGCACCATTGATTTGATATATCAATCATTTTGATATATTCTGAACTCCAGATCAAGGCCTCCCATTATTTAGCCTACCTTCAATGATTTCAAAGACATGTGACAATTCAGCAGTGTCTCAGGGTCACTGATTTTTACCTGACAGTATTAACAGATATAGAAGGTTTGCTAAGTCCATGATGGCTCTGGGTATTCACTCTGAAAAGTTTATTTCAATAAGGTTTTGACACATTTGTTCTGTTGTTTTGTGGTTGTTTTTGTAGTTCTTCTCTAATCCTTCTCTTTCTCTGTTTTACTGTTTGCTGGCTTTCTTTAGTCACATATTTGGATTACTTTCTCTTTAATTTTGCATATCTATTACTGGTTTTTGATTTGTGGTTACCATTATATTTGTATATAATATCTTCTGCATATAGAAATCTATATTAAGATGATGGTCCCTTAAATTTGAGTCCATTCTTTACTCCTCTTCCCTCCATGTTTTTGGTATACGCTGTCATACTTTACATTCTTTTATTTTGTGAATCTCTTGACTGATTTTTACAGATATACTTATTTTTACTGCTTCTATGCTTCCTACTTTTCTTATTCTTACTTGTGGTCTTTCCTTTCCACTCAAAAAGTCCCTTTTAACATTTCTGGCAGGGTTGGTTTAGGTGGTCATGAACTCCTTTAGCTTTAGTTTGTCTGGGGAACTCTCTATTACTCCTGAATAATAGTCTTGCTGGATAGAGTCTTCTTGGCTACAGATTCTTCCCTTTGAGCACTTTGAATATATCACACCACTTTCTTCTGGCCTGCAAAGTTTCTGCTGAAAAAAATCTGCTGATAGCCTTATGGGGCTTACCTTGTATGTAACTATTATCTTCCCTATTGCTGCTTTTAAAATTTTCTCTTTATAACTATTTTTGCCATTTTAATTACTGTGTGTCTTGGTGTAGGCCCCCTTGGGTTGATTTTGTTGGGGGATCCCTGGGCCTCCTGGATATTAATATCTTTTTCTTCCCCGGATTCAGGAAGTTTTTAGCTATTATTTGTTTCAAATAAATTTTCTGTCCCCTTTTCTCTCTCTTCTTCTTCTGAGATCCCTATAATGTGAATGTTATGCTTGATGGAGTTGCTGAGTTCCTTAAATCTAGTCTCATTTTGCATATTTTTTCTTGCCTGCTCAGTTTGACTCCTTTCCATTACTCTGTCCTCCAAGTCACTAATTTATTCCTCTGCTTCCTCTAGCTTGCTATTTATTCCATCTAGTGTATTCTTAAATTTTATTTATTGAGTTCTTCATCTCTGATTGGCTTTTTAATGTTTTCTATCTCTTTGTTAAAGGGTCTTACTAATGTCCTCCACACTTTTCTCACATCCAGTTAGTATCTTTATAATCATTACTTTAAATTCTCTATCAGACATATTACTTATATTTGTTCCACTTAAGTCTCTTGCTGTGGATTTGTCTTGTTCTTTAATTTGGGACATATTTCTCTGTCTACTCCTTTTGTCTAACTCTCTGTGTCTGTTTCTAGTTTAAGAAAAGTCAGTTATATCTCCCATTTTGAAAGTAATGGCCTTATGAAGAAGAGATTCTGTAGTGCCCTACAGTGCAGTGTCCCCTGTTCACCAGAACCTGGAGCTTCTTGGATGTTTTCTATGCATGTTGTGTGTACCCTGCACTTGTAGCCACTTCTTCCTTCAGTCCAATCATCTGAAGAGGTTCAATTTGCCTTTGTGTGCAGTGTTTGGTCCCTGGCCTGGGTGGGGCATGCAGCTTTAACAAGGTGTGCACTGGTCTGCTTGAGAAATGAGACTTGCTGGTCCTGGCAGAACTGAGGCTGTGTGAGCAGGGTGCACAATTTTAACAAGGTGTGCCTTGGGATTCCATAGTGCCCACAGCTACTGCCCCTGCCACAGGCACCAGGATCAAGGCCCTGCAAAACACACAGTTGAAGAGACATGGCATTGGCAAGATTTTCACTGGTCTTCTGGTGGGAGGAAACCTGTAGCACCCAGACTGAGGCAAATGTGACCGGGAAGGGCAATCCTCTGTGGAGCAGGGGGGCAGGGCTTGGTATAAGCAAGTTAGGTAGTGGATATTGGCACCATGCTGATTTCAGGAGGTGGCTGTGTGTTTATGCTGGCAGACAGGGGAGGGAGATGGCTCCTGTTACTGGAGAAGTCCCTCTGCAGAACCAGCCCCTCCAGGATATGCTCTGAAAGTGAGAGGGGCCAAATTTCATGAGTTCTTACAACCAGCAGGACTTAAAGCCTAGAATTTAAAATATCAGCGGGCTCCTCATAAATGGATTTTCAGACTGTACCTAACCTTAGAGCAGTCACTGAGTCATCATGATAATCAGACTGGCCAAGGAAAGCTTGTTAAAACTAATAGCAATCATCCTGACATGCTTCCTAACATGTGCTCAGAACTAAGGAGGACTGACATAACTCACAATAATTCACCTCACATATTCTTCATAGTAAATATTACTCACAGCTTTACCAATACACACACACATGCAAACATGCACATGCACACACATATTCATACATTCTCTCTCTCCTTTTCTTACCACCCAAGAACCCAGGAACTCCTCAGAGTAGATTTGTTTAGGATAAAGAAGAAAACTCTACAATTCAAGTTGAAGCACACAAATAAAGTTGAAAGCTTCTAAACTGTTATATGTCTTCTGGTTTTCAGAAGACAAACTGTAGAATTTTATCAGGGATATTCTACTCCTTAGGATCAGTATATCGCCAATCACATCTAAAACCTAAATCTATGAAAATCTAGGGAAAGGAATATTGTGATCATAAATTTTATGTATCAATTTGGTGAGGCAACAGGGCCCAGATATTTGATCAAATATTATGTGTCTGTGAGTGTGTATTTAATGAAACTTAAATTTAAATGGGTGGACTGTGAGTAAAGCAGTTAGCTCTCCATATTGTGATGGGCCTCATCTAATCAGGTGAAGATCTGGATAGAAGGGGAAGCTGAACTCCCCCAAGCCAAAGGAAGTTTTGGAAGTAGATTGTATTTGACTTCATCATCAACATCTGCACTTCGTGGTTCTTTAGCAGACTGCCTTTAGAATCTAACAGTAACTCTTTCCTGAGTCATCAGCTTGCCAGCATCCCACACCAGATTCTGACAATCCTCTATAATCTCATGAGTCGATTTCTTAAAATAAATCTCTATATATCAACATCCTATTGGTTATGTTTCTCTTAAGAATCCTGACTAATACAGGTGTTAAATGTGAAGTATCCTTTCTGTCCTAGAGTAATTTGTGTTTACACAAAAAGATTCCCCAGCAACATTTGGCTACTGACATTTCAGTGAAAATATAATCCCTGGAAGTTGGAATAAAAAATACTGTCATTGACAATAGCATCAGAAACTATGAACACACAGAGAGATAGTATATGTCACACAGCTATAGCTACAGATGAGCAAGAGTTGCAACTCTAAATAAATGGAGAGACATACCATTTTCAGGGGTCAGAAGACTCAGTGTTGTTAAGATGTCTATTCTGTCCAAACTAATCTATAGATTCAAAGCCAATAAAAATTCTAGCATACATTTAAAAAAAATAAATTGACAGTCTTCTTCTAAAAGTTATGTGAGAAAAAGGAACACTTGTACACTGTTGGTGGGGATGTAAACTGGGCCAGGCATTGTGGAAAACAAAATGGAGGTTCCTCAAAAAGTTAAAAATAGAATTACCTTATAATCCAGCAATCGTACTACTGGATATTTACCCATAGAATACAAGAATACTAATTCAAAAGGATACATGCATCCCTATGTTTATAGAAGCATCATTTACAATATTTACAATAGCCAAGACATGGAAGCAGCCCAAATGTCCACTGATTGATGAATGTATAAAGAAGATGTGGGATATCATTCAGCCATAAAAAAGAATGACATCTTGCCATTTGCAACAACATAGATGGAGTTAGAGAGTATAATGCTAAGTAAGCTAAATAACTTATTCAGAGAATTGAATACCTTATGATTCCACTCATGTGGAATTTAAGAAACAAACAAGCAAAGGGAAACAGATGAGAGAGAGAAAGAGAGAGAGAGAGAGAAAAAGCAAGAAACAGACTCTTAATTATGGAGAATAATCTGATGGTTACCAGAGGGGAGGGGGTGGGGGTGGGTTAAACAGGTGATGGGGATTAAGGAGTGCACTTATGATGGGCACATGGTGATATATGGAAGTGTTAAATTACTATATTGTACACCTAAAACTAATATAACACTGTATGTTAACTAACTGGAATTAAAATAAAAACTTAAAAAAAGATGATCATTTTTAAGACATTTGTTTTGTGGGTGGAAGAACACAGCAAATACTTATATTGGACAAAAGAGAATTTAAAACAAAGACTGTAACAAGAGACAAAGAAAGACACTAGATAATAATAAAGGGGACAATCCAACAAAGATATAAGAATTATAAATATGCACCCAACATGGGAGGACCCAAATACATAAAACTGTTAATAACAAACATAAGGGAACTAACCAATAATAATACAATAATAATAGGGGACTTTTATTACACCTCACTTACATCAATGAACAGATCATCTAAACAGAAAATCAACAAGGAAAAAATGGCTTTGAATGACACACTGGATCAGATGGATTTAACATCCATATTCAGAACATTCCATCCTAAAACAGTAGAATACACATTCTTTTCAAGTGCACATAGAACATTCTCCAGAATAGATCATATATTAGTCCCTAAAACCAGCCTCAACAAATTCAAGAAGATCGATGTCATACCATGCACCTTTTCTGACCACAATACTATGGAACTAGAGTCAACTGCAAGAAAAAATCTGAAAAGACCACAAACACATAGAAGTTAAATAACATGTTATTAAACAATGAATGGGTCAAAAAGGAAATAAAAGAAAACATTAAAAAATACATGGAAACAAGTGAAAATGAAAACACAACAGTCCAAAACCTTTGGGATTCAGCAAAAGTGGTCCTAAGAGGGAAATATATAATAATAGAGGGCTACCTCAAGAAGCAAGAAAAATCTCAAACAACCTAGCTTTTATACCTAAAGAGGCTAGGAAAAAAACAGCTTAGGATGCCTGAAATGAGCAGAGGAAAGGAAATAATTAACATTAGAGCAAAATAAATAATATAGAAACTTAAAAAAACGATAGGATGGATCAAAGAAACCACAAATTAGTTCTTTGAAAACATTAATAAAATTGATAAGCCTCTAGCCAATCTTATCAAAAGAAAGGAGAAAAAGAACCAAATAAATAAAATCACAAAAGAGAGAGGAGAAATTACAACCAACACCATAGAAATACAAACAATTATAAGAGAATATTACGAAAAACTATATGCCAACAAATTGGACAACTTGGAAGAAATGAGTAAATTCCTAGGAACTATAAACTACCAAAACTGAAAGAGGAGAAGTAGGAAACTTGAACAGACCAATAACCAGCAAAGAAATTGAGGGTGTAGTTAAAAATCTCCCAACAAACAAAAGTCCAGGCCAGATGGCTTTACAGGCAAATTCTACCAAACATTTAAAGAAGAGTTAATACCTGTTCTCCAACTATTCCAAAAAATAGAAATGGAAGGCAAATTTCCAAATTCATTCTATGAGGCTAGCCTTACCCTGATACCAAAACTGTATAAAGATACCACAAAAAAAAAGAGAACAATAGGCCAATATCTCTGATGAACATAGATGCAAAAATCCTGAACAAAATACTAGCAAACTGAATCAAACAACACATCTTAAAAAAATCATTTATCACAATCAAGTGGGATTTATTCCTGGGTTGCAATGGTGTTTCAATATTCGTAAATCAATCAATGTGACATCACATCAATAAGAGAAAGGATAAGAACCATATTATCATTTCAATAGACACAGAAAAAACATCTGACAAAGTACAACATCCATTCATGATAAAAACTATCACAAAGTAGGGTTAGAGGGAACATACCTCACCATCTCAAAGGCCCTACATGAAAAACCCACAGCTATTATTCTCAATGGGGAAAAAACAAGAGCTTTTCCTCTCTGTTCAGGAACACAATAGGGATGTCCACTCTCATAACTGTTATTTAACATAACAGTGGAAGTCCTAGCCACAGCCATCAGACAACAAAAAGAAATAAAAGGCATCCAAATCACTAAGGAATAAGTAAAACATTCACTCTTTGCAGATGATGTGATACTCTATATAGAAAACCCAGAAGATTCCATCAATAAACTGCTAGAGCTAATAAATGAATTCAGTAAAGTCTCAGGATACAAAATCATTGTGCAGAAATTTGTTGCATTTCTATATACTGATAATGAAGCAGCAGAAGGAGAAATTAAGGAACCAATCCCACTTACAATTGCACCAAAACAAATAAGATACCTAGGACTAAACCTAACCAAAGAGGTGAAAGACGTGTACTCTGAAAACTATAACACTGATGAAAGAAATTGAAGATGACACAGAGAATTGGAAAGACATTCCATGATCATGGATTGGAAGAGCAAATATTGTTAAAATGTTCATACTACCCAAAGCAATCTACAAATTTAATGCAATCCCTATGAAATACACCAATAGCATTTTTCACAGAGCTACAAACAGTCCTAAAATTAGTATAGAATCTTTTTCTTGGGTGTCTTGGTGGCTCAATTGGTTAAGCGTTTGCCTTCAGCTCAGGTCATGATCCCAGGTCCTGGGATCGAGCCCCACACTGGGCCCCCTGCTCAGTGGGGAGCCTGCTTCTCCCTCTGCCTGCTGTGCCCCCTTCTTGTGCTCGCTCTCTCTCTCTGTCAAATAAGTAAATTAAATCTTTTTTAAAAAAAGAATCTTTTTCTTATTTTTAATTGATTTAACAGAAAAAAATTTGTTCAAAATTAGAATATAAAAAATGTATTTAATTATATATGTTCTTACATAAATATATACCCTGATATATTTTTATGTGTAAGTGAAATGAGATGAATAAGCAATGATAGCAGGGATGGAAGGAGTGAATTTGGATTATTTTGTTATTAAAAATACTTGCTCTATCTGTGAAGCAATATAGTATTATTTGAAAGTGCACATGGATTCGTATATGTATATTGCAAACTCTAGGGCAGCAGCTAAAAAGAGGAAAAAGAGGTATAATTTATATGCTAACAGAAAAGACAAAAATGGAACCATACAAAATGTTGATTTTAAAAAACCACAATCAGAGAAAAAGAGTGGAAGAAAAAACAAATAGAGAACAAGGGCAATAAAGAGAAAACAGCAACAAATATGGTTATGTATTAATCCCACTATATCAATAATTATTTCAACATCAATGGTCTGAATACAGTAATTAAAAGGCAGAGAAATCAGAGTAGTTAAAAAAACAAGACTCCATTATATGTTGCCTACAGGAAACCCACTTTATTTATTTTTTTTAAAGATTTTATTTATTTCACACAGAGAGAGAGAGTGCACGTGCACAAGCAGGGGGAGCGGGAGAGGGAGAAGCAGGCTCCCCACTGAGCAGGGAGCCCGATGTGGGGCTCGATCCCAGGACCCTGAGATCATGACCTGAGCCTAAGGCAGACGCTTAATGACTGAGCCACTCAGCCACCCCAGAAAACCCACTTTAATATAAACATACATATGAGTAAAAGTAAAGGTATTGAGAAAGATATACTATGCCAACACTAATCAAAAGAAAGCAGCAGTAAAGATACTAATTTCAAACAGAACAGACTTCAGAGTAAGGAAAGCTCTCAGGGTGACAAAGAGGCATTCCATAATGATAAAGGGGTCAAATCTCCAAGAAGACATAGCATTCCTTCATGTGTATGTGCCTAACAAAACAGCAACAAATTACTTGAGACAAAAACAGATAGAACTGGAAGGAGAAATAGATGGATCAGTAAGCTATAGACTGAATATTTGTGTTCCTCCAAAATTCACAATTTGAAGCTATTCTTCAGTATGGTGTTATTTGGAAATGAGGATTTAGGAATGGTGATTACGTCATGAGGAAGAGCCCTCAGGAATGGGATTAAGTGTCCTTATAAAAGAGGCCTCTACACTATAAACCCACCAGGTCTGTGAAGGAAGGCAAGGCCCAACAATCAGCAACTGCTGACCTCTGACTTCTGTTTGGAGACTAACACATTGGAGATAATATTCTTTCTTGAGCTGTAAAATCAATTAGTAGTCATTACCAGCATTTTTAGAAAAGTGAACTAAAGACGAATGGAATAAAATGTATACTGAGTCATGAGTATTATTTATTGGTTTCTGCTAAAACATATGTCTGTTTGTACTAAGTCAAGATGTATAATGCAATTTATTGAATTCTAGTCCAATATAAACCTAAAAATGTCAAGTCTACAATAGTTTGTAAAAGTCTCTGCTATGAACATTAACATTATAGAGGTATAAAACAATCTATGTACTATTTTTTTCATTATGTATGTAAAAATTTACATATTTATCAGGCCATACACATGCAAGACATTATATCTAAAGTTATGTGTTACATGAAATAATCATTAATTTCCTTGTTTTTATGATATAAATTTCTGAAATTAAAAATATTCATGTGATTATTATTTTTCTACTAATCTTTCTATTCTTGCAATGAAATATGTATAAAAGAAACCAAAAAAACCCATTTCTGTACTTTGGTTTTTATTGTCATCAAAGTACAAAATTTCACTTTAGAAAAGGAAGAAATAGTAATGTTTTTATTGTCTCTTTTTGGAGGAGTTTATTAACTTCAACTTGTCATGCTGACTTACTAAATATTTACTGTAGTCCTAAATCTGAGTTCTGTACATTTTTTTTAATTCAGTGTATATGGAATGGATAATTTGGTCATTCATGAAAGAATTGGCAATCTACATGATTTCCCAAACACAAGTCGTTTAGTAAATCTTTGGTGTTAAATATTCAAGAAAGTGTTCCCCAAGTGTTCATAAATAATTTTTCATATATTTGTGTCAAGATAATTTAGAACAATAAGTAAATGAATAACTAAATGAATAGCTGAATATAACAAGCCAGATGAAAATAAAATGCCCTCTTGTGTGATTCTTTTTACATAAAACCATAGGAAATCAAAACTAATTTATTGACCAATGATCTGGGGTTGCTTGGGGACAGGGTAAGATGAGAGAGTGGGTGGTTAATGACTAGAGACCTAATATGTAATGTTCTGTCAATATATTTATAATATTCAAGAATATCTGGTTATTATAAGGGATGTTGCTAGGTACCATTATAATAGGGCAAACATATAGGTAACCTATTTCATAAATATCCGAAGTCTCATAACTGACTTTTTAAACTAACACATGGAAAATTTTAAAGCTTCTAAAATTTTAAGCTTCTAAAATTTTCTTTAAAAAAATTTTATTTATTTATTTATTTTAATTTTTTAAATTTTATTATGTATGTTAATCACCATACATCACATCATTAGTTTTTGATGTAGTGTTCCATGATTCATTGTTGGTGTATAACACCCAGTGCTCCATTCAATACGTGCCCTCTTTAATACCCATCCATGTTTTAATGGATTAAAACATAAAATATAAAGATCTTTGAGTTCATGATGACACTCTAACAAAAAGCAAAACAAAATAAAACAAACTCACTGTTCACCTTTGGAGGATTTTAGCAAAACAAATCATTATTTTGAAAAGTAGAAATACTGTGAAAGAATTACACATTCATCCTTCCCTTCCTATGCAAACCAAGTTTAGCAAAGCCTAAAAGTTGATGAGGTTAAGTTTCTTTAATAAAAGAATTTTAGCTAATGAATGCAGGCAAAATCAGAATTAGAATATCACTTTTTTTGCAGCCTTTAATGAAATGTAGACCCAGGCAACAATCTTCAGAGATTGCATAAAACATGAGATGAAAAGCACATGGGAAATTTTATAATCAATGGATCAGGCTAACTCAGAACTCAGTGATGAATCTTAATGTCACAACAGGAGACAACTAGACAAAACGAGCTTCGTGGTGTAATACTATAGAACTAAACAACACCACATCTAAGGTACTCGTGCCAAAAAACCTGAATCTAAATAAGCCTCTAAACCTAATTATCAATTTAAAGACAATAGAAGGGCCAGAGGAACATAATAAATTATATAATAAGGATATAACTAGCAAAACCCCAAATTTAAATTCCACAGGAAAAAAGATCTAGTTTTTTCAGCAAATAAAATAGAAGGTTAAAAAACGGACCTTCTTTAGATTAAAAGAAACTAAACACTTCAGAGAGAGTTAAAGAAAATTTATAACAGAGAAATTGAAGTTAAAGCCACAGTGACATACCACTACATGCCCACCAGAACAACAAAAATGAAAAAGATGGAACACACCAAGTGTTGTCAAGGATTTGGAAAAAGTAGAACTCACAACATACTGTTGGTAGGAACACAGATTGGAACAACCACTTGAAAAACTGCTTGGCAGTGTCTATTGGAACAACCACTTGAAAAACTGCTTGGCAGTGTCTACTGATCTCAACGTAAGCATACTCTATGACTTAGAAATGCCTTTCTTTAGTATACGCCCAAGAGAAATGAAAATATATATGTCCATCAAAAAATACATAAAAGAGCATTCATAGTACCATTACTCAAAATAAGTCAAAAATGTAAAAATATGTAAATTCCCCAAACAGATAGATATATTATGAAATATCCACATGATGTACCTCTTACTATACCTCAATGAGAATGAACAATTTACAACTATGGACAATGATAATGTAAATACACATTATGTTGACTGAAAGATGCCAGTCACAAAAGAGTGCATGCTGCATGCAAGATTCCAGGAATTTTTCTTCTAATCTCCCAATAGAGATTAGGGAAGGAGAGGATAATCAATACCCTATTTCTTTTTATTTGAAGAGACTAAGTGTCCTTGTATATTACTTGCAGGTTAACTTAATTTTTTACTTTTTACTTTTATTTTTTTACTCGCAGGTTAACTTTAAAGAAGCACGTATCCTTTGAGCCCTTAGAGTGATTCACTGCACATAGGAACAAGGACAGAGCTATGTCTGATGTACAGAAAACTGAGTACCAGACAGGAGACAAACTTGGCCCCAAAGGCCAACCTAACCCACTAACTCTAGGTGACCTTGGGTAAGTCACCACACCTCCTCTAGCTTCACCTATCCAAAGGGGTCAAATCAGCCCTGCCCTCCATCCAACAAAGCCTAGAGCACAGAGCAATGTGATTCCCATCTGAAAAGCACGTGGAGCTCCTAAGAGGGGGAAACAAAATTTACCATGAAAGTGCAAGGAATTATTTTTTTTTAAAGATTTTTTTTTTTTATTTATTCATGAGAGACAGAGGAGGAGAGAGAGAGAAGCAGAGAGAGAAGCAGGCTCCCGAGGAGCAGGGAGCCCAATGCAGGACTTGATCCCAGGACCCCGGGATCACGACCCGAGCCGAAGGCAGACGCCCAACCATCTGAGCCACCCAGGCGCCCGAAAGTGCAAGGAATTATTTTAACAGCCAATTTGTCTAATGCATAGTAACTATCGTGATTGTTCCTCTTTATATAATTATTACCCTTGATAGAGATTCTCTCCTGGGCCAAACTCTAGACAGACTCCTCTTAGCCCTTTTCTTGACTACACCTCAACCTTGGCCAGTTAAGTCTTGAACTAAACACTACCATAGTTTTTTTTCTTTATTAACATATTACGTATTATTTGTTTCAGGGGTACAGGTCTGTGATTCATCAGTCTTACATAATTCACATCACTCACCATAGCACATACCCTCTCCAATGTCCATCACCCAGCTACCCCATCCCTCCCACTCCCCTCCACTCCAGCAACCCTCAGTCTGTTAGTTTCTAACAGCTCAAAGCTACATCCCTAAGATGACCCTAAATCCCCTTAAAGTGATTGCCTGAGAAAACTCAAGGCTGCCAGAACAATTTACTATTTGTTCCAGCCAACACCTGAAGATAGGGCCCCTGCCTCCAGCATCTGTGGGAAAGTAGAAATCTAACCTGAATAAAGGCCAGTTAGCAAACTCAGGTGGGCAAAACCCACTTCCTTATTTTTGTAATTTTTCATTTCCTTGACTCTACTGAGCCCCTACTTACTCCGCTCCCTATTCCCTTATACTCCCTTTAAAATGCTCAGTCACCTCTGTACAAATTGGAGATGAGTTCACACTCAACTCTTCCCTGTTGCAAAAGTATATTACTGATCAAAATCTGTCCTTACCACTTTAACCAGGGTCTAGCTTTGTTCATCTATGACACCCTTTTGTTTCTATAATTATTACCTTTTTGTTTTTCTTAAATAAATACCATCTGGTACAATGCAAATGCCTACTGAAGCATAGTTTCCACCCAAAGAGATACAGATGGCCCTGACCTAACATCACCCATCGTAGGCTGATGTAGTGCAACAAATGTCTTTTTCTTCTTCTAAGTGTACTGGTTAGGAATGTGGCTTCTGGAGACAGACCAGATCCAAATCCTAGTTCTGTGTGAGTTTGAATACTTTTACTTCACCTTACAGTCACTCCATTGCCTCATGTATAAAATTGGGATTATGCAGTACTGTAGAAGACACATTTTTAAATAAATATTGCTTTGTGTTTGGTCTTTACAAGGAGAAATAGTCCAGAATCCTATTATTTAAAAAATTCTACTGCAAAGACGTCAGGATACCTGGATCTCTGTGATCTTAGGAGATTGAAAGAACCTGTGCTTCAGTTTCCTCTTCTATAAAACAGAGAACACAATCACCCCTTTGTCATGGGTTGTTTTGAGAATTGAGTTAATACACAAAAGTACTTTGAACACTGCTAGGTACACAGTAAGAGCTCAAAAATGTTAGCTACTTTAAACAAATACAATATGAGATTTGTATAGTTTTATAGTTTGTACGTGTGTTTAATAAAGCATAATAGTTTTTACCACTGAATCCTATTCATCAAATGCTGCATCTTGTAAATCACTTTCACCATAACCACTGTTGGATACCTAATTATCATGAGAACATCTCAGAAGCGCTTGGAACAACTGATGTCAAGAAATAGCACCACCATTTCTGCACTTGGCTGAACAAAAAGCCAAGGGCTCATCCTTGATTCAGCCTTATCATCACATACCCCCACCCACAGTCACTGCAGGTCCCACCTGTCCTATCGCCAACATGTCCTGTCCAAGACCACCCCTGTCCTTTGCACACTGTGGCAGCACTGGGCCAATCCACCCTCATCCCTCTCCTAGACTACTGCAAGATTCTCCTAATGGTTATCCCCACAGCCATCTTGTCACTGTCTAGTCCATTCTCATCCCAGCAGCCCGAGTCACCTTGTGAGCACACGAATCAGATCATGTAGCTCCCAGACTGTAACCCTCCACCATTAGAATGACTCTAATTTCCTTACATGGCCCAAGTGATGTGGCTCCTGTCTGCCCTTTGACCTCATCTCTGACCATCAGCACTTTGTCTGCCAAGCTCTTGCCACTCAAGCTCATCATCTGCTCCTGGAACAACTTGTGGCATGCACATCACAAACCGAAGGGCCAGCCCAGGCCTGGTTTCCTCTTGCTGTTCAGGACTCAACTCATGTCACTTCCTGAGAAAGAACATCACGGATAACGCATCCATAATAATCCCTGTCCCCATCATTTCCTATTAAATGGATTCATTTATTTTCTTTAAAGCACCCATTCCCATATGAAATTGTCCTGCTTATTGATTTGTTTACCTGTTTATTGCCAGGGACCCTGCCTATCTTGTTCTGTGCTGTGTCCTAGTGACTAGTTCAGAGTTTCATATGTAAATCTCTGAATAAATATTACTTACATGAAGGAATTGTTACCTATTTGACACACAGGAGCAGACACAGATATTTAAAGCTGAGTTTCAGGAGAAGTTGACAAGGAAATTAGACATCAAAGGACTAAAACTTATAAGAAGAGTTTGCTGCAAATTCACAGCAGGACTTTTTAAACTTAGATGAGTACCAGAAACAACTGGAGATATTATTCAAAATGTAAACCCCTCCCATTCTACCTTCCTGTTTTTGATGAACTCTGAGGACTACAGTTGGAGAAATCCTGACCTAAGCATCTGACATTTGTGTACCATTAATCTCATGACTACCAGAGTTCAATGATATCTGGGGTGTCTCTGTTACTATAATTACTCAAAAGTCCTTCCCTCCTACCTATGACCACAGATTGCTTTCCCCCATGGGATCACACTTACAACAGGCAATATTCCCAGGTGATTGGGAGAATTGGGTGTCGTTATCCTGTTGTACAGAAGACATTGAAGGAAGGGTAGTAACTTACCTAAATGGTCCCAATGATAGGATCTTAATCTCTTCACTCTTGTTCTAGGACCCAGTCTAGCACACTCAACATCACACTTTGTTCTTCTCTATCGGCTCCTCTTTCAGGGGCTCAGAGTCCACAGCCTTGTCTGCTGCTCCATTAGCCGGGAGACTCAGGGGATCAGACAGCACATGGAATAAAGAATAAAGTGAGAGAAAGGGAGAGCACAGGAAACACAGGGGCAATGGGTGAGCATGTGCTGGCCTGTCCCCACTCAGGTCACTGGAAGCTGTCCAGTGATGCTGTGCCTCTTCCCCAGCTCCATCCCACAGCCCCCTCCCGCACACAGCAGTGACACCGAAGCTCCCACATCATGGAAATGTGGGCTCATCCCTGCTTGCTGCTCCATGTCCAAGCATTGTCTCTGGTACTCATGCTATGATGTTCATGTCAGAAACACTGCCTTGACAGAATGAAGGAGGCAAAATTGGAATGGAGAAATAACATTCCCTGAGGACCTACTAGACGCCACATGCTGTAGGTTGTTATTTTCTCTTCAGTTCCTCAAAGTGATGCTCTGAGTTGGGCATCATAATTTTCTTTCTACAGATTAAAAGATAGCCTCAGGGACCAAAGCAAATGTTGAAAGAATTCTGGGGGCTCCTGGGTGGCTCAGTCAGTTAAGCGTCTGCCTTTGGCTCAAGTCATGATCCAGTCCCACATCAGGCTCCCTGCTCAGCAGGGAGTCTGCTTCTCCCTCTGCCTGCCGCTCCCCCTGCTTGTGCTCGCTTTCTCTCTCCCTCTCTCTCTCTCTGTCAAATAAATAAATAAAATCTTTAAAAAAAAAAAAAAAAAGAAAAAGTTCTAAGGAAGTGTCGAAGGGACACAGAAGTCAACTTGAAGGGGCTTCCATTGGCCAATTCTGAGACATTTGAGCATAAAAAAAAATAATTATAGCATCAGATGGTAACTCTTTCTGCAAAATAGGAATCTACGGGTCATACTGATATAAATTTTAAAAACAAATAAACAGGGAGAAGAGAAAGCCCTACCTCCAGCCAAATTTCAATTAATAAACCTGGAAAGAATGGGGAAATTAGAAAAGCAACACTTGACAACCATGATCCTAATAAGGGATTCAGGCTAGAATTATAAAACAATGCTCAATCTCCACCAGATACCACAGCAGTCACTGAGTTGCCATGGTAACCAGGCTGGCCAAATGAAGGTGGAAAAAAACAACCACTGTGATTTGCTTCCTATTATGTGCTAGGAAGTGAACACGACTGACATGACCACAGTAAAGTAATTAACCTGAAGTATTCCTCACCATAAAGATTCCTGGCAGCTTCCACAATATACACATACACACAAACATACATACTCATATATGTACATGGTCTCTCCTTCCTCTGTCTCACCACTCAAGAACACAGAATTCATCAATTCTAAGGAAAAAAAGGAAAACCCCACTATTCAACTGGTTCAATTCTAACCATACATATAAAGTTGAAAGCTACTATAACTATTTCCTTTTAGTGACTGATTTTTCTGGAGATGACCTGTAGAATTTTCTCTGTGACATTTTTCTCCCTAGTTTCAGTACATTGCCAATAATGTTAAAAAGCTGACATAGAAACACAGTCAAATGCTTGTTATCCATCAGGTAGCTTTTTCATCTTTGAGTAGTCTGTGCCTACAACAAAAAACATCCTGCAACAGCTATTATTAAACATTTGGCTGCTGACAGTTTGCTGAAAATATAATACTTGGGAATTATATTTACAAAACAATGCCTTTTACAATAACATCAGAAAGTATGAAATACTTACAGATCATCTGTCCACAGATGTGCAAACCCTGTTCATTAAACACTTCAAAACATTGCTCAGAAAAATTAAAGAAGACCTAAATAAATGGAGAGACAAGTGTCTTTGTGGGTTGGAAGATTCAGTATTATTTCAGTGTCACTTCTCCCTAAATACAGATCCACGTATTCAATGCAGTCCAATAAAAATCCTAGCAAATATTTTTAAAGAAATTGGCAGGCCAATTCTGAAGTTTATATGGAAATGCAGAGGATCTAGACCACGAAAAACAACTCCGAAGAAAAATCAAGTTGGAGGATGAACACTTTCGGATTTTAAGACTCAGAAACCTACCGTAATCAACACAGTGTGGTATTGGAATCAAGGTAGACAAGTAGATTGAAAAGCATAGAGTCCAGAAATAGACCCACACACATATGGACAACTGATTTTTGGAAAAGGGGCAAAAGGAATTCAGTGGAGAAATGGGAGTCTTATCAACAAATGGTGCTGAAACAAGTGGATATCATATACACAAATACCAATTGTGACCCATATATCACACTACATATAAAAGTCCACTCAAAATGGATCACAGACCTAAATATATACCCTAAAGCTGTCAATCTTCTAGAAGAAACATAGGAAAGAGTCCTTGTGATCTTGAGTTAAGTGAAGGTTTCATAGAAGAGATACCAAAACTACAATCTATAAGTGAACTAATACATAAATTGGACTTCCTCCAAGTTAAAAAATGCTCTTCTTAAGACACCGTGAAGAGAATGAAAAAATGAGGCACTAAGTGGGAGGAAATACTTGCAAATTACATATCTGACAAAGTACCTGTATCTAGAATATAAAAAATCTATATAGAAAGTCAATTAGAAAAAAAAAATACACTACAATAAATAAATGGAGAATAGACACTTCACCAAATGAATAAACACCTCACCAAACATGTAGAAATAGCAAATAAGCACATAAAAATATGCTCAACATCATAAGGGAATTGTAAATTAAAACTACAATTTGATACCACTACATCCTCATGAGAATGGCTATAATTAAAAAGATTGACCATACGAAGCATTGGCAGGGTTGTGGAAGATGTAATTCACATACAATGCTGGTGGCAAAGAAAAAATGGTACAACCAGTTTGGTAGTTTCTTAACAATGTTAATCTTAAAGCTACCATGTGACCCAGCCATTGCACTCTTAAGTATTTACCCTGGGGGAAATACTAGAGAAAGAAAGCTCATATCCGTGTAAAAACGTATACAAAATGTTCGTAGGAGGTTTCATTTTTTTTTAAAGCAACAAATTTCAAGCAAGTTGTAGTATATCTGTATACTAGGATTCTACTCATCAATTAAAAAAGAATGAACTACTTATATATACCAAAAAAAATGGGTAAATCTAAACAAACAGGCTTAATGAAAGAAGCCAGGCCAAAACCAAAAGCCAAAAAAAAAAAAAACTTTATGATTCCATTTAAATAAAATTCCAGGACATGAAAACTAATCTATAGTAAGAGAAGATCAGTGCTTGTTGGGCACATAGCGGGGCGGGTAGGCGGGCCTGGAGGCCAAGAAATAAGGAACTGAAACTGTAATATATCGGGAAAGTAAACATAACTATATTTAAGGATACTTGGTTATTATAGCAGATATGGCTGGATATAATAAATACATAATAATAAAACACTCTGAAGTATTTAAAAATATATAAATTCT
Organism: Zalophus californianus; assembly: GCF_009762305.2. NCBI lineage: Eukaryota > Metazoa > Chordata > Mammalia > Carnivora > Otariidae > Zalophus > Zalophus californianus. The sequence continues at coordinate 44,736,307 of NC_045612.1, forward strand.
TATTTTTTAAAAGATTTTATTTATTTATTTGAGAGAGAGAGAATGAGAGATAGAGAGCATGAGAGGGAAGAGGGTCAGAGGGAGAAGCAGACTCCCCGCCGAGCAGGGAGCCCGATGCGGGACTTGATCCCGGGACTCCAGGATCATGACCTGAGCCGAAGGCAGTCGCTTAACCAACTGAGCCACCCAGGCGCCCAAAAATATATAAATTCTTATAACTGACATGCTTAACTAATATTTGGAAAATTTCTGGCTTCTTAAGTATTTCATTATAAAATGAATAAAAATGTAGCAGCCAGGGACCTATATTACATTCTCAATCTATATTACATTCTCAAATTGCTAGGAAGACTTTCTAATCAAATGCATTTTTCAACACCCATCTGAGAGAAACATGAGAATCACTGAATATTTACCCAGGGAGAACAACTTAGGTATATTTACTCCAAATGCATGTTAAAGATCACATTCCTTCCTCAAGCCGGACAATTCAGTGCTTTCAGACAAAAGACTTCTCCAAGATGGGCCTCAAGGGCTACTACAAACCATGTGGCTGCTGAAGAAATGACATTCCACGAGCTAAACCTCTTCTCTCATGATCAGATCAAAGTAGCTTCTCTACTTCTAGGCTAGTTCGTGAACCTCACAGGAGCTATTCCACAACATGCTTTTGTTCAGATCTACTGCACTCACTTGATCCAGGCGTCATATTCCACCAGGAATGTGAAGTGTTGGGGTCTCCTGAGGACTACTGCCCTTGAATCTGGAGTAGAAGCTTCAGCAGCCATCAGGACTCAAGTCCTGGGCCACTGGTAAGAAGAGCTGCACAGGAAGAGACAGATCCAACTATCACTATGCTTTACTGGTGTAACTACGCGCCCCCCGTACCATGCTAGGCACTAGGTTACTGACAATGACACTGATACAACTGGGTGGTTGTCATTAACAACCACATGTTTTAATGGGCTTCTCACGAGGGCCCTTTTCTCCTCCTTTCCTTGTCTATCTCCTACCAATAAAATTGAAAAGGAGTAAGAAATGGCCTGAATTCATACAGGCATTCATGACCCCCCAGTAACCACAGGGCTCTGGGCTTGCTCAGTTGTACCGCTGAATGTTCTCAGCGATCCTGTGGATGAAGTATTGTCATCTCCATTGTACAGACTGGGAAGCTGGGGCACGGAATCCTTTGACCTGTCTTCCCTCCCTAGCCCCTGCCTTTTGAGGAAAGCAGCTCCAGGACACTCCTGGAGCAAGACCCACACTCAGTGGAGCTGGGCAGGACCCCAGGGGCTTTACCTATGAGACAGCCGGGGCAACGAGCCCCAAACCCGAAAAGAGTTGGACCTGGATTCCTTTGTCTCCTCACACCCCCGGGCGGTTCAGCCCCCACGGCGAGGACCCCCCCCCAACCCACCCTCAGCTGGGTCCCAGACATCTGAGGGCGGTACCTGCTCTCATTGCGAGGGCAAGCCTGTCTCCATGAAAAATTCGTCACGGTCGCCGCACGACGTCAGGTTTCTATGGCAACTGCAAAGCGCAGGCTTCTCCTCCACTCCGGAAATGCCTCCGCAAGACTCACCCACCCCCGGGAATCTCGCTGAACGTAAAACACCTTCGCTCTTCCGGCAACCACAGGAGAAAGCGTAGGAATTGGAAGCTCTAGACTGAAATAGGCAGTTGTCGGAACTCTGCCCAAGTTGGTGGAACAAAGAATGTCCCTGTCGTGAGGAATTTTGTTTGCTTATTTTTTTCTTTTGAGTTGTTGAGACTTTATTTAGCAGGGTTTTTTTTTTTTTTTTTTTAAAGATATTATTTATTTATTTATTTGACAGAGATAGAGAAGCACAAGTAGGCAGAACGGCAGGCAGAGGGAAAGGGAGAAGCAGGCTGTCTGCTGAGCAGGGAGCCCGATGCGGGGCTCGATGCCAGGACGCTGGGACCATGACCTGAGCCGAAGGCAGCCGCTTAACCGACTGAGCCACCCAGGTGCCCCAGGTTTTTTTTTTTTTTTTTTGTAATTATTACTTTTTTTATTATTATGTTCAATTTAGCCAGCATATAGTACATCATTTGTTTTTGATGTAGAGTTTGCTTTAAAGACGCAGTGGGGGAGTAGTATCCGCACACACACTCCAGGGAGGTATCTTGGGGTTCTTGGAGATGAGCTAGCCCCTGGGAGGGTGAACATGTAAAATTACTCGCCATGCTAAGCAGTTAACCATCTGTGGCAGAAAACTAAAAGATTGTCTATAATCATGTGACTAAATGATCAGATACATACACAAAAGGTGTAATTTAAGCAATTTGGAAATTATTTCAAGGAAGCCGGCTTAGAATATTATAGTAATTTAGCAGGCAGAAACTTAGTCAATTGAACAATGCATTGGTTTGTACTGGAGAATTCTGACCATTCATTCCTGATAATTTCTTCCATATGGAGGGGCATCCACACATAACCAAAATACTTCTAGCCTCTCTATATACCAGGTCTTCCCCCTTCAAACCCCTGGTGGTAAGTTGCCCTTATGGAGCAAAGTTCTGCTCTACCCTCAGGGGTGGGTCTTACAATTGACCCCCTGCTCTTCTCCCCTTTCTGTGTCTTGCTGGCTCTCAGACGTTCCTATGATCTTGCTCCAAAATGCTTGGGCTTTTAAGGTCCCATCCACCATACATCCCTGCTCCATATCTGAACTCTAAACCAACTAAAAAATATGAAAAAAGAATAAGGAGAACAATATATCAACTTTCTTATAAAAGTTAGAGAAAGGGCTTAGAATCTGCAGGCAAAGCATTTCCTATTAATAAACCCCAGAGTTGGACAGATTTAGCCATCCCTCAGTGTTGCATTGAGATGGTCACAAAGGCCAAGGACTGCAGTGAGTATCTGGGGAGAGAGCCATGTCCAAGTTTATCCAAGAAAGAAGTTTCCTTGCAAAGCCATCCTGGTAGCCAGAGAAAGTGTTTCAGGACACCTTCCTTGAGGAATACTTCTCAAAGTGTATAAATATTGCTGGTTCTGTTTTATTTTTTATTTAAATTTTAGATAACATACAGTGCAATATTGGTTTCTGGAATAGAATTCAGTGATTCATCACTTACATACCCAGTGCTTATCATATCAAGTGCTCTCTTTAACGCCCATCACCCATCTAGCCCATCCCCCACTCACTTCCCTCCATCAACCCTCAGTTTGTTCTCTATTGTTAAGAGTCTCTTATAGCTTGTTTCCCTCGCTCCTTTTTTTCTTTTCCTCCTTCCCATGTACTCATCTGTTTTCTTTCTTAAATTCCACATATGAGTGAGATCATATGGTATTTGTCTTTCTCTGACTGACTTATTTCACTGAGAATAATCCACTCTAGCTCCATTCACATCATTGCAAATGCAAATTCTTTTTGATGGCTGAGTAATATTCATGTATATATATATATATATGTAATATATATACACATATATAAAGTATATAATATACATACATACATATATAATGTATATATAAAGTATATAATTCATGTATATTTTATATATATACACACATACACACACTACTTCTTCTTTATTCATTCATCAGTCAATGGACATTTGGGCTCTTCCCACAGTGGGACTATTGTTGATAATGTTGCTATGAACATTGGGGTGCACGTATCCCTTGGAATCTGTATCCTTTCAGTAAATACCTAGTAGTACAATTTCTAGATTGTAGGGTAGTTCTATTTTTAACTTTTTAAACATTTTTTATTTAAATTCAATTAGCCAACATATTATTTCAGATGCAGTGTTGAATAATTTATCAGTTGCATATAACTCTTTTTAAGATTTTATTTTTATTTATTTGGGAGAGAGCAAGAGATATCACAGTGGGAGAGGGAGAGAGAGCAGAGAGCCCGACGTGGGGCTCGATCCCAGGACCCCAAGATCATGGCCTGGGCCAAAAGCAGATGCTTAACCAACTGAGTCACCCAGGCACCCCTATTTTTAACTTTTTGAGGAATCTCTATACCGTTTTCCAGAGTGGCTGCCTATTAGTTTGCAGCCCCACCACCAGTGTAAGAGGGTTCCCCTCTCTCCGCATCCTCACCAACATCTGTTGTTTTTGTGTTGTTAATTTTAGACATTCTGGCAGGTGTGAGGTGGTACCTCATCATGGTTTTGATTTGTATTTGCCTGATGATGAGTGATGTTGAGCATCTTTTCATGTGTCTGTTAGTCATCTGGATGTCTTCTTTGGAAAAGTGTCCATTCGTGTCTTCTGCCCATTTCTTAACTGGGTTATTTGTTTTTTGGGTGTTGAGTTTGGTAAGTTCTTTATGGATTTTGGATGCTAACCCTTTATCAGATATGTTGTTTGCAAATATCTTCTCCCCTTCTGTTGGTTGCCTTTTAGTTTTGTTGATTGCTTCATTCACCGTGCAGAAGCTTTTTATCTTGATGAAGTCCCAATAGTTCATTTTTGCTTTTGTTTCCCTTGCTCTTGCTGACATGTCTAGTAAGAAGTTGCTATGGCCAAGGTCAAAGAGGTTTCTGCCTGTGTTCTCCTCTAGGATTTTGATGGTTTCTTGCCTCACATTTAGGTCTTTTATCCACTTTGAATTTATTTTTGTGTATGGTGTAAGAAAGTGGCCCAGTTTCATTCTTCTGCATGTTGCTGTCCAGTTTACCCAACACCATTTGTTGAAGAGACTGGTTTTTTTTTTTTTTTTCCATTGGATATTCTTTCCTGCTTTGTTGAAGACTAGTTGACCATGTAGTTATGGGTCCATTTATAGGTTCTTTATTCTGTTCCATTGATCCACGTGTCTTTTTTGTGCCAGTACCATACTGTCTTGATGACTACAGCTTTGTAATATAGCTTGAAATCTGGAATCATGATGCCTCCAGTTTTTTTTTCTTTTTTCAGAATTGCTTTGGCTATTTGGGGTCTTTTGTGGTTCCATACAAATTTTAGGATTGTTTGTTCTAGCTCTGTGCCTTGTTCTGTTTTAATACTCGCCAGGGAATCTTCTGAGAATATGGCTTTTCATGTTGCTCATTGAAGTTTTTAGCAACAGCATCTTAGTCATTTGCCAGGCATGACTGACAAGGAGGCTCATCTTATAGAGGGGGATTGGAATTAGATTCTAAATTCCAAGAGTAGGGTGAAAATCATATATTGTGAAAATTTCCCATGGAGTTTTCTTCAAGAAGGAATTGAGGAAATGCTAAAAAAAAAAAAAAAAAATCTGTATCTGCACATCAGCCTACATGCAGACAATAGCTAAAATTTTAACAGAATCCTATTCAGCCTTCAAGGATAAGAGAATCCCTATCTCATCCAATGTTAACAAACTGAAAAAGAGGGAGAGTTCAACAAAACCACATGTTTTGTATATCCATTTCTGTTTAACAGATCATCCCCAAAACAGTAGCCATTTTTTCTCTCAGGATTCTGTGTGTTGACTGGGCTCAGCTGGGTATTTTTCTGCTCTATTTGGTGTCTGTCACCAGGGGCTGCAGTCATCTGGAAGCTCCACTCAGCTGGGACATCCAAGAGAGCTCACTCAACATGGATGACGAGCCATGCTGGGATGGGGGCTCAGCTGGGGCTGTTGACTGGAGCATCTTTGTTCTACCCCACATAGCCTTCCATATGTAGGGTTGCCAAATTAAATTTAACTCAGATAAATTTGAATTTCAGATAAACAATAAAAACGTTATGGTGTAAATATGCCTCATGCAATATTATTTTGTTTGTCTGAAATTCAAATTCACCTAGGCATCCTATTTTATGTATGTCTACTTACTAAATCTGACAACTCTAGGGGACAAGCCTGTGAATCTGTAATTTTAGAGACCATCTGAGAAGACTCTTCCAATGGGGAAAGTCTGGGGAACACAAATAGATTGAAAATAAAGACATAAGTTCATAATACCTGGTGTTGGTGGAATGAAAGGGCAACAGACACTCACATACACTGTTGGTGCTAAATGGGTGTATCTGTTTTCTGAGGCCTATATTATTATAACTTAATAATTTGAATGGCCTTTGATAGAGGCCCTATTTCCACCAACAAGGAAGTTTCAGGTGAGGGTTTAGGAAAGGATCCCAAAGTTGATTCTGACCTGCATTCAGGTTAACGGGCCCTGCCTAAGGGAGCAATTCAAGGAGCCACGTGAGTTTCCTGCTCTGGGGAGGAAAAAGTTATTATTTATGAACCAGATGGTGGAGCTGGGCCCAGGTCCTTTCTTCAGTTAGTGGCTGGATTTAATCCTCATGACAATCCTGGTAGTGAGGTATCGCGATCCTCTCTTCATGGATGTATGTCAGTACAAAGCATGTGCTCCTGAACACAGACACAGACAGCAAAGAGGTTGCTCCCCATACCCACTGCCAGAGCCAGGGATGGAAACTGGCATCCTGGGCACCTTTAGTTGCTGGTTGCAGAGCTTTAGAAAGATATCAGGACACATACTGCTGAGGTGAGTAATCTCTGTTCTGCTTTTTTTTTTTTTTTTTTTTTCACCCTCCCTGCCGTAGGGAGCCAGCCTTGGTGCCTCTTTCCCTTACCTCAGGGAAGGTTTGTGCCAGAGTGGGAAGTAGAAGGTATCTGAAGCCTGTGTTTCTTCCATGCTTTGTGAAAACTTAAGTTTGTGGAAAGGATTGGGCTCCTTGTGCCTGGTAGGGAGACGAGGGTCTCTGAGGACCCAAGAATGAGAGGAAAGAAGATTTTACTTAGACAAGGGTGAGATCAGAGATCAATAGGTCCTTCCAGGCGGAACCTGAGTGCTGTTCCATATCAATGCTTAAAATGACTCCATGGATGATCCACCAAGGCTGATATCCAGCTATGAGACAAATTGTCCTGTTTGAATTAAGGAACGGATGGTACAGAACCAGCTAGGGCAATGATCAACTCGGTCCTGAGCAGTGTGGACAGATGAGTAATGATGTAGGGGCCTCCCCAACTGCATCAGGAGGATAAATTCCGTACGTGAGACTGCTTTGTCAAAGAGCATAAACATTTCACAATTTTTAATATTTACTATCTAGTTGAACTTTGAGATCTCTTCGCTAATGTGTATTCCAACCCACTACAAGATGAGAGCACCAGTGCAAATCTGTGCAAACAATGGGTTTCATGGAATTTTTAATATTTGCTAATCTGATACCTTGTTAGAATGTTAGATTACATTTTTTCTGTTTCCCTATAAATGGTACGTTTCACGTGTCCGTTTCTAAATGCTCAGTTTTATGCTTACTTTATGCTTCCAAATACATATTGAAATAATTCTTGAATTTCAAAAGAAAACCTGGTCATTAACTTTGTATTTTTTTTTTCATTGACTTTGTATTTATGCTGCACCCTGTTTACACTGAAACTGTGGAGCCATGAGAAATCCATACACTGCTGGGGGAGAACACAGTTGTACAATCTCTTTACAGAGATATTTGGCAACATCTATGAGAAAAGGACGTGAGGTCTTGTCAGTTGCTGCACTCTTAAGTCTGAACTGCAGAGTCCCGGGCACATCTGCAAGTTTGTTCATGGTCGCATGCTTAAAAATATCAAAACAGTCCCAAGGTCATGTGATTAGAGAAATCTTAGCAACACTATTTTCAGAGAGAAAAATTTCAATAAAGCAATACATACATATATTACTTATATAATTAGAACTAAAAATATATAAAGCAGTTACGTGTTTTGTTTAGGGATGTATTCACATCCCTGGATATTGGGTCTCTCTAGGGATGAGGCATTCAGAGAGTTACACAGGGGCATCTACTTTCTGTAATGTTTTTACTTCATAACTTTGGTTGTATACATATTTGTCTCTTGTAGTACTTACTATACCTTTTTAAAAGTCTGAAATATATTTGGCATGAATAAAGCTCTAACAGGCTTTATTTCTTTTTTTTAATGTTTTATTTATTTATTCATGAGAGTCAGAGAGAGAGAGAGAGAGAGAGAGAGAGAGGCAGAGGCAGAGGGAGAGGGAGAAGCAGGCTCCCCGCAGAGCAGGGAGCCCGACGCGGGACTCGACCCGAGGACTCTGGGATCATGACCTGAGCCGAAGGCAGACGCTTAACCATGTGAGCCACCCAGGCACCCGGCTTTATTTCTAATTATCAAGTAACCCATGATCCATTTAGAAATGCAGAATGTGCATTCAGATACCAATGTGAATATATTCAATCACACCATGCAGTATAAAAACTGTTATTATGGTAATGTATTTTCTGTAGTTATCATCTACATCCAAACTTAATGGCTGAAAGCTATACCCATTTATTAGCTCACAAGTCTGTAGGTCAGAAACCTAGTATAGCATGATTATGTTCTCTCCTAAGGCTTCAAAAGGCTGGAATCAAGGTGTCTACGTAGGTTGGATTGAGGTCTTTGGAGATTCTGGGGGAAATCCACTTCCAAGATCATTCTTGTTCCTCATGAGTGTTGGACTACAGTCCCAATTTCCTTGATGGCTGTCAGCTAGGGGTGCTCTCAGATCCTAGAGGCTATTCTAATTTCTTGCCACATGGACCCCTCCATCTTTGAGCCAGCAATAGCGAAGTGAATTTTTCTTGTGCTGTGAATCTCTTACTTCCCCTCCTGTAAACAGCCAAAGAAAATTTCCTGCTTCTAAATGGTTTGTTTGATTAAGTCAGGCCCACCTAGATACTCTCCATTTTATCATATAACATAACATAATCACAGAAGTGATATCTCCTCATATTCACTGATTCCACCTACACTCAAAGGGGAGAGGATTGCCTAAGGATGAAGATCACTGGAGATTGTCTTAGAATTTTGCCTACCACATGTAGTTTCAGAACAAAACAAAAACAAAACAACACAAAAAATCTTTCAACCTTCAGCTACTGATGCCCACATTTAAAGTGAGTTTTCTGACCCAAATCTCAGGCCACTGTTATAGAATTAAGAGCATCGTTGTATTAGGGCTGAGGTCAGCATAGGGGGAGTGACTTATCCAAGGTTCTGTAGTCAGTGATGTGGCTGTTGTCTTGACTCCAGTCTTCCATCCAGCATCCATGTTATTTTGCTCTGTACTGTCTCTTCTGCCTGAGAATCAATGGGAAACTATTCCTCCAGTGTCAAACTAGATGATAAACTAAAGGGACAGGAAAGCATATGCTTTAACAGGAAATGGTGTAGTGACTTTTTTTCTCTTTCCCCAACTTCCACAGGTAACTCATTCTGTAATTCAGAACTAGCACCAAAACAAGTATGTTATATAGGGATATATTTCAGTTCTTGCTACTACCTTTCCAGGTGTTCTCTATGCTAATAATGCTCTTTGATTAGGTCAATGTCGTCCCTTCTCTAGGAGGGAGGACACAGGTAGGCCAGGACTAATACGTGTTGAAGTCCTAATACAGCCCATAGGTATTTCACATGTTTTCTCATTTGCCCCCCAGGACAGTGTTGTGAGAAAAATATCATGGCTTCCACATCACAGATAACCAGGTTCAGGCTCATAGAGTCTAAGTCACCTTTCCAGATAAATGACAGGAATGGTTGAGGGTCTATCTCTTGCCCTCCCCACAATATAACCAGCACCTTCCCATTTAGAAGACAATAGATTTATACTTCCCCAATATTGTGCCCTCATTAGTATGTACTCAACAACCCCCTCTTGTTGAGTAAGGTGATGGTGATTAAATTCTGCCCCTTGGGCTAAGAAGTCTGGCTATGGGGTCACATGGATTGGCTGGTCCCCAAAGTCCCTCCCAGGCCCACTGATCCCACTCCATTGACATCAAGCTTGGCCATGTGACTGGATGTGGCCATTGAAATGTAAGAGGAAATTGAATATTCCCTTCCAAGCAGAACCACTGAGGGGTATTTGTCTTTCTCTGACTGATTTATTTCGCTTAGCACGATACCCTCTAGTTCCATCCATGTCATTGCAAATGGCAAGATTTCATTCATTTTGATGGCTGAGTGATATTCAATTGTGTATATATATATGTATATATATATATATATACCACATCTTCTTTATATGTGGAATTTAAGAAACAAAACAGATGAACATAGAGTAAGGGAAGGAAAAATAAAATAAGATGAAAATAGGGAGGCAAACCATAAGAGACACTAAACTCTAGGAAGCAAACTGAGGTTGCTGGAGGTGGGTGGGGGAAAGGGATAATTGTGTGATGGGCATTAAGGAAAGCACTTGATGTAATGAGCACTGGGTGTTATATGCAGCTGATGAATAACTAAATTCTACCCCTGAATCTAATAATACAGTATATGTTAACTAAATTGAATTTAAATAAAGAATTTTTTAAAAGATTTTATTTATTTATTTCACAGAGAGATACAGCGAGAGAGGGAACATAAGCAGGAGGAGTGGGAGAGGGAGAAGCAGGCTTCCCGCCGGGCAGGGAGCCTGATGCGGGGCTCGATCCTACGACTCTGGGAGCATGACCTGAGCCGAAGGCAGACGCTTATCGACTGAGCCACCCAGGCGCCCCTAAATAAAGAATTTTTTAAAAGAACCACTGCCAAGACTTTTTTTCCCTCTAACTTAGAAATGTCACAGTTTACAACACAGTTTAATTCACCTAATTTTCCAGTAACGCTAGACTATGAGAATTTATATGATAATAGGAAAGCTTGGGAAGAGGGAAGTTAAATGGCTTATACCCAAATTTGACCTTCTGGAAGACCAATTCAAATCTCATGCTCTAAAACTGAGTCAGTACCCAGGAGAAGGTACACATCTTACCCAACATGATGCAGAAAACAGTCAGGGACCAACAGTTCCTTCTTTTTGCTCCATTGTGTTCTCCAGAAGACCCATCATCATGCTTTGTGCTTCTCTGGGAATTTGTCTTTACTGGGTGACAAGATGAACCCAGATACCCAATTAGTGTGCACTCCTGATGTTAACTCTCTAAGAGGCCAAAAGAGGTTAGTAAATGTACATTGATTTAATGATAATGAGAAAACTTGGGGCACCTGGATGGCTCAGTCAGTTAAATGTCTGCCTTTGGCTCAGGCCATGATCCCAGGGTCCCGGGATGGAGCACCTTGTAGGGCTCCCCGCTGGGCAGGTAGTCTGCTTCTCCCTCTCCCTCTGTCCCTCCCCCTGCCTGTGCTCTCTCTCTCCCTCACTCTCTCTCTCTCTCTCTCTCAAATAAATAAATAAAATCTTTAAAAAAAAAAGAAAATGAGAAAACAAGTTTTTCCCCATCCCACCTCCATAAAACAACTCTACAACGCAGAAGTGGCATTGACTCTTACACACATTGTGGGTCTCTGTGAGTTTATTTTCCTTCCTGTCATCACGTTTTCAGAAGCCATTTAGGACACATTTATGTGTCCTAACTGTTTAGGACAATGTAGTTTGGGTTAAAGTCATCTCAGAAGCAGAAGCTAGGAAGTGGGGTGGAAAGAAAACTAACACTTCAAGGGCCTATTACTGGTCAGACATCATATTAGGAACTTTGCATACTGTTTCTCTAACTACTTACAACTGTTCTGCAAGTTAGGTATCAGTATTCCTTGTTAGAGCTCATTCCTCCCCCAGGACATGCTCTACTAATGGTCATAGAGGTTAAATACATTTTCCAAGGTCACATGCCTGGTAAGAGGCAGCATGGTTATTCTAATCCACGGTTGTTGGACTGGAAAGTTCAGCTCCACCCTGAATCTATGTATATGGGATGTGTAGTAATATTTACTTTACTCTAGAACAGGTTTTCTCAAACTCAGCACTATTGACATTGTGGGTCAGAGAGCTTTTTGTTGTGAGAATTGTTCTATGCATTGTGTGGAATGTTTAGCCTCCACCCACAAGATTTCAGTAGCTCTCCCAGTTGTATTGTGAATCTCTGCAGAGACTACAAAAAATGTCTCCTAACATTTCTACATGTCTCCTGATGTGGGAAACAAAGTCACCACCATTTAAGAACCACTGCTCTAGATATACATTTCTGGCAGGTAGTCGAATATATGGGTCTGTAGTCTAGGAGAATGTTCTGAGATGAAGATATGGTTTGTGGGCTTGTGTGGCACCTGGCACGTAATAGATGTCCCATAAATATTTGTTAAATAAATGCAAATGGCTTATAAAATTTAGACTCATGAGGTCTTTTTCCATCTGTATATCAGTTCAACAAACTGAAGTAGGATCATTCTTATAAACTTCATCAAAATCTGCATTTTCGGGGCACCTGGGTGGCTCAGTCGTTAAGCATCTGCCTTTGGTTGAGGTCATGATCCCAGGGTCTGGGGATCGAGCCCCGCATTGGGCTGCCTGCTCAGCAGGAAGCCTGCTTCTCCCTCTCCCACTCCCCTTGCTTGTATTTCTGCTCTCACTCTCTCTCTCTCTCTCTCTCTCTCTCTCTCTCTCTCTCTCTCTGTCAAATAAATTAAAAAAATCTTTAAAAAAATAAAAGTAAATAAATTAATAAAAATTTAATTTTAAAAATCTACACTTTCAACCCAAATTTTATTGCTTAGGTTTTGCTTCCCTTTTTAAAAAGAATGCATTTGAAGTGGTAGAACATGTAGGCACTGATTACACTACCACCAGGTATAGCCAGAGCCAAAAGTAGTTTCAACATCAAGATGGCTAAATAAAGAGTGAAGGTCCATTGTAGTCTACATTTCTGTGCCAGATACCTTGCTAAGTACTTCAATGACGTTGACATATTTGATCTTCACAACAGCCTTTTAAGGTTTTTATCATCATTTATGGATCAGAAATTCAAGGTACAGAGAGGTTAAGAAACTTGTCAAGTGTTACAAGACTAGTGGGTAGCAGAGGCAGGACCCTAGCCAGGACTTTGTGGTATCAAAGCCCACTGGTACTAACCATGAAGGTATCCTATCATGTAACAAAAATATCTCTAGAGCCCACCTAAGACCTGGAAATCATGAATTTTTATTTAACTGAATTGAACTTAATATGGTGATGGAATGAAGAATTCCAGTGAGCCTGTAGCATGACTCTTAGAATAATTCTTTGGACTTACATGGAAAAGTAGTTCCCTTCTATAAACTCGAAGTGTTTTTCCTGGATGGGAATGGCTTTATTCTGTGGCCCCAACCTAGCTGGCTGGAAGAAAAGTCTGATCCTTTTGACAGGTAAGGCCACATAGAGTGAGGTCACTAATGCAACGTCATCCCAGAGTAATGAAGTGCAGTCTGCCACCAGGACCCAAGAAGATCTGGCTGCCTCTCTCAGGCAGAAGAGACAGTACAGAGCAAAATAACATGGATGCTGGATGGAAGACTGGAGTCAAGACAACAGACACATCACTGACTATTTGGGTCCTGTCCAAAATACACAGAAATAGCTTTTGATCCTATGCAATTCTTCATCTTTCAGGGGTTCAATGGACAAGGGCTCCTCTGAAGTTATTTGCAAGAAGTAAGGGAACATGACAGCACATGGAACAAGAGAAAACCAGGTGATGATTTTCTTCCTTTTTCCCAATTCCTCCAGGGGAGGAGAGTAGAAAATTGTAGGTTTTCCAGGGCTTTCTCTTTGCTCCCTTTCCTACCCTTTGCCCCCATTCTTTGTGATAATAGAGGGATGTAAACAGAAGTCAGGAATGTGGGGTGCCCTGAGAGGGGCACAGAGAGATGGGAGGTGCCTGACCACCAGAACGGCAAATCAGGAAACACGAGTACTGGATCCCATGCTCTAGATGTTGGTTTATTCACCAAGCTCTCAGTCTCCATCTGTTTCCTTTTGCAGTGCCATCACTCTACCACATAGCAATGAAGCGCACACATGACAAAAGTATCTATTTCCAAGGCAGGCTAACAGGGTGAGGTGACTGATCCATGAGACATGAACATCACAGAGTTATTATTTTGTGTCTGGCATTGGGACCTACGGAGATCTCCTGTCTCTCTTTCTCCAGTATGCTGTCTAGCAGACACAGTATTAGGCTCTGATCTTGCCCATCAGGAGCTCAAAAGAAACACTCTTATGTAAAACAAGAGGGTGAGATAAGGGACTAAGAAAACACAGGGATGGGGTGGGTCGTGAGTTCAGTCCCTTACCCTAAATTCCATGTGTGGGGTACAGAACTCAATTGAATGAAAATGTAATTGTCTTATTCCCTTCCCCCAACCCATCAGGGCACTCATTCCACCACATAGAAATGACACTGACTCACAGCTAAAATAGAAACATACATGTATTTTTCTTCTCTTCTCCACATATTCCAGATCATGCTGCCCCTTAAATATATTCACACCTGTAGGTCAGAGTCTCCAGCCTCCTCCACTGTCAGTAGGGTAAAGCTCTGCCAGATTCCTGACTCTCAGCAGATCCACCCTCAGAAATTATGAGTCCCCTTTCCTTTTTCCTTTCCAATGTACCACTCAGCTTCTGTCTTCCCAGGCCCACTGAGGCTGGAAGGAAAAGAGGCCAACGCCCCAAGTCAGGAAGTGACTGCACCGTCCCCACTGGACCGTAGGAAGGCACTAGATGTTTCCTGGTGAGCATTTTTTCTGCGCTCGGTGGATCAATCCAGAAGAGCAGGGAGGTGGCAGAATCCACCTGTGGGAGAAGGCTGTTTCTGGGCAAGAACTGGAAATCACAGGTTCTGTTCAGTCCAGCAGTTTTAGATATGGAAAGAGTTAGTCATAGAGTAAGGTGGTTCGTGGGGCAGATTGTTTTTCTAAAAGAATTAATTTAAGGGCTTTGAGATCCTAAAAGAATTAAATCCTCCTGGCAAAGTGAGGGGAGTTTTCTTTATTGAGGGCTGGGCAAAGGGCTTCTGAGAAATTACCCCTGCTCCCTGTGAACAGTCGGGGAAGCGGATTGGAAAGAGGACCCTTGGATGAAGTCTCTCCTCAAGGGCCCTGAGGCGAGAGGAACCTATGTTCAGCATAATCCGCCCAAAGCAAGAGTAAGGATTTGTGGTAAAGCCCAGAAGGAGATAACCCCATGTGGTAAAGCAGTGGTTGGACACTTTTGATGAAAGCTACAGCGCTTCTCTTCCCTCCTGATGTGCTGGCAGAAAAGAATCACAACTCACTCTTCAGTACAAAATGAGGAACACTAAATTCATCTGCCAGTGATCGAAGTTCTAGGAAAATTAACAGTAGCTCCTCCACCCGAGGCTGAACTGAAAGCCCAGAGGCTGAGGAGCAGGTCTGTATGCTAGCGTAATAAGGGAGGTTTCAGGGTGAATACCATTGGCAGGTAATAATGAAGCTGCCCCGTTGCCAGGCCAACAGACATTGAACTCCTCTGGTCAGACTCCCTTTAAACCTCTGGCCCAAATCACCCATCACTGTGAATTCAGACTGAGTGAAGAGGAGACAACAACCTTGAAGGGCTCGTGGCTGTGGAAAGGCTCCTCTTCCAACACAAAATGATGAACTCCCTGATGTTGGCAAAGTGAAGAGAGCATCCTCTTTGAGTGAAATACCCATCCATCACAGTGGGTGGTTGGTCAGATATGATTCCCTATCACTGTTTGATATTGCAGCTAATTCTTTCTCTTCTGCTCCTCATCACCTTAGCGTCACGCATGGCCTTCCACGTTTGGAAACAATTTTGGGCAACTTAACTCCAGGAGATGCAGCCTCTTTAAGATGAAAGACTCTCAAACTCAATTGTCATCTGCAGCCCTCAGAAGAAAAGAACAAAGAACACGCTGAAAGGGGAGACGGTCATGTAGTTCACTAACATCACCTTTTGGTACCGAACAGCTGGCTTTGGCTTTTGTTCACAAAACCATGGACCATTTGACGTAACAGCAGAGAACATAAAGAAACAGCAAGTTTATGTGTCTGCCTCTGCGTATTTTTGTCATTATCTACCTAAAAGTTTCTCAGTTTGTTTATGTGTTGTAAGTAACTTTTTCCGTAAATACTCTTTACTGTATGACGGGGAATGTGGTAAGTGCTCTTCTTGCATCATCTAATCCTCACCACAAGCCTATGAGGTAGGTACCATTTTTATGCCTGCTTTACCCAAGAGGAAATGGAGGCTGGGGGGTTTGTCCAGAGCACCAGCTAATTTTAAGTGGCAAGGACGGGACTCATACCAAGACCATATGACCTCCAGAAATACACTCCCAACCTCTAGGATATTCTCTGGTGGACAGAGAATGTGACAGTCTTCTGTAGTCCTAGCCATATGACTTGGAGACATGGGATAATTTCTCCTGGCTACCCCAACTTTCCCTTAGCTTAACATGAACTCCTTTGGGGCTGTAGCCTGGTGCACACTCAACACAATCAAGCCTCTTAGCATTTCATAAGTAACCTCATGACATTTGTATAGAGCAGAGGAATCCTTTACACATCAGCAAATAATGTTTTATATTTTATTTGTTTTATTTTATTTTTTAAGATGTTCTTTGGAACACATTCCTTTGCAAATTCTTATGGGAGTTATTGCAACGACGTGGATGGAACTAGAGGGCACAATGCTAAGCGAAATAAGTCAATCAGAGAAAGACAATTATCATATGATCTCACTGATATGCGGAATTTAAGAAGCAAGGCAAAGGATCATAGGGGAAGGGAGGGAGAAATGAAACAAGATAAAACCAGAGAGGGAGACAAACTGTAAGAGACTCTTAATCTCAGGAAACAAACTGAGGGTTGCTGGAGTGGTGGGGGGTGGGAGGGATGAGGTGGCTGGGTGATGGACATTGGGGAGGGTATGTGTTGTGGTGAGCACTGTGTGTTGTGTAAGACTGATGAGTTACAGACCTGTACCCCTGAAACAAATAATACATTATAAGTCAATAAAAAAAATAAAAATAAAATGATAAATGGATAACAACAACAAAAGATAACAAAATGTAAGTTCTTTCAGGTTTCCTCCATAAGCAATCATGTCACCTGCAAATAGGGACAGTTTTCTTTCTTTTATATGTAAATATATATGATATATATATTTTTCAGAGAAGTAGAGGGGGGGGAAGGAGGGACAGAGGTCAGGGGAGAGATAAAATCTTAAGCAGGCTCCATGCTGGGCATGGAGCCCGACATGGGGCTCACCATTCCACAACCCCGAGATATTGACCTGAGTCAAAACCAGACACCCAACCAACTGAGCCACCCAGGCGCCCCGGGACAGCTTGCTTTCTTCTTCCATTTCTTCTTTACCAATTTGCATGCCTTTCGTTTCATTTTCTTGCCTTCCTGCAATGGCTAGAACTTCCAGCGCTAGGTTGAATAAGAGTGAAGAAAGCAAACACTCTTGTCTTGCTGCCTATTTTAGGAAGACAACATTAGGTCTTTTACCATTAAGTGCAGTCTCATCTGTATGCAATTTGTCAGTATTCTGGATAAAGGGGAGGAAGTTTTCTCTATTCCTAACTGAGAATTTTTATCATGAAATGGTTTGAATTTTGTCAAATGCTTTTCTGTGTCAATTGAAATAATAATATATTTTTACTTTGTGGATTACATTGGTTGATTTTTGAGTGTTGAATCAGCCTTGCATCTCAGGAATAAACCCTACTTGGTCCTAGTGTGTACGCATCTAGACCCCACATATTTTTGTATACTATGTTTTCAGTTTATTACTCTGCTCAAAATATTTTATAATTCTTTTTGTGAGGTCTTCATTGATCCATGGATTATTTATAGTCATGTTGTTTAAATTTCAAATATAAGACAATTTTCTGATATTTTTCTGTTATTTATTGTTGAATTAATTCCGTTGCCAATGGTGACCGCACACTAAGATTTTAATCCTCTTATATTTTTTGAAACTTGTTTATTTAAAAAATATGTTTGAATGTTATTTAATGTTCCATATTCCAACTGTAAATAATATGTTTTCTGCTGTTGTTGGCTGAATACTTCTACAAATTTCAATTAGGTCAAGTTGATAATGTTGTTCAGGTTTTTTTTTTAATTGATAGATTTTTATTTTAGAGCAGTTTTAGATTTACAGAAACAGTAAATTGAAAGTACAGAGAGTACCCATATATACCCTACCCACCCCCAAGATTCCCCTATTATTAACATCTTGCATTAGCATGGTACGTTTGTTACAATTGATGAACCAATACTAATACATTATTATTAACTAAAATCCATAGTTTATATTAGGGTTCACTCTTTGTATTGTACATTATAGGAGTTTTAACAAATGTATAATGGCATGTATCCACCATTACGGATACAGAGTAGTTTCACTGTCCTAAAAATCCCCTGTGCTCCACCTTTTCAACTTTGCTCTTTCCCCTGAATCCCTGGCAACCACTGATGTCTTTACTGTCTCCATAATTTTGCCTTTTCCAGAATGTCATACAGTTGGAATCATATACTGTGGACCCTTTCCAAATTGGTTTCTATCACTTTAACAATATGCATTAAACTATCTTCCATGACTTTTTGTGGCTTGATAGCTCATGTATTTTTATTACTGAATAATATTCCATTTATGGATGAACCACATTTTGTTTATTCATTCACTTATTGAAGGACATCTTGGTTGCTTTCATCTTTTGGCAATTATAAACTACTATAAACATTTGTGTGCAAATTTTTGTGTGCTAATGTTCAGGTATTTATATCCTTACCTTTTTTTTTTTTTATCTACTTGCTCTAACAATTATTGAGAGAGGAGCATTGAAATCTACAACCATAATTGCAGAATTGTCTATTTTTCTTTTCAGTGTTGTCAGGATTTGCTTTAAGCATTTGAAGCAATTTATTGAGTGCAACATATCTAGGATATCTATGAACTTTTGATAAATTAATTCTTCTGTCATAAAAATGTCCTTGTTTTTCTGTAGTAATATTTCTTGTTCTGAAGTATACTTTGTTTAATATGAGTATAAACACGCTGCCTTTTTTATGATTAGTGTTTTCCTTGGAATATACTTTTCTATCCTTTGAGTTTAGCCTATATGTGTCCTTATATTTAAAGTCCATTTCCTATAGAGAGCATATATTTGGGTCTTGCTTTTTATCTGGTCAGACAATCTAGTCTTTTAATTGGAATGTCCATGATGCTTTATGTTTAATGTAATTTTCAACAGAATTTGGTTCGATTTTACCATTTTGCTCTTTTTTTCTATTTGATTGTGTCTCTTTTTCACATTTTTCCTCTTTTCCTGCCTTCACTTGAATTAAACATTTTTAGTATGTTATCTCCTCTTTTGGCTTGTTACTACAGTTTTATTTTTACCAGTTTCTCTGGTGTTTACATACTGTATTTCTAACATATTACTATCTACTTCCAAATAATAATTTAGCACTTCATTTATAAGTGTTAAGAATCTTATAATAGGGGCGCCTGGGTGGCTCAGTCATCCAGCGTCTGTCTTCGGCTCAGGTCATGGTCCCGGGGTCCTGGGATCAAGCCCTGCATCAGGCCCTCTGCTCGGCGGGAAGCCTGCTTCTCCCTCTTCCACTCCCCCTGCTTGTGTTCCCTCTCTCGCTGTGTCTCTCTCTGTCAAATAAATAAATAAAATCTTTAAATAAAAAAAGAATCTTATAATAATCATATTCTGTTTTCTTCTCCTTTATTGCATTATTTCTGTCATATATTTTACTGGAATATATATCAATTCTACACTGTATTTATATTATTTTAGTTTTTAAAATAATCTTTAAAAATACTGAAAACAGAGGGACACCTGGGTGGCACAGTCAGTTAAACGTCTGCCTTCAGCTCAAGTCATAATCCCAGGGTCCTGGGATCGAGTCCCACATCGGGCTCCTTGCTCAACGGGGAGCCTGCTTCTCCCTCTCCTTCTGCCGCTCCCCGTGCTTGTGCTTTCTCTCTCTCATTCTGACAAATAAATAAATAAAATCTTAAGAAAAATAAAATGAAAATATTGAAAATAGAAAAAAATATATTTACATATATATTTAGTGCTCTTTAGTCCTTTGCACATATTCAAGGTTCTGGCATTATTTTCCTTCAGTCTTAAGTACATTTTAAAAAATATTATATTGCTGGTCCACAGGCAACAAACTGTTTTAAAGCTTTGTTGAATACTGAAGTGTTTGGTCATTACTTTGAAGGCTATTTACACAGAATATCTAATTCTAGTTTGACAGTTTGTGTTTTTAGCACTTCAAATATCTTTCCATTGTACTCTGGCTTTCTATTGTACTTTTTTTTTTAAGATTTTATTTATTTGTCAGAGAGAGAGACAGAGAGAGAGCACAAGCAGGGAGAGCGGCAGGCAGAGGGAGAAGCAGGCTCCCTGCCAAGTAAGGAGCCCAGTGTGGGACTTGATCCCAGGACCCTGGGATTGTGACCTGAGCCAAAGGCAGACGCTTAATGGACTGAGCCACCCAGGTGTCCCACTGGCAGTGTTTCTGATAAGTAATCCACACATGGTGATTTTTATCTTTGTTTTCCTTTACATATTATGACGTATTTCTCCAGCTTCTTTTAAGATTTTCTCTTTATTACTAGTTTTCAGGTATTTTGTCATTATATGCTTTGGTGTGGTCTTATTTTTATTTGTGTTTTCCTACGTAGTTTCAGAGGGCTTCTTGGATCTTTGAGTTTTTCATTTTCCTTGAACTTAGAAACATTTCTGCCATTACTTTTTTCAAATATATTTTCTGTTCCCATACATATTTACACACCTTACTTTCTTGATTATTAGATTACAAGATCTGTAACATACACCATTGACTCAAATACTTTTTTGAGATAAAAATAAAACCATCACATAAAATCTACACATCTATTTTATGATGTATCCCCATGTGAGAAATGTTGAACGATTTTTAAAAATAGAGCCTAATATAGAATAAGAAAATTTTGGGGCGCCTGGGTGGCTCAGTTGTTAAACGTCTGCCTTCAGCTTGGGTCATGATCTCAGGGTCCCGGGATCGAGCCCCAAATCGGGCTCCCTGCTCAGAGGGAAGTCTGCTTCTCCCTCTCCCATTCCCCCTGCTTGTGTTCCCTCTCTCGCTGTGTCTCTCTCTGTCAAATAAATAAAATCTTAAAAAAAAAAAAAGACAATTTAGGTCATGTTATATACACATTGCTAGGATCTCTGACATTTTTATGTATTTCTTTGCAGTCTTTTTCTAGGCATGTTTGTATCAACATAATTTTATTTCTACTCCATTACTAGTGGTTCTTCAGTCTCTTATTGTGCTTTAGAATTTTTCAGGGGAGCATGATAATAATGCATATTTGGGGGCCCAGTTGGAAGTATGTTTGATTCATGGAATCTGGGGAAGAGGTGCCTATGTCTGCATTGTTAGCAAAAGAGACAGGAAATTCTAAAGCAAGAAGTCTGTGTGCCATGCTTCAAAAATCACTGGTACATTCTGACAAGGATGCCCCGCTAGACCAAAACTTTAGTCGGACTCCTCTGAGCCCTCTTTCTATTAGGTCTTGCCCTTGGTCCTGGTCTTGGTCTGCAAAGCTGTTTTAACAAGGAATTCTGGTTAGCCAAGTGATCAAGAAATCCCCCCCAACCTTAATATCCAATTAGTCTTGATATCTAATCAAGTTGCTGTTTCCCCACCTTGATACTTAATCAAACTATTCTTCCTAATTTTCCATCCTCTCTCTCCCCCTTCCCATTGGCCGTAAGTTCCCAGCTGTCCTTGTATTTGGAATTGAGTTCAATCTCTCCGCTCTAGGCAATAGTCTTGATCCCTATTGCAATAATCTTAAGTCTTCCTTGCTGTTTTTTTAACAAGTATCTGATGCAAATTTTCTTTTACAATATGATGCAAAATTTTTGTTCATGTTTTAAATTGTTGTGTCATCCTGCCCCTGCTACACTCCTTGAGAAATGCAAGTCTTTGCCTCTAAAGAAGTGACGTGAACGAAAAGAATGAAATTCTTTAGTCAAGGGTAGAACTGGGTTGAGGGATGAGGATCTCCAGAGTCATAATGGCCACATTAAACATTTATTCAAGACATACCAGTATTTCTACTCCTGACTAGGACAGAGTAACAGAGACTGGAATTACCTTCCAATCTGAAGCAACTATAAAACTGGATAAAATCTACAAACCAACTCTTCTCAAGAGTGGACATTGGGCAATGAGATCTGTGATCCCTGAGAGACTGGGAACAAATGAGGTTATTCTTATGATTGCCCCAGGCTACTTCCTGGAGAAAGTTTTCAGGCCACAGCGCAAGGAGTGGGAATCCAGGGGTAGCCCAGTGGTATTCCATAGATCAAGATAAGAAATTAGGAACTAGGGAGGCCCAGGTTGCTAGAGTTTGCAGGGCAGAGTATCAAAAAGAGAAGAGCTCACAGAGAAAGAATTTCGATGATCTGCTCAGTGTCCTCTTTGAATAACTGAGTAGTCTAGGGCCATACAACCCTGAGCGTACCCAGTCTCGTCTGAGTAATTACCTGAGGGCTGATCATTAAATGCCTGTGAGAAAACTACCCCACACCAAGAAAAGAACCACCCCCAAAAGATTAAAGGGAACAATTTAAGTTCACACATGTTTAGGAACACTATATGTCCCTAATAGCCAGACTTGAAGACTTCATAATTCATGGGACATCAGATAGAGTACTCAGAAGGATTTTTCCTCATTAGTGGAGTACAATTAACCCTGAACACTACTCTGGTCCAGCCTTACGAAGATTAAAATCAAGAACCTAAAATATCAAACTGTTTACATGTAATTTAACCCTGTCCCAGAATAAAAACCAATATATTTACAGGGATCCAAAAATATCTAGCGCTCAAAAGTTAAAATTAACAATGTCTGACATCCAAACAGTTCCCAGGCCTGCAAAGAAGCAGGAAAATCTAACCCACCATGAGGAGAAAAATCAATCAAAACTGACCAAGATATGAAAAAGATGGTAAAATTAGACAAGGACATTAAAAGAGATATTATAACTGAATTGCATATGTTCAAGAAGCTGTGGGGCACCTGGGTGGCTCAGTTCGTTAAGCATCTGCCTTCAGTTCAGGTCATGATCCTGGAGTCCTGAGATGGAGTCCTGCATGGGGCTCCCTGCTCAGCGGGGAATCTGCTTCTCCCTCTCCCCCTGCCCCTCCCCACCCCCGGTCATGCTCACATGCTCTCTCTCTCGCTCTCAAATAAATAAAATCTTTTAAAAAATAATAAATAAAATAAAATAAATGTTTACTATATCAAGCACTATACTAAAAACTGAGCTCCAGGGTGATTAAAACAAAATCATTGGTGTAAAAGGGCATAGACTTGCATAGAAATGATAATGCTGGGGCACCTGGGTGGCTCCGTCATTAAGCGTCTGCCTTTGGCTCAGGTCACGGTCCCAGGGTCCTGGTATTGAGCCCCACATCAAGCCCCACATCAGAATCCCTGCTCGACAAGAAGCCTGCTTCTCCGTCTCCCTCTCCCGCTGCTTGTGTT